>NC_132855.1:61895022-62495022 GCF_048164855.1 Canis lupus baileyi | reverse complement strand
ACACTGTCATAAGAATGCAGCTAGTTGAGAGCTGGCTTCTAGGCATGCTTCCCTGTGAGAGTTGAGGACAGGGCAGAACCCTCCCGCATCCTGCCTGACTGTAGACGTACCTGCTAACCTCCTTATGTTAGTGGCTGGGATAGGTTGTGGGAAAAGCATGTGTAAGCATTGGGCCTGAACTCCCGTGTATCTGAGTTGAATACAGCGATTTCCAACATCCTTCTTCAATAGGAGTGTAGCTAGGTTCCAACTCCCATGTCCGAGTGGGTAGCAGACATCTGCCTCCCATGCATACACACTTCTGAGAGTTGAGCTCATGGCCTGTAACCCTACATCGTGCCTGCCGCTACCTTTCGCTTCCAAAAGGCCTAGGCTCGCTGCTTGACGCAAGTGTTGGGAGAGGTAACTGGAATCTCCCGGCACACAAGACGAGTGCCTCCAAGCTCAATCCAGCGATTTCCCAGTAATTCCTGTGGTAGGCTGGTGCTACATTCTAAGTTCCATACGTCAGAAGGTAGCTGAACACCTCGTCCAAAAGCATCTTACTTCTGAGAGTTGAGCTCACCCTAAGTCCCTCACAGTTCCACACTGCCTGCAGAGTGAGTTTCGCAGGTCTTCACCAGAGACGTTTGCCACAGGCTTCTGAGACGCAAGTTAACAATGCAGACCTGGAGGGTATCTCCAGGTGCAGTAGAGTGGTAATCTTGGAACCTCCTGACTCAGAATACTGCTACCTTCACACTGCCATAAGAATGCAGCTAGTTGAGAGCTGGCTTCTAGGCATGCTTTACTGGGAGTGCTGAGGACAGGGCAGAACCCTCCCGCATCCTGCCTGACTGTAGGCGTGGTTGCTCACATCCTAAAGTGAGTGGCTGAGAGAGGTTGAGGGAAAAGCATGTGTAAGCATTGGGCCTGAACTCCTGTGTAACTGAGTTGAATACAGCGATTTCCAATGGCCTTCTTCAATCAGAGTGTAGCTAGGTTCCTACTCCCATGTCAGAATGGGGAGCAATCTGACTTCCATGCATACACACTTCTGAGAGTTGAGCTTATGGCCTGTAACCCTACATCCTGCCTAACGCTACCTTTCGCTTCCAAAAGGCCTAGGCTCGCTGCTTGACGCAAGTGTTGGGAGAGGTAACTGGAATCTCCCGGCACACAAGACTAGTGCCTCCAAGCTCAATCAGCGATTTCCCAGTAATTCCTTGGGTAGACTGGTGCTACATACTAAGTTCCTTATGTGAGAAGATAGCTGAACGCCTTGTCCAAAATCATCTTACTGCTGAGAGTTGAGCTCACCCTCAGTCCCTCACAGTTCCACACTGCCTGCAGAGTGAGTTTCCCACGTCTTCACCAGAGACTTTTGCCAGAGGCTTCTGAGACGCAAGTTAACAATGCAGACCTGGAGGGTATCTCCAGGTGCAGTAGAGTGGTAATCTGGGAACCTCCTGTCTCAGAATACTGCTACCTTCACCCTGCCATAAGAATGCAGCTACTTGACAGCTGGCTTCAAGGCATGCTTCCCTGTGAGAGCTAAGGACAAGGCACAACCCTCCCGCATCCTGCTTGACTGCAGAAGGAGCTGCTAACGTCCTCATGTTAGTGGCAAGGAAAGGTTGTGAGAAAAGCATGTGGAATCGTTGTGCCTGAACCCACGTGTATCTGAGTTGAATACAGCGATTTCCAAAGTCCTTCTTCATCAGAGTGTAGCTAGGTTCCCACTCGCATGTACGAGTGGGTAGCAGACATCTGCCTCCCATGCATACCCACTTCTGAGAGTTGAGCTGATGGCCTGTAACCCTACCTCCTGCCTGCAGCTACCTTTGGCTTCCAAAAGGCCTAGGCTCGATGCTTCACCGAAGTGTTGGGAGAGGTAACTGGAATCTCCCGGCACACAAGACTAGTGCCTCCAAGCTCAATCCAGCGATTTTCCAGTAATTCCTGGGGTAGACTGGGGCTACATACTAAGTTCCATATGTGAGAAGGTAGCTGAACGCCTTGTCCAAAATCATCTTACTTCTGAGAGTTGAGCTCACCCTCAGTCCCTCACAGTTCCACACTGCCTGCAGAGTGAGTTTCGCACGTCTTCACCAGAGACGTTTGCCAGCGGCTATGAGACGCAAGTTAACAATGCAGACCTGGAGGGTATCTCCAGGTGCAGTAGAGTGGTAATCTGGGAACCTCCTGTCTCAGAATACTGCTACCTTCACCCTGCCATAAGAATGCAGCTACTTGACAGCTGGCTTCAAGGCATGCTTCCCTGTGAGAGCTAAGGACAGGGCACAACCCTCCCGCATCCTGCTTGACTGTAGAAGGAGCTGCTAACGTCCTCATGTTAGTGGCAGGGAAAAGTTGTGAGAAAAGCATGTGGAAACGTTGTGCCTGAACCCACGTGTATCTGAGTTGAATACAGCGATTTCCAAAGTCCTTCTTCATCAGAGTGTAGCTAGGTTCCCACTCGCATGTCCGAGTGGGTAGCAGACATCTGCCTCCCATGCATACCCACTTCTGAGAGTTGAGCTTATGGCCTGTAACCCTACCTCCTGCCTGCAACTACCTTTCGCTTCCAAAAGGCTTAGGCTCGCTGCTTCACCGAAGTGTTGGGAGAGGTAACTGGAATCTCCCGGCACACAAGACTAGTGCCTCCAAGCTCAATCCAGCGATTTCCCAGTAATTCCTGGGGTAGACTGGTGCTACATACTAAGTTCCATATGTGAGAAGGTAGCTGAACGCCTTGTCCAAAATCATCTTACTGCTGACAGTTGAGCTCACCCTCAGTCCCTCACAGTTCCACACTGCCTGCAGAGTGAGTTTCCCAGGTCTTCACCAGAGACTTTTGCCAGAGGCCTCTGAGACGCAAGTTAACAATGCAGACCTGGACGGTATCTCCAGGTGCCGGAGAGTGGCAATCTGGGAACCTCCTTACTCAGAATACTGCTACCTTCACACTGTCATAAGAATGCAGCTAGTTGAGAGCTGGCTTCTAGGCATGCTTCCCTGTGAGAGTTGAGGACAGGGCAGAACCCTCCCGCATCCTGCCTGACTGTAGACGTACCTGCTAACCTCCTTATGTTAGTGGCTGGGATAGGTTGTGGGAAAAGCATGTGTAAGCATTGGGCCTGAACTCCCGTGTATCTGAGTTGAATACAGCGATTTCCAACATCCTTCTTCAATAGGAGTGTAGCTAGGTTCCAACTCCCATGTCCGAGTGGGTAGCAGACATCTGCCTCCCATGCATACACACTTCTGAGAGTTGAGCTCATGGCCTGTAACCCTACATCGTGCCTGCCGCTACCTTTCGCTTCCAAAAGGCCTAGGCTCGCTGCTTGACGCAAGTGTTGGGAGAGGTAACTGGAATCTCCCGGCACACAAGACGAGTGCCTCCAAGCTCAATCCAGCGATTTCCCAGTAATTCCTGTGGTAGGCTGGTGCTACATACTAAGTTCCATACGTCAGAAGGTAGCTGAACACCTCGTCCAAAAGCATCTTACTTCTGAGAGTTGAGCTCACCCTCAGTCCCTCACAGTTCCACACTGCCTGCAGAGTGAGTTTCGCAGGTCTTCACCAGAGACGTTTGCCACAGGCTTCTGAGACGCAAGTTAACAATGCAGACCTGGAGGGTATCTCCAGGTGCAGTAGAGTGGTAATCTTGGAACCTCCTGACTCAGAATACTGCTACCTTCACACTGCCATAAGAATGCAGCTAGTTGAGAGCTGGCTTCTAGGCATGCTTTACTGGGAGTGCTGAGGACAGGGCAGAACCCTCCCGCATCCTGCCTGACTGTAGGCGTGGTTGCTCACATCCTAAAGTGAGTGGCTGAGAGAGGTTGAGGGAAAAGCATGTGTAAGCATTGGGCCTGAACTCCTGTGTAACTGAGTTGAATACAGCGATTTCCAATGGCCTTCTTCAATCAGAGTGTAGCTAGGTTCCTACTCCCATGTCAGAATGGGGAGCAATCTGACTTCCATGCATACACACTTCTGAGAGTTGAGCTTATGGCCTGTAACCCTACATCCTGCCTAACGCTACCTTTCGCTTCCAAAAGGCCTAGGCTCGCTGCTTGACGCAAGTGTTGGGAGAGGTAACTGGAATCTCCCGGCACACAAGACTAGTGCCTCCAAGCTCAATCCAGCGATTTCCCAGTAATTCCTTGGGTAGACTGGTGCTACATACTAAGTTCCTTATGTGAGAAGATAGCTGAACGCCTTGTCCAAAATCATCTTACTGCTGAGAGTTGAGCTCACCCTCAGTCCCTCACAGTTCCACACTGCCTGCAGAGTGAGTTTCCCACGTCTTCACCAGAGACTTTTGCCAGAGGCTTCTGAGACGCAAGTTAACAATGCAGACCTGGAGGGTATCTCCAGGTGCAGTAGAGTGGTAATCTGGGAACCTCCTGTCTCAGAATACTGCTACCTTCACCCTGCCATAAGAATGCAGCTACTTGACAGCTGGCTTCAAGGCATGCTTCCCTGTGAGAGCTAAGGACAAGGCACAACCCTCCCGCATCCTGCTTGACTGCAGAAGGAGCTGCTAACGTCCTCATGTTAGTGGCAAGGAAAGGTTGTGAGAAAAGCATGTGGAATCGTTGTGCCTGAACCCACGTGTATCTGAGTTGAATACAGCGATTTCCAAAGTCCTTCTTCATCAGAGTGTAGCTAGGTTCCCACTCGCATGTCCGAGTGGGTAGCAGACATCTGCCTCCCATGCATACCCACTTCTGAGAGTTGAGCTGATGGCCTGTAACCCTACCTCCTGCCTGCAGCTAACTTTGGCTTCCAAAAGGCCTAGGCTCGATGCTTCACCGAAGTGTTGGGAGAGGTAACTGGAATCTCCCGGCACACAAGACTAGTGCCTCCAAGCTCAATCCAGCGATTTCCCAGTAATTCCTGGGGTAGACTGGTGCTACATACTAAGTTCCATATGTGAGAAGGTAGCTGAACGCCTTGTCCAAAATCATCTTACTTCTGAGAGTTGAGCTCACCCTCAGTCCCTCACAGTTCCACACTGCCTGCAGAGTGAGTTTCGCACGTCTTCACCAGAGATGTTTGCCAGAGGCTATGAGACGCAAGTTAACAATGCAGACCTGGAGGGTATCTCCAGGTGCAGTAGAGTGGTAATCTGGGAACCTCCTGTCTCAGAATACTGCTACCTTCACCCTGCCATAAGAATGCAGCTACTTGACAGCTGGCTTCAAGGCATGCTTCCCTGTGAGAGCTAAGGACAGGGCACAACCCTCCCGCATCCTGCTTGACTGTAGAAGGAGCTGCTAACGTCCTCATGTTAGTGGCAGGGAAAGGTTGTGAGAAAAGCATGTGGAAACGTTGTGCCTGAACCCACGTGTATCTGAGTTGAATACAGCGATTTCCAAAGTCCTTCTTCATCAGAGTGTAGCTAGGTTCCCACTCGCATGTCCGAGTGGGTAGCAGACATCTGCCTCCCATGCATACCCACTTCTGAGAGTTGAGCTTATGGCCTGTAACCCTACCTCCTGCCTGCAGCTACCTTTCGCTTCCAAAAGGCCTAGGCTCGCTGCTTCACCGAAGTGTTGGGAGAGGTAACTGGAATCTCCCGGCACACAAGACTAGTGCCTCCGAGCTCAATCCAGAGTTGAATACAGCGATTTCCAACATCCTTCTTCAATAGGAGTGTAGCTAGGTTCCAACTCCCATGTCCTAGTGGGTAGCAGACATCTGCCTCCCATGCATACACACTTCTGAGAGTTGAGCTCATGGCCTGTAACCCTACCTCCTGCCTGCCGCTACCTTTCGCTTCCAAAAGGCCTAGGCTCGCTGCTTGACGCAAGTGTTGGGAGAGGTAACTGGAATCTGCCGGCACACAAGACTAGTGCCTCCAAGCTCAATCCAGCGATTTCCTAGTAATTCCTGGGGTAGACTGGTGCTACGTACTAAGTTCCATATGTGAGAAGGTAGCTGAACGCCTTGTCCCAAATCATCTTACTGCTGAGAGTTGAGCTCACCCTCAGTCCCTCACAGTTCCACACTGCCTGCAGAGTGAGTTTCCCACGTCTTCACCAGAGACATTTGCCAGAGTCCTCTGAGACGCAAGTTAACAATGCAGACCTGGACGGTATCTCCAGGTGCAGTAGAGTGGTAATCTGGGAACCTCCTTACTCAGAATACTGCTACCTTCACACTGTCATAAGAATGCAGCTAGTTGAGAGCTGGCTTCTAGGCATGCTTCCCTGTGAGAGCTGAGGACAGGGCAGAACCCTCCCGCATCCTGCCTGACTGTAGACGTACCTGCTAACCTCCTTATGTTAGTGGCTGGGATAGGTTGTGGGAAAAGCATGTGTAAGCATTGGGCCTGAACTCCCGTGTATCTGAGTTGAATACAGCGATTTCCAACATCCTTCTTCAATAGGAGTGTAGCTAGGTTCCCACTCGCATGTCCGAGTGGGTAGCAGACATCTGCCTCCCATGCATACACACTTCTGAGAGTTGAGCTCATGGCCTGTAACCCTACATCCTGCCTGCCGCTAACTTTCGCTTCCAAAAGGCCTAGGCTCGCTGCTTGACGCAAGTGTTGGGAGAGGTAACTGGAATCTCCCGGCACACAAGACGAGTGCCTCCAAGCTCAATCCAGCGATTTCCCAGTAATTCCTGTGGTAGGCTGGTGCTACATACTAAGTTCCATACGTCAGAAGGTAGCTGAACACCTCGTCCAAAAGCATCTTACTTCTGAGAGTTGAGCTCACCCTAAGTCCCTCACAGTTCCACACTGCCTGCAGAGTGAGTTTCGCAGGTCTTCACCAGAGACGTTTGCCACAGGCTTCTGAGACGCAAGTTAACAATGCAGACCTGGAGGGTATCTCCAGGTGCAGTAGAGTGGTAATCTTGGAACCTCCTGACTCAGAATACTGCTACCTTCACCCTGCCATAAGAATGCAGCTAGTTGACAGCTGGCTTCAAGGCATGCTTCCCTGTGAGAGCTAAGGACAGGGCACAACCCTCCCGCATCCTGCTTGACTGTAGAAGGAGCTGCTAACGTCCTCATGTTAGTGGCAGGGAAAGGTTGTGAGAAAAGCATGTGGAATCGTTGTGCCTGAACCCACGTGTATCTGAGTTGAATACAGCGATTTCCAAAGTCCTTCTTCATCAGAGTGTAGCTAGGTTCCCACTCGCATGTCCGAGTGGGTAGCAGACATCTGCCTCCCATGCATACCCACTTCTGAGAGTTGAGCTTATGGCCTGTAACCCTACCTCCTGCCTGCAGCTACCTTTCGCTTCCAAAAGGCCTAGGCTCGCTGCTTCACCGAAGTGTTGGGAGAGGTAACTGGAATCTCCCGGCACACAAGACTAGTGCCTCCAAGCTCAATCCAGAGTTGAATACAGCGATTTCCAACATCCTTCTTCAATAGGAGTGTAGCTAGGTTCCAACTCCCATGTCCGAGTGGGTAGCAGACATCTGCCTCCCATGCATACACACTTCTGAGAGTTGAGCTCATGGCCTGTAACCCTACCTCCTGCCTGCCGCTACCTTTCGCTTCCAAAAGGCCTAGGCTCGCTGCTTGACGCAAGTGTTGGGAGAGGTAACTGGAATCTGCCGGCACACAAGACTAGTGCCTCCAAGCTCAATCCAGCGATTTCCTAGTAATTCCTGGGGTAGACTGGTGCTACGTACTAAGTTCCATATGTGAGAAGGTAGCTGAACGCCTTGTCCCAAATCATCTTACTGCTGAGAGTTGAGCTGACCCTCAGTCCCTCACAGTTCCACACTGCCTGCAGAGTGAGTTTCCCACGTCTTCACCAGAGACATTTGCCAGAGTCCTCTGAGACGCAAGTTAACAATGCAGACCTGGACGGTATCTCCAGGTGCAGTAGAGTGGTAATCTGGGAACCTCCTTACTCAGAATACTGCTACCTTCACACTGTCATAAGAATGCAGCTAGTTGAGAGCTGGCTTCTAGGCATGCTTCCCTGTGAGAGCTGAGGACAGGGCAGAACCCTCCCGCATCCTGCCTGACTGTAGACGTACCTGCTAACCTCCTTATGTTAGTGGCTGGGATAGGTTGTGGGAAAAGCATGTGTAAGCATTGGGCCTGAACTCCCGTGTATCTGAGTTGAATACAGCGATTTCCAACATCCTTCTTCAATAGGAGTGTAGCTAGGTTCCCACTCGCATGTCCGAGTGGGTAGCAGACATCTGCCTCCCATGCATACACACTTCTGAGAGTTGAGCTCATGGCCTGTAACCCTACATCGTGCCTGCCGCTACCTTTCGCTTCCAAAAGGCCTAGGCTCGCTGCTTGACGCAAGTGTTGGGAGAGGTAACTGGAATCTCCCGGCACACAAGACGAGTGCCTCCAAGCTCAATCCAGCGATTTCCCAGTAATTCCTGTGGTAGGCTGGTGCTACATACTAAGTTCCATACGTCAGAAGGTAGCTGAACACCTCGTCCAAAAGCATCTTACTTCTGAGAGTTGAGCTCACCCTCAGTCCCTCACAGTTCCACACTGCCTGCAGAGTGAGTTTCGCAGGTCTTCACCAGAGACGTTTGCCACAGGCTTCTGAGACGCAAGTTAACAATGCAGACCTGGAGGGTATCTCCAGGTGCAGTAGAGTGGTAATCTTGGAACCTCCTGACTCAGAATACTGCTACCTTCACACTGCCATAAGAATGCAGCTAGTTGAGAGCTGGCTTCTAGGCATGCTTTACTGGGAGTGCTGAGGACAGGGCAGAACCCTCCCGCATCCTGCCTGACTGTAGGCGTGGTTGCTCACATCCTAAAGTGAGTGGCTGAGAGAGGTTGAGGGAAAAGCATGTGTAAGCATTGGGCCTGAACTCCTGTGTAACTGAGTTGAATACAGCGATTTCCAATGGCCTTCTTCAATCAGAGTGTAGTTAGGTTCCTACTCCCATGTCAGAATGGGGAGCAATCTGACTTCCATGCATACACACTTCTGAGAGTTGAGCTTATGGCCTGTAACCCTACATCCTGCCTAACGCTACCTTTCGCTTCCAAAAGGCCTAGGCTCGCTGCTTGACGCAAGTGTTGGGAGAGGTAACTGGAATCTCCCGGCACACAAGACTAGTGCCTCCAAGCTCAATCCAGCGATTTCCCAGTAATTCCTTGGGTAGACTGGTGCTACATACTAAGTTCCTTATGTGAGAAGATAGCTGAACGCCTTGTCCAAAATCATCTTACTGCTGAGAGTTGAGCTCACCCTCAGTCCCTCACAGTTCCACACTGCCTGCAGAGTGAGTTTCCCACGTCTTCACCAGAGACTTTTGCCAGAGGCTTCTGAGACGCAAGTTAACAATGCAGACCTGGAGGGTATCTCCAGGTGCAGTAGAGTGGTAATCTGGGAACCTCCTGTCTCAGAATACTGCTACCTTCACCCTGCCATAAGAATGCAGCTACTTGACAGCTGGCTTCAAGGCATGCTTCCCTGTGAGAGCTAAGGACAAGGCACAACCCTCCCGCATCCTGCTTGACTGCAGAAGGAGCTGCTAACGTCCTCATGTTAGTGGCAAGGAAAGGTTGTGAGAAAAGCATGTGGAATCGTTGTGCCTGAACCCACGTGTATCTGAGTTGAATACAGCGATTTCCAAAGTCCTTCTTCATCAGAGTGTAGCTAGGTTCCCACTCGCATGTACGAGTGGGTAGCAGACATCTGCCTCCCATGCATACCCACTTCTGAGAGTTGAGCTGATGGCCTGTAACCCTACCTCCTGCCTGCAGCTACCTTTGGCTTCCAAAAGGCCTAGGCTCGATGCTTCACCGAAGTGTTGGGAGAGGTAACTGGAATCTCCCGGCACACAAGACTAGTGCCTCCAAGCTCAATCCAGCGATTTCCCAGTAATTCCTGGGGTAGACTGGTGCTACATACTAAGTTCCATATGTGAGAAGGTAGCTGAACGCCTTGTCCAAAATCATCTTACTGCTGAGAGTTGAGCTCACCCTCAGTCCCTCACAGTTCCACACTGCCTGCAGAGTGAGTTTCCCACGTCTTCACCAGAGACGTTTGCCAGAGGCTATGAGACGCAAGTTAACAATGCAGACCTGGAGGGTATCTCCAGGTGCAGTAGAGTGGTAATCTGGGAACCTCCTGTCTCAGAATACTGCTAACTTCACCCTGCCATAAGAATGCAGCTACTTGACAGCTGGCTTCAAGGCATGCTTCCCTGTGAGAGCTAAGGACAGGGCACAACCCTCCCGCATCCTGCTTGACTGTAGAAGGAGCTGCTAACGTCCTCATGTTAGTGGCAGGGAAAGGTTGTGAGAAAAGCATGTGGAAACGTTGTGCCTGAACCCACGTGTATCTGAGTTGAATACAGCGATTTCCAAAGTCCTTCTTCATCAGAGTGTAGCTAGGTTCCCACACGCATGTCCGAGTGGGTAGCAGACATCTGCCTCCCATGCATACCCACTTCTGAGAGTTGAGCTTATGGCCTGTAACCCTACCTCCTGCCTGCAACTACCTTTCGCTTCCAAAAGGCTTAGGCTCGCTGCTTCACCGAAGTGTTGGGAGAGGTAACTGGAATCTCCCGGCACACAAGACTAGTGCCTCCAAGCTCAATCCAGCGATTTCCCAGTAATTCCTGGGGTAGACTGGTGCTACATACTAAGTTCCATATGTGAGAAGGTAGCTGAACGCCTTGTCCAAAATCATCTTACTGCTGAGAGTTGAGCTCACCCTCAGTCCCTCACAGTTCCACACTGCCTGCAGAGTGAGTTTCCCACGTCTTCACCAGAGACTTTTGCCAGAGGCCTCTGAGACGCAAGTTAACAATACAGACCTGGACGGTATCTCCAGGTGCCGGAGAGTGGCAATCTGGGAACCTCCTTACTCAGAATACTGCTACCTTCACACTGTCATAAGAATGCAGCTAGTTGAGAGCTGGCTTCTAGGCATGCTTCCCTGTGAGAGTTGAGGACAGGGCAGAACCCTCCCGCATCCTGCCTGACTGTAGACGTACCTGCTAACCTCCTTATGTTAGTGGCTGGGATAGGTTGTGGGAAAAGCATGTGTAAGCATTGGGCCTGAACTCCCGTGTATCTGAGTTGAATACAGCGATTTCCAACATCCTTCTTCAATAGGAGTGTAGCTAGGTTCCAACTCCCATGTCCGAGTGGGTAGCAGACATCTGCCTCCCATGCATACACACTTCTGAGAGTTGAGCTCATGGCCTGTAACCCTACATCGTGCCTGCTGCTACCTTTCGCTTCCAAAAGGCCTAGGCTCGCTGCTTGACGCAAGTGTTGGGAGAGGTAACTGGAATCTCCCGGCACACAAGACGAGTGCCTCCAAGCTCAATCAAGCGATTTCCTAGTAATTCCTGGGGTAGACTGGTGCTACATACTAAGTTCCATATGTGAAAAGGTAGCTGAACGCCTTGTCCAAAAACATCTTACTTCTGAGAGTTGAGCTCACCCTCAGTCCCTCACAGTTCCACACTGCCTGCAGAGTGAGTTTCGCACGTCTTCACCAGAGACGTTTGCCAGAAGCTTCTGAGACACAAGTTAACAATGCAGACCTGGAGGGTATCTCCAGGTGCAGTAGAGTGGTAATCTTGGAACCTCCTGACTCAGAATACTGCTACCTTCACACTGCCATAAGAATGCAGCTAGTTGAGAGCTGGCTTCTAGGCATGCTTTACTGGGAGTGCTGAGGACAGGGCAGAACCCTCCCGCATCCTGCCTGACTGTAGGCGTGGTTGCTCACATCCTAAAGTGAGTGGCTGAGAGAGGTTGAGGGAAAAGCATGTGTAAGCATTGGGCCTGAACTCCTGTGTAACTGAGTTGAATACAGCGATTTCCAATGGCCTTCTTCAATCAGAGTGTAGCTAGGTTCCTACTCCCAAGTCAGAATGGGGAGCAATCTGACTTCCATGCATACACACTTCTGAGAGTTGAGCTTATGACCTGTAACCCTACATCCTGCCTAACGCTACCTTTCGCTTCCAAAAGGCCTAGGCTCGCTGCTTCACGCAAGTGTTGGGAGAGGTAACTGGAATCTCCCGGCACACAAGACTAGTGCCTCCAAGCTCAATCCAGCGATTTCCCAGTAATTCCTTGGTAGACTGGTGCTACATACTAAGTTCCATATGTGAGAAGGTAGCTGAACGACTTGTCCAAAATCATCTTACTGCTGAGAGTTGAGCTCACCCTCAGTCCCTCACAGTTCCACACTGCCTGCAGAGTGAGTTTCGCACGTCTTCACCAGAGACGTTTGCCAGAGGCTATGAGACGCAAGTTAACAATGCAGACCTGGAGGGTATCTCCAGGTGCAGTAGAGTGGTAATCTGGGAACCTCCTGTCTCAGAATACTGCTACCTTCACCCTGCCATAAGAATGCAGCTAGTTGACAGCTGGCTTCAAGGCATGCTTCCCTGTGAGAGCTAAGGACAGGGCACAACCCTCCCGCATCCTGCTTGACTGTAGAAGGAGCTGCTAACGTCCTCATGTTAATGGCAGGGAAAGGTTGTGAGAAAAGCATGTGGAATCGTTGTGCCTGAACCCACGTGTATCTGAGTTGAATACAGCGATTTCCAAAGTCCTTCTTCATCAGAGTGTAGCTAGGTTCCCACTCGCATGTCCGAGTGGGTAGCAGACATCTGCCTCCCATGCATACCCACTTCTGAGAGTTGAGCTTATGGCCTGTAACCCTACCTCCTGCCTGCAGCTACCTTTCGCTTCCAAAAGGCCTAGGCTCGCTGCTTCACCGAAGTGTTGGGAGAGGTAACTGGAATCTGCCGGCACACAAGACTAGTGCCTCCAAGCTCAATCCAGCGATTTCCTAGTATTTCCTAGGGTAGACTGGTGCTACATACTAAGTTCCATATGTGAGAAGGTAGCTGAACGCCTTGTCCAAAATCATCTTACTGCTGAGAGTTGAGCTCACCCTCAGTCCCTCACAGTTCCACACTGCCTGCAGAGTGAGTTTCCCACGTCTTCACCAGAGACTTTTGCCAGAGGCCTCTGAGACGCAAGTTAACAATGCAGACCTGGACGGTATCTCCAGGTGCCGGAGAGTGGCAATCTGGGAACCTCCTTACTCAGAATACTGCTACCTTCACACTGTCATAAGAATGCAGCTAGTTGAGAGCTGGCTTCTAGGCATGCTTCCCTGTGAGAGTTGAGGACAGGGCAGAACCCTCCCGCATCCTGCCTGACTGTAGACGTACCTGCTAACCTCCTTATGTTAGTGGCTGGGATAGGTTGTGGAAAAGCATGTGTAAGCATTGGGCCTGAACTCCCGTGTATCTGAGTTGAATACAGCGATTTCCAACATCCTTCTTCAATAGGAGTGTAGCTAGGTTCCAACTCCCATGTCCGAGTGGGTAGCAGACATCTGCCTCCCATGCATACACACTTCTGAGAGTTGAGCTCATGGCCTGTAACCCTACATCGTGCCTGCCGCTACCTTTCGCTTCCAAAAGGCCTAGGCTCGCTGCTTGACGCAAGTGTTGGGAGAGGTAACTGGAATCTCCCGGCACACAAGACGAGTGCCTCCAAGCTCAATCCAGGGATTTCCCAGTAATTCCTGTGGTAGGCTGGTGCTACATACTAAGTTCCATACGTCAGAAGGTAGCTGAACACCTCGTCCAAAAGCATCTTACTTCTGAGAGTTGAGCTCACCCTCAGTCCCTCACAGTTCCACACTGCCTGCAGAGTGAGTTTCGCAGGTCTTCACCAGAGACGTTTGCCACAGGCTTCTGAGACGCAAGTTAACAATGCAGACCTGGAGGGTATCTCCAGGTGCAGTAGAGTGGTAATCTTGGAACCTCCTGACTCAGAATACTGCTACCTTCACACTGCCATAAGAATGCAGCTAGTTGAGAGCTGGCTTCTAGGCATGCTTTACTGGGAGTGCTGAGGACAGGGCAGAACCCTCCCGCATCCTGCCTGACTGTAGGCGTGGTTGCTCACATCCTAAAGTGAGTGGCTGAGAGAGGTTGAGGGAAAAGCATGTGTAAGCATTGGGCCTGAACTCCTGTGTAACTGAGTTGAATACAGCGATTTCCAATGGCCTTCTTCAATCAGAGTGTAGCTAGGTTCCTACTCCCATGTCAGAATGGGGAGCAATCTGACTTCCATGCATACACACTTCTGAGAGTTGAGCTTATGGCCTGTAACCCTACATCCTGCCTAACGCTACCTTTCGCTTCCAAAAGGCCTAGGCTCGCTGCTTGACGCAAGTGTTGGGAGAGGTAACTGGAATCTCCCGGCACACAAGACTAGTGCCTCCAAGCTCAATCCAGCGATTTCCCAGTAATTCCTTGGGTAGACTGGTGCTACATACTAAGTTCCTTATGTGAGAAGATAGCTGAACGCCTTGTCCAAAATCATCTTACTGCTGAGAGTTGAGCTCACCCTCAGTCCCTCACAGTTCCACACTGCCTGCAGAGTGAGTTTCCCACGTCTTCACCAGAGACTTTTGCCAGAGGCTTCTGAGACGCAAGTTAACAATGCAGACCTGGAGGGTATCTCCAGGTGCAGTAGAGTGGTAATCTGGGAACCTCCTGTCTCAGAATACTGCTACCTTCACCCTGCCATAAGAATGCAGCTACTTGACAGCTGGCTTCAAGGCATGCTTCCCTGTGAGAGCTAAGGACAAGGCACAACCCTCCCGCATCCTGCTTGACTGCAGAAGGAGCTGCTAACGTCCTCATGTTAGTGGCAAGGAAAGGTTGTGAGAAAAGCATGTGGAATCGTTGTGCCTGAACCCACGTGTATCTGAGTTGAATACAGCGATTTCCAAAGTCCTTCTTCATCAGAGTGTAGCTAGGTTCCCACTCGCATGTACGAGTGGGTAGCAGACATCTGCCTCCCATGCATACCCACTTCTGAGAGTTGAGCTGATGGCCTGTAACCCTACCTCCTGCCTGCAGCTACCTTTGGCTTCCAAAAGGCCTAGGCTCGATGCTTCACCGAAGTGTTGGGAGAGGTAACTGGAATCTCCCGGCACACAAGACTAGTGCCTCCAAGCTCAATCCAGCGATTTCCCAGTAATTCCTGGGGTAGACTGGTGCTACATACTAAGTTCCATATGTGAGAAGGTAGCTGAACGCCTTGTCCAAAATCATCTTACTTCTGAGAGTTGAGCTCACCCTCAGTCCCTCACAGTTCCACACTGCCTGCAGAGTGAGTTTCGCACGTCTTCACCAGAGACGTTTGCCAGAGGCTATGAGACGCAAGTTAACAATGCAGACCTGGAGGGTATCTCCAGGTGCAGTAGAGTGGTAATCTGGGAACCTCCTGTCTCAGAATACTGCTACCTTCACCCTGCCATAAGAATGCAGCTACTTGACAGCTGGCTTCAAGGCATGCTTCCCTGTGAGAGCTAAGGACAGGGCACAACCCTCCCGCATCCTGCTTGACTGTAGAAGGAGCTGCTAACGTCCTCATGTTAGTGGCAGGGAAAGGTTGTGAGAAAAGCATGTGGAAACGTTGTGCCTGAACCCACGTGTATCTGAGTTGAATACAGCGATTTCCAAAGTCCTTCTTCATCAGAGTGTAGCTAGGTTCCCACTCGCATGTCCGAGTGGGTAGCAGACATCTGCCTCCCATGCATACCCACTTCTGAGAGTTGAGCTTATGGCCTGTAACCCTACCTCCTGCCTGCAACTACCTTTCGCTTCCAAAAGGCTTAGGCTCGCTGCTTCACCGAAGTGTTGGGAGAGGTAACTGGAATCTCCCGGCACACAAGACTAGTGCCTCCAAGCTCAATCCAGCGATTTCCCAGTAATTCCTGGGGTAGACTGGTGCTACATACTAAGTTCCATATGTGAGAAGGTAGCTGAACGCCTTGTCCAAAATCATCTTACTGCTGACAGTTGAGCTCACCCTCAGTCCCTCACAGTTCCACACTGCCTGCAGAGTGAGTTTCCCACGTCTTCACCAGAGACTTTTGCCAGAGGCCTCTGAGACGCAAGTTAACAATGCAGACCTGGACGGTATCTCCAGGTGCCGGAGCGTGGCAATCTGGGAACCTCCTTACTCAGAATACTGCTACCTTCACACTGTCATAAGAATGCAGCTAGTTGAGAGCTGGCTTCTAGGCATGCTTCCCTGTGAGAGTTGAGGACAGGGCAGAACCCTCCCACATCCTGCCTGACTGTAGACGTACCTGCTAACCTCCTTATGTTAGTGGCTGGGATAGGTTGTGGGAAAAGCATGTGTAAGCATTGGGCCTGAACTCCCGTGTATCTGAGTTGAATACAGCGATTTCCAACATCCTTCTTCAATAGGAGTGTAGCTAGGTTCCAACTCCCATGTCCGAGTGGGTAGCAGACATCTGCCTCTCATGCATACACACTTCTGAGAGTTGAGCTCATGGCCTGTAACCCTACATCGTGCCTGCTGCTACCTTTCGCTTCCAAAAGGCCTAGGCTCGCTGCTTGACGCAAGTGTTGGGAGAGGTAACTGGAATCTCCCGGCACACAAGACGAGTGCCTCCAAGCTCAATCAAGCGATTTCCTAGTAATTCCTGGGGTAGACTGGTGTTACATACTAAGTTCCATATGTGAGAAGGTAGCTGAACGCCTTGTCCAAAAATATCTTACTTCTGAGAGTTGAGCTCACCCTCAGTCCCTCACAGTTCCACACTGCCTGCAGAGTGAGTTTCGCACGTCTTCACCAGAGACGTTTGCCAGAGGCTTCTGAGACGCAAGTTAACAATGCAGACCTGGAGGGTATCTCCAGGTGCAGTAGAGTGGTAATCTTGGAACCTCCTGACTCAGAATACTGCTACCTTCACACTGCCATAAGAATGCAGCTAGTTGAGAGCTGGCTTCTAGGCATGCTTTACTGGGAGTGCTGAGGACAGGGCAGAACCCTCCCGCATCCTGCCTGACTGTAGGCGTGGTTGCTCACATCCTAAAGTGAGTGGCTGAGAGAGGTTGAGGGAAAAGCATGTGTAAGCATTGGGCCTGAACTCCTGTGTAACTGAGTTGAATACAGCGATTTCCAATGGCCTTCTTCAATCAGAGTGTAGCTAGGTTCCTACTCCCAAGTCAGAATGGGGAGCAATCTGACTTCCATGCATACACACTTCTGAGAGTTGAGCTTATGGCCTGTAACCCTACATCCTGCCTAACGCTACCTTTCGCTTCCAAAAGGCCTAGGCTCGCTGCTTCACGCAAGTGTTGGGAGAGGTAACTGGAATCTCCCGGCACACAAGACTAGTGCCTCCAAGCTCAATCCAGCGATTTCCCAGTAATTCCTTGGTAGACTGGTGCTACATACTAAGTTCCATATGTGAGAAGGTAGCTGAACGACTTGTCCAAAATCATCTTACTGCTGAGAGTTGAGCTCACCCTCAGTCCCTCACAGTTCCACACTGCCTGCAGAGTGAGTTTCGCACGTCTTCACCAGAGACGTTTGCCAGAGGCTATGAGACGCAAGTTAACAATGCAGACCTGGAGGGTATCTCCAGGTGCAGTAGAGTGGTAATCTGGGAACCTCCTGCCTCAGAATACTGCTACCTTCACCCTGCCATAAGAATGCAGCTAGTTGACAGCTGGCTTCAAGGCATGCTTCCCTGTGAGAGCTAAGGACAGGGCACAACCCTCCCGCATCCTGCTTGACTGTAGAAGGAGCTGCTAACGTCCTCATGTTAATGGCAGGGAAAGGTTGTGAGAAAAGCATGTGGAATCGTTGTGCCTGAACCCACGTGTATCTGAGTTGAATACAGCGATTTCCAAAGTCCTTCTTCATCAGAGTGTAGCTAGGTTCCCACTCGCATGTCCGAGTGGGTAGCAGACATCTGCCTCCCATGCATACCCACTTCTGAGAGTTGAGCTTATGGCCTGTAACCCTACCTCCTGCCTGCAGCTACCTTTCGCTTCCAAAAGGCCTAGGCTCGCTGCTTCACCGAAGTGTTGGGAGAGGTAACTGGAATCTGCCGGCACACAAGACTAGTGCCTCCAAGCTCAATCCAGCGATTTCCTAGTATTTCCTAGGGTAGACTGGTGCTACATACTAAGTTCCATATGTGAGAAGGTAGCTGAACGCCTTGTCCAAAATCATCTTACTGCTGAGAGTTGAGCTCACCCTCAGTCCCTCACAGTTCCACACTGCCTGCAGAGTGAGTTTCCCACGTCTTCACCAGAGACTTTTGCCAGAGGCCTCTGAGACGCAAGTTAACAATGCAGACCTGGACGGTATCTCCAGGTGCCGGAGAGTGGCAATCTGGGAACCTCCTTACTCAGAATACTGCTACCTTCACACTGTCATAAGAATGCAGCTAGTTGAGAGCTGGCTTCTAGGCATGCTTCCCTGTGAGAGTTGAGGACAGGGCAGAACCCTCCCGCATCCTGCCTGACTGTAGACGTACCTGCTAACCTCCTTATGTTAGTGGCTGGGATAGGTTGTGGAAAAGCATGTGTAAGCATTGGGCCTGAACTCCCGTGTATCTGAGTTGAATACAGCGATTTCCAACATCCTTCTTCAATAGGAGTGTAGCTAGGTTCCAACTCCCATGTCCGAGTGGGTAGCAGACATCTGCCTCCCATGCATACACACTTCTGAGAGTTGAGCTCATGGCCTGTAACCCTACATCGTGCCTGCCGCTACCTTTCGCTTCCAAAAGGCCTAGGCTCGCTGCTTGACGCAAGTGTTGGGAGAGGTAACTGGAATCTCCCGGCACACAAGACGAGTGCCTCCAAGCTCAATCCAGGGATTTCCCAGTAATTCCTGTGGTAGGCTGGTGCTACATACTAAGTTCCATACGTCAGAAGGTAGCTGAACACCTCGTCCAAAAGCATCTTACTTCTGAGAGTTGAGCTCACCCTCAGTCCCTCACAGTTCCACACTGCCTGCAGAGTGAGTTTCGCAGGTCTTCACCAGAGACGTTTGCCACAGGCTTCTGAGACGCAAGTTAACAATGCAGACCTGGAGGGTATCTCCAGGTGCAGTAGAGTGGTAATCTTGGAACCTCCTGACTCAGAATACTGCTACCTTCACACTGCCATAAGAATGCAGCTAGTTGAGAGCTGGCTTCTAGGCATGCTTTACTGGGAGTGCTGAGGACAGGGCAGAACCCTCCCGCATCCTGCCTGACTGTAGGCGTGGTTGCTCACATCCTAAAGTGAGTGGCTGAGAGAGGTTGAGGGAAAAGCATGTGTAAGCATTGGGCCTGAACTCCTGTGTAACTGAGTTGAATACAGCGATTTCCAATGGCCTTCTTCAATCAGAGTGTAGCTAGGTTCCTACTCCCATGTCAGAATGGGGAGCAATCTGACTTCCATGCATACACACTTCTGAGAGTTGAGCTTATGGCCTGTAACCCTACATCCTGCCTAACGCTACCTTTCGCTTCCAAAAGGCCTAGGCTCGCTGCTTGACGCAAGTGTTGGGAGAGGTAACTGGAATCTCCCGGCACACAAGACTAGTGCCTCCAAGCTCAATCCAGCGATTTCCCAGTAATTCCTTGGGTAGACTGGTGCTACATACTAAGTTCCTTATGTGAGAAGATAGCTGAACGCCTTGTCCAAAATCATCTTACTGCTGAGAGTTGAGCTCACCCTCAGTCCCTCACAGTTCCACACTGCCTGCAGAGTGAGTTTCCCACGTCTTCACCAGAGACTTTTGCCAGAGGCTTCTGAGACGCAAGTTAACAATGCAGACCTGGAGGGTATCTCCAGGTGCAGTAGAGTGGTAATCTGGGAACCTCCTGTCTCAGAATACTGCTACCTTCACCCTGCCATAAGAATGCAGCTACTTGACAGCTGGCTTCAAGGCATGCTTCCCTGTGAGAGCTAAGGACAAGGCACAACCCTCCCGCATCCTGCTTGACTGCAGAAGGAGCTGCTAACGTCCTCATGTTAGTGGCAAGGAAAGGTTGTGAGAAAAGCATGTGGAATCGTTGTGCCTGAACCCACGTGTATCTGAGTTGAATACAGCGATTTCCAAAGTCCTTCTTCATCAGAGTGTAGCTAGGTTCCCACTCGCATGTACGAGTGGGTAGCAGACATCTGCCTCCCATGCATACCCACTTCTGAGAGTTGAGCTGATGGCCTGTAACCCTACCTCCTGCCTGCAGCTACCTTTGGCTTCCAAAAGGCCTAGGCTCGATGCTTCACCGAAGTGTTGGGAGAGGTAACTGGAATCTCCCGGCACACAAGACTAGTGCCTCCAAGCTCAATCCAGCGATTTCCCAGTAATTCCTGGGGTAGACTGGTGCTACATACTAAGTTCCATATGTGAGAAGGTAGCTGAACGCCTTGTCCAAAATCATCTTACTTCTGAGAGTTGAGCTCACCCTCAGTCCCTCACAGTTCCACACTGCCTGCAGAGTGAGTTTCGCACGTCTTCACCAGAGACGTTTGCCAGAGGCTATGAGACGCAAGTTAACAATGCAGACCTGGAGGGTATCTCCAGGTGCAGTAGAGTGGTAATCTGGGAACCTCCTGTCTCAGAATACTGCTACCTTCACCCTGCCATAAGAATGCAGCTACTTGACAGCTGGCTTCAAGGCATGCTTCCCTGTGAGAGCTAAGGACAGGGCACAACCCTCCCGCATCCTGCTTGACTGTAGAAGGAGCTGCTAACGTCCTCATGTTAGTGGCAGGGAAAGGTTGTGAGAAAAGCATGTGGAAACGTTGTGCCTGAACCCACGTGTATCTGAGTTGAATACAGCGATTTCCAAAGTCCTTCTTCATCAGAGTGTAGCTAGGTTCCCACTCGCATGTCCGAGTGGGTAGCAGACATCTGCCTCCCATGCATACCCACTTCTGAGAGTTGAGCTTATGGCCTGTAACCCTACCTCCTGCCTGCAACTACCTTTCGCTTCCAAAAGGCTTAGGCTCGCTGCTTCACCGAAGTGTTGGGAGAGGTAACTGGAATCTCCCGGCACACAAGACTAGTGCCTCCAAGCTCAATCCAGCGATTTCCCAGTAATTCCTGGGGTAGACTGGTGCTACATACTAAGTTCCATATGTGAGAAGGTAGCTGAACGCCTTGTCCAAAATCATCTTACTGCTGACAGTTGAGCTCACCCTCAGTCCCTCACAGTTCCACACTGCCTGCAGAGTGAGTTTCCCACGTCTTCACCAGAGACTTTTGCCAGAGGCCTCTGAGACGCAAGTTAACAATGCAGACCTGGACGGTATCTCCAGGTGCCGGAGCGTGGCAATCTGGGAACCTCCTTACTCAGAATACTGCTACCTTCACACTGTCATAAGAATGCAGCTAGTTGAGAGCTGGCTTCTAGGCATGCTTCCCTGTGAGAGTTGAGGACAGGGCAGAACCCTCCCACATCCTGCCTGACTGTAGACGTACCTGCTAACCTCCTTATGTTAGTGGCTGGGATAGGTTGTGGGAAAAGCATGTGTAAGCATTGGGCCTGAACTCCCGTGTATCTGAGTTGAATACAGCGATTTCCAACATCCTTCTTCAATAGGAGTGTAGCTAGGTTCCAACTCCCATGTCCGAGTGGGTAGCAGACATCTGCCTCTCATGCATACACACTTCTGAGAGTTGAGCTCATGGCCTGTAACCCTACATCGTGCCTGCTGCTACCTTTCGCTTCCAAAAGGCCTAGGCTCGCTGCTTGACGCAAGTGTTGGGAGAGGTAACTGGAATCTCCCGGCACACAAGACGAGTGCCTCCAAGCTCAATCAAGCGATTTCCTAGTAATTCCTGGGGTAGACTGGTGCTACATAGTAAGTTCCATATGTGAGAAGGTAGCTGAACGCCTTGTCCAAAAATATCTTACTTCTGAGAGTTGAGCTCACCCTCAGTCCCTCACAGTTCCACACTGCCTGCAGAGTGAGTTTCGCACGTCTTCACCAGAGACGTTTGCCAGAGGCTTCTGAGACGCAAGTTAACAATGCAGACCTGGAGGGTATCTCCAGGTGCAGTAGAGTGGTAATCTTGGAACCTCCTGACTCAGAATACTGCTACCTTCACACTGCCATAAGAATGCAGCTAGTTGAGAGCTGGCTTCTAGGCATGCTTTACTGGGAGTGCTGAGGACAGGGCAGAACCCTCCCGCATCCTGCCTGACTGTAGGCGTGGTTGCTCACATCCTAAAGTGAGTGGCTGAGAGAGGTTGAGGGAAAAGCATGTGTAAGCATTGGGCCTGAACTCCTGTGTAACTGAGTTGAATACAGCGATTTCCAATGGCCTTCTTCAATCAGAGTGTAGCTAGGTTCTTACTCCCAAGTCAGAATGGGGAGCAATCTGACTTCCATGCATACACACTTCTGAGAGTTGAGCTTATGGCCTGTAACCCTACATCCTGCCTAACGCTACCTTTCGCTTCCAAAAGGCCTAGGCTCGCTGCTTCACGCAAGTGTTGGGAGAGGTAACTGGAATCTCCCGGCACACAAGACTAGTGCCTCCAAGCTCAATCCAGCGATTTCCCAGTAATTCCTTGGTAGACTGGTGCTACATACTAAGTTCCATATGTGAGAAGGTAGCTGAACGACTTGTCCAAAATCATCTTACTGCTGAGAGTTGAGCTCACCCTCAGTCCCTCACAGTTCCACACTGCCTGCAGAGTGAGTTTCGCACGTCTTCACCAGAGACGTTTGCCAGAGGCTATGAGACGCAAGTTAACAATGCAGACCTGGAGGGTATCTCCAGGTGCAGTAGAGTGGTAATCTGGGAACCTCCTGTCTCAGAATACTGCTACCTTCACCCTGCCATAAGAATGCAGCTAGTTGACAGCTGGCTTCAAGGCATGCTTCCCTGTGAGAGCTAAGGACAGGGCACAACCCTCCCGCATCCTGCTTGACTGTAGAAGGAGCTGCTAACGTCCTCATGTTAATGGCAGGGAAAGGTTGTGAGAAAAGCATGTGGAATCGTTGTGCCTGAACCCACGTGTATCTGAGTTGAATACAGCGATTTCCAAAGTCCTTCTTCATCAGAGTGTAGCTAGGTTCCCACTCGCATGTCCGAGTGGGTAGCAGACATCTGCCTCCCATGCATACCCACTTCTGAGAGTTGAGCTTATGGCCTGTAACCCTACCTCCTGCCTGCAGCTACCTTTCGCTTCCAAAAGGCCTAGGCTCGCTGCTTCACCGAAGTGTTGGGAGAGGTAACTGGAATCTGCCGGCACACAAGACTAGTGCCTCCAAGCTCAATCCAGCGATTTCCTAGTATTTCCTAGGGTAGACTGGTGCTACATACTAAGTTCCATATGTGAGAAGGTAGCTGAACGCCTTGTCCAAAATCATCTTACTGCTGAGAGTTGAGCTCACCCTCAGTCCCTCACAGTTCCACACTGCCTGCAGAGTGAGTTTCCCACGTCTTCACCAGAGACTTTTGCCAGAGGCCTCTGAGACGCAAGTTAACAATGCAGACCTGGACGGTATCTCCAGGTGCCGGAGAGTGGCAATCTGGGAACCTCCTTACTCAGAATACTGCTACCTTCACACTGTCATAAGAATGCAGCTAGTTGAGAGCTGGCTTCTAGGCATGCTTCCCTGTGAGAGTTGAGGACAGGGCAGAACCCTCCCGCATCCTGCCTGACTGTAGACGTACCTGCTAACCTCCTTATGTTAGTGGCTGGGATAGGTTGTGGAAAAGCATGTGTAAGCATTGGGCCTGAACTCCCGTGTATCTGAGTTGAATACAGCGATTTCCAACATCCTTCTTCAATAGGAGTGTAGCTAGGTTCCAACTCCCATGTCCGAGTGGGTAGCAGACATCTGCCTCCCATGCATACACACTTCTGAGAGTTGAGCTCATGGCCTGTAACCCTACATCGTGCCTGCCGCTACCTTTCGCTTCCAAAAGGCCTAGGCTCGCTGCTTGACGCAAGTGTTGGGAGAGGTAACTGGAATCTCCCGGCACACAAGACGAGTGCCTCCAAGCTCAATCCAGCGATTTCCCAGTAATTCCTGTGGTAGGCTGGTGCTACATACTAAGTAACATACGTCAGAAGGTAGCTGAACACCTCGTCCAAAAGCATCTTACTTCTGAGAGTTGAGCTCACCCTCAGTCCCTCACAGTTCCACACTGCCTGCAGAGTGAGTTTCGCAGGTCTTCACCAGAGACGTTTGCCACAGGCTTCTGAGACGCAAGTTAACAATGCAGACCTGGAGGGTATCTCCAGGTGCAGTAGAGTGGTAATCTTGGAACCTCCTGACTCAGAATACTGCTACCTTCACACTGCCATAAGAATGCAGCTAGTTGAGAGCTGGCTTCTAGGCATGCTTTACTGGGAGTGCTGAGGACAGGGCAGAACCCTCCCGCATCCTGCCTGACTGTAGGCGTGGTTGCTCACATCCTAAAGTGAGTGGCTGAGAGAGGTTGAGGGAAAAGCATGTGTAAGCATTGGGCCTGAACTCCTGTGTAACTGAGTTGAATACAGCGATTTCCAATGGCCTTCTTCAATCAGAGTGTAGCTAGGTTCCTACTCCCATGTCAGAATGGGGAGCAATCTGACTTCCATGCATACACACTTCTGAGAGTTGAGCTTATGGCCTGTAACCCTACATCCTGCCTAACGCTACCTTTCGCTTCCAAAAGGCCTAGGCTCGCTGCTTGACGCAAGTGTTGGGAGAGGTAACTGGAATCTCCCGGCACACAAGACTAGTGCCTCCAAGCTCAATCCAGCGATTTCCCAGTAATTCCTTGGGTAGACTGGTGCTACATACTAAGTTCCTTATGTGAGAAGATAGCTGAACGCCTTGTCCAAAATCATCTTACTGCTGAGAGTTGAGCTCACCCTCAGTCCCTCACAGTTCCACACTGCCTGCAGAGTGAGTTTCCCACGTCTTCACCAGAGACTTTTGCCAGAGGCTTCTGAGACGCAAGTTAACAATGCAGACCTGGAGGGTATCTCCAGGTGCAGTAGAGTGGTAATCTGGGAACCTCCTGTCTCAGAATACTGCTACCTTCACCCTGCCATAAGAATGCAGCTACTTGACAGCTGGCTTCAAGGCATGCTTCCCTGTGAGAGCTAAGGACAAGGCACAACCCTCCCGCATCCTGCTTGACTGCAGAAGGAGCTGCTAACGTCCTCATGTTAGTGTCAAGGAAAGGTTGTGAGAAAAGCATGTGGAATCGTTGTGCCTGAACCCACGTGTATCTGAGTTGAATACAGCGATTTCCAAAGTCCTTCTTCATCAGAGTGTAGCTAGGTTCCCACTCGCATGTACGAGTGGGTAGCAGACATCAGCCTCCCATGCACACCCACTTCTGAGAGTTGAGCTGATGGCCTGTAACCCTACCTCCTGCCTGCAGCTACCTTTCGCTTCCAAAAGGCCTAGGCTCGATGCTTCACCGAAGTGTTGGGAGAGGTAACTGGAATATCCCGGCACACAAGACTAGTGCCTCCAAGCTCAATCCAGCGATTTCCCAGTAATTCCTGGGGTAGACTGGTGCTACATACTAAGTTCCATATGTGAGAAGGTAGCTGAACGCCTTGTCCAAAATCATCTTACTTCTGAGAGTTGAGCTCACCCTCAGTCCCTCACAGTTCCACACTGCCTGCAGAGTGAGTTTCGCACGTCTTCACCAGAGACGTTTGCCAGAGGCTATGAGACGCAAGTTAACAATGCAGACCTGGAGGGTATCTCCAGGTGCAGTAGAGTGGTAATCTGGGAACCTCCTGTCTCAGAATACTGCTACCTTCACCCTGCCATAAGAATGCAGCTACTTGACAGCTGGCTTCAAGGCATGCTTCCCTGTGAGAGCTAAGGAGAGGGCACAACCCTCCCACATCCTGCTTGACTGTAGAAGGAGCTGCTAACGTCCTCATGTTAGTGGCAGGGAAAGGTTGTGAGAAAAGCATGTGGAAACGTTGTGCCTGAACCCACGTGTATCTGAGTTGAATACAGCGATTTCCAAAGTCCTTCTTCATCAGAGTGTAGCTAGGTTCCCACTCGCATGTCCGAGTGGGTAGCAGACATCTGCCTCCCATGCATACCCACTTCTGAGAGTTGAGCTTATGGCCTGTAACCCTACCTCCTTCCTGCAGCTACCTTTCGCTTCCAAAAGGCCTAGGCTCGCTGCTTCACCGAAGTGTTGGGAGAGGTAACTGGAATCTCCCGGCACACAAGACTAGTGCCTCCAAGCTCAATCCAGCGATTTCCGAGTAATTCCTGGGGTAGACTGGTGCTACATACTAAGTTCCATATGTGAGAAGGTAGCTGAACGCCTTGTCCAAAATCATCTTACTGCTGAGAGTTGAGCTCACCCTCAGTCCCTCACAGTTCCACACTGCCTGCAGAGTGAGTTTCCCACGTCTTCACCAGAGACTTTTGCCAGAGGCCTCTGAGACGCAAGTTAACAATGCAGACCTGGACGGTATCTCCAGGTGCCGGAGAGTGGCAATCTGGGAACCTCCTTACTCAGAATACTGCTACCTTCACACTGTCATAAGAATGCAGCTAGTTGAGAGCTGGCTTCTAGGCATGCTTCCCTGTGAGAGTTGAGGACAGGGCAGAACCCTCCCGCATCCTGCCTGACTGTAGACGTACCTGCTAACCTCCTTATGTTAGTGGCTGGGATAGGTTGTGGGAAAAGCATGTGTAAGCATTGGGCCTGAACTCCCGTGTATCTGAGTTGAATACAGCGATTTCCAACATCCTTCTTCAATAGGAGTGTAGCTAGGTTCCAACTCCCATGTCCGAGTGGGTAGCAGACATCTGCCTCCCATGCATACACACTTCTGAGAGTTGAGCTCATGGCCTGTAACCCTACATCGTGCCTGCCGCTACCTTTCGCTTCCAAAAGGCCTAGGCTCGCTGCTTGACGCAAGTGTTGGGAGAGGTAACTGGAATCTCCCGGCACACAAGACGAGTGCCTCCAAGCTCAATCCAGCGATTTCCCAGTAATTCCTGTGGTAGGCTGGTGCTACATACTAAGTTCCATACGTCAGAACGTAGCTGAACACCTCGTCCAAAAGCATCTTACTTCTGAGAGTTGAGCTCACCCTAAGTCCCTCACAGTTCCACACTGCCTGCAGAGTGAGTTTCGCAGGTCTTCACCAGAGACGTTTGCCAGAGGCTTCTGAGACGCAAGTTAACAATGCAGACCTGGAGGGTATCTCCAGGTGCAGTAGAGTGGTAATCTTGGAACCTCCTGACTCAGAATACTGCTACCTTCACACTGCCATAAGAATGCAGCTAGTTGAGAGCTGGCTTCTAGGCATGCTTTACTGGGAGTGCTGAGGACAGGGCAGAACCCTCCCGCATCCTGCCTGACTGTAGGCGTGGTTGCTCACATCCTAAAGTGAGTGGCTGAGAGAGGTTGAGGGAAAAGCATGTGTAAGCATTGGGCCTGAACTCCTGTGTAACTGAGTTGAATACAGCGATTTCCAATGGCCTTCTTCAATCAGAGTGTAGCTAGGTTCCTACTCCCAAGTCAGAATGGGGAGCAATCTGACTTCCATGCATACACACTTCTGAGAGTTGAGCTTATGGCCTGTAACCCTACATCCTGCCTAACGCTACCTTTCGCTTCCAAAAGGCCTAGGCTCGCTGCTTGACGCAAGTGTTGGGAGAGGTAACTGGAATCTCCCGGCACACAAGACTAGTGCCTCCAAGCTCAATCCAGCGATTTCCCAGTAATTCCTTGGGTAGACTGGTGCTACATACTAAGTTCCATACGTGAGTAGGTAGTTGAGCGCCTTGTCCAAAAACATCTTACTTCTGAGAGTTGATCTCACCCTCAGTCCCTCACAGTTCCACACTGCCTGCAGAGTGAGTTTCGCACGTCTTCACCAGAGACGTTTGCCAGAGGCTTCTGAGACGCAAGTTAACAATGCAGACCTGGAGGGTATCTCCAGGTGCAGTAGAGTGGTAATCTTGGAACCTCCTGACTCAGAATACTGCTACCTTCACACTGCCATAAGAATGCAGCTAGTTGAGAGCTGGCTTCTAGGCATGCTTTACTGGGAGTGCTGAGGACAGGGCAGAACCCTCCCGCATCCTGCCTGACTGTAGGCGTGGTTGCTCACATCCTAAAGTGAGTGGCTGAGAGAGGTTGAGGGAAAAGCATGTGTAAGCATTGGGCCTGAACTCCTGTGTAACTGAGTTGAATACAGCGATTTCCAATGGCCTTCTTCAATCAGAGTGTAGCTAGGTTCCTACTCCCAAGTCAGAATGGGGAGCAATCTGACTTCCATGCATACACACTTCTGAGAGTTGAGCTTATGGCCTGTAACCCTACATCCTGCCTAACGCTACCTTTCGCTTCCAAAAGGCCTAGGCTCGCTGCTTGACGCAAGTGTTGGGAGAGGTAACTGGAATCTCCCGGCACACAAGACTAGTGCCTCCAAGCTCAATCCAGCGATTTCCCAGTAATTCCTTGGGTAGACTGGTGCTACATACTAAGTTCCTTATGTGAGAAGATAGCTGAACGCCTTGTCCAAAATCATCTTACTGCTGAGAGTTGAGCTCACCCTCAGTCCCTCACAGTTCCACACTGCCTGCAGAGTGAGTTTCCCACGTCTTCACCAGAGACTTTTGCCAGAGGCTTCTGAGACGCAAGTTAACAATGCAGACCTGGAGGGTATCTCCAGGTGCAGTAGAGTGGTAATCTGGGAACCTCTTGTCTCAGAATACTGCTACCTTCACCCTGCCATAAGAATGCAGCTACTTGACAGCTGGCTTCAAGGCATGCTTCCCTGTGAGAGCTAAGGACAAGGCACAACCCTCCCGCATCCTGCTTGACTGCAGAAGGAGCTGCTAACGTCCTCATGTTAGTGGCAAGGAAAGGTTGTGAGAAAAGCATGTGGAATCGTTGTGCCTGAACCCACGTGTATCTGAGTTGAATACAGCGATTTCCAAAGTCCTTCTTCATCAGAGTGTAGCTAGGTTCCCACTCGCATGTACGAGTGGGTAGCAGACATCTGCCTCCCATGCATACCCACTTCTGAGAGTTGAGCTGATGGCCTGTAACCCTACCTCCTGCCTGCAGCTACCTTTCGCTTCCAAAAGGCCTAGGCTCGATGCTTCACCGAAGTGTTGGGAGAGGTAACTGGAATCTCCCGGCACACAAGACTAGTGCCTCCAAGCTCAATCCAGCGATTTCCCAGTAATTCCTGGGGTAGACTGGTGCTACATACTAAGTTCCATATGTGAAAAGGTAGCTGAATGCCTTGTCCAAAATCATCTTACTTCTGAGAGTTGAGCTCACCCTCAGTCCCTCACAGTTCCACACTGCCTGCAGAGTGAGTTTCGCATGTCTTCACCAGAGACGTTTGCCAGAGGCTATGAGACGCAAGTTAACAATGCAGACCTCGAGGGTATCTCCAGGTGCAGTAGAGTGGTAATCTGGGAACCTCCTGTCTCAGAATACTGCTACCTTCACCCTGCCATAAGAATGCAGCTAGTTGACAGCTGGCTTCAAGGCATGCTTCCCTGTGAGAGCTAAGGACAGGGCACAACCCTCCCGCATCCTGCTTGACTGTAGAAGGAGCTGCTAACGTCCTCATGTTAGTGGCAGGGAAAGGTTGTGAGAAAAGCATGTGGAATCGTTGTGCCTGAACCCACGTGTATCTGAGTTGAATACAGCGATTTCCAAAGTCCTTCTTCATCAGAGTGTAGCTAGGTTCCCACTCGCATGTCCGAGTGGGTAGCAGACATCTGCCTCCCATGCATACTCACTTCTGATTGTTGAGCTTTTGGCCTGTAACCCTACCTCCTGCCTGCAGCTACCTTTCGCTTCCAAAAGGCCTAGGCTCGCTGCTTCACCGAAGTGTTGGGAGAGGTAACTGGAATCTCCCGGCACACAAGACTAGTGCCTCCAAGCTCAATCCAGCGATTTCCCAGTAATTCCTGGGGTAGACTGGTGCTACATACTAAGTTCCATATGTGAGAAGGTAGCTGAACGCCTTGTCCAAAATCATCTTACTGCTGAGAGTTGAGCTCACCCTCAGTCCTCACAGTTCCACACTGCCTGCAGAGTGAGTTTCCCACGTCTTCACCAGAGACTTTTGCCAGAGGCCTCTGAGACGCAAGTTAACAATGCAGACCTGGACGGTATCTCCAGGTGCCGGAGAGTGGCAATCTGGGAACCTCCTTACTCAGAATACTGCTACCTTCACACTGTCATAAGAATGCAGCTAGTTGAGAGCTGGCTTCTAGGCATGCTTCCCTGTGAGAGTTGAGGACAGGGCAGAACCCTCCCGCATCCTGCCTGACTGTAGACGTACCTGCTAACCTCCTTATGTTAGTGGCTGGGATAGGTTGTGGAAAAGCATGTGTAAGCATTGGGCCTGAACTCCCGTGTATCTGAGTTGAATACAGCGATTTCCAACATCCTTCTTCAATAGGAGTGTAGCTAGGTTCCAACTCCCATGTCCGAGTGGGTAGCAGACATCTGCCTCCCATGCATACACACTTCTGAGAGTTGAGCTCATGGCCTGTAACCCTACATCCTGCCTGCCGCTACCTTTCGCTTCCAAAAGGCCTAGGCTCGCTGCTTGACGCAAGTGTTGGGAGAGGTAACTGGAATCTCCCGGCACACAAGACGAGTGCCTCCAAGCTCAATCAAGCGATTTCCTAGTAATTCCTGGGGTAGACTGGTGCTACATACTAAGTTCCATACGTGAGTAGGTAGTTGAGCGCCTTGTCCAAAAACATCTTACTTCTGAGAGTTGAGCTCACCCTCAGTCCCTCACAGTTCCACACTGCCTGCAGAGTGAGTTTCGCACGTCTTCACCAGAGACGTTTGCCAGAGGCTTCTGAGACGCAAGTTAACAATGCAGACCTGGAGGGTATCTCCAGGTGCAGTAGAGTGGTAATCTTGGAACCTCCTGACTCAGAATACTGCTACCTTCACACTGCCATAAGAATGCAGCTAGTTGAGAGCTGGCTTCTAGGCATGCTTTACTGGGAGTGCTGAGGACAGGGCAGAACCCTCCCGCATCCTGCCTGACTGTAGGCGTGGTTGCTCACATCCTAAAGTGAGTGGCTGAGAGAGGTTGAGGGAAAAGCATGTGTAAGCATTGGGCCTGAACTCCTGTGTAACTGAGTTGAATACAGCGATTTCCAATGGCCTTCTTCAATCAGAGTGTAGCTAGGTTCCTACTCCCATGTCAGAATGGGGAGCAATCTGACTTCCATGCATACACACTTCTGAGAGTTGAGCTTATGGCCTGTAACCCTACATCCTGCCTAACGCTACCTTTCGCTTCCAAAAGGCCTAGGCTCGCTGCTTGACGCAAGTGTTGGGAGAGGTAACTGGAATCTCCCGGCACACAAGACTAGTGCCTCCAAGCTCAATCCAGCGATTTCCCAGTAATTCCTGGGGTAGACTGGTGCTACATACTAAGTTCCTTATGTGAGAAGATAGCTGAACGCCTTGTCCAAAATCATCTTACTGCTGAGAGTTGAGCTCACCCTCAGTCCCTCACAGTTCCACACTGCCTGCAGAGTGAGTTTCCCACGTCTTCACCAGAGACTTTTGCCAGAGGCTTCTGAGACGCAAGTTAACAATGCAGACCTGGAGGGTATCTCCAGGTGCAGTAGAGTGGTAATCTGGGAACCTCCTGTCTCAGAATACTGCTACCTTCACCCTGCCATAAGAATGCAGCTACTTGACAGCTGGCTTCAAGGCATGCTTCCCTGTGAGAGCTAAGGACAAGGCACAACCCTCCCGCATCCTGCTTGACTGCAGAAGGAGCTGCTAACGTCCTCATGTTAGTGGCAAGGAAAGGTTGTGAGAAAAGCATGTGGAAACGTTGTGCCTGAACCCACGTATATCTGAGTTTAATACAGCGATTTCCAAAGTCCTTCTTCATCAGAGTGTAGCTAGGTTCCCACTCGCATGTCCGAGTGGGTAGCAGCCATCTGCCTCCCATGCATACCCACTTTTGAGAGTTGAGCTGATGGCCTGTAACCTACCTCCTGCCTGCAGCTACCTTTGGCTTCCAAAAGCCCTAGGCTCGATGCTTCACCGAAGTGTTGGGAGAGGTAACTGGAATCTCCCGGCACACAAGACTAGTGCCTCCAAGCTCAATCCAGCGATTTCCCAGTAATTCCTGGGGTAGACTGGTGCTACATACTAAGTTCCATATGTGAGAAGGTAGCTGAACGCCTTGTCCAAAATCATCTTACTTCTGAGAGTTGAGCTCACCCTCAGTCCCTCACAGTTCCACACTGCCTGCAGAGTGAGTTTCGCACGTCTTCACCAGAGACGTTTGCCAGAGGCTATGAGACGCAAGTTAACAATGCAGACCTGGAGGGTATCTCCAGGTGCAGTAGAGTGGTAATCTGGGAACCTCCTGTCTCAGAATACTGCTACCTTCACCCTGCCATAAGAATGCAGCTAGTTGACAGCTGGCTTCAAGGCATGCTTCCCTGTGAGAGCTAAGGACAGGGCACAACCCTCCCGCATCCTGCTTGACTGTAGAAGGAGCTGCTAACGTCCTCATGTTAGTGGCAGAGAAAGGTTGTGAGAAAAGCATGTGGAAACGTTGTGCCTGAACCCACGTGTATCTGAGTTGAATACAGCGATTTCCAAAGTCCTTCTTCATCAGAGTGTAGCTAGGTTCCCACTCGCATGTCCGAGTGGGTAGCAGACATCTGCCTCCCATGCATACCCACTTCTGAGAGTTGAGCTTATGGCCTGTAACCCTACCTCCTGCCTGCAGCTACCTTTCGCTTCCAAAAGGCTTAGGCTCGCTGCTTCACCGAAGTGTTGGGAGAGGTAACTGGAATCTCCCGGCACACAAGACTAGTGCCTCCAAGCTCAATCCAGCGATTTCCCAGTAATTCCTGGGGTAGACTGGTGCTACATACTAAGTTCCATATGTGAGAAGGTAGCTGAACGCCTTGTCCAAAATCATCTTACTGCTGACAGTTGAGCTCACCCTCAGTCCCTCACAGTTCCACACTGCCTGCAGAGTGAGTTTCCCACGTCTTCACCAGAGACTTTTGCCAGAGGCCTCTGAGACGCAAGTTAACAATGCAGACCTGGACGGTATCTCCAGGTGCCGGAGCGTGGCAATCTGGGAACCTCCTTACTCAGAATACTGCTACCTTCACACTGTCATAAGAATGCAGCTAGTTGAGAGCTGGCTTCTAGGCATGCTTCCCTGTGAGAGTTGAGGACAGGGCAGAACCCTCCCGCATCCTGCCTGACTGTAGACGTACCTGCTAACCTCCTTATGTTAGTGGCTGGGATAGGTTGTGGGAAAAGCATGTGTAAGCATTGGGCCTGAACTCCCGTGTATCTGAGTTGAATACAGCGATTTCCAACATCCTTCTTCAATAGGAGTGTAGCTAGGTTCCAACTCCCATGTCCGAGTGGGTAGCAGACATCTGCCTCCCATGCATACACACTTCTGAGAGTTGAGCTCATGGCCTGTAACCCTACATCGTGCCTGCCGCTACCTTTCGCTTCCAAAAGGCCTAGGCTCGCTGCTTGACGCAAGTGTTGGGAGAGGTAACTGGAATCTCCCGGCACACAAGACGAGTGCCTCCAAGCTCAATCCAGCGATTTCCCAGTAATTCCTGTGGTAGGCTGGTGCTACATACTAAGTTCCATACGTCAGAAGGTAGCTGAACACGTCGTCCAAAAGCATCTTACTTCTGAAAGTTGAGCTCACCCTAAGTCCCTCACAGTTCCACACTGCCTGCAGAGTGAGTTTCGCAGGTCTTCACCAGAGACGTTTGCCACAGGCTTCTGAGACGCAAGTTAACAATGCAGACCTGGAGGGTATCTCCAGGTGCAGTAGAGTGGTAATCTTGGAACCTCCTGACTCAGAATACTGCTACCTTCACACTGCCATAAGAATGCAGCTAGTTGAGAGCTGGCTTCTAGGCATGCTTTACTGGGAGTGCTGAGGACAGGGCAGAACCCTCCCGCATCCTGCCTGACTGTAGGCGTGGTTGCTCACATCCTAAAGTGAGTGGCTGAGAGAGGTTGAGGGAAAAGCATGTGTAAGCATTGGGCCTGAACTCCTGTGTAACTGAGTTGAATACAGCGATTTCCAATGGCCTTCTTCAATCAGAGTGTAGCTAGGTTCCTACTCCCATGTCAGAATGGGGAGCAATCTGACTTCCATGCATACACACTTCTGAGAGTTGAGCTTATGGCCTGTAACCCTACATCCTGCCTAACGCTACCTTTCGCTTCCAAAAGGCCTAGGCTCGCTGCTTGACGCAAGTGTTGGGAGAGGTAACTGGAATCTCCCGGCACACAAGACTAGTGCCTCCAAGCTCAATCCAGCGATTTCCCAGTAATTCCTTGGGTAGACTGGTGCTACATACTAAGTTCCTTATGTGAGAAGATAGCTGAACGCCTTGTCCAAAATCATCTTACTGCTGAGAGTTGAGCTCACCCTCAGTCCCTCACAGTTCCACACTGCCTGCAGAGTGAGTTTCCCACGTCTTCACCAGAGACTTTTGCCAGAGGCTTCTGAGACGCAAGTTAACAATGCAGACCTGGAGGGTATCTCCAGGTGCAGTAGAGTGGTAATCTGGGAACCTCCTGTCTCAGAATACTGCTACCTTCACCCTGCCATAAGAATGCAGCTACTTGACAGCTGGCTTCAAGGCATGCTTCCCTGTGAGAGCTAAGGACAAGGCACAACCCTCCCGCATCCTGCTTGACTGTAGAAGGAGCTGCTAAGGTCCTCATGTTAGTGGCAAGGAAAGGTTGTGAGAAAAGCATGTGGAAACGTTGTGCCTGAACCCACGTATATCTGAGTTTAATACAGCGATTTCCAAAGTCCTTCTTCATCAGAGTGTAGCTAGGTTCCCACTCGCATGTCCGAGTGGGTAGCAGCCATCTGCCTCCCATGCATACCCACTTTTGAGAGTTGAGCTGATGGCCTGTAACCTACCTCCTGCCTGCAGCTACCTTTGGCTTCCAAAAGCCCTAGGCTCGATGCTTCACCGAAGTGTTGGGAGAGGTAACTGGAATCTCCCGGCACACAAGACTAGTGCCTCCAAGCTCAATCCAGCGATTTCCCAGTAATTCCTGGGGTAGACTGGTGCTACATACTAAGTTCCATATGTGAGAAGGTAGCTGAACGCCTTGTCCAAAATCATCTTACTTCTGAGAGTTGAGCTCACCCTCAGTCCCTCACAGTTCCACACTGCCTGCAGAGTGAGTTTCGCACGTCTTCACCAGAGACGTTTGCCAGAGGCTATGAGACGCAAGTTAACAATGCAGACCTGGAGGGTATCTCCAGGTGCAGTAGAGTGGTAATCTGGGAACCTCCTGTCTCAGAATACTGCTACCTTCACCCTGCCATAAGAATGCAGCTAGTTGACAGCTGGCTTCAAGGCATGCTTCCCTGTGAGAGCTAAGGACAGGGCACAACCCTCCCGCATCCTGCTTGACTGTAGAAGGAGCTGCTAACGTCCTCATGTTAGTGGCAGGGAAAGGTTGTGAGAAAAGCATGTGGAAACGTTGTGCCTGAACCCACGTGTATCTGAGTTGAATACAGCGATTTCCAAAGTCCTTCTTCATCAGAGTGTAGCTAGGTTCCCACTCGCATGTCCGAGTGGGTAGCAGACATCTGCCTCCCATGCATACCCACTTCTGAGAGTTGAGCTTATGGCCTGTAACCCTACCTCCTGCCTGCAGCTACCTTTCGCTTCCAAAAGGCTTAGGCTCGCTGCTTCACCGAAGTGTTGGGAGAGGTAACTGGAATCTCCCGGCACACAAGACTAGTGCCTCCAAGCTCAATCCAGCGATTTCCCAGTAATTCCTGGGGTAGACTGGTGCTACATACTAAGTTCCATATGTGAGAAGGTAGCTGAACGCCTTGTCCAAAATCATCTTACTGCTGAGAGTTGAGCTCACCCTCAGTCCCTCACAGTTCCACACTGCCTGCAGAGTGAGTTTCCCACGTCTTCACCAGAGACTTTTGCCAGAGGCCTCTGAGACGCAAGTTAACAATGCAGACCTGGACGGTATCTCCAGGTGCCGGAGCGTGGCAATCTGGGAACCTCCTTACTCAGAATACTGCTACCTTCACACTGTCATAAGAATGCAGCTAGTTGAGAGCTGGCTTCTAGGCATGCTTCCCTGTGAGAGTTGAGGACAGGGCAGAACCCTCCCGCATCCTGCCTGACTGTAGACGTACCTGCTAACCTCCTTATGTTAGTGGCTGGGATAGGTTGTGGGAAAAGCATGTGTAAGCATTGGGCCTGAACTCCCGTGTATCTGAGTTGAATACAGCGATTTCCAACATCCTTCTTCAATAGGAGTGTAGCTAGGTTCCAACTCCCATGTCCGAGTGGGTAGCAGACATCTGCCTCCCATGCATACACACTTCTGAGAGTTGAGCTCATGGCCTGTAACCCTACATCGTGCCTGCCGCTACCTTTCGCTTCCAAAAGGCCTAGGCTCGCTGCTTGACGCAAGTGTTGGGAGAGGTAACTGGAATCTCCCGGCACACAAGACGAGTGCCTCCAAGCTCAATCCAGCGATTTCCCAGTAATTCCTGTGGTAGGCTGGTGCTACATACTAAGTTCCATACGTCAGAAGGTAGCTGAACACCTCGTCCAAAAGCATCTTACTTCTGAGAGTTGAGCTCACCCTAAGTCCCTCACAGTTCCACACTGCCTGCAGAGTGAGTTTCGCAGGTCTTCACCAGAGACGTTTGCCACAGGCTTCTGAGACGCAAGTTAACAATGCAGACCTGGAGGGTATCTCCAGGTGCAGTAGAGTGGTAATCTTGGAACCTCCTGACTCAGAATACTGCTACCTTCACACTGCCATAAGAATGCAGCTAGTTGAGAGCTGGCTTCTAGGCATGCTTTACTGGGAGTGCTGAGGACAGGGCAGAACCCTCCCGCATCCTGCCTGACTGTAGGCGTGGTTGCTCACATCCTAAAGTGAGTGGCTGAGAGAGGTTGAGGGAAAAGCATGTGTAAGCATTGGGCCTGAACTCCTGTGTAACTGAGTTGAATACAGCGATTTCCAATGGCCTTCTTCAATCAGAGTGTAGCTAGGTTCCTACTCCCATGTCAGAATGGGGAGCAATCTGACTTCCATGCATACACACTTCTGAGAGTTGAGCTTATGGCCTGTAACCCTACATCCTGCCTAACGCTACCTTTCGCTTCCAAAAGGCCTAGGCTCGCTGCTTGACGCAAGTGTTGGGAGAGGTAACTGGAATCTCCCGGCACACAAGACTAGTGCCTCCAAGCTCAATCCAGCGATTTCCCAGTAATTCCTTGGGTAGACTGGTGCTACATACTAAGTTCCTTATGTGAGAAGATAGCTGAACGCCTTGTCCAAAATCATCTTACTGCTGAGAGTTGAGCTCACCCTCAGTCCCTCACAGTTCCACACTGCCTGCAGAGTGAGTTTCCCACGTCTTCACCAGAGACTTTTGCCAGAGGCTTCTGAGACGCAAGTTAACAATGCAGACCTGGAGGGTATCTCCAGGTGCAGTAGAGTGGTAATCTGGGAACCTCCTGTCTCAGAATACTGCTACCTTCACCCTGCCATAAGAATGCAGCTAGTTGACAGCTGGCTTCAAGGCATGCTTCCCTGTGAGAGCTAAGGACAAGGCACAACCCTCCCGCATCCTGCTTGACTGTAGAAGGAGCTGCTAAGGTCCTCATGTTAGTGGCAAGGAAAGGTTGTGAGAAAAGCATGTGGAAACGTTTTGCCTGAACCCACGTATATCTGAGTTTAATACAGCGATTTCCAAAGTCCTTCTTCATCAGAGTGTAGCTAGGTTCCCACTCGCATGTACGAGTGGGTAGCAGCCATCTGCCTCCCATGCATACCCACTTTTGAGAGTTGAGCTGATGGCCTGTAACCTACCTCCTGCCTGCAGCTACCTTTGGCTTCCAAAAGGCCTAGGCTCGATGCTTCACCGAAGTGTTGGGAGAGGTAACTGGAATCTCCCGGCACACAAGACTAGTGCCTCCAAGCTCAATCCAGCGATTTCCCAGTAATTCCTGGGGTAGACTGGTGCTACATACTAAGTTCCATATGTGAGAAGGTAGCTGAATGCCTTGTCCAAAATCATCTTACTTCTGAGAGTTGAGCTCACCCTCAGTCCCTCACAGTTCCACACTGCCTGCAGAGTGAGTTTCGCACGTCTTCACCAGAGACGTTTGCCAGAGGCTATGAGACGCAAGTTAACAATGCAGACCTGGAGGGTATCTCCAGGTGCAGTAGAGTGGTAATCTGGGAACCTCCTGTCTCAGAATACTGCTACCTTCACCCTGCCATAAGAATGCAGCTAGTTGACAGCTGGCTTCAAGGCATGCTTCCCTGTGAGAGCTAAGGACAGGGCACAACCCTCCCGCATCCTGCTTGACTGTAGAAGGAGCTGCTAACGTCCTCATGTTAGTGGCAGGGAAAGGTTGTGAGAAAAGCATGTGGAAACGTTGTGCCTGAACCCACGTGTATCTGAGTTGAATACAGCGATTTCCAAAGTCCTTCTTCATCAGAGTGTAGCTAGGTTCCCACTCGCATGTCCGAGTGGGTAGCAGACATCTGCCTCCCATGCATACCCACTTCTGAGAGTTGAGCTTATGGCCTGTAACCCTACCTCCTGCCTGCAGCTACCTTTCGCTTCCAAAAGGCTTAGGTTCGCTGCTTCACCGAAGTGTTGGGAGAGGTAACTGGAATCTCCCGGCACAGAAGACTAGTGCCTCCAAGCTCAATCCAGCGATTTCCCAGTAATTCCTGGGGTAGACTGGTGCTATATACTAAGTTCCATATGTGAGAAGGTAGCTGAACGCCTTGTCCAAAATCATCTTACTGCTGACAGTTGAGCTCACCCTCAGTCCCTCACAGTTCCACACTGCCTGCAGAGTGAGTTTCCCACGTCTTCACCAGAGACTTTTGCCAGAGGCCTCTGAGACGCAAGTTAACAATGCAGACCTGGACGGTATCTCCAGGTGCCGGAGCGTGGCAATCTGGGAACCTCCTTACTCAGAATACTGCTACCTTCACACTGTCATAAGAATGCAGCTAGTTGAGAGCTGGCTTCTAGGCATGCTTCCTTGTGAGAGTTGAGGACAGGGCAGAACCCTCCCGCATCCTGCCTGACTGTAGACGTACCTGCTAACCTCCTTATGTTAGTGGCTGGGATAGGTTGTGGGAAAAGCATGTGTAAGCATTGGGCCTGAACTCCCGTGTATCTGAGTTGAATACAGCGATTTCCAACATCCTTCTTCAATAGGAGTGTAGCTAGGTTCCAACTCCCATGTCCGAGTGGGTAGCAGACATCTGCCTCCCATGCATACACACTTCTGAGAGTTGAGCTCATGGCCTGTAACCCTACATCGTGCCTGCCGCTACCTTTCGCTTCCAAAAGGCCTAGGCTCGCTGCTTGACGCAAGTGTTGGGAGAGGTAACTGGAATCTCCCGGCACACAAGACGAGTGCCTCCAAGCTCAATCCAGCGATTTCCCAGTAATTCCTGTGGTAGGCTGGTGCTACATACTAAGTTCCATACGTCAGAAGGTAGCTGAACACCTCGTCCAAAAGCATCTTACTTCTGAGAGTTGAGCTCACCCTAAGTCCCTCACAGTTCCACACTGCCTGCAGAGTGAGTTTCGCAGGTCTTCACCAGAGACGTTTGCCACAGGCTTCTGAGACGCAAGTTAACAATGCAGACCTGGAGGGTATCTCCAGGTGCAGTAGAGTGGTAATCTTGGAACCTCCTGACTCAGAATACTGCTACCTTCACACTGCCATAAGAATGCAGCTAGTTGAGAGCTGGCTTCTAGGCATGCTTTACTGGGAGTGCTGAGGACAGGGCAGAACCCTCCCGCATCCTGCCTGACTGTAGGCGTGGTTGCTCACATCCTAAAGTGAGTGGCTGAGAGAGGTTGAGGGAAAAGCATGTGTAAGCATTGGGCCTGAACTCCTGTGTAACTGAGTTGAATACAGCGATTTCCAATGGCCTTCTTCAATCAGAGTGTAGCTAGGTTCCTACTCCCATGTCAGAATGGGGAGCAATCTGACTTCCATGCATACACACTTCTGAGAGTTGAGCTTATGGCCTGTAACCCTACATCCTGCCTAACGCTACCTTTCGCTTCCAAAAGGCCTAGGCTCGCTGCTTGACGCAAGTGTTGGGAGAGGTAACTGGAATCTCCCGGCACACAAGACTAGTGCCTCCAAGCTCAATCCAGCGATTTCCCAGTAATTCCTTGGGTAGACTGGTGCTACATACTAAGTTCCTTATGTGAGAAGATAGCTGAACGCCTTGTCCAAAATCATCTTACTGCTGAGAGTTGAGCTCACCCTCAGTCCCTCACAGTTCCACACTGCCTGCAGAGTGAGTTTCCCACGTCTTCACCAGAGACTTTTGCCAGAGGCTTCTGAGACGCAAGTTAACAATGCAGACCTGGAGGGTATCTCCAGGTGCAGTAGAGTGGTAATCTGGGAACCTCCTGTCTCAGAATACTGCTACCTTCACCCTGCCATAAGAATGCAGCTACTTGACAGCTGGCTTCAAGGCATGCTTCCCTGTGAGAGCTAAGGACAAGGCACAACCCTCCCGCATCCTGCTTGACTGTAGAAGGAGCTGCTAACGTCCTCATGTTAGTGGCAAGGAAAGGTTGTGAGAAAAGCATGTGGAATCGTTGTGCCTGAACCCACGTGTATCTGAGTTGAATACAGCGATTTCCAAAGTCCTTCTTCATCAGAGTGTAGCTAGGTTCCCACTCGCATGTACGAGTGGGTAGCAGACATCTGCCTCCCATGCATACCCACTTCTGAGAGTTGAGCTGATGGCCTGTAACCCTACCTCCTGCCTGCAGCTACCTTTGGCTTCCAAAAGGCCTAGGCTCGCTGCTTCACCGAAGTGTTGGGAGAGGTAACTGGAATCTCCCGGCACACAAGACTAGTGCCTCCAAGCTCAATCCAGCGATTTCCCAGTAATTCCTGGGGTAGACTGGTGCTACATACTAAGTTCCATATGTGAGAAGGTAGCTGAACGCCTTGTCCAAAATCATCTTACTTCTGAGAGTTGAGCTCACCCTCAGTCCCTCACAGTTCCACACTGCCTGCAGAGTGAGTTTCGCACGTCTTCACCAGAGACGTTTGCCAGAGGCTATGAGATGCAAGTTAACAATGCAGACCTGGAGGGTATCTCCAGGTGCAGTAGAGTGGTAATCTGGGAACCTCCTGTCTCAGAATACTGCTACCTTCACCCTGCCATAAGAATGCAGCTAGTTGACAGCTGGCTTCAAGGCATGCTTCCCTGTGAGAGCTAAGGACAGGGCACAACCCTCCCGCATCCTGCTTGACTGTAGAAGGAGCTGCTAACGTCCTCATGTTAGTGGCAGGGAAAGGTTGTGAGAAAAGCATGTGGAATCGTTGTGCCTGAACCCACGTGTATCTGAGTTGAATACAGCGATTTCCAAAGTCCTTCTTCATCAGAGTGTAGCTAGGTTCCCACTCGCATGTCCGAGTGGGTAGCAGACATCTGCCTCCCATGCATACCCACTTCTGAGAGTTGAGCTTATGGCCTGTAACCATACCTCCTGCCTGCAGCTACCTTTCGCTTCCAAAAGGCTTAGGCTCGCTGCTTCACCGAAGTGTTGGGAGAGGTAACTGGAATCTCCCGGCACACAAGACTAGTGCCTCCAAGCTCAATCCAGCGATTTCCCAGTAATTCCTGGGGTAGACTGGTGCTACATACTAAGTTCCATATGTGAGAAGGTAGCTGAACGCCTTGTCCAAAATCATCTTACTGCTGAGAGTTGAGCTCACCCTCAGTCCCTCACAGTTCCACACTGCCTGCAGAGTGAGTTTCCCACGTCTTCACCAGAGACTTTTGCCAGAGGCCTCTGAGACGCAAGTTAACAATGCAGACCTGGACGGTATCTCCAGGTGCCGGAGAGTGGCAATCTGGGAACCTCCTTACTCAGAATACTGCTACCTTCACACTGTCATAAGAATGCAGCTAGTTGAGAGCTGGCTTCTAGGCATGCTTCCCTGTGAGAGTTGAGGACAGGGCAGAACCCTCCCGCATCCTGCCTGACTGTAGACGTACCTGCTAACCTCCTTATGTTAGTGGCTGGGATAGGTTGTGGGAAAAGCATGTGTAAGCATTGGGCCTGAACTCCCGTGTATCTGAGTTGAATACAGCGATTTCCAACATCCTTCTTCAATAGGAGTGTAGCTAGGTTCCAACTCCCATGTCCGAGTGGGTAGCAGACATCTGCCTCCCATGCATACACACTTCTGAGAGTTGAGCTCATGGCCTGTAACCCTACATCGTGCCTGCCGCTACCTTTCGCTTCCAAAAGGCCTAGGCTCGCTGCTTGACGCAAGTGTTGGGAGAGGTAACTGGAATCTCCCGGCACACAAGACGAGTGCCTCCAAGCTCAATCCAGCGATTTCCCAGTAATTCCTGTGGTAGGCTGGTGCTACATACTAAGTTCCATACGTCAGAAGGTAGCTGAACACCTCGTCCAAAAGCATCTTACTTCTGAGAGTTGAGCTCACCCTAAGTCCCTCACAGTTCCACACTGCCTGCAGAGTGAGTTTCGCAGGTCTTCACCAGAGACGTTTGCCACAGGCTTCTGAGACGCAAGTTAACAATGCAGACCTGGAGGGTATCTCCAGGTGCAGTAGAGTGGTAATCTTGGAACCTCCTGACTCAGAATACTGCTACCTTCACACTGCCATAAGAATGCAGCTAGTTGAGAGCTGGCTTCTAGGCATGCTTTACTGGGAGTGCTGAGGACAGGGCAGAACCCTCCCGCATCCTGCCTGACTGTAGGCGTGGTTGCTCACATCCTAAAGTGAGTGGCTGAGAGAGGTTGAGGGAAAAGCATGTGTAAGCATTGGGCCTGAACTCCTGTGTAACTGAGTTGAATACAGCGATTTCCAATGGCCTTCTTCAATCAGAGTGTAGCTAGGTTCCTACTCCCATGTCAGAATGGGGAGCAATCTGACTTCCATGCATACACACTTCTGAGAGTTGAGCTTATGGCCTGTAACCCTACATCCTGCCTAACGCTACCTTTCGCTTCCAAAAGGCCTAGGCTCGCTGCTTGACGCAAGTGTTGGGAGAGGTAACTGGAATCTCCCGGCACACAAGACTAGTGCCTCCAAGCTCAATCCAGCGATTTCCCAGTAATTCCTTGGGTAGACTGGTGCTACATACTAAGTTCCTTATGTGAGAAGATAGCTGAACGCCTTGTCCAAAATCATCTTACTGCTGAGAGTTGAGCTCACCCTCAGTCCCTCACAGTTCCACACTGCCTGCAGAGTGAGTTTCCCACGTCTTCACCAGAGACTTTTGCCAGAGGCTTCTGAGACGCAAGTTAACAATGCAGACCTGGAGGGTATCTCCAGGTGCAGTAGAGTGGTAATCTGGGAACCTCCTGTCTCAGAATACTGCTACCTTCACCCTGCCATAAGAATGCAGCTACTTGACAGCTGGATTCAAGGCATACTTCCCTGTGAGAGGTAAGGACAAGGCACAACCCTCCCGCATCCTGCTTGACTGCAGAAGGAGCTGCTAACGTCCTCATGTTAGTGGCAAGGAAAGGTTGTGAGAAAAGCATGTGGAATCGTTGTGCCTGAACCCACGTGTATCTGAGTTGAATACAGCGATTTCCAAAGTCCTTCTTCATCAGAGTGTAGCTAGGTTCCCACTCGCATGTACGAGTGGGTAGCAGACATCTGCCTCCCATGCATACCCACTTCTGAGAGTTGAGCTGATGGCCTGTAACCCTACCTCCTGCCTGCAGCTACCTTTGGCTTCCAAAAGGCCTAGGCTCGATGCTTCACCGAAGTGTTGGGAGAGGTAACTGGAATCTCCCGGCACACAAGACTAGTGCCTCCAAGCTCAATCCAGCGATTTCCCAGTAATTCCTGGGGTAGACTGGTGCTACATACTAAGTTCCATATGTGAGAAGGTAGCTGAACGCCTTGTCCAAAATCATCTTACTTCTGAGAGTTGAGCTCACCCTCAGTCCCTCACAGTTCCACACTGCCTGCAGAGTGAGTTTCGCACGTCTTCACCAGAGACGTTTGCCAGAGGCTATGAGACGCAAGTTAACAATGCAGACCTGCAGGGTATCTCCAGGTGCAGTAGAGTGGTAATCTGGGAACCTCCTGTCTCAGAATACTGCTACCTTCACCCTGCCATAAGAATGCAGCTACTTGACAGCTGGCTTCAAGGCATGCTTCCCTGTGAGAGCTAAGGACAGGGCACAACCCTCCCGCATCCTGCTTGACTGTAGAAGGAGCTGCTAACGTCCTCATGTTAGTGGCAGGGAAAAGTTGTGAGAAAAGCATGTGGAAACGTTGTGCCTGAACCCACGTGTATCTGAGTTGAATACAGCGATTTCCAAAGTCCTTCTTCATCATAGTGTAGCTAGGTTCCCACTCGCATGTCCGAGTGGGTAGCAGACATCTGCCTCCCATGCATACCCACTTCTGAGAGTTGAGCTTATGGCCTGTAACCCTACCTCCTTCCTGCAGCTACCTTTCGCTTCCAAAAGGCCTAGGCTCGCTGCTTCACCGAAGTGTTGGGAGAGGTAACTGGAATCTCCCGGCACACAAGACTAGTGCCTCCAAGCTCAATCCAGCGATTTCCCAGTAATTCCTGGGGTAGACTGGTGCTACATACTAAGTTCCATATGTGAGAAGGTAGCTGAACGCCTTGTCCAAAATCATCTTACTGCTGAGAGTTGAGCTCACCCTCAGTCCCTCACAGTTCCACACTGCCTGCAGAGTGAGTTTCCCACGTCTTCACCAGAGACTTTTGCCAGAGGCCTCTGAGACGCAAGTTAACAATGCAGACCTGGACGGTATCTCCAGGTGCCGGAGATTGGCAATCTGGGAACCTCCTTACTCAGAATACTGCTACCTTCACACTGTCATAAGAATGCAGCTAGTTGAGAGCTGGCTTCTAGGCATGCTTCCCTGTGAGAGTTGAGGACAGGGCAGAACCCTCCCGCATCCTGCCTGACTGTAGACGTACCTGCTAACCTCCTTATGTTAGTGGCTGGGATAGGTTGTGGGAAAAGCATGTGTAAGCATTGGGCCTGAACTCCCGTGTATCTGAGTTGAATACAGCGATTTCCAACATCCTTCTTCAATAGGAGTGTAGCTAGGTTCCCACTCGCATGTCCGAGTGGGTAGCAGACATCTGCCTCCCATGCATACACACTTCTGAGAGTTGAGCTCATGGCCTGTAACCCTACATCGTGCCTGCCGCTACCTTTCGCTTCCAAAAGGCCTAGGCTCGCTGCTTGACGCAAGTGTTGGGAGAGGTAACTGGAATCTCCCGGCACACAAGACGAGTGCCTCCAAGCTCAATCCAGCGATTTCCCAGTAATTCCTGTGGTAGGCTGGTGCTACATACTAAGTTCCATACGTCAGAAGGTAGCTGAACACCTCGTCCAAAAGCATCTTACTTCTGAGAGTTGAGCTCACCCTAAGTCCCTCACAGTTCCACACTGCCTGCAGAGTGAGTTTCGCAGGTCTTCACCAGAGACGTTTGCCACAGGCTTCTGAGACGCAAGTTAACAATGCAGACCTGGAGGGTATCTCCAGGTGCAGTAGAGTGGTAATCTTGGAACCTCCTGACTCAGAATACTGCTACCTTCACACTGCCATAAGAATGCAGCTAGTTGAGAGCTGGCTTCTAGGCATGCTTTACTGGGAGTGCTGAGGACAGGGCAGAACCCTCCCGCATCCTGCCTGACTGTAGGCGTGGTTGCTCACATCCTAAAGTGAGTGGCTGAGAGAGGTTGAGGGAAAAGCATGTGTAAGCATTGGGCCTGAACTCCTGTGTAACTGAGTTGAATACAGCGATTTCCAATGGCCTTCTTCAATCAGAGTGTAGCTAGGTTCCTACTCCCATGTCAGAATGGGGAGCAATCTGACTTCCATGCATACACACTTCTGAGAGTTGAGCTTATGGCCTGTAACCCTACATCCTGCCTAACGCTACCTTTCGCTTCCAAAAGGCCTAGGCTCGCTGCTTGACGCAAGTGTTGGGAGAGGTAACTGGAATCTCCCGGCACACAAGACTAGTGCCTCCAAGCTCAATCCAGCGATTTCCCAGTAATTCCTTGGGTAGACTGGTGCTACATACTAAGTTCCTTATGTGAGAAGATAGCTGAACGCCTTGTCCAAAATCATCTTACTGCTGAGAGTTGAGCTCACCCTCAGTCCCTCACAGTTCCACACTGCCTGCAGAGTGAGTTTCCCACGTCTTCACCAGAGACTTTTGCCAGAGGCTTCTGAGACGCAAGTTAACAATGCAGACCTGGAGGGTATCTCCAGGTGCAGTAGAGTGGTAATCTGGGAACCTCCTGTCTCAGAATACTGCTACCTTCACCCTGCCATAAGAATGCAGCTAGTTGACAGCTGGCTTCAAGGCATGCTTCCCTGTGAGAGCTAAGGACAGGGCACAACCCTCCCGCATCCTGCTTGACTGTAGAAGGAGCTGCTAACGTCCTCATGTTAGTGGCAGGGAAAGGTTGTGAGAAAAGCATGTGGAATCGTTGTGCCTGAACCCACGTGTATCTGAGTTGAATACAGCGATTTCCAAAGTCCTTCTTCATCAGAGTGTAGCTAGGTTCCCACTCGCATGTCCGAGTGGGTAGCAGACATCTGCCTCCCATGCATACCCACTTCTGAGAGTTGAGCTTATGGCCTGTAACCCTACCTCCTGCCTGCAGCTACCTTTCGCTTCCAAAAGGCCTAGGCTCGCTGCTTCACCGAAGTGTTGGGATAGGTAACTGGAATCTCCCGGCACACAAGACTAGTGCCTCCAAGCTCAATCCAGCGATTTCCCAGTAATTCCTGGGGTAGACTGGTGCTACATACTAAGTTCCATATGTGAGAAGGTAGCTGAACGCCTTGTCCAAAATCATCTTACTGCTGAGAGTTGAGCTCACCCTCAGTCCTCACAGTTCCACACTGCCTGCAGAGTGAGTTTCCCACGTCTTCACCAGAGACTTTTGCCAGAGGCCTCTGAGACGCAAGTTAACAATGCAGACCTGGACGGTATCTCCAGGTGCCGGAGAGTGGCAATCTGGGAACCTCCTTACCCAGAATACTGCTACCTTCACACTGTCATAAGAATGCAGCTAGTTGAGAGCTGGCTTCTAGGCATGCTTCCCTGTGAGAGTTGAGGACAGGGCAGAACCCTCCCGCATCCTGCCTGACTGTAGACGTACCTGCTAACCTCCTTATGTTAGTGGCTGGGATAGGTTGTGGAAAAGCATGTGTAAGCATTGGGCCTGAACTCCCGTGTATCTGAGTTGAATACAGCGATTTCCAACATCCTTCTTCAATAGGAGTGTAGCTAGGTTCCAACTCCCATGTCCGAGTGGGTAGCAGACATCTGCTCCCATGCATACACACTTCTGAGAGTTGAGCTCATGGCCTGTAACCCTACATCCTGCCTGCCGCTACCTTTCGCTTCCAAAAGGCCTAGGCTCGCTGCTTGACGCAAGTGTTGGGAGAGGTAACTGGAATCTCCCGGCACACAAGACGAGTGCCTCCAAGCTCAATCAAGCGATTTCCTAGTAATTCCTGGGGTAGACTGGTGCTACATACTAAGTTCCATACGTGAGTAGGTAGTTGAGCGCCTTGTCCAAAAACATCTTACTTCTGAGAGTTGAGCTCACCCTCAGTCCCTCACAGTTCCACACTGCCTGCAGAGTGAGTTTCGCACGTCTTCACCAGAGACGTTTGCCAGAGGCTTCTGAGACGCAAGTTAACAATGCAGACCTGGAGGGTATCTCCAGGTGCAGTAGAGTGGTAATCTTGGAACCTCCTGACTCAGAATACTGCTACCTTCACACTGCCATAAGAATGCAGCTAGTTGAGAGCTGGCTTCTAGGCATGCTTTACTGGGAGTGCTGAGGACAGGGCAGAACCCTCCCGCATCCTGCCTGACTGTAGGCGTGGTTGCTCACATCCTAAAGTGAGTGGCTGAGAGAGGTTGAGGGAAAAGCATGTGTAAGCATTGGGCCTGAACTCCTGTGTAACTGAGTTGAATACAGCGATTTCCAATGGCCTTCTTCAATCAGAGTGTAGCTAGGTTCCTACTCCCATGTCAGAATGGGGAGCAATCTGACTTCCATGCATACACACTTCTGAGAGTTGAGCTTAGGGCTGTAACCCTACATCCTGCCTAACGCTACCTTTCGCTTCCAAAAGGCCTAGGCTCGCTGCTTGACGCAAGTGTTGGGAGAGGTAACTGGAATCTCCCGGCACACAAGACTAGTGCCTCCAAGCTCAATCCAGCGATTTCCCAGTAATTCCTGGGGTAGACTGGTGCTACATACTAAGTTCCTTATGTGAGAAGATAGCTGAACGCCTTGTCCAAAATCATCTTACTGCTGAGAGTTGAGCTCACCCTCAGTCCCTCACAGTTCCACACTGCCTGCAGAGTGAGTTTCCCACGTCTTCACCAGAGACTTTTGCCAGAGGCTTCTGAGACGCAAGTTAACAATGCAGACCTGGAGGGTATCTCCAGGTGCAGTAGAGTGGTAATCTGGGAACCTCCTGTCTCAGAATACTGCTACCTTCACCCTGCCATAAGAATGCAGCTACTTGACAGCTGGCTTCAAGGCATGCTTCCCTGTGAGAGCTAAGGACAAGGCACAACCCTCCCGCATCCTGCTTGACTGCAGAAGGAGCTGCTAACGTCCTCATGTTAGTGGCAAGGAAAGGTTGTGAGAAAAGCATGTGGAATCGTTGTGCCTGAACCCACGTGTATCTGAGTTGAATACAGCGATTTCCAAAGTCCTTCTTCATCAGAGTGTAGCTAGGTTCCCACTCGCATGTACGAGTGGGTAGCAGACATCTGCCTCCCATGCATACCCACTTCTGAGAGTTGAGCTGATGGCCTGTAACCCTACCTCCTGCCTGCAGCTACCTTTCGCTTCCAAAAGGCCTAGGCTCGATGCTTCACCGAAGTGTTGGGAGAGGTAACTGGAATCTCCCGGCACACAAGACTAGTGCCTCCAAGCTCAATCCAGCGATTTCCCAGTAATTCCTGGGGTAGACTGGTGCTACATACTAAGTTCCATATGTGAGAAGGTAGCTGAACGCCTTGTCCAAAATCATCTTACTGCTGAGAGTTGAGCTCACCCTCAGTCCCTCACAGTTCCACACTGCCTGCAGAGTGAGTTTCCCACGTCTTCACCAGAGACGTTTGCCAGAGGCTATGAGACGCAAGTTAACAATGCAGACCTGGAGGGTATCTCCAGGTGCAGTAGAGTGGTAATCTGGGAACCTCCTGTCTCAGAATACTGCTACCTTCACCCTGCCATAAGAATGCAGCTAGTTGACAGCTGGCTTCAAGGCATGCTTCCCTGTGAGAGCTAAGGACAGGGCACAACCCTCCCGCATCCTGCTTGACTGTAGAAGGAGCTGCTAACGTCCTCATGTTAGTGGCAGGGAAAGGTTGTGAGAAAAGCATGTGGAATCGTTGTGCCTGAACCCACGTGTATCTGAGTTGAATACAGCGATTTCCAAAGTCCTTCTTCATCAGAGTGTAGCTAGGTTCCCACTCGCATGTCCGAGTGGGTAGCAGACATCTGCCTCCCATGCATACTCACTTCTGATTGTTGAGCTTTTGGCCTGTAACCCTACCTCCTGCCTGCAGCTACCTTTCGCTTCCAAAAGGCCTAGGCTCGCTGCTTCACCGAAGTGTTGGGAGAGGTAACTGGAATCTCCCGGCACACAAGACTAGTGCCTCCAAGCTCAATCCAGCGATTTCCCAGTAATTCCTGGGGTAGACTGGTGCTACATACTAAGTTCCATATGTGAGAAGGTAGCTGAACGCCTTGTCCAAAATCATCTTACTGCTGAGAGTTGAGCTCACCCTCAGTCCTAACAGTTCCACACTGCCTGCAGAGTGAGTTTCCCACGTCTTCACCAGAGACTTTTGCCAGAGGCCTCTGAGACGCAAGTTAACAATGCAGACCTGGACGGTATCTCCAGGTGCCGGAGAGTGGCAATCTGGGAACCTCCTTACTCAGAATACTGCTACCTTCACACTGTCATAAGAATGCAGCTAGTTGAGAGCTGGCTTCTAGGCATGCTTCCCTGTGAGAGTTGAGGACAGGGCAGAACCCTCCCGCATCCTGCCTGACTGTAGACGTACCTGCTAACCTCCTTATGTTAGTGGCTGGGATAGGTTGTGGAAAAGCATGTGTAAGCATTGGGCCTGAACTCCGGTGTATCTGAGTTGAATACAGCGATTTCCAACATCCTTCTTCAATAGGAGTGTAGCTAGGTTCCAACTCCGATGTCCGAGTGGGTAGCAGACATCTGCCTCCCATGCATACACACTTCTGAGAGTTGAGCTCATGGCCTGTAACCCTACATCCTGCCTGCCGCTACCTTTCGCTTCCAAAAGGCCTAGGCTCGCTGCTTGACGCAAGTGTTGGGAGAGGTAACTGGAATCTCCCGGCACACAAGACGAGTGCCTCCAAGCTCAATCAAGCGATTTCCTAGTAATTCCTGGGGTAGACTGGTGCTACATACTAAGTTCCATACGTGAGTAGGTAGTTGAGCGCCTTGTCCAAAAACATCTTACTTCTGAGAGTTGATCTCACCCTCAGTCCCTCACAGTTCCACACTGCCTGCAGAGTGAGTTTCGCACGTCTTCACCAGAGACGTTTGCCAGAGGCTTCTGAGACGCAAGTTAACAATGCAGACCTGGAGGGTATCTCCAGGTGCAGTAGAGTGGTAATCTTGGAACCTCCTGACTCAGAATACTGCTACCTTCACACTGCCATAAGAATGCAGCTAGTTGAGAGCTGGCTTCTAGGCATGCTTTACTGGGAGTGCTGAGGACAGGGCAGAACCCTCCCGCATCCTGCCTGACTGTAGGCGTGGTTGCTCACATCCTAAAGTGAGTGGCTGAGAGAGGTTGAGGGAAAAGCATGTGTAAGCATTGGGCCTGAACTCCTGTGTAACTGAGTTGAATACAGCGATTTCCAATGGCCTTCTTCAATCAGAGTGTAGCTAGGTTCCTACTCCCATGTCAGAATGGGGAGCAATCTGACTTCCATGCATACACACTTCTGAGAGTTGAGCTTATGGCCTGTAACCCTACATCCTGCCTAACGCTACCTTTCGCTTCCAAAAGGCCTAGGCTCGCTGCTTGACGCAAGTGTTGGGAGAGGTAACTGGAATCTCCCGGCACACAAGACTAGTGCCTCCAAGCTCAATCCAGCGATTTCCCAGTAATTCCTGGGGTAGACTGGTGCTACATACTAAGTTCCTTATGTGAGAAGATAGCTGAACGCCTTGTCCAAAATCATCTTACTGCTGAGAGTTGAGCTCACCCTCAGTCCCTCACAGTTCCACACTGCCTGCAGAGTGAGTTTCCCACGTCTTCACCAGAGACTTTTGCCAGAGGCTTCTGAGACGCAAGTTAACAATGCAGACCTGGAGGGTATCTCCAGGTGCAGTAGAGTGGTAATCTGGGAACCTCCTGTCTCAGAATACTGCTACCTTCACCCTGCCATAAGAATGCAGCTACTTGACAGCTGGCTTCAAGGCATGCTTCCCTGTGAGAGCTAAGGACAAGGCACAACCCTCCCGCATCCTGCTTGACTGTAGAAGGAGCTGCTAAAGTCCTCATGTTAGTGGCAAGGAAAGGTTGTGAGAAAAGCATGTGGAATCGTTGTGCCTGAACCCACGTGTATCTGAGTTGAATACAGCGATTTCCAAAGTCCTTCTTCATCAGAGTGTAGCTAGGTTCCCACTCGCATGTCCGAGTGGGTAGCAGACATCTGCCTCCCATGCATACCCACTTCTGAGAGTTGAGCTTATGGCCTGTAACCCTACCTCCTGCCTGCAGCTACCTTTCGCTTCCAAAAGGCCTAGGCTCGATGCTTCACCGAAGTGTTGGGAGAGGTAACTGGAATCTCCCGGCACACAAGACTAGTGCCTCCAAGCTCAATCCAGCGATTTCCCAGTAATTCCTGGGGTAGACTGGTGCTACATACTAAGTTCCATATGTGAGAAGGTAGCTGAACGCCTTGTCCAAAATCATCTTACTTCTGAGAGTTGAGCTCACCCTCAGTCCCTCACAGTTCCACACTGCCTGCAGAGTGAGTTTCGCACGTCTTCACCAGAGACGTTTGCCAGAGGCTATGAGATGCAAGTTAACAATGCAGACCTGGAGGGTATCTCCAGGTGCAGTAGAGTGGTAATCTGGGAACCTCCTGTCTCAGAATACTGCTACCTTCACCCTGCCATAAGAATGCAGCTAGTTGACAGCTGGCTTCAAGGCATGCTTCCCTGTGAGAGCTAAGGACAGGGCACAACCCTCCCGCATCCTGCTTGACTGTAGAAGGAGCTGCTAACGTCCTCATGTTAGTGGCAGGGAAAGGTTGTGAGAAAAGCATGTGGAATCGTTGTGCCTGAACCCACGTGTATCTGAGTTGAATACAGCGATTTCCAAAGTCCTTCTTCATCAGAGTGTAGCTAGGTTCCCACTCGCATGTCCGAGTGGGTAGCAGACATCTGCCTCCCATGCATACCCACTTCTGAGAGTTGAGCTTATGGCCTGTAACCCTACCTCCTGCCTGCAGCTACCTTTCGCTTCCAAAAGGCTTAGGCTCGCTGCTTCACCGAAGTGTTGGGAGAGGTAACTGGAATCTCCCGGCACACAAGACTAGTGCCTCCAAGCTCAATCCAGCGATTTCCCAGTAATTCCTGGGGTAGACTGGTGCTACATACTAAGTTCCATATGTGAGAAGGTAGCTGAACGCCTTGTCCAAAATCATCTTACTGCTGAGAGTTGAGCTCACCCTCAGTCCCTCACAGTTCCACACTGCCTGCAGAGTGAGTTTCCCACGTCTTCACCAGAGACTTTTGCCAGAGGCCTCTGAGACGCAAGTTAACAATGCAGACCTGGACGGTATCTCCAGGTGCCGGAGAGTGGCAATCTGGGAACCTCCTTACTCAGAATACTGCTACCTTCACACTGTCATAAGAATGCAGCTAGTTGAGAGCTGGCTTCTAGGCATGCTTCCCTGTGAGAGTTGAGGACAGGGCAGAACCCTCCCGCATCCTGCCTGACTGTAGACGTACCTGCTAACCTCCTTATGTTAGTGGCTGGGATAGGTTGTGGGAAAAGCATGTGTAAGCATTGGGCCTGAACTCCCATGTATCTGAGTTGAATACAGCGATTTCCAACATCCTTCTTCAATAGGAGTGTAGCTAGGTTCCAACTCCCATGTCCGAGTGGGTAGCAGACATCTGCCTCCCATGCATACACACTTCTGAGAGTTGAGCTCATGGCCTGTAACCCTACATCGTGCCTGCCGCTACCTTTCGCTTCCAAAAGGCCTAGGCTCGCTGCTTGACGCAAGTGTTGGGAGAGGTAACTGGAATCTCCCGGCACACAAGACGAGTGCCTCCAAGCTCAATCCAGCGATTTCCCAGTAATTCCTGTGGTAGGCTGGTGCTACATACTAAGTTCCATACGTCAGAAGGTAGCTGAACACCTCGTCCAAAAGCATCTTACTTCTGAGAGTTGAGCTCACCCTAAGTCCCTCACAGTTCCACACTGCCTGCAGAGTGAGTTTCGCAGGTCTTCACCAGAGACGTTTGCCACAGGCTTCTGAGACGCAAGTTAACAATGCAGACCTGGAGGGTATCTCCAGGTGCAGTAGAGTGGTAATCTTGGAACCTCCTGACTCAGAATACTGCTACCTTCACACTGCCATAAGAATGCAGCTAGTTGAGAGCTGGCTTCTAGGCATGCTTTACTGGGAGTGCTGAGGACAGGGCAGAACCCTCCCGCATCCTGCCTGACTGTAGGCGTGGTTGCTCACATCCTAAAGTGAGTGGCTGAGAGAGGTTGAGGGAAAAGCATGTGTAAGCATTGGGCCTGAACTCCTGTGTAACTGAGTTGAATACAGCGATTTCCAATGGCCTTCTTCAATCAGAGTGTAGCTAGGTTCCTACTCCCAAGTCAGAATGGGGAGCAATCTGACTTCCATGCATACACACTTCTGAGAGTTGAGCTTATGGCCTGTAACCCTACATCCTGCCTAACGCTACCTTTCGCTTCCAAAAGGCCTAGGCTCGCTGCTTGACGCAAGTGTTGGGAGAGGTAACTGGAATCTCCCGGCACACAAGACTAGTGCCTCCAAGCTCAATCCAGCGATTTCCCAGTAATTCCTTGGGTAGACTGGTGCTACATACTAAGTTCCTTATGTGAGAAGATAGCTGAACGCCTTGTCCAAAATCATCTTACTGCTGAGAGTTGAGCTCACCCTCAGTCCCTCACAGTTCCACACTGCCTGCAGAGTGAGTTTCCCACGTCTTCACCAGAGACTTTTGCCAGAGGCTTCTGAGACGCAAGTTAACAATGCAGACCTGGAGGGTATCTCCAGGTGCAGTAGAGTGGTAATCTGGGAACCTCCTGTCTCAGAATACTGCTACCTTCACCCTGCCATAAGAATGCAGCTACTTGACAGCTGGCTTCAAGGCATGCTTCCCTGTGAGAGCTAAGGACAAGGCACAACCCTCCAGCATCCTGCTTGACTGTAGAAGGAGCTGCTAACGTCCTCATGTTAGTGGCAAGGAAAGGTTGTGAGAAAAGCATGTGGAATCGTTGTGCCTGAACCCACGTGTATCTGAGTTGAATACAGCGATTTCCAAAGTCCTTCTTCATCAGAGTGTAGCTAGGTTCCCACTCGCATGTACGAGTGGGTAGCAGACATCTGCCTCCCATGCATACCCACTTCTGAGAGTTGAGCTGATGGCCTGTAACCCTACCTCCTGCCTGCAGCTACCTTTGGCTTCCAAAAGGCCTAGGCTCGATGCTTCACCGAAGTGTTGGGAGAGGTAACTGGAATCTCCCGGCACACAAGACTAGTGCCTCCAAGCTCAATCCAGCGATTTCCCAGTAATTCCTGGGGTAGACTGGTGCTACATACTAAGTTCCATATGTGAGAAGGTAGCTGAACGCCTTGTCCAAAATCATCTTACTTCTGAGAGTTGAGCTCACCCTCAGTCCCTCACAGTTCCACACTGCCTGCAGAGTGAGTTTCGCACGTCTTCACCAGAGACGTTTGCCAGAGGCTATGAGACGCAAGTTAACAATGCAGACCTGGAGGGTATCTCCAGGTGCAGTAGAGTGGTAATCTGGGAACCTCCTGTCTCAGAATACTGCTACCTTCACCCTGCCATAAGAATGCAGCTAGTTGACAGCTGGCTTCAAGGCATGCTTCCCTGTGAGAGCTAAGGACAGGGCACAACCCTCCCGCATCCTGCTTGACTGTAGAAGGAGCTGCTAACGTCCTCATGTTAGTGGCAGGGAAAGGTTGTGAGAAAAGCATGTGGAATCGTTGTGCCTGAACCCACGTGTATCTGAGTTGAATACAGCGATTTCCAAAGTCCTTCTTCATCAGAGTGTAGCTAGGTTCCCACTCGCATGTCCGAGTGGGTAGCAGACATCTGCCTCCCATGCATACACACTTCTGAGAGTTGAGCTCATGGCCTGTAACCCTACATCGTGCCTGCCGCTACCTTTCGCTTCCAAAAGGCCTAGGCTCGCTGCTTGACGCAAGTGTTGGGAGAGGTAACTGGAATCTCCCGGCACACAAGACGAGTGCCTCCAAGCTCAATCAAGCGATTTCCTAGTAATTCCTGGGGTAGACTGGTGCTACATACTAAGTTCCATACGTGAGTAGGTAGTTGAGCGCCTTGTCCAAAAACATCTTACTTCTGAGAGTTGAGCTCACCCTCAGTCCCTCACAGTTCCACACTGCCTGCAGAGTGAGTTTCGCACGTCTTCACCAGAGACGTTTGCCAGAGGCTTCTGAGACGCAAGTTAACAATGCAGACCTGGAGGGTATCTCCAGGTGCAGTAGTGTGGTAATCTTGGAACCTCCTGACTCAGAATACTGCTACCTTCACACTGCCATAAGAATGCAGCTAGTTGAGAGCTGGCTTCTAGGCATGCTTTACTGGGATTGCTGAGGACAGGGCAGAACCCTCCCGCATCCTGCCTGACTGTAGGCGTGGTTGCTCACATCCTAAAGTGAGTGGCTGAGAGAGGTTGAGGGAAAAGCATGTGTAAGCATTGGGCCTGAACTCCTGTGTAACTGAGTTGAATACAGCGATTTCCAATGGCCTTCTTCAATCAGAGTGTAGCTAGGTTCCTACTCCCAAGTCAGAATGGGGAGCAATCTGACTTCCATGCATACACACTTCTGAGAGTTGAGCTTATGGCCTGTAACCCTACATCCTGCCTGCAGCTACCTTTCGCTTCCAAAAGGCCTAGGCTCGCTTATTGACGCAAGTGTTGGGAGAGGTAACTGGAATCTCCCGGCACACAAGACTAGTGCCTCCAAGCTCAATCCAGCGATTTCCCAGTAATTCCTTGGGTAGACTGGTGCTACATACTAAGTTCCTTATGTGAGAAGATAGCTGAACGCCTTGTCCAAAATCATCTTACTGCTGAGAGTTGAGCTCACCCTCAGTCCCTCACAGTTCCACACTGCCTGCAGAGTGAGTTTCCCACGTCTTCACCAGAGACTTTTGCCAGAGGCTTCTGAGACGCAAGTTAACAATGCAGACCTGGAGGGTATCTCCAGGTGCAGTAGAGTGGTAATCTGGGAACCTCCTGTCTCAGAATACTGCTACCTTCACCCTGCCATAAGAATGCAGCTACTTGACAGCTGGCTTCAAGGCATGCTTCCCTGTGAGAGCTAAGGACAAGGCACAACCCTCCCGCATCCTGCTTGACTGTAGAAGGAGCTGCTAACGTCCTCATGTTAGTGGCAAGGAAAGGTTGTGAGAAAAGCATGAGGAATCGTTGTGCCTGAACCCACGTGTATCTGAGTTGAAAACAGCGATTTCCAAAGTCCTTCTTCATCAGAGTGTAGCTAGTTTCCCACTCGCATGTACGAGTGGGTAGCAGACATCTGCCTCCCATGCATACCCACTTCTGAGAGTTGAGCTGATGGCCTGTAACCCTACCTCCTGCCTGCAGCTACCTTTGGCTTCCAAAAGGCCTAGGCTCGATGCTTCACCGAAGTGTTGGGAGAGGTAACTGGAATCTCCCGGCACACAAGACTAGTGCCTCCAAGCTCAATCCAGCGATTTCCCAGTAATTCCTGGGGTAGACTGGTGCTACATACTAAGTTCCATATGTGAGAAGGTAGCTGAACGCCTTGTCCAAAATCATCTTACTTCTGAGAGTTGAGCTCACCCTCAGTCCCTCACAGTTCCACACTGCCTGCAGAGTGAGTTTCGCACGTCTTCACCAGAGACGTTTGCCAGAGGCTATGAGACGCAAGTTAACAATGCAGACCTGCAGGGTATCTCCAGGTGCAGTAGAGTGGTAATCTGGGAACCTCCTGTCTCAGAATACTGCTACCTTCACCCTGCCATAAGAATGCAGCTACTTGACAGCTGGCTTCAAGGCATGCTTCCCTGTGAGAGCTAAGGACAGGGCACAACCCTCCCGCATCCTGCTTGACTGTAGAAGGAGCTGCTAACGTCCTCATGTTAGTGGCAGGGAAAAGTTGTGAGAAAAGCATGTGGAAACGTTGTGCCTGAACCCACGTGTATCTGAGTTGAATACAGCGATTTCCAAAGTCCTTCTTCATCATAGTGTAGCTAGGTTCCCACTCGCATGTCCGAGTGGGTAGCAGACATCTGCCTCCCATGCATACCCACTTCTGAGAGTTGAGCTTATGGCCTGTAACCCTACCTCCTTCCTGCAGCTACCTTTCGCTTCCAAAAGGCCTAGGCTCGCTGCTTCACCGAAGTGTTGGGAGAGGTAACTGGAATCTCCCGGCACACAAGACTAGTGCCTCCAAGCTCAATCCAGCGATTTCCCAGTAATTCCTGGGGTAGACTGGTGCTACATACTAAGTTCCATATGTGAGAAGGTAGCTGAACGCCTTGTCCAAAATCATCTTACTGCTGAGAGTTGAGCTCACCCTCAGTCCCTCACAGTTCCACACTGCCTGCAGAGTGAGTTTCCCACGTCTTCACCAGAGACTTTTGCCAGAGGCCTCTGAGACGCAAGTTAACAATGCAGACCTGGACGGTATCTCCAGGTGCCGGAGAGTGGCAATCTGGGAACCTCCTTACTCAGAATACTGCTACCTTCACACTGTCATAAGAATGCAGCTAGTTGAGAGCTGGCTTCTAGGCATGCTTCCCTGTGAGAGTTGAGGACAGGGCAGAACCCTCCCGCATCCTGCCTGACTGTAGACGTACCTGCTAACCTCCTTATGTTAGTGGCTGGGATAGGTTGTGGGAAAAGCATGTGTAAGCATTGGGCCTGAACTCCCGTGTATCTGAGTTGAATACAGCGATTTCCAACATCCTTCTTCAATAGGAGTGTAGCTAGGTTCCAACTCCCATGTCCGAGTGGGTAGCAGACATCTGCCTCCCATGCATACACACTTCTGAGAGTTGAGCTCATGGCCTGTAACCCTACATCGTGCCTGCCGCTACCTTTCGCTTCCAAAAGGCCTAGGCTCGCTGCTTGACGCAAGTGTTGGGACAGGTAACTGGAATCTCCCGGCACACAAGACGAGTGCCTCCAAGCTCAATCCAGCGATTTCCCAGTAATTCCTGTGGTAGGCTGGTGCTACATACTAAGTTCCATACGTCAGAAGGTAGCTGAACACCTCGTCCAAAAGCATCTTACTTCTGAGAGTTGAGCTCACCCTAAGTCCCTCACAGTTCCACACTGCCTGCAGAGTGAGTTTCGCAGGTCTTCACCAGAGACGTTTGCCACAGGCTTCTGAGACGCAAGTTAACAATGCAGACCTGGAGGGTATCTCCAGGTGCAGTAGAGTGGTAATCTTGGAACCTCCTGACTCAGAATACTGCTACCTTCACACTGCCATAAGAATGCAGCTAGTTGAGAGCTGGCTTCTAGGCATGCTTTACTGGGAGTGCTGAGGACAGGGCAGAACCCTCCCGCATCCTGCCTGACTGTAGGCGTGGTTGCTCACATCCTAAAGTGAGTGGCTGAGAGAGGTTGAGGGAAAAGCATGTGTAAGCATTGGGCCTGAACTCCTGTGTAACTGAGTTGAATACAGCGATTTCCAATGGCCTTCTTCAATCAGAGTGTAGCTAGGTTCCTACTCCCAAGTCAGAATGGGGAGCAATCTGACTTCCATGCATACACACTTCTGAGAGTTGAGCTTATGGCCTGTAACCCTACATCCTGCCTAACGCTACCTTTCGCTTCCAAAAGGCCTAGGCTCGCTGCTTGACGCAAGTGTTGGGAGAGGTAACTGGAATCTCCCGGCACACAAGACTAGTGCCTCCAAGCTCAATCCAGCGATTTCCCAGTAATTACTTGGGTAGACTGGTGCTACATAGTAAGTTCCTTATGTGAGAAGATAGCTGAACGCCTTGTCCAAAATCATCTTACTGCTGAGAGTTGAGCTCACCCTCAGTCCCTCACAGTTCCACACTGCCTGCAGAGTGAGTTTCCCACGTCTTCACCAGAGACTTTTGCCAGAGGCTTCTGAGACGCAAGTTAACAATGCAGACCTGGAGGGTATCTCCAGGTGCAGTAGAGTGGTAATCTGGGAACCTCCTGTCTCAGAATACTGCTACCTTCACCCTGCCATAAGAATGCAGCTACTTGACAGCTGGCTTCAAGGCATGCTTCCCTGTGAGAGCTAAGGACAGGGCACAACCCTCCAGCATCCTGCTTGACTGTAGAAGGAGCTGCTAACGTCCTCATGTTAGTGGCAAGGAAAGGTTGTGAGAAAAGCATGTGGAATCGTTGTGCCTGAACCCACGTGTATCTGAGTTGAATACAGCGATTTCCAAAGTCCTTCTTCATCAGAGTGTAGCTAGGTTCCCACTCGCATGTACGAGTGGGTAGCAGACATCTGCCTCCCATGCATACCCACTTCTGAGAGTTGAGCTGATGGCCTGTAACCCTACCTCCTGCCTGCAGCTACCTTTCGCTTCCAAAAGGCCTAGGCTCGATGCTTCACCGAAGTGTTGGGAGAGGTAACTGGAATCTCCCGGCACACAAGACTAGTGCCTCCAAGCTCAATCCAGCGATTTCCCAGTAATTCCTGGGGTATACTGGTGCTACATACTAAGTTCCATATGTGAGAAGGTAGCTGAACGCCTTGTCCAAAATCATCTTACTTCTGAGAGTTGAGCTCACCCTCAGTCCCTCACAGTTCCACACTGCCTGCAGAGTGAGTTTCGCACGTCTTCACCAGAGACGTTTGCCAGAGGCTATGAGACGCAAGTTAACAATGCAGACCTGGAGGGTATCTCCAGGTGCAGTAGAGTGGTAATCTGGGAACCTCCTGTCTCAGAATACTGCTACCTTCACCCTGCCATAAGAATGCAGCTAGTTGACAGCTGGCTTCAAGGCATGCTTCCCTGTGAGAGTTGAGGACAGGGCAGAACCCTCCCGCATCCTGCCTGACTGTAGACGTACCTGCTAACCTCCTTATGTTAGTGGCTGGGATAGGTTGTGGGAAAATCATGTGTAAGCATTGGGCCTGAACTCCCGTGTATCTGAGTTGAATACAGCGATTTCCAACATCCTTCTTCAATAGGAGTGTAGCTAGGTTCCAACTCCCATGTCCGAGTGGGTAGCAGACATCTGCCTCCCATGCATACACACTTCTGAGAGTTGAGCTCATGGCCTGTAACCCTACATCGTGCCTGCCGCTACCTTTCGCTTCCAAAAGGCCTAGGCTCGCTGCTTGACGCAAGTGTTGGGACAGGTAACTGGAATCTCCCGGCACACAAGACGAGTGCCTCCAAGCTCAATCCAGCGATTTCCCAGTAATTCCTGTGGTAGGCTGGTGCTACATACTAAGTTCCATACGTCAGAAGGTAGCTGAACACCTCGTCCAAAAGCATCTTACTTCTGAGAGTTGAGCTCACCCTAAGTCCCTCACAGTTCCACACTGCCTGCAGAGTGAGTTTCGCAGGTCTTCACCAGAGACGTTTGCCACAGGCTTCTGAGACGCAAGTTAACAATGCAGACCTGGAGGGTATCTCCAGGTGCAGTAGAGTGGTAATCTTGGAACCTCCTGACTCAGAATACTGCTACCTTCACACTGCCATAAGAATGCAGCTAGTTGAGAGCTGGCTTCTAGGCATGCTTTACTGGGAGTGCTGAGGACAGGGCAGAATCCTCCCGCATCCTGCCTGACTGTAGGCGTGGTTGCTCACATCCTAAAGTGAGTGGCTGAGAGAGGTTGAGGGAAAAGCATGTGTAAGCATTGGGCCTGAACTCCTGTGTAACTGAGTTGAATACAGGGATTTCCAATGGCCTTCTTCAATCAGATTGTAGCTAGGTTCCTACTCCCATGTCAGAATGGGGAGCAATCTGACTTCCATGCATACACACTTCTGAGAGTTGAGCTTATGGCCTGTAACCCTACATCGTGCCTGCCGCTACCTTTCGCTTCCAAAAGGCCTAGGCTCGCTGCTTGACGCAAGTGTTGGGAGAGGTAACTGGAATCTCCCGGCACACAAGAATAGTGCATCCAAGCTCAATCCAGCGATTTCCCAGTAATTCCTTGGGGAGACTGGTGCTACATACTAAGTTCCTTATGTGAGAAGATAGCTGAACGCCTTGTCCAAAATCATCTTACTGCTGAGAGTTGAGCTCACCCTCAGTCCCTCACAGTTCCACACTGCCTGCAGAGTGAGTTTCCCACGTCTTCACCAGCGACTTTTGCCAGAGGCTTCTGAGACGCAAGTTAACAATGCAGACCTGGAGGGTATCTCCAGGTGCAGTAGAGTGGTAATCTGGGAACCTCCTGTCTCAGAATACTGCTACCTTCACCCTGCCATAAGAATGCAGCTACTTGACAGCTGGCTTCAAGGCATGCTTCCCTGTGAGAGCTAAGGACAAGGCACAACCCTCCCGCATCCTGCTTGACTGTAGAAGGAGCTGCTAACGTCCTCATGTTAGTGGCAAGGAAAGGTTGTGAGAAAAGCATGTGGAATCGTTGTGCCTGAACCCACGTGTATCTGAGTTGAATACAGCGATTTCCAAAGTCCTTCTTCATCAGAGTGTAGCTAGGTTCCCACTCGCATGTACGAGTGGGTAGCAGACATCTGCCTCCCATGCATACCCACTTCTGAGAGTTGAGCTGATGGCCTGTAACCCTACCTCCTGCCTGCAGCTACCTTTCGCTTCCAAAAGGCCTAGGCTCGCTGCTTCACCGAAGTGTTGGGAGAGGTAACTGGAATCTCCCGGCACACAAGACTAGTGCCTCCAAGCTCAATCCAGCGATTTCCCAGTAATTCCTGGGGTAGACTGGTGCTACATACTAAGTTCCATATGTGAGAAGGTAGCTGAACGCCTTGTCCAAAATCATCTTACTTCTGAGAGTTGAGCTCACCCTCAGTCCCTCACAGTTCCACACTGCCTGCAGAGTGAGTTTCGCACGTCTTCACCAGAGACGTTTGCCAGAGGCTATGAGACGCAAGTTAACAATGCAGACCTGGAGGGTATCTCCAGGTGCAGTAGAGTGGTAATCTGGGAACCTCCTGTCTCAGAATACTGCTACCTTCACCCTGCCATAAGAATGCAGCTAGTTGACAGCTGGCTTCAAGGCATGCTTCCCTGTGAGAGCTAAGGACAGGACACAACCCTCCCGCATCCTGCTTGACTGTAGAAGGAGCTGCTAACGTCCTCATGTTAGTGGCAGGGAAAGGTTGTGAGAAAAGCATGTGGAATCGTTGTGCCTGAACCCACGTGTATCTGAGTTGAATACAGCGATTTCCAAAGTCCTTCTTCATCAGAGTGTAGCTAGGTTCCCACTCGCATGTCCGAGTGGGTAGCAGACATCTGCCTCCCATGCATACCTACTTCTGAGAGTTGAGCTTAGGGCCTGTAACCCTACCTCCTGCCTGCAGCTACCTTTCGCTTCCAAAAGGCCTAGGCTCGCTGCTTCACCGAAGTGTTGGGAGAGGTAACTGGAATCTGCCGGCACACAAGACTAGTGCCTCCAAGCTCAATCCAGCGATTTCCTAGTAATTCCTGGGGTAGACTGGTGCTACACACTAAGTTCCGTACGTGAGTAGGTAGTTGAACGCCTTGTCCAAAATCATCTTACTTCTGAGAGTTGAGCTCACCCTCAGTCCCTCACAGTTCCACACTGCCTGCAGAGTGAGTTTCGCACGTCTTCACCAGAGACGTTTGCCAGTGGCCTCTGAGACGCAAGTTAACAATGCAGACCTGGAGGGTATCTCCAGGTGCAGTAGAGTGGTAATCTGGGAACCTTGTGTCTCAGAATACTGCTACCCTCACCCTGCCATAAGAATGCAGCTAGTTGACAGCTGGCTTCAAGGCATGCTTCCCTGTGAGAGCTAAGGACAGGACACAACCCTCCCGCATCCTGCTTGACTGTAGAAGGAGCTGCTAACGTCCTCATGTTAGTGGCAGGGAAAGGTTGTGAGAAAAGCATGTGGAATCGTTGTGCCTGAACCCACGTGTATCTGAGTTGAATACAGCGATTTCCAAAGTCCTTCTTCATCAGAGTGTAGCTAGGTTCCCACTCGCATGTACGAGTGGGTAGCAGACATCTGCCTCCGATGCATACTCACTTCTGATTGTTGAGCTTTTGGCCTGTAACCCTACCTCCTGCCTGCAGCTACCTTTCACTTCCAAAAGGCCTAGGCTCGCTGCTTCACCGAAGTGTTGGGAGAGGTAACTGGAATCTCCCGGCACACAAGACTAGTGCCTCCAAGCTCAATCCAGCGATTTCCCAGTAATTCCTGGGGTAGACTGGTGCTACATACTAAGTTCCATATGTGAGAAGGTAGCTGAACGCCTTGTCCAAAATCATCTTACTGCTGAGAGTTGAGCTCACCCTCAGTCCTCACAGTTCCACACTGCCTGCAGAGTGAGTTTCCCACGTCTTCACCAGAGACTTTTGCCAGAGGCCTCTGAGACGCAAGTTAACAATGCAGACCTGGACGGTATCTCCAGGTGCCGGAGAGTGGCAATCTGGGAACCTCCTTACTCAGAATACTGCTACCTTCACACTGTCATAAGAATGCAGCTAGTTGAGAGCTGGCTTCTAGGCATGCTTCCCTGTGAGAGTTGAGGACAGGGCAGAACCCTCCCGCATCCTGCCTGACTGTAGACGTACCTGCTAACCTCCTTATGTTAGTGGCTGGGATAGGTCGTGGGAAAAGAATGTGTAAGCATTGGGCCTGAACTCCCGTGTATCTGAGTTGAATACAGCGATTTCCAACATCCTTCTTCAATAGGAGTGTAGCTAGGTTCCAACTCCCATGTCCGAGTGGGAAGCAGACATCTGCCTCCCATGCATACACACTTCTGAGAGTTGAGCTCATGGCCTGTAACCCTACATCGTGCCTGCCGCTACCTTTCGCTTCCAAAAGGCCTAGGCTCGCTGCTTGACGCAAGTGTTGGGAGAGGTAACTGGAATCTCCCGGCACACAAGACGAGTGCCTCCAAGCTCAATCAAGCGATTTCCTAGTAATTCCTGGAGTAGACTGGTGCTACATACTAAGTTCCATACGTGAGTAGGTAGTTGAACGCCTTGTCCAAAAACATCTTACTTCTGAGAGTTGAGCTCACCCTCAGTCCCTCACAGTTCCACACTGCCTGCAGAGTGAGTTTCGCAGGTCTTCACCAGAGACGTTTGCCACAGGCTTCTGAGACGCAAGTTAACAATGCAGACGTGGAGGGTATCTCCAGGTGCAGTAGAGTGGTAATCTTGGAACCTCCTGACTCAGAATACTGCTACCCTCACACTGCCATAAGAATGCAGCTAGTAGAGAGCTGGCTTCTAGGCATGCTTTACTGGGAGTGCTGAGAACAGGGCAGAACCCTCCCGCATCCTGCCTGACTGTAGGCGTGGTTGCTCACATCCTAAAGTGACTGGCTGAGAGAGGTTGCGGGAAAAGAATATGTAAGCATTGGGCCTGAACTCCTGTGTAACTGAGTTGAATACAGCGATTTCCAATGGCCTTCTTCATCAGAGTGTAGCTAGGTTCCCACTCGCATGTCCGAGTGGGTAGCAGACATCTGCCTCCCATGCATACCCACTTCTGAGAGTTGAGCTTATGGCCTGTAACCCTACCTCCTGCCTGCAGCTACCTTTCGCTTCCAAAAGGCCTAGGCTCGCTGCTTCACCGAAGTGTTGGGAGATGTAACTGGAATCTGCCGGCACACAAGACTAGTGCCTCCAAGCTCAATCCAGCGATTTCCTAGTAATTCCTGGGGTAGACTGGTGCTACATACTAAGTTCCATATGTGAGAAGGTAGCTGAACGCCTTGTCCAAAATCATCTTACTGCTGAGAGTTGAGCTCACCCTCAGTCCCTCACAGTTCCACACTGCCTGCAGAGTGAGTTTCCCACGTCTTCACCAGAGACATTTGCCAGAGTCCTCTGAGACGCAAGTTAACAATGCAGACCTGGACGGTATCTCCAGGTGCAGTAGAGTGGTAATCTGGGAACCTCCTTACTCAGAATACTGCTACCTTCACACTGTCATAAGAATGCAGCTAGTTGAGAGCTGGCTTCTAGGCATGCTTCCCTGTGAGAGCTGAGGACAGGGCAGAACCCTCCCGCATCCTGCCTGACTGTAGACGTACCTGCTAACCTCCTTATGTTAGTGGCTGGGATAGGTTGTGGGAAAAGCATGTGTAAGCATTGGGCCTGAACTCCCGTGTATCTGAGATGAATACAGCGATTTCCAACATCCTTCTTCAATAGGAGTGTAGCTAGGTTCCAACTCCCATGTCCGAGTGGGTAGCAGACATCTGCCTCCCATGCATACACACTTCTGAGAGTTGAGCTCATGGCCTGTAACCCTACATCGTGCCTGCCGCTACCTTTCGCTTCCAAAAGGCCTAGGCTCGCTGCTTGACGCAAGTGTTGGGAGAGGTAACTGGAATCTCCCGGCACACAAGACGAGTGCCTCCAAGCTCAATCCAGCGATTTCCCAGTAATTCCTGTGGTAGGCTGGTGCTACATACTAAGTTCCATACGTCAGAAGGTAGCTGAACACCTCGTCCAAAAGCATCTTACTTCTGAGAGTTGAGCTCACCCTAAGTCCCTCACAGTTCCACACTGCCTGCAGAGTGAGTTTCGCAGGTCTTCACCAGAGACGTTTGCCACAGGCTTCTGAGACGCAAGTTAACAATGCAGACCTGGAGGGTATCTCCAGGTGCAGTAGAGTGGTAATCTTGGAACCTCCTGACTCAGAATACTGCTACCTTCACACTGCCATAAGAATGCAGCTAGTTGAGAGCTGGCTTCTAGGCATGCTTTACTGGGAGTGCTGAGGACAGGGCAGAACCCTCCCGCATCCTGCCTGACTGTAGGCGTGGTTGCTCACATCCTAAAGTGAGTGGCTGAGAGAGGTTGAGGGAAAAGCATGTGTAAGCATTGGGCCTGAACTCCTGTGTAACTGAGTTGAATACAGCGATTTCCAATGGCCTTCTTCAATCAGAGTGTAGCTGGGTTCCTACTCCCATGTCAGAATGGGGAGCAATCTGACTTCCATGCATACACACTTCTGAGAGTTGAGCTTATGGCCTGTAACCCTACATCCTGCCTGCAGCTACCTTTCGCTTCCAAAAGGCCTAGGCTCGCTGCTTGACGCAAGTGTTGGGAGAGGTAACTGGAATCTCCCGGCACACAAGACTAGTGCCTCCAAGCTCAATCCAGCGATTTCCCAGTAATTCCTTGGGTAGACTGGTGCTACATACTAAGTTCCTTATGTGAGAAGATAGCTGAACGCCTTGTCCAAAATCATCTTACTGCTGAGAGTTGAGCTCACCCTCAGTCCCTCACAGTTCCACACTGCCTGCAGAGTGAGTTTCCCACGTCTTCAACAGAGACTTTTGCCAGAGGCTTCTGAGACGCAAGTTAACAATGCAGACCTGGAGGGTATCTCCAGGTGCAGTAGAGTGGTAATCTGGGAACCTCCTGTCTCAGAATACTGCTACCTTCACCCTGCCATAAGAATGCAGCTAGTTGACAGCTGGATTCAAGGCATGCTTCCCTGTGAGAGCTAAGGACAGGGCACAACCCTCCCGCATCCTGCTTGACTGTAGAAGGAGCTGCTAACGTCCTCATGTTAGTGGCAAGGAAAGGTTGTGAGAAAAGCATGTGGAATCGTTGTGCCTGAACCCACGTGTATCTGAGTTGAATACAGCGATTTCCAAAGTCCTTCTTCATCAGAGTGTAGCTAGGTTCCCACTCGCATGTACGAGTGGGTAGCAGACATCTGCCTCCCATGCATACCCACTTCTGAGAGTTGAGCTGATGGCCTGTAACCCTACCACCTGCCTGCAGCTACCTTTCGCTTCCAAAAGGCCTAGGCTCGTAGCTTCACCGAAGTGTTGGGAGAGGTAACTGGAATCTCCCGGCACACAAGACGAGTGCCTCCAAGCTCAATCCAGCGATTTCCCAGTAATTCCTGGGGTAGACTGGTGCTACATACTAAGTTCCATATGTGAGAAGGTAGCTGAACGCCTTGTCCAAAATCATCTTACTTCTGAGAGTTGAGCTCACCCTCAGTCCCTCACAGTTCCACACTGCCTGCAGAGTGAGTTTCGCACGTCTTCACCAGAGACGTTTGCCAGAGGCTATGAGACGCAAGTTAACAATGCAGACCTGGAGTGTATCTCCAGGTGCAGTAGAGTGGTAATCTGGGAACCTCCTGTCTCAGAATACTGCTACCTTCACCCTGCCATAAGAATGCAGCTAGTTGACAGCTGGCTTCAAGGCATGCTTCCCTGTGAGAGCTAAGGACAGGGCACAACCCTCCCGCATCCTGCTTGACTGTAGAAGGAGCTGCTAACGTCCTCATGTTAATGGCAGGAAAAGGTTGTGAGAAAAGCATGTGGAATCGTTGTGCCTGAACCCACGTGTATCTGAGTTGAATACAGCGATTTCCAAAGTCCTTCTTCATCAGAGTGTAGCTAGGTTCCCACTCGCATGTCCGAGTGGGTAGCAGACATCTGCCTCCCATGCATACCCACTTCTGAGAGTTGAGCTTATGGCCTGTAACCCTACCTCCTGCCTGCAGCTACCTTTCGCTTCCAAAAGGCCTAGGCTCGCTGCTTCACCGAAGTGTTGGGAGAGGTAACTGGAATCTGCCGGCACACAAGACTAGTGCCTCCAAGCTCAATCCAGCGATTTCCTAGTAATTCCTGGGGTAGACTGGTGCTACATACTAAGTTCCATATGTGAGAAGGTAGCTGAACGCCTTGTCCAAAATCATCTTACTGCTGAGAGTTGAGCTCACCCTCAGTCCCTCACAGTTCCACACTGCCTGCAGAGTGAGTTTCCCACGTCTTCACCAGAGACATTTGCCAGAGTCCTCTGAGACGCAAGTTAACAATGCAGACCTGGACGGTATCTCCAGGTGCAGTAGAGTGGTAATCTGGGAACCTCCTTACTCAGAATACTGCTACCTTCACACTGTCATAAGAATGCAGCTAGTTGAGAGCTGGCTTCTAGGCATGCTTCCCTGTGAGAGCTGAGGACAGGGCAGAACCCTCCCGCATCCTGCCTGACTGTAGACGTACCTGCTAACCTCCTTATGTTAGTGGCTGGGATAGGTTGTGGGAAAAGCATGTGTAAGCATTGGGCCTGAACTCCCGTGTATCTGAGTTGAATACAGCGATTTCCAACATCCTTCTTCAATAGGAGTGTAGCTAGGTTCCAACTCCCATGTCCGAGTGGGTAGCAGACATCTGCCTCCCATGCATACACACTTCTGAGAGTTGAGCTCATGGCCTGTAACCCTACATCGTGCCTGCCACTACCTTTCGCTTCCAAAAGGCCTAGGCTCGCTGCTTGACGCAAGTGTTGGGAGAGGTAACTGGAATCTCCCGGCACACAAGACGAGTGCCTCCAAGCTCAATCCAGCGATTTCCCAGTAATTCCTGTGGTAGGCTGGTGCTACATACTAAGTTCCATACGTCAGAAGGTAGCTGAACACCTCGTCCAAAAGCATCTTACTTCTGAGAGTTGAGCTCACCCTAAGTCCCTCACAGTTCCACACTGCCTGCAGAGTGAGTTTCGCAGGTCTTCACCAGAGACGTTTGCCACAGGCTTCTGAGACGCAAGTTAACAATGCAGACCTGGAGGGTATCTCCAGGTGCAGTAGAGTGGTAATCTTGGAACCTCCTGACTCAGAATACTGCTACCTTCACACTGCCATAAGAATGCAGCTAGTTGAGAGCTGGCTTCTAGGCATGCTTTACTGGGAGTGCTGAGGACAGGGCAGAACCCTCCCGCATCCTGCCTGACTGTAGGCGTGGTTGCTCACATCCTAAAGTGAGTGGCTGAGAGAGGTTGAGGGAAAAGCATGTGTAAGCATTGGGCCTGAACTCCTGTGTAACTGAGTTGAATACAGCGATTTCCAATGGCCTTCTTCAATCAGAGTGTAGCTAGTTTCCTACTCCCATGTCAGAATGGGGAGCAATCTGACTTCCATGCATACACACTTCTGAGAGTTGAGCTTATGGCCTGTAACCCTACATCCTGCCTGCAGCTACCTTTCGCTTCCAAAAGGCCTAGGCTCGCTGCTTGACGCAAGTGTTGGGAGAGGTAACTGGAATCTCCCGGCACACAAGACTAGTGCCTCCAAGCTCAATCCAGCGATTTCCCAGTAATTCCTTGGGTAGACTGGTGCTACATACTAAGTTCCTTATGTGAGAAGATAGCTGAACGCCTTGTCCAAAGTCATCTTACTGCTGAGAGTTGAGCTCACCCTCAGTCCCTCACAGTTCCACACTGCCTGCAGAGTGAGTTTCCCACGTCTTCACCAGAGACTTTTGCCAGAGGCTTCTGAGACGCAAGTTAACAATGCAGACCTGGAGGGTATCTCCAGGTGCAGTAGAGTGGTAATCTGGGAACCTCCTGTCTCAGAATACTGCTACCTTCACCCTGCCATAAGAATGCAGCTACTTGACAGCTGGCTTCAAGGCATGCTTCCCTGTGAGAGCTAAGGACAAGGCAGAACCCTCCCGCATCCTGCTTGACTGTAGAAGGAGCTGCTAACGTCCTCATGTTAGTGGCAAGGAAAGGTTGTGAGAAAAGCATGTGGAATCGTTGTGCCTGAACCCACGTGTATCTGAGTTGAATACAGCGATTTCCAAAGTCCTTCTTCATCAGAGTGTAGCTAGGTTCCCACTCGCATGTACGAGTGGGTAGCAGACATCTGCCTCCCATGCATACCCACTTCTGAGAGTTGAGCTTATGGCCTGTAACCCTACCACCTGCCTGCAGCTACCTTTCGCTTCCAAAAGGCCTAGGCTCGATGCTTCACCGAAGTGTTGGGAGAGGTAACTGGAATCTCCCGGCACACAAGACGAGTGCCTCCAAGCTCAATCCAGCGATTTCCCAGTAATTCCTGGGTAGACTGGTGCTACATACTAAGTTCCATATGTGAGAAGGTAGCTGAACGCCTTGTCCAAAATCATCTTACTTCTGAGAGTTGAGCTCACCCTCAGTCCCTCACAGTTCCACACTGCCTGCATAGTGAGTTTCGCACGTCTTCACCAGAGACGTTTGCCAGAGGCTATGAGACGCAAGTTAACAATGCAGACCTGGAGTGTATCTCCAGGTGCAGTACAGTGGTAATCTGGGAACCTCCTGTCTCAGAATACTGCTACCTTCACCCTGCCATAAGAATGCAGCTAGTTGACAGCTGGCTTCAAGGCATGCTTCCCTGTGAGAGCTAAGGACAGGGCACAACCCTCCCGCATCCTGCTTGACTGTAGAAGGAGCTGCTAACGTCCTCATGTTAGTGGCAGGGAAAGGTTGTGAGAAAAGCATGTGGAATCGTTGTGCCTGAACCCACGTGTATCTGAGTTGAATACAGCGATTTCCAAAGTCCTTCTTCATCAGAGTGTAGCTAGGTTCCCACTCGCATGTCCGAGTGGGTAGCAGACATCTGCCTCCCATGCATACTCACTTCTGATTGTTGAGCTTTTGGCCTGTAACCCTACCTCCTGCCTGCAGCTACCTTTCGCTTCCAAAAGGCCTAGGCTCGATGCTTCACCGAAGTGTTGGGAGAGGTAACTGGAATCTCCCGGCACACAAGACTAGTGCCTCCAAGCTCAATCCAGCGATTTCCCAGTAATTCCTGGGGTAGACTGGTGCTACATACTAAGTTCCATATGTGAGAAGGTAGCTGAACGCCTTGTCCAAAATCATCTTACTGCTGAGAGTTGAGCTCACCCTCAGTCCTCACAGTTCCACACTGCCTGCAGAGTGAGTTTCCCACGTCTTCACCAGAGACTTTTGCCAGAGGCCTCTGAGACGCAAGTTAACAATGCAGACCTGGACGGTATCTCCAGGTGCCGGAGAGTGGCAATCTGGGAACCTCCTTACTCAGAATACTGCTACCTTCACACTGTCATAAGAATGCAGCTAGTTGAGAGCTGGCTTCTAGGCATGCTTCCCTGTGAGAGTTGAGGACAGGGCAGAACCCTCCCGCATCCTGCCTGACTGTAGACGTACCTGCTAACCTCCTTATGTTAGTGGCTGGGATAGGTTGTGGGAAAAGCATGTGTAAGCATTGGGCCTGAACTCCCGTGTATCTGAGTTGAATACAGCGATTTCCAACATCCTTCTTCAATAGGAGTGTAGCTAGGTTCCAACTCCTATGTCTGAGTGGGAAGCAGACATCTGCCTCCCATGCATACACACTTCTGAGAGTTGAGCTCATGGCCTGTAACCCTACATCGTGCCTGCCGCTACCTTTCGCTTCCAAAAGGCCTAGGCTCGCTGCTTGACGCAAGTGTTGGGAGAGGTAACTGGAATCTCCCGGCACACAAGACTAGTGCCTCCAAGCTCAATCCAGCGATTTCCCAGTAATTCCTGGGGTAGACTGGTGCTACATACTAAGTTCCATACGTGAGTAGGTAGTTGAACGCCTTGTCCAAAAACATCTTACTTCTGAGAGTTGAGCTCACCCTCAGTCCCTCACAGTTCCACACTGCCTGCAGAGTGAGTTTCGCAGGTCTTCACCAGAGAGGTTTGCCAGAGGCTTCTGAGACGCAAGTTAACAATGCAGACCTGGAGGGTATCTCCAGGTGCAGTAGAGTGGTAATCTTGGAACCTCCTGACTCAGAATACTGCTACCCTCACACTGCCATAAGAATGCAGCTAGTAGATAGCTGGCTTCTAGGCATGCTTTACTGGGAGTGCTGAGAACAGGGCAGAACCCTCCCGCATCCTGCCTGACTGTAGGCGTGGTTGCTCACATCCTAAAGTGACTGGCTGAGAGAGGTTGCGGGAAAAGAATGTGTAAGCATTGGGCCTGAACTCCTGTGTAACTGAGTTGAATACAGCGATTTCCAATGGCCTTCTTCAATCAGAGTGTAGCTAGGTTCCTACTCCCATGTCAGAACGGGGAGCAATCTGACTTCCATGCATACACACTTCTGAGAGTTGAGCTTATGGCCTGTAACCCTACATCCTGCCTAACGCTACCTTTCGCTTCCAAAAGGCCTAGGCTCGATGCTTCACCGAAGTGTTGGGAGAGGTAACTGGAATCTCCCGGCACACAAGACTAGTGCCTCCAAGCTCAATCCAGCGATTTCCCAGTAATTCCTGGGGTAGACTGGTGCTACATACTAAGTTCCATATGTGAGAAGGCAGCTGAACGCCTTGTCCAAAATCATCTTACTTCTGAGAGTTGAGCTCACCCTCAGTCCCTCACAGTTCCACACTGCCTGCAGAGTGAGTTTCGCACGTCTTCACCAGAGACGTTTGCCAGAGGCTATGAGACGCAAGTTAACAATGCAGACCTGGACGGTATCTCCAGGTGCAGTAGAGTGGTAATCTGGGAACCTTGTGTCTCAGAATACTGCTACCTTCACCCTGCCATAAGAATGCAGCTAGTTGACAGCTGGATTCAAGGCATGCTTCCCTGTGAGAGCTAAGGACAGGGCACAACCCTCCCGCATCCTGCTTGACTGTAGAAGGAGCTGCTAACGTCCTCATGTTAGTGGCAGGGAAAGGTTGTGAGAAAAGCATGTGGAATCGTTGTGCCTGAACCCACGTGTATCTGAGTTGAATACAGCGATTTCCAAAGTCCTTCTTCATCAGAGTGTAGCTAGGTTCCCACTCGCATGTCCGAGTGGGTAGCAGACATCTGCCTCCCATGCATACCCACTTCTGAGAGTTGAGCTTATGGCCTGTAACCCTACCTCCTGCCTGCAGCTACCTTTCGCTTCCAAAAGGCCTAGGCTCGCTGCTTCACCGAAGTGTTGGGAGAGGTAACTGTTATCTGCCGGCACACAAGACTAGTGCCTCCAAGCTCAATCCAGCGATTTCCTAGTAATTCCTGGGGTAGACTGGTGCTACATACTAAGTTCCATATGTGAGAAGGTAGCTGAACGCCTTGTCCAAAATCATCTTACTGCTGAGAGTTGAGCTCACCCTCAGTCCCTCACAGTTCCACACTGCGTGCAGAGTGAGTTTCCCACGTCTTCACCAGAGACTTTTGCCAGAGTCCTCTGAGACGCAAGTTAACAATGCAGACGTGGACGGTATCTCCAGGTGCAGTAGAGTGGTAATCTGGGAACCTCCTTACTCAGAATACTGCTACCTTCACACTGTCATAAGAATGCAGCTAGTTGAGAGCTGGCTTCTAGGCATGCCTTACTGGGAGTGCTGAGGACAGGGCAGAACCCTCCCGCATCCTGCCTGACTGTAGGCGTGGTTGCTCACATCCTAAAGTGAGTGGCTGAGAGAGGTTGAGGGAAAAGCATGTGTAAGCATTGGGCCTGAACTCCCGTGTATCTGAGTTGAATACAGCGATTTCCAACATCCTTCTTCAATAGGAGTGTAGCTAGGTTCCAACTCCCATGTCCGAGTGGGTAGCAGACATCTGCCTCCCATGCATACACACTTCTGAGGGTTGAGCTCATGGCCTGTAACCCTACATCGTGCCTGCCGCTACCTTTCGCTTCCGAAAGGCCTAGGCTCGCTGCTTGACGCAAGTGTTGGGAGAGGTAACTGGAATCTCCCGGCACACAAGACGAGTGCCTCCAAGCTCAATCAAGCGATTTCCTAGTAATTCCTGGGGTAGACTGGTGCTACATACTAAGTTCCATACGTGAGTAGGTAGTTGAACGCCTTGTCCAAAAACATCTTACTTCTGAGAGTTGAGCTCACCCTCAGTCCCTCACAGTTCCACACTGCCTGCAGAGTGAGTTTCGCAGGTCTTCACCAGAGACGTTTGCCACAGGCTTCTGAGACGCAAGTTAACAATGCAGACCTGGAGGGTATCTCCAGGTGCAGTAGAGTGGCAATCTTGGAACCTCCTGACTCAGAATACTGCTACCCTCACACTGCCATAAGAATGCAGCTAGTAGAGAGCTGGCTTCTAGGCATGCTTTACTGGGAGTGCTGAGAACAGGGCAGAACCCTCCCGCATCCTGCCTGACTGTAGGCGTGGTTGCTCACATCCTAAAGTGACTGGCTGAGAGAGGTTGCGGGAAAAGAATGTGTAAGCATTGGGCCTGAACTCCTGTGTAACTGAGTTGAATACAGCGATTTCCAATGGCCTTCTTCAATCAGAGTGTAGCTAGGTTCCTACTCCCATGTCAGAACGGGGAGCAATCTGACTTCCATGCATACACACTTCTGAGAGTTGAGCTTATGGCCTGTAACCCTACATCCTGCCTAACGCTACCTTTCGCTTCCAAAAGGCCTAGGCTCGCTGCTTGACGCAAGTGTTGGGAGAGGTAACTGGAATCTCCCGGCACACAAGACTAGTGCCTCCAAGCTCAATCCAGCGATTTCCCAGTAATTCCTTGGGTAGACTGGTGCTACATACTAAGTTCCTTATGTGAGAAGATAGCTGAACGCCTTGTCCAAAATCATCTTACTGCTGAGAGTTGAGCTCACCCTCAGTCCCTCACAGTTCCACACTGCCTGCAGAGTGAGTTTCCCACGTCTTCACCAGAGACTTTTGCCAGAGGCTTCTGAGACGCAAGTTAACAATGCAGACCTGGAGGGTATCTCCAGGTGCAGTAGAGTGGTAATCTGGGAACCTCCTGTCTCAGAATACTGCTACCTTCACCCTGCCATAAGAATGCAGCTAGTTGACAGCTGGCTTCAAGGCATGCTTCCCTGTGAGAGCTAAGGACAAGGCACAACCCTCCCGCATCCTGCTTGACTGTAGAAGGAGCTGCTAACGTCCTCATGTTAGTGGCTAGGAAAGGTTGTGAGAAAAGCATGTGGAATCGTTGTGCCTGAACCCACGTGTATCTGAGTTGAATACAGCGATTTCCAAAGTCCTTCTTCATCAGAGTGTAGCTAGGTTCCCACTCGCATGTACGAGTGGGTAGCAGACATCTGCCTCCCATGCATACCCACTTCTGAGAGTTGAGCTGATGGCCTGTAACCCTACCTCCTGCCTGCAGCTACCTTTCGCTTCCAAAAGGCCTAGGCTCGCTGCTTCACCGAAGTGTTGGGAGAGGTAACTGGAATCTGCCGGCACACAAGACTAGTGCCTCCAAGCTCAATCCAGCGATTTCCTAGTAATTCCTGGGGTAGACTGGTGCTACATACTAAGTTCCATATGTGAGAAGGTAGCTGAACGCCTTGTCCAAAATCATCTTACTGCTGAGAGTTGAGCTCACCCTCAGTCCCTCACAGTTCCACACTGCGTGCAGAGTGAGTTTCCCACGTCTTCACCAGAGACATTTGCCAGAGTCCTCTGAGACGCAAGTTAACAATGCAGACGTGGACGGTATCTCCAGGTGCAGTAGAGTGGTAATCTGGGAACCTCCTTACTCAGAATACTGCTACCTTCACACTGTCATAAGAATGCAGCTAGTTGAGAGCTGGCTTCTAGGCATGCCTTACTGGGAGTGCTGAGGACAGGGCAGAACCCTCCCGCATCCTGCCTGACTGTAGGCGTGGTTGCTCACATCCTAAAGTGAGTGGCTGAGAGAGGTTGAGGGAAAAGCATGTGTAAGCATTGGGCCTGAACTCCCGTGTATCTGAGTTGAATACAGCGATTTCCAACATCCTTCTTCAATAGGAGTGTAGCTAGGTTCCAACTCCCATGTCCGAGTGGGTAGCAGACATCTGCCTCCCATGCATACACACTTCTGAGAGTTGAGCTCATGGCCTGTAACCCTACATCGTGCCTGCCGCTACCTTTCGCTTCCAAAAGGCCTAGGCTCGCTGCTTGACGCAAGTGTTGGGAGAGGTAACTGGAATCTCCCGGCACACAAGACGAGTGCCTCCAAGCTCAATCCAGCGATTTCCTAGTAATTCCTGGGGTAGACTGGTGCTACATACTAAGTTCCATACGTGAGTAGGTAGTTGAGCGCCTTGTCCAAAAACATCTTACTTCTGAGAGTTGAGCTCACCCTCAGTCCCTCACAGTTCCACACTGCCTGCAGAGTGAGTTTCGCAGGTCTTCACCAGAGACGTTTGCCACAGGCTTCTGAGACGCAAGTTAACAATGCAGACCTGGAGGGTATCTCCAGGTGCAGTAGAGTGGTAATCTTGGAACCTCCTGACTCAGAATACTGCTACCTTCACACTGCCATAAGAATGCAGCTAGTTGAGAGCTGGCTTCTAGGCATGCTTTACTGGGAGTGCTGAGGACAGGGCAGAACCCTCCCGCATCCTGCCTGACTGTAGGCGTGGTTGCTCACATCCTAAAGTGAGTGGCTGAGAGAGGTTGAGGGAAAAGCATGTGTAAGCATTGGGCCTGAACTCCTGTGTAACTGAGTTGAATACAGCGATTTCCAATGGCCTTCTTCAATCAGAGTGTAGCTAGTTTCCTACTCCCATGTCAGAATGGGGAGCAATCTGACTTCCATGCATACACACTTCTGAGAGTTGAGCTTATGGCCTGTAACCCTACATCCTGCCTGCAGCTACCTTTCGCTTCCAAAAGGCCTAGGCTCGCTGCTTGACGCAAGTGTTGGGAGAGGTAACTGGAATCTCCCGGCACACAAGACTAGTGCCTCCAAGCTCAATCCAGCGATTTCCCAGTAATTCCTTGGGTAGACTGGTGCTACATACTAAGTTCCTTATGTGAGAAGATAGCTGAACGCCTTGTCCAAAGTCATCTTACTGCTGAGAGTTGAGCTCACCCTCAGTCCCTCACAGTTCCACACTGCCTGCAGAGTGAGTTTCCCACGTCTTCACCAGAGACTTTTGCCAGAGGCTTCTGAGACGCAAGTTAACAATGCAGACCTGGAGGGTATCTCCAGGTGCAGTAGAGTGGTAATCTGGGAACCTCCTGTCTCAGAATACTGCTACCTTCACCCTGCCATAAGAATGCAGCTACTTGACAGCTGGCTTCAAGGCATGCTTCCCTGTGAGAGCTAAGGACAAGGCAGAACCCTCCCGCATCCTGCTTGACTGTAGAAGGAGCTGCTAACGTCCTCATGTTAGTGGCAAGGAAAGGTTGTGAGAAAAGCATGTGGAATCGTTGTGCCTGAACCCACGTGTATCTGAGTTGAATACAGCGATTTCCAAAGTCCTTCTTCATCAGAGTGTAGCTAGGTTCCCACTCGCATGTACGAGTGGGTAGCAGACATCTGCCTCCCATGCATACCCACTTCTGAGAGTTGAGCTTATGGCCTGTAACCCTACCACCTGCCTGCAGCTACCTTTCGCTTCCAAAAGGCCTAGGCTCGATGCTTCACCGAAGTGTTGGGAGAGGTAACTGGAATCTCCCGGCACACAAGACGAGTGCCTCCAAGCTCAATCCAGCGATTTCCCAGTAATTCCTGGGTAGACTGGTGCTACATACTAAGTTCCATATGTGAGAAGGTAGCTGAACGCCTTGTCCAAAATCATCTTACTTCTGAGAGTTGAGCTCACCCTCAGTCCCTCACAGTTCCACACTGCCTGCATAGTGAGTTTCGCACGTCTTCACCAGAGACGTTTGCCAGAGGCTATGAGACGCAAGTTAACAATGCAGACCTGGAGTGTATATCCAGGTGCAGTACAGTGGTAATCTGGGAACCTCCTGTCTCAGAATACTGCTACCTTCACCCTGCCATAAGAATGCAGCTAGTTGACAGCTGGCTTCAAGGCATGCTTCCCTGTGAGAGCTAAGGACAGGGCACAACCCTCCCGCATCCTGCTTGACTGTAGAAGGAGCTGCTAACGTCCTCATGTTAGTGGCAGGGAAAGGTTGTGAGAAAAGCATGTGGAATCGTTGTGCCTGAACCCACGTGTATCTGAGTTGAATACAGCGATTTCCAAAGTCCTTCTTCATCAGAGTGTAGCTAGGTTCCCACTCGCATGTCCGAGTGGGTAGCAGACATCTGCCTCCCATGCATACTCACTTCTGATTGTTGAGCTTTTGGCCTGTAACCCTACCTCCTGCCTGCAGCTACCTTTCGCTTCCAAAAGGCCTAGGCTCGCTGCTTCACCGAAGTGTTGGGAGAGGTAACTGGAATCTCCCGGCACACAAGACTAGTGCCTCCAAGCTCAATCCAGCGATTTCCCAGTAATTCCTGGGGTAGACTGGTGCTACATACTAAGTTCCATATGTGAGAAGGTAGCTGAACGCCTTGTCCAAAATCATCTTACTGCTGAGAGTTGAGCTCACCCTCAGTCCTCACAGTTCCACACTGCCTGCAGAGTGAGTTTCCCACGTCTTCACCAGAGACTTTTGCCAGAGGCCTCTGAGACGCAAGTTAACAATGCAGACCTGGACGGTATCTCCAGGTGCCGGAGAGTGGCAATCTGGGAACCTCCTTACTCAGAATACTGCTACCTTCACACTGTCATAAGAATGCAGCTAGTTGAGAGCTGGCTTCTAGGCATGCTTCCCTGTGAGAGTTGAGGACAGGGCAGAACCCTCCCGCATCCTGCCTGACTGTAGACGTACCTGCTAACCTCCTTATGTTAGTGGCTGGGATAGGTTGTGGGAAAAGCATGTGTAAGCATTGGGCCTGAACTCCCGTGTATCTGAGTTGAATACAGCGATTTCCAACATCCTTCTTCAATAGGAGTGTAGCTAGGTTCCAACTCCTATGTCTGAGTGGGAAGCAGACATCTGCCTCCCATGCATACACACTTCTGAGAGTTGAGCTCATGGCCTGTAACCCTACATCGTGCCTGCCGCTACCTTTCGCTTCCAAAAGGCCTAGGCTCGCTGCTTGACGCAAGTGTTGGGAGAGGTAACTGGAATCTCCCGGCACACAAGACTAGTGCCTCCAAGCTCAATCCAGCGATTTCCCAGTAATTCCTGGGGTAGACTGGTGCTACATACTAAGTTCCATACGTGAGTAGGTAGTTGAACGCCTTGTCCAAAAACATCTTACTTCTGAGAGTTGAGCTCACCCTCAGTCCCTCACAGTTCCACACTGCCTGCAGAGTGAGTTTCGCAGGTCTTCACCAGAGAGGTTTGCCAGAGGCTTCTGAGACGCAAGTTAACAATGCAGACCTGGAGGGTATCTCCAGGTGCAGTAGAGTGGTAATCTTGGAACCTCCTGACTCAGAATACTGCTACCCTCACACTGCCATAAGAATGCAGCTAGTAGATAGCTGGCTTCTAGGCATGCTTTACTGGGAGTGCTGAGAACAGGGCAGAACCCTCCCGCATCCTGCCTGACTGTAGGCGTGGTTGCTCACATCCTAAAGTGACTGGCTGAGAGAGGTTGCGGGAAAAGAATGTGTAAGCATTGGGCCTGAACTCCTGTGTAACTGAGTTGAATACAGCGATTTCCAATGGCCTTCTTCAATCAGAGTGTAGCTAGGTTCCTACTCCCATGTCAGAACGGGGAGCAATCTGACTTCCATGCATACACACTTCTGAGAGTTGAGCTTATGGCCTGTAACCCTACATCCTGCCTAACGCTACCTTTCGCTTCCAAAAGGCCTAGGCTCGATGCTTCACCGAAGTGTTGGGAGAGGTAACTGGAATCTCCCGGCACACAAGACTAGTGCCTCCAAGCTCAATCCAGCGATTTCCCAGTAATTCCTGGGGTAGACTGGTGCTACATACTAAGTTCCATATGTGAGAAGGTAGCTGAACGCCTTGTCCAAAATCATCTTACTTCTGAGAGTTGAGCTCACCCTCAGTCCCTCACAGTTCCACACTGCCTGCAGAGTGAGTTTCGCACGTCTTCACCAGAGACGTTTGCCAGAGGCTATGAGACGCAAGTTAACAATGCAGACCTGGACGGTATCTCCAGGTGCAGTAGAGTGGTAATCTGGGAACCTTGTGTCTCAGAATACTGCTACCTTCACCCTGCCATAAGAATGCAGCTAGTTGACAGCTGGATTCAAGGCATGCTTCCCTGTGAGAGCTAAGGACAGGGCACAACCCTCCCGCATCCTGCTTGACTGTAGAAGGAGCTGCTAACGTCCTCATGTTAGTGGCAGGGAAAGGTTGTGAGAAAAGCATGTGGAATCGTTGTGCCTGAACCCACGTGTATCTGAGTTGAATACAGCGATTTCCAAAGTCCTTCTTCATCAGAGTGTAGCTAGGTTCCCACTCGCATGTCCGAGTGGGTAGCAGACATCTGCCTCCCATGCATACCCACTTCTGAGAGTTGAGCTTATGGCCTGTAACCCTACCTCCTGCCTGCAGCTACCTTTCGCTTCCAAAAGGCCTAGGCTCGCTGCTTCACCGAAGTGTTGGGAGAGGTAACTGTTATCTGCCGGCACACAAGACTAGTGCCTCCAAGCTCAATCCAGCGATTTCCTAGTAATTCCTGGGGTAGACTGGTGCTACATACTAAGTTCCATATGTGAGAAGGTAGCTGAACGCCTTGTCCAAAATCATCTTACTGCTGAGAGTTGAGCTCACCCTCAGTCCCTCACAGTTCCACACTGCCTGCAGAGTGAGTTTCCCACGTCTTCACCAGAGACATTTGCCAGAGTCCTCTGAGACGCAAGTTAACAATGCAGACGTGGACGGTATCTCCAGGTGCAGTAGAGTGGTAATCTGGGAACCTCCTTACTCAGAATACTGCTACCTTCACACTGTCATAAGAATGCAGCTAGTTGAGAGCTGGCTTCTAGGCATGCCTTACTGGGAGTGCTGAGGACAGGGCAGAACCCTCCCGCATCCTGCCTGACTGTAGGCGTGGTTGCTCACATCCTAAAGTGAGTGGCTGAGAGAGGTTGAGGGAAAAGCATGTGTAAGCATTGGGCCTGAACTCCCGTGTATCTGAGTTGAATACAGCGATTTCCAACATCCTTCTTCAATAGGAGTGTAGCTAGGTTCCAACTCCCATGTCCGAGTGGGTAGCAGACATCTGCCTCCCATGCATACACACTTCTGAGGGTTGAGCTCATGGCCTGTAACCCTACATCGTGCCTGCCGCTACCTTTCGCTTCCGAAAGGCCTAGGCTCGCTGCTTGACGCAAGTGTTGGGAGAGGTAACTGGAATCTCCCGGCACACAAGACGAGTGCCTCCAAGCTCAATCAAGCGATTTCCTAGTAATTCCTGGGGTAGACTGGTGCTACATACTAAGTTCCATACGTGAGTAGGTAGTTGAACGCCTTGTCCAAAAACATCTTACTTCTGAGAGTTGAGCTCACCCTCAGTCCCTCACAGTTCCACACTGCCTGCAGAGTGAGTTTCGCAGGTCTTCACCAGAGACGTTTGCCACAGGCTTCTGAGACGCAAGTTAACAATGCAGACCTGGAGGGTATCTCCAGGTGCAGTAGAGTGGCAATCTTGGAACCTCCTGACTCAGAATACTGCTACCCTCACACTGCCATAAGAATGCAGCTAGTAGAGAGCTGGCTTCTAGGCATGCTTTACTGGGAGTGCTGAGAACAGGGCAGAACCCTCCCGCATCCTGCCTGACTGTAGGCGTGGTTGCTCACATCCTAAAGTGACTGGCTGAGAGAGGTTGCGGGAAAAGAATGTGTAAGCATTGGGCCTGAACTCCTGTGTAACTGAGTTGAATACAGTGATTTCCAATGGCCTTCTTCAATCAGAGTGTAGCTAGGTTCCTACTCCCATGTCAGAACGGGGAGCAATCTGACTTCCATGCATACACACTTCTGAGAGTTGAGCTTATGGCCTGTAACCCTACATCCTGCCTAACGCTACCTTTCGCTTCCAAAAGGCCTAGGCTCGCTGCTTGACGCAAGTGTTGGGAGAGGTAACTGGAATCTCCCGGCACACAAGACTAGTGCCTCCAAGCTCAATCCAGCGATTTCCCAGTAATTCCTTGGGTAGACTGGTGCTACATACTAAGTTCCTTATGTGAGAAGATAGCTGAACGCCTTGTCCAAAATCATCTTACTGCTGAGAGTTGAGCTCACCCTCAGTCCCTCACAGTTCCACACTGCCTGCAGAGTGAGTTTCCCACGTCTTCACCAGAGACTTTTGCCAGAGGCTATGAGACGCAAGTTAACAATGCAGACCTGGAGGGTATCTCCAGGTGCAGTAGAGTGGTAATCTGGGAACCTCCTGTCTCAGAATACTGCTACCTTCACCCTGCCATAAGAATGCAGCTAGTTGACAGCTGGCTTCAAGGCATGCTTCCCTGTGAGAGCTAAGGACAAGGCACAACCCTCCCGCATCCTGCTTGACTGTAGAAGGAGCTGCTAACGTCCTCATGTTAGTGGCTAGGAAAGGTTGTGAGAAAAGCATGTGGAATCGTTGTGCCTGAACCCACGTGTATCTGAGTTGAATACAGCGATTTCCAAAGTCCTTCTTCATCAGAGTGTAGCTAGGTTCCCACTCGCATGTACGAGTGGGTAGCAGACATCTGCCTCCCATGCATACCCACTTCTGAGAGTTGAGCTTATGGCCTGTAACCCTACCTCCTGCCTGCAGCTACCTTTGGCTTCCAAAAGGCCTAGGCTCGATGCTTCACCGAAGTGTTGGGAGAGGTAACTGGAATCTCCCGGCACACAAGACTAGTGCCTCCAAGCTCAATCCAGCGATTTCCCAGTAATTCCTGGGGTAGACTGGTGCTACATATTAAGTTCCATATGTGAGAAGGTAGCTGAACGCCTTGTCCAAAATCATCTTACTTCTGAGAGTTGAGCTCACCCTCAGTCCCTCACAGTTTCACACTGCCTGCAGAGTGAGTTTCGCACGTCTTCACCAGAGACGTTTGCCAGAGGCTATGAGACGCAAGTTAACAATGCAGACCTGGAGGGTATCTCCAGGTGCAGTAGAGTGGTAATCTGGGAACCTCCTGTCTCAGAATACTGCTACCTTCACCCTACCATAAGAATGCAGCTAGTTGACAGCTGGCTTCAAGGCATGCTTCCCTGTGAGAGCTAAGGACAAGGCACAACCCTCCCGCATCCTGCTTGACTGTAGAAGGAGCTGCTAACGTCCTCATGTTAGTGGCTAGGAAAGGTTGTGAGAAAAGCATGTGGAATCGTTGTGCCTGAACCCACGTGTATCTGAGTTGAATACAGCGATTTCCAAAGTCCTTCTTCATCAGAGTGTAGCTAGGTTCCCACTCGCATGTACGAGTGGGTAGCAGACATCTGCCTCCCATGCATACCCACTTCTGAGAGTTGAGCTTATGGCCTGTAACCCTACCTCCTGCCTGCAGCTACCTTTCGCTTCCAAAAGGCCTAGGCTCGCTGCTTCACCGAAGTGTTGGGAGAGGTAACTGGAATCTGCCGGCACACAAGACTAGTGCCTCCAAGCTCAATCCAGCGATTTCCTAGTAATTCCTGGGGTAGACTGGTGCTACATACTAAGTTCCATATGTGAGAAGGTAGCTGAACGCCTTGTCCAAAATCATCTTACTGCTGAGAGTTGAGCTCACCCTCAGTCCCTCACAGTTCCACACTGCCTGCAGAGTGAGTTTCCCACGTCTTCACCAGAGACATTTGCCAGAGTCCTCTGAGACGCAAGTTAACAATGCTGACGTGGACGGTATCTCCAGGTGCAGTAGAGTGGTAATCTGGGAACCTCCTTACTCAGAATACTGCTACCTTCACACTGTCATAAGAATGCAGCTAGTTGAGAGCTGGCTTCTAGGCATGCCTTATTGGGAGTGCTGAGGACAGGGCAGAACCCTCCCGCATCCTGCCTGACTGTAGGCGTGGTTGCTCACATCCTAAAGTGAGTGGCTGAGAGAGGTTGAGGGAAAAGCATGTGTAAGCATTGGGCCTGAACTCCCGTGTATCTGAGTTGAATACAGCGATTTCCAACATCCTTCTTCAATAGGAGTGTAGCTAGGTTCCAACTCCCATGTCCGAGTGGGTAGCAGACATCTGCCTCCCATGCATACACACTTCTGAGAGTTGAGCTCATGGCCTGTAACCCTACATCGTGCCTGCCGCTACCTTTCGCTTCCAAAAGGCCTAGGCTCGCTGCTTGACGCAAGTGTTGGGAGAGGTAACTGGAATCTCCCGGCACACAAGACGAGTGCCTCCAAGCTCAATCCAGCGATTTCCTAGTAATTCCTGGGGTAGACTGGTGCTACATACTAAGTTCCATACGTGAGTAGGTAGTTGAGCGCCTTGTCCAAAAACATCTTACTTCTGAGAGTTGAGCTCACCCTCAGTCCCTCACAGTTCCACACTGCCTGCAGAGTGAGTTTCGCACGTCTTCACCAGAGACGTTTGCCAGAGGCTTCTGAGACGCAAGTTAACAATGCAGACCTGGAGGGTATCTCCAGGTGCAGTAGTGTGGTAATCTTGGAACCTCCTGACTCAGAATACTGCTACCTTCACACTGCCATAAGAATGCAGCTAGTTGAGAGCTGGCTTCTAGGCATGCTTTACTGGGAGTGCTGAGGACAGGGCAGAACCCTCCCGCATCCTGCCTGACTGTAGGCGTGGTTGCTCACATCCTAAAGTGAGTGGCTGAGAGAGGTTGAGGGAAAAGCATGTGTAAGCATTGGGCCTGAACTCCTGTGTAACTGAGTTGAATACAGCGATTTGCAATGGCCTTCTTCAATCAGAGTGTAGCTAGGTTCCTACTCCCAAGTCAGAATGGGGAGCAATCTGACTTCCATGCATACACACTTCTGAGAGTTGAGCTTATGGCCTGTAACCCTACATCCTGCCTAACGCTACCTTTCGCTTCCAAAAGGCCTAGGCTCGCTGCTTGACGCAAGTGTTGGGAGAGGTAACTGGAATCTCCCGGCACACAAGACTAGTGCCTCCAAGCTCAATCCAGCGATTTCCCAGTAATTCCTTGGGTAGACTGGTGCTACATACTAAGTTCCTTATGTGAGAAGATAGCTGAACGCCTTGTCCAAAATCATCTTACTGCTGAGAGTTGAGCTCACCCTCAGTCCCTCACAGTTCCACACTGCCTGCAGAGTGAGTTTCCCACGTCTTCACCAGAGACTTTTGCCAGAGGCTTCTGAGACGCAAGTTAACAATGCAGACCTGGAGGGTATCTCCAGGTTCAGTAGAGTGGTAATCTGGGAACCTCCTGTCTCAGAATACTGCTACCTTCACCCTGCCATAAGAATGCAGCTAGTTGACAGCTGGCTTCAAGGCATGCTTCCCTGTGAGAGCTAAGGACAAGGCACAACCCTCCCGCATCCTGCTTGACTGTAGAAGTAGCTGCTAACGTCCTCATGTTAGTGGCAAGGAAAGGTTGTGAGAAAAGCATGTGGAAACGTGCCTGAACCCACGTGTATCTGAGTTGAATACAGCGATTTCCAAAGTCCTTCTTCATCAGAGTGTAGCTAGGTTCCCACTCGCATGTACGAGTGGGTAGCAGACATCTGCCTCCCATGCATACCCACTTCTGAGAGTTGAGCTTATGGCCTGTAACCCTACCTCCTGCCTGCAGCTACCTTTGGCTTCCAAAAGGCCTAGGCTCGATGCTTCACCGAAGTGTTGGGAGAGGTAAATGGAATCTCCCGGCACACAAGACTAGTGCCTCCAAGCTCAATCCAGCGATTTCCCAGTAATTCCTGGGGTAGACTGGTGCTACATATTAAGTTCCATATGTGAGAAGGTAGCTGAACGCCTTGTCCAAAATCATCTTACTTCTGAGAGTTGAGCTCACCCTCAGTCCCTCACAGTTTCACACTGCCTGCAGAGTGAGTTTCGCACGTCTTCACCAGAGACGTTTGCCAGAGGCTATGAGACGCAAGTTAACAATGCAGACCTGGAGGGTATCTCCAGGTGCAGTAGAGTGGTAATCTGGGAACCTCCTGTCTCAGAATACTGCTACCTTCACCCTGCCCTAAGAATGCAGTAGTTGACAGCTGGCTTCAAGGCATGCTTCCCTGTGAGAGCTAAGGACAAGGCACAACCCTCCCGCATCCTGCTTGACTGTAGAAGGAGCTGCTAACGTCCTCATGTTAGTGGCTAGGAAAGGTTGTGAGAAAAGCATGTGGAATCGTTGTGCCTGAACCCACGTGTATCTGAGTTGAATACAGCGATTTCCAAAGTCCTTCTTCATCAGAGTGTAGCTAGGTTCCCACTCGCATGTACGAGTGGGTAGCAGACATCTGCCTCCCATGCATACCCACTTCTGAGAGTTGAGCTTATGGCCTGTAACCCTACCTCCTGCCTGCAGCTACCTTTCGCTTCCAAAAGGCCTAGGCTCGCTGCTTCACCGAAGTGTTGGGAGAGGTAACTGGAATCTGCCGGCACACAAGACTAGTGCCTCCAAGCTCAATCCAGCGATTTCCTAGTAATTCCTGGGGTAGACTGGTGCTACATACTAAGTTCCATATGTGAGAAGGTAGCTGAACGCCTTGTCCAAAATCATCTTACTGCTGAGAGTTGAGCTCACCCTCAGTCCCTCACAGTTCCACACTGCGTGCAGAGTGAGTTTCCCACGTCTTCACCAGAGACATTTGCCAGAGTCCTCTGAGTCGCAAGTTAACAATGCTGACGTGGACGGTATCTCCAGGTGCAGTAGAGTGGTAATCTGGGAACCTCCTTACTCAGAATACTGCTACCTTCACACTGTCATAAGAATGCAGCTAGTTGAGAGCTGGCTTCTAGGCATGCCTTACTGGGAGTGCTGAGGACAGGGCAGAACCCTCCCGCATCCTGCCTGACTGTAGGCGTGGTTGCTCACATCCTAAAGTGAGTGGCTGAGAGAGGTTGAGGGAAAAGCATGTGTAAGCATTGGGCCTGAACTCCCGTGTATCTGAGTTGAATACAGCGATTTCCAACATCCTTCTTCAATAGGAGTGTAGCTAGGTTCCAACTCCCATGTCCGAGTGGGTAGCAGACATCTGCCTCCCATGCATACACACTTCTGAGAGTTGAGCTCATGGCCTGTAACCCTACATCGTGCCTGCCGCTACCTTTCGCTTCCAAAAGGCCTAGGCTCGCTGCTTGACGCAAGTGTTGGGAGAGGTAACTGGAATCTCCCGGCACACAAGACGAGTGCCTCCAAGCTCAATCAAGCGATTTCCTAGTAATTCCTGGGGTAGACTGGTGCTACATACTAAGTTCCATACGTGAGTAGGTAGTTGAGCGCCTTGTCCAAAAACATCTTACTTCTGAGAGTTGAGCTCACCCTCAGTCCCTCACAGTTCCACACTGCCTGCAGAGTGAGTTTCGCACGTCTTCACCAGAGACGTTTGCCAGAGGCTTCTGAGACGCAAGTTAACAATGCAGACCTGGAGGGTATCTCCAGGTGCAGTAGTGTGGTAATCTTGGAACCTCCTGACTCAGAATACTGCTACCTTCACACTGCCATAAGAATGCAGCTAGTTGAGAGCTGGCTTCTAGGCATGCTTTACTGGGAGTGCTGAGGACAGGGCAGAACCCTCCCGCATCCTGCCTGACTGTAGGCGTGGTTGCTCACATCCTAAAGTGAGTGGCTGAGAGAGGTTGAGGGAAAAGCATGTGTAAGCATTGGGCCTGAACTCCTGTGTAACTGAGTTGAATACAGCGATTTGCAATGGCCTTCTTCAATCAGAGTGTAGCTAGGTTCCTACTCCCAAGTCAGAATGGGGAGCAATCTGACTTCCATGCATACACACTTCTGAGAGTTGAGCTTATGGCCTGTAACCCTACATCCTGCCTAACGCTACCTTTCGCTTCCAAAAGGCCTAGGCTCGCTGCTTGACGCAAGTGTTGGGAGAGGTAACTGGAATCTCCCGGCACACAAGACTAGTGCCTCCAAGCTCAATCCAGCGATTTCCCAGTAATTCCTTGGGTAGACTGGTGCTACATACTAAGTTCCTTATGTGAGAAGATAGCTGAACGCCTTGTCCAAAATCATCTTACTGCTGAGAGTTGAGCTCACCCTCAGTCCCTCACAGTTCCACACTGCCTGCAGAGTGAGTTTCCCACGTCTTCACCAGAGACTTTTGCCAGAGGCTTCTGAGACGCAAGTTAACAATGCAGACCTGGAGGGTATCTCCAGGTTCAGTAGAGTGGTAATCTGGGAACCTCCTGTCTCAGAATACTGCTACCTTCACCCTGCCATAAGAATGCAGCTACTTGACAGCTGGCTTCAAGGCATGCTTCCCTGTGAGAGCTAAGGACAAGGCACAACCCTCCCGCATCCTGCTTGACTGTAGAAGTAGCTGCTAACGTCCTCATGTTAGTGGCAAGGAAAGGTTGTGAGAAAAGCATGTGGAAACGTGCCTGAACCCACGTGTATCTGAGTTGAATACAGCGATTTCCAAAGTCCTTCTTCATCAGAGTGTAGCTAGGTTCCCACTCGCATGTACGAGTGGGTAGCAGACATCTGCCTCCCATGCATACCCACTTCTGAGAGTTGAGCTTATGGCCTGTAACCCTACCTCCTGCCTGCAGCTACCTTTGGCTTCCAAAAGGCCTAGGCTCGATGCTTCACCGAAGTGTTGGGAGAGGTAACTGGAATCTCCCGGCACACAAGACTAGTGCCTCCAAGCTCAATCCAGCGATTTCCCAGTAATTCCTGGGGTAGACTGGTGCTACATATTAAGTTCCATATGTGAGAAGGTAGCTGAACGCCTTGTCCAAAATCATCTTACTTCTGAGAGTTGAGTTCACCCTCAGTCCCTCACAGTTTCACACTGCCTGCAGAGTGAGTTTCGCACGTCTTCACCAGAGACGTTTGCCAGAGGCTATGAGACGCAAGTTAACAATGCAGACCTGGAGGGTATCTCCAGGTGCAGTAGAGTGGTAATCTGGGAACCTCCTGTCTCAGAATACTGCTACCTTCACCCTGCCATAAGAATGCAGCTAGTTGACAGCTGGCTTCAAGGCATGCTTCCCTGTGAGAGCTAAGGACAAGGCACAACCCTCCCGCATCCTGCTTGACTGTAGAAGGAGCTGCTAACGTCCTCATGTTAGTGGCTAGGAAAGGTTGTGAGAAAAGCATGTGGAATCGTTGTGCCTGAACCCACGTGTATCTGAGTTGAATACAGCGATTTCCAAAGTCCTTCTTCATCAGAGTGTAGCTAGGTTCCCACTCGCATGTACGAGTGGGTAGCAGACATCTGCCTCCCATGCATACCCACTTCTGAGAGTTGAGCTTATGGCCTGTAACCCTACCTCCTGCCTGCAGCTACCTTTCGCTTCCAAAAGGCCTAGGCTCGCTGCTTCACCGAAGTGTTGGGAGAGGTAACTGGAATCTGCCGGCACACAAGACTAGTGCCTCCAAGCTCAATCCAGCGATTTCCTAGTAATTCCTGGGGTAGACTGGTGCTACATACTAAGTTCCATATGTGAGAAGGTAGCTGAACGCCTTGTCCAAAATCATCTTACTGCTGAGAGTTGAGCTCACCCTCAGTCCCTCACAGTTCCACACTGCGTGCAGAGTGAGTTTCCCACGTCTTCACCAGAGACATTTGCCAGAGTCCTCTGAGACGCAAGTTAACAATGCAGACGTGGACGGTATCTCCAGGTGCAGTAGAGTGGTAATCTGGGAACCTCCTTACTCAGAATACTGCTACCTTCACACTGTCATAAGAATGCAGCTAGTTGAGAGCTGGCTTCTAGGCATGCCTTACTGGGAGTGCTGAGGACAGGGCAGAACCCTCCCGCATCCTGCCTGACTGTAGGCGTGGTTGCTCACATCCTAAAGTGAGTGGCTGAGAGAGGTTGAGGGAAAAGCATGTGTAAGCATTGGGCCTGAACTCCCGTGTATCTGAGTTGAATACAGCGATTTCCAACATCCTTCTTCAATAGGAGTGTAGCTAGGTTCCAACTCCCATGTCCGAGTGGGTAGCAGACATCTGCCTCCCATGCATACACACTTCTGAGAGTTGAGCTCATGGCCTGTAACCCTACATCGTGCCTGCCGCTACCTTTCGCTTCCAAAAGGCCTAGGCTCGCTGCTTGACGCAAGTGTTGGGAGAGGTAACTGGAATCTCCCGGCACACAAGACGAGTGCCTCCAAGCTCAATCCAGCGATTTCCTAGTAATTCCTGGGGTAGACTGGTGCTACATACTAAGTTCCATACGTGAGTAGGTAGTTGAGCGCCTTGTCCAAAAACATCTTACTTCTGAGAGTTGAGCTCACCCTCAGTCCCTCACAGTTCCACACTGCCTGCAGAGTGAGTTTCGCACGTCTTCACCAGAGACGTTTGCCAGAGGCTTCTGAGACGCAAGTTAACAATGCAGACCTGGAGGGTATCTCCAGGTGCAGTAGTGTGGTAATCTTGGAACCTCCTGACTCAGAATACTGCTACCTTCACACTGCCATAAGAATGCAGCTAGTTGAGAGCTGGCTTCTAGGCATGCTTTACTGGGAGTGCTGAGGACAGGGCAGAACCCTCCCGCATCCTGCCTGACTGTAGGCGTGGTTGCTCACATCCTAAAGTGAGTGGCTGAGAGAGGTTGAGGGAAAAGCATGTGTAAGCATTGGGCCTGAACTCCTGTGTAACTGAGTTGAATACAGCGATTTGCAATGGCCTTCTTCAATCAGAGTGTAGCTAGGTTCCTACTCCCAAGTCAGAATGGGGAGCAATCTGACTTCCATGCATACACACTTCTGAGAGTTGAGCTTATGGCCTGTAACCCTACATCCTGCCTAACGCTACCTTTCGCTTCCAAAAGGCCTAGGCTCGCTGCTTGACGCAAGTGTTGGGAGAGGTAACTGGAATCTCCCGGCACACAAGACTAGTGCCTCCAAGCTCAATCCAGCGATTTCCCAGTAATTCCTTGGGTAGACTGGTGCTACATACTAAGTTCCTTATGTGAGAAGATAGCTGAACGCCTTGTCCAAAATCATCTTACTGCTGAGAGTTGAGCTCACCCTCAGTCCCTCACAGTTCCACACTGCCTGCAGAGTGAGTTTCCCACGTCTTCACCAGAGACTTTTGCCAGAGGCTTCTGAGACGCAAGTTAACAATGCAGACCTGGAGGGTATCTCCAGGTTCAGTAGAGTGGTAATCTGGGAACCTCCTGTCTCAGAATACTGCTACCTTCACCCTGCCATAAGAATGCAGCTACTTGACAGCTGGCTTCAAGGCATGCTTCCCTGTGAGAGCTAAGGACAGGGCACAACCCTCCCGCATCCTGCTTGACTGTAGAAGGAGCTGCTAACGTCCTCATGTTAGTGGCAGGGAAAGGTTGTGAGAAAAGCATGTGGAATCGTTGTGCCTGAACCCACGTGTATCTGAGTTGAATACAGCGATTTCCAAAGTCCTTCTTCATCAGAGTGTAGCTAGGTTCCCACTCGCATGTCCGAGTGGGTAGCAGATATCTGCCTCCCATGCATACCCACTTCTGAGAGTTGAGCTTATGGCCTGTAACCCTACCTCCTGCCTGCAGCTACCTTTTGCTTCCAAAAGGCTTAGGCTCGCTGCTTCACCGAAGTGTTGGGAGAGGTAACTGGAATCTCCCGGCACACAAGACTAGTGCCTCCAAGCTCAATCCCGCGATTTCCCAGTAATTCCTGGGGTAGACTGGTGCTACATACTAAGTTCCATATGTGAGAAGGTAGCTGAACGCCTTGTCCAAAATCATCTTACTGCTGAGAGTTGAGCTCACCCTCAGTCCCTCACAGTTCCACACTGCCTGCAGAGTGAGTTTCCCACGTCTTCACCAGAGACTTTTGCCAGAGGCCTCTGAGACGCAAGTTAACAATGCAGACCTGGACGGTATCTCCAGGTGCCGGAGAGTGGCAATCTGGGAACCTCCTTACTCAGAATACTGCTACCTTCACACTGTCATAAGAATGCAGCTAGTTGAGAGCTGGCTTCTAGGCATGCTTCCCTGTGAGAGTTGAGGACAGGGCAGAACCCTCCCGCATCCTGCCTGACTGTAGACGTACCTGCTAACCTCCTTATGTTAGTGGCTGGGATAGGTTGTGGGAAAAGCATGTGTAAGCATTGGGCCTGAACTCCCGTGTATCTGAGTTGAATACAGCGATTTCCAACATCCTTCTTCAATAGGAGTGTAGCTAGGTTCCAACTCCCATGTCCGAGTGGGTAGCAGACATCTGCCTCCCATGCATACACACTTCTGAGAGTTGAGCTCATGGCCTGTAACCCTACATCGTGCCTGCCGCTACCTTTCGCTTCCAAAAGGCCTAGGCTCGCTGCTTGACGCAAGTGTTGTGAGAGGTAACTGGAATCTCCCGGCACACAAGACGAGTGCCTCCAAGCTCAATCCAGCGATTTCCCAGTAATTCCTGTGGTAGGCTGGTGCTACATACTAAGTTCCATACGTCAGAAGGTAGCTGAACACCTCGTCCAAAAGCATCTTACTTCTGAGAGTTGAGCTCACCCTAAGTCCCTCACAGTTCCACACTGCCTGCAGAGTGAGTTTCGCAGGTCTTCACCAGAGACGGTTGCCACAGGCTTCTGAGACGCAAGTTAACAATGCAGACCTGGAGGGTATCTCCAGGTGCAGTAGAGTGGTAATCTTGGAACCTCCTGACTCAGAATACTGCTACCTTCACACTGCCATAAGAATGCAGCTAGTTGAGAGCTGGCTTCTAGGCATGCTTTACTGGGAGTGCTGAGGACAGGGCAGAACCCTCCCGCATCCTGCCTGACTGTAGGCGTGGTTGCTCACATCCTAAAGTGAGTGGCTGAGAGAGGTTGAGGGAAAAGCATGTGTAAGCATTGGGCCTGAACTCCTGTGTAACTGAGTTGAATACAGCGATTTCCAATGGCCTTCTTCAATCAGAGTGTAGCTAGGTTCCTACTCCCATGTCAGAATGGGGAGCAATCTGACTTCCATGCATACACACTTCTGAGAGTTGAGCTCATGGCCTGTAACCCTACATCGTGCCTGCCGCTACCTTTCGCTTCCAAAAGGCCTAGGCTCGCTGCTTGACGCAAGTGTTGGGAGAGGTAACTGGAATCTCCCGGCACACAAGACGAGTGCTTCCAAGCTCAATCCAGCGATTTCCCAGTAATTACTGTGGTAGGCTGGTGCTACATACTAAGTTCCATACGTCAGAAGGTAGCTGAACACCTCGTCCAAAAGCATCTTACTTCTGAGAGTTGAGCTCACCCTAAGTCCCTCACAGTTCCACACTGCCTGCAGAGTGAGTTTCGCAGGTCTTCACCAGAGACGTTTGCCACAGGCTTCTGAGACGCAAGTTAACAATGCAGACCTGGAGGGTATCTCCAGGTGCAGTAGAGTGGTAATCTTGGAACCTCCTGACTCAGAATACTGCTACCTTCACACTGCCATAAGAATGCAGCTAGTTGAGAGCTGGCTTCTAGGCATGCTTTACTGGGAGTGCTGAGGACAGGGCAGAACCCTCCCGCATCCTGCCTGACTGTAGGCGTGGTTGCTCACATCCTAAAGTGAGTGGCTGAGAGAGGTTGAGGGAAAAGCATGTGTAAGCATTGGGCCTGAACTTCTGTGTAACTGAGTTGAATACAGCGATTTCCAATGGCCTTCTTCAATCAGAGTGTAGCTAGGTTCCTACTCCCATGTCAGAATGGGGAGCAATCTGACTTCCATGCATACACACTTCTGAGAGTTGAGCTTATGGCCTGTAACCCTACATCCTGCCTGCAGCTACCTTTCGCTTCCAAAAGGCCTAGGCTCGCTGCTTGACCCAAGTGTTGGGAGAGGTAACTGGAATCTCCCGGCACACAAGACTAGTGCCTCCAAGCTCAATCCAGCGATTTCCCAGTAATTCCTTGGGTAGACTGGTGCTACATACTAAGTTCCTTATGTGAGAAGATAGCTGAACGCCTTGTCCAAAATCATCTTACTGCTGAGAGTTGAGCTCACCCTCAGTCCCTCACAGTTCCACACTGCCTGCAGAGTGAGTTTCCCACGTCTTCACCAGAGACTTTTGCCAGAGGCTTCTGAGACGCAAGTTAACAATGCAGACCTGGAGGGTATCTCCAGGTGCAGTAGAGTGGTAATCTGGGAACCTCCTGTCTCAGAATACTGCTACCTTCACCCTGCCATAAGAATGCAGCTAGTTGACAGCTGGCTTCAAGGCATGCTTCCCTGTGAGAGCTAAGGACAAGGCACAACCCTCCCGCATCCTGCTTGACTGTAGAAGGAGCTGCTAACGTCCTCATGTTAGTGGCTAGGAAAGGTTGTGAGAAAAGCATGTGGAATCGTTGTGCCTGAACCCACGTGTATCTGAGTTGAATACAGCGATTTCCAAAGTCCTTCTTCATCAGAGTGTAGCTAGGTTCCCACTCGCATGTACGAGTGGGTAGCAGACATCTGCCTCCCATGCATACCCACTTCTGAGAGTTGAGCTTATGGCCTGTAACCCTACCTCCTGCCTGCAGCTACCTTTTGCTTCCAAAAGGCCTAGGCTCGCTGCTTCACCGAAGTGTTGGGAGAGGTAACTGGAATCTGCCGGCACACAAGACTAGTGCCTCCAAGCTCAATCCAGCGATTTCCTAGTAATTCCTGGGGTAGACTGGTGCTACATACTAAGTTCCATATGTGAGAAGGTAGCTGAACGCCTTGTCCAAAATCATCTTACTGCTGAGAGTTGAGCTCACCCTCAGTCCCTCACAGTTCCACACTGCGTGCAGAGTGAGTTTCCCACGTCTTCACCAGAGACATTTGCCAGAGTCCTCTGAGACGCAAGTTAACAATGCAGACGTGGACGGTATCTCCAGGTGCAGTAGAGTGGTAATCTGGGAACCTCCTTACTCAGAATACTGCTACCTTCACACTGTCATAAGAATGCAGCTAGTTGAGAGCTGGCTTCTAGGCATGCCTTACTGGGAGTGCTGAGGACAGGGCAGAACCCTCCCGCATCCTGCCTGACTGTAGGCGTGGTTGCTCACATCCTAAAGTGAGTGGCTGAGAGAGGTTGAGGGAAAAGCATGTGTAAGCATTGGGCCTGAACTCCCGTGTATCTGAGTTGAATACAGCGATTTCCAACATCCTTCTTCAATAGGAGTGTAGCTAGGTTCCAACTCCCATGTCCGAGTGGGTAGCAGACATCTGCCTCCCATGCATACACACTTCTGAGAGTTGAGCTCATGGCCTGTAACCCTACATCGTGCCTGCCGCTACCTTTCGCTTCCAAAAGGCCTAGGCTCGCTGCTTGACGCAAGTGTTGGGAGAGGTAACTGGAATCTCCCGGCACACAAGACGAGTGCCTCCAAGCTCAATCAAGCGATTTCCTAGTAATTCCTGGGGTAGACTGGTGCTACATACTAAGTTCCATACGTGAGTAGGTAGTTGAGCGCCTTGTCCAAAAACATCTTACTTCTGAGAGTTGAGCTCACCCTCAGTCCCTCACAGTTCCACACTGCCTGCAGAGTGAGTTTCGCACGTCTTCACCAGAGACGTTTGCCAGAGGCTTCTGAGACGCAAGTTAACAATGCAGACCTGGAGGGTATCTCCAGGTGCAGTAGTGTGGTAATCTTGGAACCTCCTGACTCAGAATACTGCTACCTTCACACTGCCATAAGAATGCAGCTAGTTGAGAGCTGGCTTCTAGGCATGCTTTACTGGGAGTGCTGAGGACAGGGCAGAACCCTCCCGCATCCTGCCTGACTGTAGGCGTGGTTGCTCACATCCTAAAGTGAGTGGCTGAGAGAGGTTGAGGGAAAAGCATGTGTAAGCATTGGGCCTGAACTCCTGTGTAACTGAGTTGAATACAGCGATTTGCAATGGCCTTCTTCAATCAGAGTGTAGCTAGGTTCCTACTCCCAAGTCAGAATGGGGAGCAATCTGACTTCCATGCATACACACTTCTGAGAGTTGAGCTTATGGCCTGTAACCCTACATCCTGCCTAACGCTACCTTTCGCTTCCAAAAGGCCTAGGCTCGCTGCTTGACGCAAGTGTTGGGAGAGGTAACTGGAATCTCCCGGCACACAAGACTAGTGCCTCCAAGCTCAATCCAGCGATTTCCCAGTAATTCCTTGGGTAGACTGGTGCTACATACTAAGTTCCTTATGTGAGAAGATAGCTGAACGCCTTGTCCAAAATCATCTTACTGCTGAGAGTTGAGCTCACCCTCAGTCCCTCACAGTTCCACACTGCCTGCAGAGTGAGTTTCCCACGTCTTCACCAGAGACTTTTGCCAGAGGCTTCTGAGACGCAAGTTAACAATGCAGACCTGGAGGGTATCTTCAGGTGCAGTAGAGTGGTAATCTGGGAACCTCCTGTCTCAGAATACTGCTACCTTCACCCTGCCATAAGAATGCAGCTACTTGACAGCTGGCTTCAAGGCATGCTTCCCTGTGAGAGCTAAGGACAAGGCACAACCCTCCCGCATCCTGCTTGACTGTAGAAGGAGCTGCTAACGTCCTCATGTTAGTGGCAAGGAAAGGTTGTGAGAAAAGCATGTGGAAACGTTGTGCCTGAACCCACGTGTATCTGAGTTGAATACAGCGATTTCCAAAGTCCTTCTTCATCAGAGTGTAGCTAGGTTCCCACTCGCATGTACGAGTGGGTAGCAGACATCTGCCTCCCATGCATACCCACTTCTGAGAGTTGAGCTTATGGCCTGTAACACTACCTCCTGCCTGCAGCTACCTTTGGCTTCCAAAAGGCCTAGGCTCGATGCTTCACCGAAGTGTTGGGAGAGGTAACTGGAATCTCCCGGCACACAAGACTAGTGCCTCCAAGCTGAATCTAGCGATTTCCCAGTAATTCCTGGGGTAGACTGGTGCTACATATTAAGTTCCATATGTGAGAAGGTAGCTGAACGCCTTGTCCAAAATCATCTTACTTCTGAGAGTTGAGCTCACCCTCAGTCCCTCACAGTTTCACACTACCTGCAGAGTGAGTTTCGCACGTCTTCACCAGAGACGTTTGCCAGAGGCTATGAGACGCAAGTTAACAATGCAGACCTGGAGGGTATCTCCAGGTGCAGTAGAGTGGTAATCTGGGAACCTCCTGTCTCAGAATACTGCTACCTTCACCCTGCCATAAGAATGCAGCTAGTTGACAGCTGGCTTCAAGGCATGCTTCCCTGTGAGAGCTAAGGACAGGGCACAACCCTCCCGCATCCTGCTTGACTGTAGAAGGAGCTGCTAACGTCCTCATGTTAGTGGCAGGGAAAGGTTGTGAGAAAAGCATGTGGAATCGTTGTGCCTGAACCCACGTGTATCTGAGTTGAATACAGCGATTTCCAAAGTCCTTCTTCATCAGAGTGTAGCTAGGTTCCCACTCGCATGTCCGAGTGGGTAGCAGATATCTGCCTCCCATGCATACCCACTTCTGAGAGTTGAGCTTATGGCCTGTAACCCTACCTCCTGCCTGCAGCTACCTTTCGCTTCCAAAAGGCTTAGGCTCGCTGCTTCACCGAAGTGTTGGGAGAGGTAACTGGAATCTCCCGGCACACAAGACTAGTGCCTCCAAGCTCAATCCCGCGATTTCCCAGTAATTCCTGGGGTAGACTGGTGCTACATACTAAGTTCCATATGTGAGAAGGTAGCTGAACGCCTTGTCCAAAATCATCTTACTGCTGAGAGTTGAGCTCACCCTCAGTCCCTCACAGTTCCACACTGCCTGCAGAGTGAGTTTCCCACGTCTTCACCAGAGACTTTTGCCAGAGGCCTCTGAGACGCAAGTTAACAATGCAGACCTGGACGGTATCTCCAGGTGCCGGAGAGTGGCAATCTGTGAACCTCCTTACTCAGAATACTGCTACCTTCACACTGTCATAAGAATGCATCTAGTTGAGAGCTGGCTTCTAGGCATGCTTCCCTGTGAGAGTTGAGGACAGGGCAGAACCCTCCCGCATCCTGCCTGACTGTAGACGTACCTGCTAACCTCCTTATGTTAGTGGCTGGGATAGGTTGTGGGAAAAGCATGTGTAAGCATTGGGCCTGAACTCCCGTGTATCTGAGTTGAATACAGCGATTTCCAACATCCTTCTTCAATAGGAGTGTAGCTAGGTTCCAACTCCCATGTCCGAGTGGGTAGCAGACATCTGCCTCCCATGCATACACACTTCTGAGAGTTGAGCTCATGGCCTGTAACCCTACATCGTGCCTGCCGCTACCTTTCGCTTCCAAAAGGCCTAGGCTCGCTGCTTGACGCAAGTGTTGTGAGAGGTAACTGGAATCTCCCGGCACACAAGACGAGTGCCTCCAAGCTCAATCCAGCGATTTCCCAGTAATTCCTGTGGTAGGCTGGTGCTACATACTAAGTTCCATACGTCAGAAGGTAGCTGAACACCTCGTCCAAAAGCATCTTACTTCTGAGAGTTGAGCTCACCCTAAGTCCCTCACAGTTCCACACTGCCTGCAGAGTGAGTTTCGCAGGTCTTCACCAGAGACGTTTGCCACAGGCTTCTGAGACGCAAGTTAACAATGCAGAACTGGAGGGTATCTCCAGGTGCAGTAGAGTGGTAATCTTGGAACCTCCTGACTCAGAATACTGCTACCTTCACACTGCCATAAGAATGCAGCTAGTTGAGAGCTGGCTTCTAGGCATGCTTTACTGGGAGTGCTGAGGACAGGGCAGAACCCTCCCGCATCCTGCCTGACTGTAGGCGTGGTTGCTCACATCCTAAAGTGAGTGGCTGAGAGAGGTTGAGGGAAAAGCATGTGTAAGCATTGGGCCTGAACTCCTGTGTAACTGAGTTGAATACAGCGATTTCCAATGGCCTTCTTCAATCAGAGTGTAGCTAGGTTCCTACTCCCATGTCAGAATGGGGAGCAATCTGACTTCCATGCATACACACTTCTGAGAGTTGAGTTCATGGCCTGTAACCCTACATCGTGCCTGCCGCTACCTTTCGCTTCCAAAAGGCCTAGGCTCGCTGCTTGACGCAAGTGTTGGGAGAGGTAACTGGAATCTCCCGGCACACAAGACTAGTGCCTCCAAGCTCAATCCAGCGATTTCCCAGTAATTCCTTGGGTAGACTGGTGCTACATACTAAGTTCCTTATGTGAGAAGATAGCTGAACGCCTTGTCCAAAATCATCTTACTGCTGAGAGTTGAGCTCACCCTCAGTCCCTCACAGTTCCACACTGCCTGCAGAGTGAGTTTCCCACGTCTTCACCAGAGACTTTTGCCAGAGGCTTCTGAGACGCAAGTTAACAATGCAGACCTGGAGGGTATCTCCAGGTGCAGTAGAGTGGTAATCTAGGAACCTCCTGTCTCAGAATACTGCTACCTTCACCCTGCCATAAGAATGCAGCTAGTTGACAGCTGGCTTCAAGGCATGCTTCCCTGTGAGAGCTAAGGACAAGGCACAACCCTCCCGCATCCTGCTTGACTGTAGAAGGAGCTGCTAACGTCCTCATGTTAGTGGCTAGGAAAGGTTGTGAGAAAAGCATGTGGAATCGTTGTGCCTGAACCCACGTGTATCTGAGTTGAATACAGCGATTTCCAAAGTCCTTCTTCATCAGAGTGTAGCTAGGTTCCCACTCGCATGTACGAGTGGGTAGCAGACATCTGCCTCCCATGCATACCCACTTCTGAGAGTTGAGCTTATGGCCTGTAACCCTACCTCCTGCCTGCAGCTACCTTTCGCTTCCAAAAGGCCTAGGCTCGCTGCTTCACCGAAGTGTTGGGAGAGGTAACTGGAATCTGCCGGCACACAAGACTAGTGCCTCCAAGCTCAATCCAGCGATTTCCTAGTAATTCCTGGGGTAGACTGCTGCTACATACTAAGTTCCATATGTGAGAAGGTAGCTGAACGCCTTGTCCAAAATCATCTTACTGCTGAGAGTTGAGCTCACCCTCAGTCCCTCACAGTTCCACACTGCGTGCAGAGTGAGTTTCCCACGTCTTCACCAGAGACATTTGCCAGAGTCCTCTGAGACGCAAGTTAACAATGCAGACGTGGACGGTATCTCCAGGTGCAGTAGAGTGGTAATCTGGGAACCTCCTTACTCAGAATACTGCTACCTTCACCCAGCCATAAGAATGCAGCTAGTTGACAGCTGGCTTCAAGGCATGCTTCCCTGTGAGAGCTAAGGACAGGGCACAACCCTCCCGCATCCTGCTTGACTGTAGAAGGAGCTGCTAACGTCCTCATGTTAGTGGCAGGGAAAGGTTGTGAGAAAAGCATGTGGAATCGTTGTGCCTGAACCCACGTGTATCTGAGTTGAATACAGCGATTTCCAAAGTCCTTCTTCATCAGAGTGTAGCTAGGTTCCCACTCGCATGTCCGAGTGGGTAGCAGATATCTGCCTCCCATGCATACCCACTTCTGAGAGTTGAGCTTATGGCCTGTAACCCTACCTCCTGCCTGCAGCTACCTTTCGCTTCCAAAAGGCTTAGGCTCGCTGCTTCACCGAAGTGTTGGGAGAGGTAACTGGAATCTCCCGGCACACAAGACTAGTGCCTCCAAGCTCAATCCCGCGATTTCCCAGTAATTCCTGGGGTAGACTGGTGCTACATACTAAGTTCCATATGTGAGAAGGTAGCTGAACGCCTTGTCCAAAATCATCTTACTGCTGAGAGTTGAGCTCACCCTCAGTCCCTCACAGTTCCACACTGCCTGCAGAGTGAGTTTCCCACGTCTTCACCAGAGACTTTTGCCAGAGGCCTCTGAGACGCAAGTTAACAATGCAGACCTGGACGGTATCTCCAGGTGCCGGAGAGTGGCAATCTGGGAACCTCCTTACTCAGAATACTGCTACCTTCACACTGTCATAAGAATGCAGCTAGTTGAGAGCTGGCTTCTAGGCATGCTTCCCTGTGAGAGTTGAGGACAGGGCAGAACCCTCCCGCATCCTGCCTGACTGTAGACGTACCTGCTAACCTCCTTATGTTAGTGGCTGGGATAGGTTGTGGGAAAAGCATGTGTAAGCATTGGGCCTGAACTCCCGTGTATCTGAGTTGAATACAGCGATTTCCAACATCCTTCTTCAATAGGAGTGTAGCTAGGTTCCAACTCCCATGTCCGAGTGGGTAGCAGACATCTGCCTCCCATGCATACACACTTCTGAGAGTTGAGCTCATGGCCTGTAACCCTACATCGTGCCTGCCGCTACCTTTCGCTTCCAAAAGGCCTAGGCTCGCTGCTTGACGCAAGTGTTGTGAGAGGTAACTGGAATCTCCCGGCACACAAGACGAGTGCCTCCAAGCTCAATCCAGCGATTTCCCAGTAATTCCTGTGGTAGGCTGGTGCTACATACTAAGTTCCATACGTCAGAAGGTAGCTGAACACCTCGTCCAAAAGCATCTTACTTCTGAGAGTTGAGCTCACCCTAAGTCCCTCACAGTTCCACACTGCCTGCAGAGTGAGTTTCGCAGGTCTTCACCAGAGACGTTTGCCACAGGCTTCTGAGACGCAAGTTAACAATGCAGAACTGGAGGGTATCTCCAGGTGCAGTAGAGTGGTAATCTTGGAACCTCCTGACTCAGAATACTGCTACCTTCACACTGCCATAAGAATGCAGCTAGTTGAGAGCTGGCTTCTAGGCATGCTTTACTGGGAGTGCTGAGGACAGGGCAGAACCCTCCCGCATCCTGCCTGACTGTAGGCGTGGTTGCTCACATCCTAAAGTGAGTGGCTGAGAGAGGTTGAGGGAAAAGCATGTGTAAGCATTGGGCCTGAACTCCTGTGTAACTGAGTTGAATACAGCGATTTCCAATGGCCTTCTTCAATCAGAGTGTAGCTAGGTTCCTACTCCCATGTCAGAATGGGGAGCAATCTGACTTCCATGCATACACACTTCTGAGAGTTGAGTTCATGGCCTGTAACCCTACATCGTGCCTGCCGCTACCTTTCGCTTCCAAAAGGCCTAGGCTCGCTGCTTGACGCAAGTGTTGGGAGAGGTAACTGGAATCTCCCGGCACACAAGACTAGTGCCTCCAAGCTCAATCCAGCGATTTCCCAGTAATTCCTTGGGTAGACTGGTGCTACATACTAAGTTCCTTATGTGAGAAGATAGCTGAACGCCTTGTCCAAAATCATCTTACTGCTGAGAGTTGAGCTCACCCTCAGTCCCTCACAGTTCCACACTGCCTGCAGAGTGAGTTTCCCACGTCTTCACCAGAGACTTTTGCCAGAGGCTTCTGAGACGCAAGTTAACAATGCAGACCTGGAGGGTATCTCCAGGTGCAGTAGAGTGGTAATCTAGGAACCTCCTGTCTCAGAATACTGCTACCTTCACCCTGCCATAAGAATGCAGCTAGTTGACAGCTGGCTTCAAGGCATGCTTCCCTGTGAGAGCTAAGGACAAGGCACAACCCTCCCGCATCCTGCTTGACTGTAGAAGGAGCTGCTAACGTCCTCATGTTAGTGGCTAGGAAAGGTTGTGAGAAAAGCATGTGGAATCGTTGTGCCTGAACCCACGTGTATCTGAGTTGAATACAGCGATTTCCAAAGTCCTTCTTCATCAGAGTGTAGCTAGGTTCCCACTCGCATGTACGAGTGGGTAGCAGACATCTGCCTCCCATGCATACCCACTTCTGAGAGTTGAGCTTATGGCCTGTAACCCTACCTCCTGCCTGCAGCTACCTTTCGCTTCCAAAAGGCCTAGGCTCGCTGCTTCACCGAAGTGTTGGGAGAGGTAACTGGAATCTGCCGGCACACAAGACTAGTGCCTCCAAGCTCAATCCAGCGATTTCCTAGTAATTCCTGGGGTAGACTGGTGCTACATACTAAGTTCCATATGTGAGAAGGTAGCTGAACGCCTTGTCCAAAATCATCTTACTGCTGAGAGTTGAGCTCACCCTCAGTCCCTCACAGTTCCACACTGCGTGCAGAGTGAGTTTCCCACGTCTTCACCAGAGACATTTGCCAGAGTCCTCTGAGACGCAAGTTAACAATGCAGACGTGGACGGTATCTCCAGGTGCAGTAGAGTGGTAATCTGGGAACCTCCTTACTCAGAATACTGCTACCTTCACACTGTCATAAGAATGCAGCTAGTTGAGAGCTGGCTTCTAGGCATGCCTTACTGGGAGTGCTGAGGACAGGGCAGAACCCTCCCGCATCCTGCCTGACTGTAGGCGTGGTTGCTCACATCCTAAAGTGAGTGGCTGAGAGAGGTTGAGGGAAAAGCATGTGTAAGCATTGGGCCTGAACTCCCGTGTATCTGAGTTGAATACAGCGATTTCCAACATCCTTCTTCAATAGGAGTGTAGGTAGGTTCCAACTCCCATGTCCGAGTGGGTAGCAGACATCTGCCTCCCATGCATACACACTTCTGAGAGTTGAGCTCATGGCCTGTAACCCTACATCGTGCCTGCCGCTACCTTTCTCTTCCAAAAGGCCTAGGCTCGCTGCTTGACGCAAGTGTTGGGAGAGGTAACTGGAATCTCCCGGCACACAAGACGAGTGCCTCCAAGCTCAATCAAGCGATTTCCTAGTAATTCCTGGTGTAGACTGGTGCTACATACTAAGTTCCATACGTGAGTAGGTAGTTGAGCGCCTTGTCCAAAAACATCTTACTTCTGAGAGTTGAGCTCACCCTCAGTCCCTCACAGTTCCACACTGCCTGCAGAGTGAGTTTCGCACGTCTTCACCAGAGACGTTTGCCAGAGGCTTCTGAGACGCAAGTTAACAATGCAGACCTGGAGGGTATCTCCAGGTGCAGTAGTGTGGTAATCTTGGAACCTCCTGACTCAGAATACTGCTACCTTCACACTGCCATAAGAATGCAGCTAGTTGAGAGCTGGCTTCTAGGCATGCTTTACTGGGAGTGCTGAGGACAGGGCAGAACCCTCCCGCATCCTGCCTGACTGTAGGCGTGGTTGCTCACATCCTAAAGTGAGTGGCTGAGAGAGGTTGAGGGAAAAGCATGTGTAAGCATTGGGCCTGAACTCCTGTGTAACCGAGTTGAATACAGCGATTTCCAATGGCCTTCTTCAATCAGAGTGTAGCTAGGTTCCTACTCCCAAGTCAGAATGGGGAGCAATCTGACTTCCATGCATACACACTTCTGAGAGTTGAGCTTATGGCCTGTAACCCTACATCCTGCCTAACGCTACCTTTCGCTTCCAAAAGGCCTAGGCTCGCTGCTTGACGCAAGTGTTGGGAGAGGTAACTGGAATCTCCCGGCACACAAGACTAGTGCCTCCAAGCTCAATCCAGCGATTTCCCAGTAATTCCTTGGGTAGACTGCTGCTACATACTAAGTTCCTTATGTGAGAAGATAGCTGAACGCCTTGTCCAAAATCATCTTACTGCTGAGAGTTGAGCTCACCCTCAGTCCCTCACAGTTCCACACTGCCTGCAGAGTGAGTTTCCCACGTCTTCACCAGAGACTTTTGCCAGAGGCTTCTGAGACGCAAGTTAACAATGCAGACCTGGAGGGTATCTCCAGGTGCAGTAGAGTGGTAATCTGGGAACCTCCTGTCTCAGAATACTGCTACCTTCACCCTGCCATAAGAATGCAGCTACTTGACAGCTGGCTTCAAGGCATGCTTCCCTGTGAGAGCTAAGGACAAGGCACAACCCTCCCGCATCCTGCTTGACTGTAGAAGGAGCTGCTAACGTCCTCATGTTAGTGGCAAGGAAAGGTTGTGAGAAAAGCATGTGGAAACGTTGTGCCTGAACCCACGTGTATCTGAGTTGAATACAGCGATTTCCAAAGTCCTTCTTCATCAGAGTGTAGCTAGGTTCCCACTCGCATGTACGAGTGGGTAGCAGACATCTGCCTCCCATGCATACCCACTTCTGAGAGTTGAGCTTATGGCCTGTAACCCTACCTCCTGCCTGCAGCTACCTTTGGCTTCCAAAAGGCCTAGGCTCGATGCTTCACCGAAGTGTTGGGAGAGGTAACTGGAATCTCCCGGCACACAAGACTAGTGCCTCCAAGCTCAATCCAGCGATTTCCCAGTAATTCCTGGGGTAGACTGGTGCTACATATTAAGTTCCATATGTGAGAAGGTAGCTGAACGCCTTGTCCAAAATCATCTTACTTCTGAGAGTTGAGCTCACCCTCAGTCCCTCACAGTTTCACACTGCCTGCAGAGTGAGTTTCGCACGTCTTCACCAGAGACGTTTGCCAGAGGCTATGAGACGCAAGTTAACAATGCAGACCTGGAGGGTATCTCCAGGTGCAGTAGAGTGGTAATCTGGGAACCTCCTGTCTCAGAATACTGCTACCTTCACCCTGCCATAAGAATGCAGCTAGTTGACAGCTGGCTTCAAGGCATGCTTCCCTGTGAGAGCTAAGGACAGGGCACAACCCTCCCGCATCCTGCTTGACTGTACAAGGAGCTGCTAACGTCCTCATGTTAGTGGCAGGGAAAGGTTGTGAGAAAAGCATGTGGAATCGTTGTGCCTGAACCCACGTGTATCTGAGTTGAATACAGCGATTTCCAAAGTCCTTCTTCATCAGAGTGTAGCTAGGTTCCCACTCGCATGTCCGAGTGGGTAGCAGATATCTGCCTCCCATGCATACCCACTTCTGAGAGTTGAGCTTATGGCCTGTAACCCTACCTCCTGCCTGCAGCTACCTTTCGCTTCCAAAAGGCTTAGGCTCGCTGCTTCACCGAAGTGTTGGGAGAGGTAACTGGAATCTCCCGGCACACAAGACTAGTGCCTCCAAGCTCAATCCCGCGATTTCCCAGTAATTCCTGGGGTAGACTGGTGCTACATACTAAGTTCCATATGTGAGAAGGTAGCTGAACGCCTTGTCCAAAATCATCTTACTGCTGAGAGTTGAGCTCACCCTCAGTCCCTCACAGTTCCACACTGCCTGCAGAGTGAGTTTCCCACGTCTTCACCAGAGACTTTTGCCAGAGGCCTCTGAGACGCAAGTTAACAATGCAGACCTGGACGGTATCTCCAGGTGCCGGAGAGTGGCAATCTGGGAACCTCCTTACTCAGAATACTGCTACCTTCACACTGTCATAAGAATGCAGCTAGTTGAGAGCTGGCTTCTAGGCATGCTTCCCTGTGAGAGTTGAGGACAGGGCAGAACCCTCCCGCATCCTGCCTGACTGTAGACGTACCTGCTAACCTCCTTATGTTAGTGGCTGGGATAGGTTGTGGGAAAAGCATGTGTAAGCATTGGGCCTGAACTCCCGTGTATCTGAGTTGAATACAGCGATTTCCAACATCCTTCTTCAATAGGAGTGTAGCTAGGTTCCAACTCCCATGTCCGAGTGGGTAGCAGACATCTGCCTCCCATGCATACACACTTCTGAGAGTTGAGCTCATGGCCTGTAACCCTACATCGTGCCTGCCGCTACCTTTCGCTTCCAAAAGGCCTAGGCTCGCTGCTTGACGCAAGTGTTGGGAGAGGTAACTGGAATCTCCCGGCACACAAGACGAGTGCCTCCAAGCTCAATCCAGCGATTTCCCAGTAATTCCTGTGGTAGGCTGGTGCTACATACTAAGTTCCATACGTCAGAAGGTAGCTGAACACCTCGTCCAAAAGCATCTTACTTCTGAGAGTTGAGCTCACCCTAAGTCCCTCACAGTTCCACACTGCCTGCAGAGTGAGTTTCGCAGGTCTTCACCAGAGACGTTTGCCACAGGCTTCTGAGACGCAAGTTAACAATGCAGACCTGGAGGGTATCTCCAGGTGCAGTAGAGTGGTAATCTTGGAACCTCCTGACTCAGAATACTGCTACCTTCACACTGCCATAAGAATGCAGCTAGTTGAGAGCTGGCTTCTAGGCATGCTTTACTGGGAGTGCTGAGGACAGGGCAGAACCCTCCCGCATCCTGCCTGACTGTAGGCGTGGTTGCTCACATCCTAAAGTGAGTGGCTGAGAGAGGTTGAGGGAAAAGCATGTGTAAGCATTGGGCCTGAACTCCTGTGTAACTGAGTTGAATACAGCGATTTCCAATGGCCTTCTTCAATCAGAGTGTAGCTAGGTTCCTACTCCCATGTCAGAATGGGGAGCAATCTGACTTCCATGCATACACACTTCTGAGAGTTGAGCTTATGGCCTGTAACCCTACATCCTGCCTAACGCTACCTTTCGCTTCCAAAAGGCCTAGGCTCGCTGCTTGACGCAAGTGTTGGGAGAGGTAACTGGAATCTCCCGGCACACAAGACGAGTGCCTCCAAGCTCAATCCAGCGATTTCCCAGTAATTCCTTGGGTAGACTGGTGCTACATACTAAGTTCCTTATGTGAGAAGATAGCTGAACGCCTTGTCCAAAATCATCTTACTGCTGAGAGTTGAGCTCACCCTCAGTCCCTCACAGTTCCACACTGCCTGCAGAGTGAGTTTCCCACGTCTTCACCAGAGACTTTTGCCAGAGGCTTCTGAGACGCAAGTTAACAATGCAGACCTGGAGGGTATCTCCAGGTGCAGTAGAGTGGTAATCTGGGAACCTCCTGTCTCAGAATACTGCTACCTTCACCCTGCCATAAGAATGCAGCTAGTTGACAGCTGGCTTCAAGGCATGCTTCCCTGTGAGAGCTAAGGACAGGGCACAACCCTCCCGCATCCTGCTTGACTGTAGAAGGAGCTGCTAACGTCCTCATGTTAGTGGCAGGGAAAGGTTGTGAGAAAAGCATGTTGAATCGTTGTGCCTGAACCCACGTGTATCTGAGTTGAATACAGCGATTTCCAAAGTCCTTCTTCATCAGAGTGTAGCTAGGTTCCCACTTGCATGTCCGAGTGGGTAGCAGATATCTGCCTCCCATGCATACCCACTTCTGAGAGTTGAGCTTATGGCCTGTAACCCTACCTCCTGCCTGCAGCTACCTTTCGCTTCCAAAAGGCTTAGGCTCGCTGCTTCACCGAAGTGTTGGGAGAGGTAACTGGAATCTCCCGGCACACAAGACTAGTGCCTCCAAGCTCAATCCCGCGATTTCCCAGTAATTCCTGGGGTAGACTGGTGCTACATACTAAGTTCCATATGTGAGAAGGTAGCTGAACGCCTTGTCCAAAATCATCTTACTGCTGAGAGTTGAGCTCACCCTCAGTCCCTCACAGTTCCACACTGCCTGCAGAGTGAGTTTCCCACGTCTTCACCAGAGACTTTTGCCAGAGGCCTCTGAGACGCAAGTTAACAATGCAGACCTGGACGGTATCTCCAGGTGCCGGAGAGTGGCAATCTGGGAACCTCCTTACTCAGAATACTGCTACCTTCACACTGTCATAAGAATGCATCTAGTTGAGAGCTGGCTTCTAGGCATGCTTCCCTGTGAGAGTTGAGGACAGGGCAGAACCCTCCCGCATCCTGCCTGACTGTAGACGTACCTGCTAACCTCCTTATGTTAGTGGCTGGGATAGGTTGTGGGAAAAGCATGTGTAAGCATTGGGCCTGAACTCCCGTGTATCTGAGTTGAATACAGCGATTTCCAACATCCTTCTTCAATAGGAGTGTAGCTAGGTTCCAACTCCCATGTCCGAGTGGGTAGCAGACATCTGCCTCCCATGCATACACACTTCTGAGAGTTGAGCTCATGGCCTGTAACCCTACATCGTGCCTGCCGCTACCTTTCGCTTCCAAAAGGCCTAGGCTCGCTGCTTGACGCAAGTGTTGTGAGAGGTAACTGGAATCTCCCGGCACACAAGACGAGTGCCTCCAAGCTCAATCCAGCGATTTCCCAGTAATTCCTGTGGTAGGCTGGTGCTACATACTAAGTTCCATACGTCAGAAGGTAGCTGAACACCTCGTCCAAAAGCATCTTACTTCTGAGAGTTGAGCTCACCCTAAGTCCCTCACAGTTCCACACTGCCTGCAGAGTGAGTTTCGCAGGTCTTCACCAGAGACGTTTGCCACAGGCTTCTGAGACGCAAGTTAACAATGCAGACCTGGAGGGTATCTCCAGGTGCAGTAGAGTGGTAATCTTGGAACCTCCTGACTCAGAATACTGCTACCTTCACACTGCCATAAGAATGCAGCTAGTTGAGAGCTGGCTTCTAGGCATGCTTTACTGGGAGTGCTGAGGACAGGGCAGAACCCTCCCGCATCCTGCCTGACTGTAGGCGTGGTTGCTCACATCCTAAAGTGAGTGGCTGAGAGAGGTTGAGGGAAAAGCATGTGTAAGCATTGGGCCTGAACTCCTGTGTAACTGAGTTGAATACAGCGATTTCCAATGGCCTTCTTCAATCAGAGTGTAGCTAGGTTCCTACTCCCATGTCAGAATGGGGAGCAATCTGACTTCCATGCATACACACTTCTGAGAGTTGAGCTTATGGCCTGTAACCCTACATCCTGCCTGCAGCTACCTTTCGCTTCCAAAAGGCCTAGGCTCGCTGCTTGACGCAAGTGTTGGGAGAGGTAACTGGAATCTCCCGGCACACAAGACTAGTGCCTCCAAGCTCAATCCAGCGATTTCCCAGTAATTCCTTGGGTAGACTGGTGCTACATACTAAGTTCCTTATGTGAGAAGATAGCTGAACGCCTTGTCCAAAATCATCTTACTGCTGAGAGTTGAGCTCACCCTCAGTCCCTCACAGTTCCACACTGCCTGCAGAGTGAGTTTCCCACGTCTTCACCAGAGACTTTTGCCAGAGGCTTCTGAGACGCAAGTTAACAATGCAGACCTGGAGGGTATCTCCAGGTGCAGTAGAGTGGTAATCTGGGAACCTCCTGTCTCAGAATACTGCTACCTTCACCCTGCCATAAGAATGCAGCTAGTTGACAGCTGGCTTCAAGGCATGCTTCCCTGTGAGAGCTAAGGACAAGGCACAACCCTCCAGCATCCTGCTTGACTGTAGAAGGAGCTGCTAACGTCCTCATGTTAGTGGCAGGGAAAGGTTGTGAGAAAAGCATGTGGAATCGTTGTGCCTGAACCCACGTGTATCTGAGTTGAATACAGCGATTTCCAAAGTCCTTCTTCATCAGAGTGTAGCTAGGTTCCCACTCGCATGTCCGAGTGGGTAGCAGACATCTGCCTCCCATGCATACCCACTTCTGAGAGTTGAGCTTATGGCCTGTAACCCTACCTCCTGCCTGCAGCTACCTTTCGCTTCCAAAAGGCCTAGGCTCGCTGCTTCACCGAAGTGTTGGGAGAGGTAACTGGAATCTGCCGGCACACAAGACTAGTGCCTCCAAGCTGAATCCAGCGATTTCCCAGTAATTCCTGGGGTAGACTGGTGCTACATACTAAGTTCCATATGTGAGAAGGTAGCTGAACGCCTTGTCCAAAATCATCTTACTGCTGAGAGTTGAGCTCACCCTCAGTCCCTCACAGTTCCACACTGCCTGCAGAGTGAGTTTCCCACGTCTTCACCAGAGACTTTTGCCAGAGGCCTCTGAGACGCAAGTTAACAATGCAGACCTGGACGGTATCTCCAGGTGCCGGAGAGTGGCAATCTGGGAACCTCCTTACTCAGAATACTGCTACCTTCACACTGTCATAAGAATGCAGCTAGTTGAGAGCTGGCTTCTAGGCATGCTTCCCTGTGAGAGTTGAGGACAGGGCAGAACCCTCTCGCATCCTGCCTGACTGTAGACGTACCTGCTAACCTCCTTATGTTAGTGGCTGGGATAGGTTGTGGGAAAAGCATGTGTAAGCATTGGGCCTGAACTCCCGTGTATCTGAGTTGAATACAGCGATTTCCAACATCCTTCTTCAATAGGAGTGTAGCTAGGTTTCAACTCCCATGTCCGAGTGGGCAGCAGACATCTGCCTCCCATGCATACACTCTTCTGAGAGTTGAGCTCATGGCCTGTAACCCTACATCGTGCCTGCCGCTACCTTTCGCTTCCAAAAGGCCTAGGCTCGCTGCTTGACGCAAGTGTTGGGAGAGGTAACTGGAATCTCCCGGCACACAAGACGAGTGCCTCCAAGCTCAATCCAGCGATTTCCCAGTAATTCCTGGGGTAGACTGGTGCTACATACTAAGTTCCATATGTGAGAAGGTAGCTGAACGCCTTGTCCAAAATCATCTTACTGCTGAGAGTTGAGCTCACCCTCAGTCCTCACAGTTACACACTGCCTGCAGAGTGAGTTTCCAACGTCTTCAACAGAGACTTTTGCCAGAGGCCTCTGAGACGCAAGTTAAAAATGCAGACCTGGACGGTATCTCCAGGTGCCGGAGAGTGGCAATCTGGGAACCTCCTTACTCAGAATACTGCTACCTTCACACTGTCATAAGAATGCAGCTAGTTGACAGCTGGCTTCTAGGCATGCTTCCCTATGAGAGTTGAGGACAAGGCAGAACCCTCCCGCATCCTGCCTGACTGTAGACGTACCTGCTAACCTCCTTATGTTAGTGGCTGGGATAGGTTGTGGGAAAAGCATGTGCAAGCATTGGGCCTGAACTCCCGTGTATCTGAGTTGAATACAGCGATTTCCAACATCCTTCTTCAATAGGAGTGTAGCTAGGTTCCAACTCCCATGTCCGAGTGGGTAGCAGACATCTGCCTCCCATGCATACACACTTCTGAGAGTTGAGCTCATGGCCTGTAACCCTACATCGTGCCTGCCGCTACCTTTCGCTTCCAAAAGGCTCGCTGCTTGACGCAAGTGTTGGGAGAGGTAACTGGAATCTCCCGGCACACAAGACGAGTGCCTCCAAGCTCAATCAAGCGATTTCCTAGTAATTCCTGGGGTAGACTGGTGCTACATACTAAGTTCCATACGTGAGTAGGTAGTTGAACGCCTTGTCCAAAAACATCTTACTTCTGAGAGTTGAGCTCACCCTCAGTCCCTCAAGTTCCACACTGCCTGCAGAGTGAGTTTCGCACGTCTTCACCAGAGACGTTTGCCAGAGGCTATGAGATGCAAGTTAACAATGCAGACCTGGAGGGTATCTCCAGGTGCAGTAGAGTGGTAATCTGGGAACCTCCTGTCTCAGAATACTGCTACCTTCACCCTGCCATAAGAATGCAGCTAGTTGACAGCAAGCTTCAAGGCATGCTTCCCTGTGAGAGCTAAGGACAGGGCACAACCCTCCCGCATCCTGCTTGACTGTAGAAGGAGCTGCTAACGTCCTCATGTTAGTGGCAGGGAAAGGTTGTGAGAAAAGCATGTGGAATCGTTGTGCCTGAACCCACGTGTATCTGAGTTGAATACAGCGATTTCCAAAGTCCTTCTTCATCAGAGTGTAGCTAGGTTCCCACTCGCATGTCCGAGTGGGTAGCAGACATCTGCCTCCCATGCATACCCACCTCTGAGAGTTGAGCTTATGGCCTGTAACCCTACCTCCTGCCTGCAGCTACCTTTCGCTTCCAAAAGGCCTAGGCTCGCTGCTTCACCGAAGTGTTGGGAGAGGTAACTGGAATCTCCCGGCACACAAGACTAGTGCCTCCAAGCTCAATCCAGCGATTTCCCAGTAATTCCTGGGGTAGACTGGTGCTACATACTAAGTTCCATATGTGAGAAGGTAGCTGAACGCCTTGTCCAAAATCATCTTACTGCTGAGAGTTGAGCTCACCCTCAGTCCCTCACAGTTCCACACTGCCTGCAGAGTGAGTTTCCCACGTCTTCACCAGAGACTTTTGCCAGAGGCCTCTGAGACGCAAGTTAACAATGCAGACCTGGAGGGTATCTCCAGGTGCCGGAGAGTGGCAATCTGGGAACCTCCTTACTCAGAATACTGCTACCTTCACACTGTCATAAGAATGCAGCTAGTTGAGAGCTGGCTTCTAGGCATGCTTCCCTGTGAGAGTTGAGGACAGGGCAGAACCCTCCCGCATCCTGCCTCACTGTAGACGTACCTGCTAACCTCCTTATGTTAGTGGCTGGGATAGGTTGTGGGAAAAACATGTGTAAGCATTGGGCCTGAACTCCCGTGTATCTGAGTTGAATACAGCGATTTCCAACATCCTTCTTCAATACGAGTGTAGCTAGGTTCCAACTCCCATGTCCGAGTGGGTAGCAGACATCTGCCTCCCATGCATACACACTTCTGAGAGTTGAGCTCATGGCCTGTAACCCTACATCGTGCCTGCCGCTACCTTTCGCTTCCAAAAGGCCTAGGCTCGCTGCTTGACGCAAGTGTTGGGAGAGGTAACTGGAATCTCCCGGCACACAAGACGAGTGCCTCCAAGCTCAATCAAGCGATTTCCTAGTAATTCCTGGAGTAGACTGGTGCTACATACTAAGTTCCATACGTGAGGAGGTAGTTGAACGCCTTGTCCAAAAACATCTTACTTCTGAGAGTTGAGCTCACCCTCAGTCCCTCACAGTTCCACACTGCCTGCAGAGTGAGTTTCGCACGTCTTCACCAGAGACGTTTGCCAGAGGCTTCTGAAACGCAAGATAACAATGCAGACCTGGAGGGTATCTCCAGGTGCAGTAGAGTGGTAATCTGGGAACCTCCTGTCTCAGAATACTGCTACCTTCACCCTGCCATAAGAATGCAGCTAGTTGACAGCTGGCTTCAAGGCATGCTTCCCTGTGAGAGCTAAGGACAGGGCACAACCCTCCCGCATCCTGCTTGACTGTAGAAGGAGCTGCCTACGTCCTCATGTTAGTGGCAGGGAAAGGTTGTGAGAAAAGCATGTGGAATCGTTGTGCCTGAACCCACGTGTATCTGAGTTGAATACAGCGATTTCCAAAGTCCTTCTTCATCAGAGTGTAGCTAGGTTCCCACTCGCATGTCCGAGTGGGTAGCAGACATCTGCCTCCCATGCATACCCACTTCTGATTGTTGAGCTTTTGGCCTGTAACCCTACCTCCTGCCTGCAGCTACCTTTGGCTTCCAAAAGGCCTAGGCTCGCTGCTTCACCGAAGTGTTGGGAGAGGTAACTGTAATCTGCCGGCACACAAGACTAGTGCCTCCAAGCTCAATCAAGCGATTTCCCAGTAATTCCTGGGGTAGACTAGTGCTACATACTAAGTTCCATATGTGAGAAGGTAGCTGAACGCCTTGTCCAAAATCATCTTACTTCTGAGAGTTGAGCTCACCCTCAGTCCCTCACAGTTCCACACTGCCTGCAGAGTGAGTTTCGCACGTCTTCACCAGAGACGTTTGCCTGAGGCTATGAGACGCAAGTTAACAATGCAGACCTGGAGGGTATCTCCAGGTGCAGTAGAGTGGTAATCTGGAACCTCCTGTCTCAGAATACTGCTACCTTCACCCTGCCATAAGAATGCAGCTAGTTGACAGCTGGCTTCAAGGCATGCTTCCCTGTGAGAGCTAAGGACAGGGCACAACCCTCCCGCATCCTGCTTGACTGTAGAAGGAGCTGCTAACGTCCTCATGTTAGTGGCAGGGATAGGTTGGGAGAAAAGCATGTGGAATCGTTGTGCCTGAACCCACGTGTATCTGAGTTGAATACAGCGATTTCCAAAGTCCTTCTTCATCAGAGTGTAGCTAGGTTCCCACTCGCATGTCCGAGTGGGTAGCAGACATCTGCCTCCCATGCATACCCACTTCTGAGAGTTGAGCTTATGGCCTGTAACCCTCCCTCCTGCCTGCAGCTACCTTTTGCTTCCAAAAGGCCTAGGCTCGCTGCTTCACCGAAGTGTTAGGAGAGGTAACTGGAATCTGCCGGCACACAAGACTAGTGCCTCCAAGCTCAATCCAGCGATTTCCCAGTAATTCCTGGGGTAGACTGGTGCTACATACTAAGTTCCATATGTGAGAAGGTAGCTGAACGCCTTGTCCAAAATCATCTTACTTCTGAGAGTTGAGCTCACCCTCAGTCCCTCACAGTTCCACACTGCCTGCAGAGTGAGTTTCGCACGTCTTCACCAGAGACGTTTGCCAGAGGCTATGAGACGCAAGTTAACAATGCAGACCTGGAGGTAATCTCCAGGTGCAGTAGAGTGGTAATCTGGGAACCTCCTGTCTCAGAATACTGCTACCTTCACCCTGCCATAAGAATGCAGCTAGTTGACAGCTGGCTTCAAGGCATGCTTCCCTGTGAGAGCTAAGGACAGGGCACAACCCTCCCGCATCCTGCTTGACTGTACAAGGAGCTGCTAACGTCCTCATGTTAGTGGCAGGGAAAGGTTGTGAGAAAAGCATGTGGAATCGTTGTGCCTGAACCCACGTGTATCTGAGTTGAATACAGCGATTTCCAAAGTCCTTCTTCATCAGAGTGTAGCTAGGTTCCCACTCGCATGTCCGAGTGGGTAGCAGACATCTGCCTCCCATGCATACCCACTTCTGAGAGTTGAGCTTATGGCCTGTAACCCTACCTCCTGCCTGCAGCTACCTTTCGCTTCCAAAAGGCCTAGGCTCGCTGCTTCACCGAAGTGTTGGGAGAGGTAACTGGAATCTGCCGGCACACAAGACTAGTGTCTCCAAGCTCAATCCAGCGATTTCCCAGTAATTCCTGGGGTAGACTGGTGCTACATACTAAGTTCCATATGTGAGAAGGTAGCTGAACGCCTTGTCCAAAATCATCTTACTTCTGAGAGTTGAGCTCACCCTCAGTCCCTCACAGTTCCACACTGCCTGCAGAGTGAGTTTCGCACGTCTTCACCAGAGACGTTTGCCAGAGGCTATGAGACGCAAGTTAACAATGCAGACCTGGAGGGTATCTCCAGGTGCAGTAGAGTGGTAATCTGGGAACCTCCTGTCTCAGAATACTGCTACCCTCACCCTGCCATAAGAATGCAGCTAGTTGACAGCTGGCTTCAAGGCATGCTTCCCTGTGAGAGCTAAGGACAGGGCACAACCCTCCCGCATCCTGCTTGACTGTAGAAGGAGCTGCTAACGTCCTCATGTTAGAGGCAGGGAAAGGTTGTGAGAAAAGCATGTGGAATCGTTGTGCCTGAACCCACGTGTATCTGAGTTGAATACAGCGATTTCCAAAGTCCTTCTTCATCAGAGTGTAGCTAGGTTCCCACTCGCATGTCCGAGTGGGTAGCAGACATCTGCCTCCCATGCATACCCACCTCTGAGAGTTGAGCTTATGGCCTGTAACCCTACCTCCTGCCTGCAGCTACCTTTCGCTTCCAAAAGGCCTAGGCTCGCTGCTTCACCGAAGTGTTGGGAGAGGTAACTGGAATCTCCCGGCACACAAGACTAGTGCCTCCAAGCTCAATCCACCGATTTCCCAGTAATTCCTGGGGTAGACTGGTGCTACATACTAAGTTCCATATGTGAGAAGGTAGCTGAACGCCTTGTCCAAAATCATCTTACTGCTGAGAGTTGAGCTCACCCTCAGTCCCTCACAGTTCCACACTGCCTGCAGAGTGAGTTTCCCACGTCTTCACCAGAGACTTTTGCCAGAGGCCTCTGAGACGCAAGTTAACAATGCAGACCTGGACGGTATCTCCAGGTGCCGGAGAGTGGCAATCTGGGAACCTCCTTACTCAGAATACTGCTACCTTCACACTGTCATAAGAATGCAGCTAGTTGAGAGCTGGCTTCTAGACATGTTTCCCTGTGAGAGTTGAGGACAGGGCAGAACCCTCCCGCATCCTGCCTGACTGTAGACGTACCTGCTAACCTCCTTATGTTAGTGGCTGCGATAGGTTGTGGGAAAAGCATGTGTAAGCATTGGGCCTGAACTCCCGTGTATCTGAGTTGAATACAGTGATTTCCAACATCCTTCTTCAATAGGAGTGTAGCTATGTTCCAACTCCCATGTCCGAGTGGGTAGCAGACATCTGCCTCCCATGCATACACACTTCTGAGAGTTGAGCTCATGGCCTGTAACCCTACATCCTGCCTGCCGCTACCTTTCGCTTCCAAAAGGCCTAGGCTCGCTGCTTGACGCAAGTGTTGGGAGAGGTAACTGGAATCTCCCGGCACACAAGACGAGTGCCTCCAAGCTCAATCAAGCGATTTCCTAGTAATTCCTGGGGTAGACTGGTGCTACATACTAAGTTCCATACGTGAGTAGGTAGTTGAACGCCTTGTCCAAAAACATCTTACTTCTGAGAGTTGAGCTCACCCTCAGTCCCTCACAGTTCCACACTGCCTGCAGAGTGAGTTTCGCACGTCTTCACCAGAGACGTTTGCCAGAGGCTTCTGAGACGCAAGTTAACAATGCAGACCTGGAGGGTATCTCCAGGTGCAGTAGAGTGGTAATCTGGGAACCTCCTGTCTCAGAATACTGCTACCTTCACCCAGCCATAGGAATGCAGCTAGTTGACAGCTGGCTTCAAGGCATGCTTCCCTGTGAGAGCTAAGGACAGGGCACAACCCTCCCGCATCCTGCTTGACTGTAGAAGGAGCTGCTAACGTCCTCATGTTAGTGGCAGGGATAGGTTGTGAGAAAAGCATGTGGAATCGTTGTGCCTGAACCCACGTGTATCTGAGTTGAATACAGCGATTTCCAAAGTCCTTCTTCATTAGAGTGTAGCTAGGTTCCCACTCGCATGTACGAGTGGGTAGCAGACATCTGCCTCCCATGCATACCCATTTCTGAGAATTGAGCTTATGGCCTGTAACCCTACCTCCTGCCTGCAGCTACCTTTCGCTTCCAAAAGGCCTAGGCTCGCTGCTTCACCGAAGTGTTGGGAGAGGTAACTGGAATCTCCCGGCACACAAGACTAGTGCCTCCAAGCTCAATCCAGCGATTTCCCAGTAATTCCTGGGGTAGACTGGTGCTACATACTAAGTTCCATATGTGAGAAGGTAGCTGAACGCCTTGTCCAAAATCATCTTACTTCTGAGAGTTGAGCTCACCCTCAGTCCCTCACAGTTCCACACTGCCTGCAGAGTGAGTTTCGCACGTCTTCACCAGAGACGTTTGCCAGAGGCTATGAGACGCAAGTTAACAATGCCGACCTGGACGGTATCTCCAGGTGCAGTAGAGTGGTAATCTGGGAACCTCCTGTCTCAGAATACTGCTATCTTCACCCTGCCATAAGAATGCAGCTAGTTGACAGCTGGCTTCAAGGCATGCTTCCCTGTGAGAGCTAAGGACAGGGCACAACCCTCCCGCATCCTGCTTGACTGTAGAAGGAGCTGCTAACGTCCTCATGTTAGTGGCAGGGAAAGGTTGTGAGAAAAGCATGTGGAATCGTTGTGCCTGAACCCACGTGTATCTGAGTTGAATACAGCGATTTCCAAAGTCCTTCTTCATCAGAGTGTAGCTAGGTTCCCACTCGCATGTCCGAGTGGGTAGCAGACATCTGCCTCCCATGCATACTCACTTCTGAGAGTTGAGCTTATGTCCTGTAACCCTACCTCCTGCCTGCAGCTACCTTTCGCTTCCAAAAGGCCTAGGCTCGCTGCTTCACCGAAGTGTTGGGAGAGGTAACTGGAATCTCCCGGCACACAAGACTAGTGCCTCCAAGCTCAATCCAGCGATTTCCCAGTAATTCCTGGGGTAGACTGGTGCTACATACTAAGTTCCATATGCGAGAAGGTAACGCCTTGTCCAAAATCATCTTACTGCTGAGAGTTGAGCTCACACTCAGTCCTCACAGTTACACACTGCCTGCAGAGTGAGTTTCCCACGTCTTCACCAGAGACTTTTGCCAGAGGCCTCTGAGACGCAAGTTAAAAACGCAGAAATGGAGGGTATCTCCAGGTGCAGTAGAGTGGCAATCTGGACCTCCTTACTCAGAATACTGCTACATTCACACTGTCATAAGAATGCAGCTAGTTGAGAGCTGGCTTCTAGGTAAGCTTCCCTATGAGAGTTGAGGACAGGGCAGAACCCTCCCGCATCCTGCCTGACTGTAGACGTACCTGCTAACCTCCTTATGTTAGTGGCTGGGATAGGTTGTGGGAAAAGCATGTGTAAGCATTGGGCCTGAACTCCCGTGTATCTGAGTTGAATACAGCGATTTCCAACATCCTTCTTCAATAGGAGTGTAGCTAGGTTCCAACTCCCATGTCCGAGTGGGTAGCAGACATCTGCCTCCCATGCATACACACTTCTGAGAGTTGAGCTCATGGCCTGTAACCCTACATCGTGCCTGCCGCTACCTTTCGCTTCCAAAAGGCTCGCTGCTTGACGCAAGTGTTGGGAGAGGTAACTGGAATCTCCCGGCACACAAGACGAGTGCCTCCAAGCTCAATCCAGCGATTTCCCAGTAATTCCTGGGCTAGACTGGTGCTACATACTAAGTTCCATACGTGAGTAGGTAGTTGAACGCCTTGTCCAAAATCATCTTACTGCTGAGAGTTGAGCTCACCCTCAGTCCTCACAGTTCCACACTGCCTGCAGAGTGAGTTTCCCACGTCTTCACCAGAGACTTTTGCCAGAGGCCTCTGAGACGCAAGTTAACAATGCAGACCTGGACGGTATCTCCAGGTGCTGGAGAGTGGCAATCTGGGAACCTCCTTACTCAGAATACTGCTACCTTCACACTGTCATAAGAATGCAGCTAGTTGAGAGCTGGCTCCTAGGCATGCTTCCCTGTGAGAGTTGAGGACAGGGCAGAACCCTCCCGCATCCTGCCTGACTGTAGACGTACCTGCTAACCTCCTTATGTTAGTGGCTGGGATAGGTTGAGGGAAAAGCATGTGTAAGCATTGGGCCTGAACTCCCGTGTATCTGAGTTGAATACAGCGATTTCCAACATCCTTCTTCAATAGGAGTGTAGCTATGATCCAACTCCCATGTCCGAGTGGGTAGCAGACATCTGCCTCCCATGCATACACACTTCTGAGAGTTGAGCTCATGGCCTGTAACCCTACATCCTGCCTGCCGCTAACTTTCGCTTCCAAAAGGCCTAGGCTCGCTGCTTGACGCAAGTGTTGGGAGAGGTAACTGGAATCTCCCGGCACACAAGACGAGTGCCTCCAAGCTCAATCAAGCGATTTCCCAGTAATTCCTGGGCTAGACTGGTGCTACATACTAAGTTCCATACGTGAGTAGGTAGTTGAACGCCTTGTCCAAAAACATCTTACTTCTGAGAGTTGAGCTCACCCTCAGTCCCTCACAGTTCCACGCTGCCTGCAGAGTGAGTTTCGCACGTCTTCACCAGAGACGTTTGCCAGAGGCTTCTGAGACGCAAGTTAACAATGCAGACCTGGAGGGTATCTCCAGGTGCAGTAGAGTGGTAATCTGGGAACCTCCTGTCTCAGAATACTGCTACCTTCACCCTGCCATAAGAATGCAGCTAGTTGACAGCTGGCTTCAAGGCATGCTTCCCTGTGAGAGCTAAGGACAGGGCACAACCCTCCCGCATCCTGCTTGACTGTAGAAGGAGCTGTTAACGTCCTCATGTTAGTGGCAGGGAAAGGTTGTGAGAAAAGCATGTGGAATCGTTGTGCCTGAACCCACGTGTATCTGAGTTGAATACAGCGATTTCCAAAGTCCTTCTTCATCAGAGTGTAGCTAGGTTCCCACTCGCATGTCCGAGTGGGTAGCAGACATCTGCCTCCCATGCATACCCACTTCTGAGAGTTGAGCTTATGGCCTGTAACCCTACCTCCTGCCTGCAGCTACCTTTCGCTTCCAAAAGGCCTAGGCTCGCTGCTTCACCGAAGTGTTGGGAGAGGTAACTGGAATCTCCCGGCACACAAGACTAGTGCCTCCAAGCTCAATCCAGCGATTTCCCAGTAATTCCTGGGGTAGACTGGTGCTACATACTAAGTTCCATATGTGAGAAGGTAGCTGAACGCCTTGTCCAAAATCATCTTACTGCTGAGAATTGAGCTCACCCTCAGTCCTCACAGTTCCACACAGCCTGCAGAGTGAGTTTCCCACGTCTTCACCAGAGACATTTGCCAGAGGCCTCTGAGACGCAAGTTAACAATGCAGACCTGGACGGTATCTCCAGGTGCCGGAGAGTGGCAATCTGGGAACCTCCTTACTCAGAATACTGCTACCTTCACACTGTCATAAGAATGCAGCTAGTTGAGAGCTGGCTTCTAGGCATGCTTCCCTGTGAGAGTTGAGGACAGGGCAGAACCCTCCGGCTTCCTGCCTGACTGTAGACGTACCTGCTAACCTCCTTATGTTAGTGGCTGGGATAGGTTGAGGGAAAAGCATGTGTAAGCATTGGGCCTGAACTCCCGTGTATCTGAGTTGAATACAGCGATTTCCAACATCCTTCTTCAATAGGAGTGTAGCTAGGTTCCAACTCCCATGTCCGAGTGGGTAGCAGACATCTGCCTCCCATGCATACACACTTCTGAGAGTTGAGCTCATGGCCTGTAACCCTACATCGTGCCTGCCGAAACCTTTCGCTTCCAAAAGGCCTAGGCTCGCTGCTTGACGCAAGTGTTGGGAGAGGTAACTGGAATCTCCCGGCACACAAGACGAGTGCCTCCAAGCTCAATCAAGCGATTTCCTAGTAATTCCTGGGGTAGACTGGTGCTACATACTAAGTTCCATACGTGAGTAGGTAGTTGAACGCCTTGTCCAAAAACATATTTCTTCTGAGAGTTGAGGTCACCCTCAGTCCCTCACAGTTCCACACTGCCTGCAGAGTGAGTTTCGCACGTCTTCACCAGAGACGTTTGCCAGAGGCTTCTGAGACGCAAGTTAACAATGCAGACCTGGAGGGTATCTCCAGGTGCAGTAGAGTGGTAATCTGGGAACCTCCTGTCTCAGAATACTGCTACCTTCACCCTGCCATAAGAATGCAGCTAGTTGACAGCTGGCTTCAAGGCATGCTTCCCTGTGAGAGCTAAGGACAGGGCACAACCCTCCCGCATCCTGCTTGACTGTAGAAGGAGCTGCTAACGTCCTCATGTTAGTGGCAGGGAAAGGTTGTGAGAAAAGCATGTGGAATCGTTGTGCCTGAACCCACGTGTATCTGAGTTGAATACAGCGATTTCCAAAGTCCTTCTTCATCAGAGTGTAGCTAGGTTCCCACTCGCATGTACGAGTGGGTAGCAGACATCTGCCTCCCTTGCATACCCACTTCTGAGAGTTGAGCTTATGGCCTGTAACCCTACCTCCTGCCTGCAGCTACCTTTCGCTTCCAAAAGGCCTAGGCTCGCTGCTTCACCGAAGTGTTGGGAGAGGTAACTGGAATCTCCCGGCACACAAGACGAGTGCCTCCAAGCTCAATCCAGCGATTTCCCAGTAATTCCTGGGGTAGACTGGTGCTACATACTAAGTTCCATATGTGAGAAGGTAGCTGAACGCCTTGTCCAAAATCATCTTACTGCTGAGAGTTGAGCTCACCCTCAGTCCCTCACAGTTCCACACTGCCTGCAGAGTGAGTTTCCCACGTCTTCACCAGAGACTTTTGCCAGAGGCCTCTGAGACGCAAGTTAACAATGCAGACCTGGACGGTATCTCCAGGTGCCGGAGAGTGGCAATCTGGGAACCTCCTTACTCAGAATACTGCTACCTTCACACTGTCATAAGAATGCAGCTAGTTGAGAGCTGGCTTCTAGGCATGCTTCACTGTGAGAGTTGAGGACAGGGCAGAACCCTCCCGCATCCTGTCTGACTGTAGACGTACATGCTAACCTCCTTATGTTAGTGGCTGGGATAGGTTGTGGGAAAAGCATGTGTAAGCATTGGGCCTGAACTCCCGTGTATCTGAGTTGAATACAGCGATTTCCAACATCCTTCTTCAATAGGAGTGTAGCTAGGTTCCAACTCCCATGTCCGAGTGGGTAGCAGACATCTGCCTCCCATGCATACACACTTCTGAGAGTTGAGCTCATGGCCTGTAACCCTACATCGTGCCTGGCGAAACCTTTCGCTTCCAAAAGGCCTAGGCTCGCTGCTTGACGCATGTGTTGGGAGAGGTAAATGGAATCTCCCGGCACACAAGACGAGTGCCTCCAAGCTCAATCAAGCGATTTCCTCTTAATTCCTGGGGTAGACTGGTGCTACATACTAAGTTCCATACGTGAGTAGGTAGTTGAACGCCTTGTCCAAAAACATCTTACTTCTGAGAGTTGAGCTCACCCTCAGTCCCTCACAGTTCCACACTGCCTGCAGAGTGAGTTTCGCACATCTTCACCAGAGACGTTTGCCAGAGGCTTCTGAGACGCAAGTTAACAATGCAGACCTGGAGGCTATCTCCAGGTGCAGTAGAGTGGTAATCTGGAAACCTCCTGTCTCAGAATTCTGCTACCTTCACCCTGCCATAAGAATGCAGCTAGTTGACAGCTGGCTTCAAGGCATGCTTCCCTGTGAGAGCTAAGGACAGGGCACAACCCTCCCGCATCCTGCTTGACTGTAGAAGGAGCTGCTAACGTCCTCATGTTAGTGGCAGGGAAAGGTTGTGAGAAAAGCATGTGGAATCGTTGTGCCTGAACCCACGTGTATCTGAGTTGAATACAGCGATTTCCAAAGTCCTTCTTCATCAGAGTGTAGCTAGGTTCCCACTCGCATGTCCGAGTGGGTAGCAGACATCTGCCTCCCATGCATACCCACTTCTGAGAGTTGAGCTTATGGCCTGTAACCCTACCTCCTGCCTGCAGCTACCTTTGACTTCCAAAAGGCCTAGGCTCGCTGCTTCACCGAAGTGTTGGGAGAGGTAACTGGAATCTCCCGGCACACAAGACTAGTGCCTCCAAGCTCAATCCAGCGATTTCCCAGTAATTCCTGGGGTAGACTGGTGCTACATACTAAGTTCCATATGTGAGAAGGTAGCTGAACGCCTTGTCCAAAATCATCTTACTGCTGAGAGTTGAGCTCACCCTCAGTCCCTCACAGTTCCACACTGCCTGCAGAGTGAGTTTCCCACGTCTTCACCAGAGACTTTTGCCAGAGTCCTCTGAGACGCAAGTTAACAATGCAGACCTGGATGGTATCTCCAGGTGCCGGAGAGTGGCAATCTGGGAACCTCCTTACTCAGAATACTGCTACCTTCACACTGTCATAAGAATGCAGCTAGTTGAGAGCTGGCTTCTAGGCATGCTTCCCTGTGCGAGTTGAGGACAGGGCAGAACCCTCCCGCATCCTGCCTGACTGTAGACGTACCTGCTAACCTCCTTATGTTAGTGGCTGCGATAGGTTGTGGGAAAAGCATGTGTAAGCATTGGGCCTGAACTCCCGTGTATCTGAGTTGAATACAGCGATTTCCAACTTCTTCTTCAATAGGAGTGTAGCTAGGTTCCAACTCCCATGTCCGAGTGGGTAGCAGACATCTGCCTCCCATGCATACACACTTCTGAGAGTTGAGCTCATGGCCTGTAACCCTACATCCTGCCTGCCGCTACCTTTCGCTTCCAAAAGTCCTAGGCTCGCTGCTTGACGCAAGTGTTGGGAGAGGTAACTGGAATCTCCCGGCACACAAGACTAGTGCCTCCAAGCTCAATCCAGCGATTTCCTAGTAATTCCTGGGGTAGACTGGTGCTACATACTAAGTTCCATACGTGAGTAGGTAGTTGAACGCCTTGTCCAAAAACATCTTACTTCTGAGAGTTGAGCTCACCCTCAGTCCCTCACAGTTCCACACTGCCTGCAGAGTGAGTTTCGCACGTCTTCACCAGAGACGTTTGCCAGAGGCTTCTGAGACGCAAGTTAACAATGCAGACCTGGAGGGTATCTCCAGGTGCAGTAGAGTGGTAATCTGGGAACCTCCTGTCTCAGAATACTGCTACCTTCACCCAGCCATAAGAATGCAGCTAGTTGACAGCTGGCTTCAAGGCATGCTTCCCTGTGAGAGCTAAGGACAGGGCACAACCCTCCCGCATCCTGCTTGACTGTAGAAGGAGCTGCTAACGTCCTCATGTTAGTGGCAGGGATAGGTTGTGAGAAAAGCATGTGGAATCGTTGTGCCTGAACCCACGTGTATCTGAGTTGAATACAGCGATTTCCAAAGTCCTTCTTCATTAGAGTGTAGCTAGGTTCCCACTCGTATGTACGAGTGGGTAGCAGACATCTGCCTCCCATGCATACCCATTTCTGAGATTTGAGCTTATGGCCTGTAACACTACCTCCTGCCTGCAGCTACCTTTCGCTTCCAAAAGGCCTAGGCTCGCTGCTTCACCGAAGTGTTGGGAGAGGTAACTGGAATCTCCCGGCACACAAGACTAGTGCCTCCAAGCTCAATCCAGCGATTTCCCAGTAATTCCTGGGGTAGACTGGTGCTACATACTAAGTTCCATATGTGAGAAGGTAGCTGAACGCCTTGTCCAAAATCATCTTACTGCTGAGAGTTGAGCTCACCCTCAGTCCCTCACAGTTCCACACTGCCTGCAGAGTGAGTTTCGCACGTCTTCATCAGAGACGTTTGCTAGAGGCTATGAGTCGCAAGTTAACAATGCCGACCTGGACGGTATCTCCAGGTGCAGTAGAGTGGTAATCTGGGAACCTCCTGTCTCAGAATACTGCTACCTTCACCCTGCCATAAGAATGCAGCTAGTTGACAGCTGGCTTCAAGGCATGCTTCCCTGTGAGAGCTAAGGACAGGGCACAACCCTCCCGCATCCTGCTTGACTGTAGAAGGAGCTGCTAATGTCCTCATGTTAGTGGCAGGGAAAGGTTGTGAGAAAAGCATGTGGAATCGTTGTGCCTGAACCCACGTGTATCTGAGTTGAATACAGCGATTTCCAAAGTCCTTCTTCATCAGAGTGTAGCTAGGTTCCCACTCGCATGTCCGAGTGGGTAGCAGACATCTGCCTCCCATGCATACTCACTTCTGAGAGTTGAGCTTATGGCCTGTAACCCTACCTCCTGCCTGCAGCTACCTTTCGCTTCCAAAAGGCCTAGGCTCGCTGCTTCACCGAAGTGTTGGGAGAGGTAACTGGAATCTCCCGGCACACAAGACTAGTGCCTCCAAGCTCAATCCAGCGATTTCCCAGTAATTCCTGGGTTAGACTGGTGCTACATACTAAGTTCCATATGCGAGAAGGTAACGCCTTGTCCAAAATCATCTTACTGCTGAGAGTTGAGCTCACACTCAGTCCTCACAGTTACACACTGCCTGCAGAGTGAGTTTCCCACGTCTTCACCAGAGACTTTTGCCAGAGGCCTCTGAGGCGCAAGTTAAAAACGCAGACCTGGAGGGTATCTCCAGGTGCAGTAGAGTGGCAATCTGGACCTCCTTACTCAGAATACTGCTACCTTCACACTGTCATAAGAATGCAGCTAGTTGAGAGCTGGCTTCTAGGTAAGCTTCCCTATGAGAGTTGAGGACAGGGCAGAACCCTCCCGCATCCTGCCTGACTGTAGACGTACCTGCTAACCTCCTTATGTTAGTGGCTGGGATAGGTTGTGGGAAAAGCATGTGTAAGCATTGGGCCTGAACTCCCGTGTATCTGAGTTGAATACAGCGATTTCCAACATCCTTCTTCAATAGGAGTGTAGCTAGGTTCCAACTCCCATGTCCGAGTGGGTAGCAGACCTCTGCCTCCCATGCATACACACTTCTGAGAGTTGAGCTCATGGCCTGTAACCCTACATCGTGCCTGCCGCTACCTTTCGCTTCCAAAAGGCTCGCTGCTTGACGCAAGTGTTGGGAGAGGTAACTGGAATCTCCCGGCACACAAGACGAGTGCCTCCAAGCTCAATCAAGCGATTTCCTAGTAATTCCTGGGGTAGACTGGTGCTACATACTAAGTTCCATACGTGAGTAGGTAGTTGAACGCCTTGTCCAAAAACATCTTACTTCTGAGAGTTGAGTTCACCCTCAGTCCCTCACAGTTCCACACTGCCTGCAGAGTGAGTTTCGCATGTCTTCACCAGAGACGTTTGCCTGAGGCTTCTGAGACGCAAGTTAACAATGCAGACCTGGAGGGTATCTCCAGGTGCAGTAGAGTGGTAATCTGGGAACCTCCTGTCTCAGAATACTGCTACCTTCACCCTGCCATAAGAATGCAGCTAGTTGACAGCTGGCTTCAAGGCATGCTTCCCTGTGAGAGCTAAGGACAGGGCACAACCCTCCCGCATCCTGCTTGACTGTAGAAGGAGCTGCTAACGTCCTCATGTTAGTGGCATGGAAAGGTTGTGAGAAAAGCATGTGGAATCGTTGTGCCTGAACCCACGTGTATCTGAGTTGAATACAGCGATTTCCAAAGTCCTTCTTCATCAGAGTGTAGCTAGGTTCCCACTCGCATGTCCGAGTGGGTAGCAGACATCTGCCTCCCATGCATACCCACTTCTGAGAGTTGAGCTTATGGCCTGTAACCCTACCTCCTGCCTGCAGCTACCTTTTGCTTCCAAAAGGCCTAGGCTCGCTGCTTCACCGAAGTGTTGGGAGTGGTAACTGGAATCTCCCGGCATACAAGACTAGTGCCTCCAAGCTCAATCCAGCGATTTCCCAGTAATTCCTGGGGTAGACTGGTGCTACATACTAAGTTCCATATGTGAGAAGGTAGCTGAACGCCTTGTCCAAAATCATCTTACTGCTGAGAGTTGAGCTCACCCTCAGTCCCTCACAGTTCCACACTGCCTGCAGAGTGAGTTTCGCACGTCTTCACCAGAGACGTTTGCCAGAGGCTATGAGACGCAAGTTAACAATGCAGACCTGGAGGGTATCTCCAGGTGCAGTAGAGTGGTAATCTGGGAACCTCCTGTCTCAGAATAGTGCTACCTTCACCCTGCCATAAGAATGCAGCTAGTTGACAGCTGGCTTCAAGGCATGCTTCCCTGTGGGAGCTAAGGACAGGGCACAACCCTCCCGCATCCTGCTTGACTGTACAAGGAGCTGCTAACGTCCTCATGTTAGTGGCAGGGAAAGTTTGTGAGAAAAGCATGTGGAATCGTTGTGCCTGAACCCACGTGTATCTGAGTTGAATACAGCGATTTCCAAAGTCCTTCTTCATCAGAGTGTAGCTAGGTTCCCACTCGCATGTCCGAGTGGGTAGCAGACATCTGCCTCCCATGCATACCCACTTCTGAGAGTTGAGCTTATGGCCTGTAACCCTACCTCCTGCCTGCAGCTACCTTTTGCTTCCAAAAGGCCTAGGCTCGCTGCTTCACCGAAGTGTTGGGAGAGGTAACTGGAATCTGCCGGCACACAAGACCAATGCCTCCAAGCTCAATCTAGCGATTTCCCAGTAATTCCTGGGGTAGACTGGTGCTACATACTAAGTTCCATATGTGAGAAGGTAGCTGAACGCCTTGTCCAAAATCATCTTACTTCTGAGAGTTGAGTTCACCCTCAGTCCCTCACAGTTCCACGCTGCCTGCAGAGTGAGTTTCGCACGTCTTCACCAGAGACGTTTGCCAGAGGCTATGAGACGCAAGTTAACAATGCAGACCTGGAGGGTATCTCCAGGTGCAGTAGAGTGGTAATCTGGGAACCTCCTGTCTCAGAATACTGCTACCTTCACCCTGCCATAAGAATGCAGCTATTTGACAGCTGGCTTCAAGGCATGCTTCCCTGTGAGAGCTAAGGACAGGGCACAACCCTCCCGCATCCTGCTTGACTGTACAAGGAGCTGCTAACGTCCTCATGTTAGTGGCAGGGAAAGGTTGTGAGAAAAGCATGTGGAATCGTTGTGCCTGAACCCACGTGTATCTGAGTTGAATACAGCTATTTCCAAAGTCCTTCTTCATCAGAGTGTAGCTAGGTTCCCACTCGCATGTCCGAGTGGGTAGCAGACATCTGCCTCCCATGCATACCCACTTCTGAGAGTTGAGCTTATGGCCTGTAACCCTACCTCCTGCCTGCAGCTACCTTTCGCTTCCAAAAGGCCTAGGCTCGCTGCTTCACCGAAGTGTTGGGAGAGGTAACTGGAATCTCCCGGCACACAAGACTAGTGCCTCCAAGCTCAATCCAGTGATTTCCCAGTAATTCCTGGGGTAGACTGGTGCTACATACTAAGTTCCATATGTGAGAAGGTAACGCCTTGTCCAAAATCATCTTACTGCTGAGAGTTGAGCTCACCCTCAGTCCTCACAGTTACACACTGCCTGCAGAGTGAGTTTCCCACGTCTTCACCAGAGACTTTTGCCAGAGGCCTCTGAGACGCAAGTTAAAAATGCAGACCTGGAGGGTATCTCCAGGTGCAGTAGAGTGGCAATCTGGGAACCTCCTTACTCAGAATACTGCTACCTTCACACTGTCATAAGAATGCAGCTAGTTGAGAGCTGGCTTCTAGGTATGCTTCCCTCTGAGAGTTGAGGACAGGGCAGAACCCTCCCGCATCCTGCCTGACTGTAGACGTACCTGCTAACCTCCTTATGTTAGTGGCTGGGATAGGTTGTGGGAAAAGTATGTGTAAGCATTGGGCCTGAACTCCCGAGTATCTGAGTTGAATACAGCGATTTCCAACATCCTTCTTCAATAGGAGTGTAGCTAGGTTCCAACTCCCATGTCCGAGTGGGTAGCAGACATCTGCCTCCCATGCATACACACTTCTGAGAGTTGAGCTCATGGCCTGTAACCCTACATCGTGCCTGCCGCTACCTTTCGCTTCCAAAAGGCTCGCTGCTTGACGCAAGTGTTGGGAGAGGTAACTGGAATCTCCCGGCACACAAGACGAGTGCCTCCAAGCTCAATCAAGCGATTTCCTAGTAATTCCTGGGGTAGACTGGTGCTACATACTAAGTTCCATACATGAGTAGGTAGTTGAACGCCTTGTCCAAAAACATCTTACTTCTGAGAGTTGAGTTCACCCTCAGTCCCTCACAGTTCCACACTGCCTGCAGAGTGAGTTTCGCACGTCTTCACCAGAGACGTTTGCCAGAGGCTATGAGACGCAAGTTAACAATGCAGAACTGGAGGGTATCTCCAGGTGCAGTAGAGTGGTAATCTGGGAACCTCCTGTCTCAGAATACTGCTACCTTCACCCTGCCATAAGAATGCAGCTAGTTGACAGCTGGCTTCAAGGCATGCTTCCCTGTGAGAGCTAAGGACAGGGCACAACCCTCCCGCATCCTGCTTGACTGTAGAAGGAGCTGCTAACGTCCTCATGTTAGTGGCAGGGAAAGGTTGTGAGAAAAGCATGTGGAATCGTTGTGCCTGAACCCACGTGTATCTGAGTTGAATACAGCGATTTCCAAAGTCCTTCTTCATCAGAGTGTAGCTAGGTTCCCACTCGCATGTCCGAGTGGGTAGCAGACATCTGCCTCCCATGCATACCCACTTCTGAGAGTTGAGCTTATGGCCTGTAACCCTACCTCCTGCCTGCAGCTACCTTTCGCTTCCAAAAGGCCTAGGCTCGCTGCTTCACCGAAGTGTTGGGAGAGGTAACTGGAATCTCCCGGCACACAAGACTAGTGCCTCCAAGCTCAATCCAGCGATTTCCCAGTAATTCCTGGGGTAGACTGGTGCTACATACTAAGTTCCATATGTGAGAAGGTAGCTGAACGCCTTGTCCAAAATCATCTTACTTCTGAGAGTTGAGCTCACCCTCAGTCCCTCACAGTTCCACACTGCCTGCAGAGTGAGTTTCGCACGTCTTCACCAGAGACGTTTGCCAGAGGCTATGAGACGCAAGTTAACAATGCAGACCTGGAGGGTATCTCCAGGTGCAGTAGAGTGGTAATCTGGGAACCTCCTGTCTCAGAATACTGCTACCTTCACCCTGCCATAAGAATGCAGCTAGTTGACAGCTGGCTTCAAGGCATGCTTCCCTGTGAGAGCTAAGGACAGGGCACAACCCTCCCGCATCCTGTTTGACTGTAGAAGGAGCTGCTAACGTCCTCATGTTAGTGGCAGGGAAAGGTTGTGAGAAAAGCATGTGGAATCGTTGTGCCTGAACCCACGTGTATCTGAGTTGAATACAGCGATTTCCAAAGTCCTTCTTCATCAGAGTGTAGCTAGGTTCCCACTCGCATGTCCGAGTGGGTAGCAGACATCTGCCTCCCATGCATACCCACTTCTGAGAGTTCAGCTTATGGCCTGTAGCCCTACCTCCTGCCTGCAGCTACCTTTCGCTTCCAAAAGGCCTAGGCTCGCTGCTTCACCGAAGTGTTGGGAGAGGTAACTGGAATCTGCCGGCACACAAGACTAGTGCCTCCAAGCTCAATCCAGCGATTTCCTAGTAATTCCTGGGGTAGACTGGTGCTACATACTAAGTTCCATATGTGAGAAGGTAGCTGAACGCCTTGTCCAAAATCATCTTACTGCTGAGAGTTGAGCTCACCCTCAGTCCCTCACAGTTCCACACTGCCTGCAGAGTGAGTTTCCCACGTCTTCACCAGAGACTTTTGCCAGAGTCCTCTGAGAAGCAAGTTAACAATGCAGACCTGGACGGTATCTCCAGGTGCAGTAGAGTGGTAATTTTGAACCTCCTTACTCAGAATACTGCTACCTTCACACTGTCATAAGAATGCAGCTAGTTGAGAGCTGGCTTCTAGGCATGCTTCCCTGTGAGAGCTGAGGACAGGGCAGAACCCTCCCGCATCCTGCCTGACTGTAGACGTACCTGCTAACCTCCTTATGTTAGTGGCTGGGATAGGTTGTGGGAAAAGCATGTGTAAGCATTGGGCCTGAACTCCCGTGTATCTGAGTTGAATACAGCGATTTCCAACATCCTTCTTCAATAGGAGTGTAGCTAGGTTCCAACTCCCATGTCCGAGTGGGTAGCAGACATCTGCCTCCCATGCATACACACTTCTGAGAGTTGAGCTCTTGGCCTGTAACCTTACATCCTGCCTGCCGCTACCTTTCGCTTCCAAAAGGCCTAGGCTCGCTGCTTGACGCAAGTGTTGGGAGAGGTAACTGGAATCTCCCGGCACACAAGACGAGTGCCTCCAAGCTCAATCAAGCGATTTCCTAGTAATTCCTGGGGTAGACTGGTGCTACATACTAAGTTCCATACGTGAGTAGGTAGTTGAACGCCTTGTCCAAAAACATCTTACTTCTGAGAGTTGAGCTCACCCTCAGTCCCTCAGAGTTCCACACTGCCTGCAGAGTGTGTTTCGCATGTCTTCACCAGAGACGTTTGCCTGAGGCTTCTGAGACGCAAGTTAACAATGCAGACCTGGACGGTATCTCCAGGTGCAGGAGAGTGGTAATCTGGGAACCTCCTGTCTCAGAATACTGCTACCTTCACCCTGCCATAAGAATGCAGCTAGTTGGCAGCTGGCTTCAAGGCATGCTTCCCTGTGAGAGCTAAGGACAGGGCACAACCCTCCCGCATCCTGCTTGACTGTAGAAGGAGCTGCTAACGTCCTCATGTTAGTGGCAGGGAAAGGTTGTGAGAAAAGCATGTGGAATCGTTGTGCCTGAACCCAAGTGTATCTGAGTTGAATACAGCGATTTCCAAAGTCCTTCTTCATCAGAGTGTAGCTAGGTTCCCACTCGCATGTCCGAGTGGGTAGCAGACATCTGCCTCCCATGCATACCCACTTCTGAGAGTTGAGCTTATGGCCTGTAACCCTACCTCCTGCCTGCATCTACCTTTCGCTTCCAAAAGGCCTAGGCTCGCTGCTTCACCGAAGTGTTGGGAGAGGTAACTGGAATCTCCCGGCACACAAGACTAGTGCCTCCAAGCTCAATCCAGCGATTTCCCAGTAATTCCTGGGGTAGACTGGTGCTACATACTAAGTTCCATATGTGAGAAGGTAGCTGAACGCCTTGTCCAAAATCATCTGACTTCTGAGAGTTGAGCTCACCCTCAGTCCCTCACAGTTCCACACTGCCTGCAGAGTGAGTTTCGCACGTCTTCACCAGAGACGTTTGCCAGAGGCTATGAGACGCAAGTTAACAATGCAGACCTGGAGGGTATCTCCAGGTGCAGTAGAGTGGTAATCTGGGAACCTCCTGTCTCAGAATACTGCTACCTTCACCCTGCCATAAGAATGCAGCTAGTTGGCAGCTGGCTTCAAGGCATGCTTCCCTGTGAGAGCTAAGGACAGGGCACAACCCTCCCGCATCCTGCTTGACTGTAGAAGGAGCTGCTAACGTCCTCATGTTAGTGGCAGGGAAAGGTTGTGAGAAAAGCATGTGGAATCGTTGTGCCTGAACCCACGTGTATCTGAGTTGAATACAACGATTTCCAAAGTTCTTCTTCATCAGAGTGTAGCTAGGTTCCCACTCGCATGTCCGAGTGGGTAGCAGACATCTACCTCCCATGCATACACACTTCTGAGAGTTGAGCTTATGGCCTGTAACCCTACCTCCTGCCTGCAGCTACCTTTCGATTCCAAAAGGCCTAGGCTCGCTGCTTCACCGAAGTGTTGGGAGAGGTCACTGGAATCTCCCGGCACACAAGACTAGTGCCTCCAAGCTCAATCCAGCGATTTCCCAGTAATTCCTGGGGTAGACTGGTGCTACATACTAAGTTCCATATGTGAGAAGGTAGCTGAACGCCTTGTCCAAAATCATCTTACTTCTGAGAGTTGAGCTCACCCTCAGTCACCCACAGTTCCACACTGCCTGCAGAGTGAGTTTCGCACGTCTTCAACAGAGACGTTTGCCAGAGGCTATGAGACGCAAGTTAACAATGCAGACCTGGAGGGTATCTCCAGGTGCCGGAGAGTGGCAATCTGGGAACCTCCTTACTCAGAATACTGCTACCTTCACACTGTCATAAGAATGCAGCTAGTTGAGAGCTGGCTTCTAGGCATGCTTCCCTGTGAGAGTTGAGGACAGGGCAGAACCCTCCCGCATCCTGCCTGACTGTAGACGTACCTGCTAACCTCCTTATGTTAGTGGCTGGGATAGGTTGTGGGAAAAGCATGTGTAAGCATTGGGCCTGAACTCCCGTGTATCTGAGTTGAATACAGCGATTTCCAACATCCTTCTTCAATAGGAGTGTAGCTAGGTTCCAACTCCCATGTCAGAGTGGGTAGCAGACATCTGCCTCCCATGCATACACACTTCTGAGAGTTGAGCTCATGGCCTGTAACCCTACATCCTGCCTGCCGCTACCTTTCGCTTCCAAAAGGCCTAGGCTCGCTGCTTGACGCAAGTGTTGGGAGAGGTAACTGGAATCTCCCGGCACACAAGACGAGTGCCTCCAAGCTCAATCCAGCGATTTCCCAGTAATTCCTGGGGTAGACTGGTGCTACATACTAAGTTCCATATGTGAGAAGGTAGCTGAACGCCTTGTCCAAAATCATCTTACTTCTGAGAGTTGAGCTCACCCTCAGTCCCTCACAGTTCCACACTGCCTGCAGAGTGAGTTTCGCACGTCTTCACCAGAGAAGTTTGCCAGAGGCTATGAGACGCAAGTTAACAATGCAGACCTGGAGGGTATCTCCAGGTGCAGTAGAGTGGTAATCTGGGAACCTCCTGTCTCAGAATACTGCTACCTTCACCCTGCCATAAGAATGCAGCTAGTTGACAGCTGGCTTCAAGGCATGCTTCCCTGTGAGAGCTAAGGACAGGGCACAACCCTCCCGCATCCTGCTTGACTGTAGAAGGAGCTGCTAACGTCCTCATGTTAGTGGCAGGGAAAGGTTGTGAGAAAAGCATGTGGAATCGTTGTGCCTGAACCCACGTGTATCTGAGTTGAATACAGCGATTTCCAAAGTCCTTCTTCATCAGAGTGTAGCTAGGTTCCCACTCGCATGTCCGAGTGGGTAGCAGACATCTGCCTCCCATGCATACCCACTTCTGAGAGTTGAGCTTATGGCCTGTAACCCTACCTCCTGCCTGCAGCTACCTTTCGCTTCGAAAAGGCCTAGGCTCGCTGCTTCACCGAAGTGTTGGGAGAGGTAACTGGAATCTGCCGGCACACAAGACTAGTGCCTCCAAGCTCAATCCAGCGATTTCCCAGTAATTCCTGGGGTAGACTGGTGCTACATACTAAGTTCCATATGTGAGAAGGTAGCTGAACGCCTTGTCCAAAATCATCTTACTTCTGAGAGTTGACCTCACCCTCAGTCCCTCACAGTTCCACACTGCCTGCAGAGTGAGTTTCGCACGTCTTCACCAGAGACGTTTGCCAGAGGCTATGAGACGCAAGTTAACAATGCAGACCTGGAGGGTATCTCCAGGTGCAGTAGAGTGGTAATCTGGGAACCTCCTGTCTCAGAATACTGCTACCTTCACCCTGCCATAAGAATGCAGCTAGTTGACAGCTGGCTTCAAGGCATGCTTCCCTGTGAGAGCTAAGGACAGGGCACAACCCTCCCGCATCCTGCTTGACTGTACAAGGTGCTGCTAACGTCCTCATGTTAGTGGCAGGGAAAGGTTGTGAGAAAAGCATGTGGAATCGTTGTGCCTGAACCCACGTGTATCTGAGTTGAATACAGCGATTTCCAAAGTCCTTCTTCATCAGAGTGTAGCTAGGTTCCCACTCGCATGTCCGAGTGGGTAGCAGACATCTGCCTCCCATGCATACCCACTTCTGAGAGTTGAGCTTATGGCCTGTAACCCTACCTCCTGCCTGCAGCTACCTTTCGCTTCCAAAAGGCCTAGGCTCGCTGCTTCACCGAAGTGTTGGGAGAGGTAACTGGAATCTCCCGGCACACAAGACGAGTGCCTCCAAGCTCAATCCAGCGATTTCCCAGTAATTCCTGGGGTAGACTGGTGCTACATACTAAGTTCCATATGTGAGAAGGTAGCTGAACGCCTTGTCCAAAATCATCTTACTGCTGAGAGTTCAGCTCACCCTCAGTCCCTCACAGTTCCACACTGCCTGCAGAGTGAGTTTCGCACGTCTTCACCAGAGACGTTTGCCAGAGGCTATGAGACGCAAGTTAACAATGCAGACCTGGACGGTATCTCCAGGTGCAGTAGAGTGGTAATCTGGGAACCTCCTGTCTCAGAATACTGCTACCTTCACCCTGCCATAAGAATGCAGCTAGTTGACAGGTGGTTTCAAGGCATGCTTCCCTGTGAGAGTTGAGGACAGGGCAGAATCCTCCCGCATCCTGCCTGACTGTAGACGTACCTGCTAACCTCCTTATGTTAGTGGCTGGGATAGGTTGTGGGAAAAGCATGTGTAACCATTGGGCCTGAACTCCCGTGTATCTGAGTTGAATACAGCGATTTCCAACATCCTTCTTCAATAGGAGTGTAGCTAGGTTCCAACTCCCATGTCCGAGTGGGTAGCAGACATCTGCCTCCCATGCATACACACTTCTGAGAGTTGAGCTCATGGCCTGTAACCCTACATCGTGCCTGCCGAAACCTTTCGCTTCCAAAAGGCCTAGGCTCGCTGCTTGACGCAAGTGTTGGGAGAGGTAACTGGAATCTCCCGGCACACAAGACGAGTGCCTCCAAGCTCAATCAAGCGATTTCCTAGTAATTCCTGGGGTAGACTGGTGCTACATACTAAGTTCCATACGTGAGTAGGTAGTTGAACGCCTTGTCCAAAAACATCTTACTTCTGAGAGTTGAGCTCACCCTCAGTCCCTCACAGTTCCACACTGCCTGCAGAGTGAGTTTCGCACGTCTTCACCAGAGACGTTTGCCAGAGGCTTCTGAGACGCAAGTTAACAATGCAGACCTGGAGGGTATCTCCAGGTGCAGTAGAGTGGTAATCTGGGAACCTCCTGTCTCAGAATACTGCTACCTTCACCCTGCCATAAGAATGCAGCTAGTTGACAGCTGGCTTCAAGGCATGCTTCCCTGTGAGAGCTACGGACAGGGCACAACCCTCCCGCATCCTGCTTGACTGTACAAGGAGCTGCTAACGTCCTCATGTTAGTGGCAGGGAAAGGTTGTGAGAAAAGCATGTGGAATCGTTGTGCCTGAACCCACGTGTATCTGAGTTGAATACAGCGATTTCCAAAGTCCTTCTTCATCAGAGTGTAGCTAGGTTCCCACTCGCATGTCCGAGTGGGTAGCAGACATCTGCCTCCCATGCATACCCACTTCTGAGGGTTGAGCTTATGGCCTGTAACCCTACCTCCTGCCTGCAGCTACCTTTCGCTTCCAAAAGGCCTAGGCTCGCTGCTTCACCGAAGTGTTGGGAGAGGTAACTGGAATCTGCCGGCACACAAGACTAGTGCCTCCAAGCTCAATCCAGCGATTTCCTAGTAATTCCTGGGGTAGACTGGTGCTACATACTAAGTTCCATATGTGAGAAGGTAGCTGAACGCCTTGTCCAAAATCATCTTACTGCTGAGAGTTGAGCTCACCCTCAGTCCCTCACAGTTCCACACTGCCTGCAGAGTGAGTTTCCCACGTCTTCACCAGAGACTTTTGCCAGAGTCCTCTGAGACGCAAGTTAACAATGCAGACCTGGACGGTATCTCCAGGTGCCGGAGAGTGGCAATCTGGGAACCTCCTTACTCAGAATACTGCTACCTTCACACTGTCATAAGAATGCAGCTAGTTGAGAGCTGGCTTCTAGGCATGCTTCCCTGTGCGAGTTGAGGACAGGGCAGAACCCTCCCGCATCCTGCCTGACTGTAGACGTACCTGCTAACCTCCTTATGTTAGTGGCTGGGATAGGTTGTGGGAAAAGCATGTGTAAGCATTGGGCCTGAACTCCCGTGTATCTGAGTTGAATACAGCGATTTCCAACATCCTTCTTCAATAGGAGTGTAGCTAGGTTCCAACTCCCATGTCAGAGTGGGTAGCAGACATCTGCCTCCCATGCATACACACTTCTGAGAGTTGAGCTCATGGCCTGTAACCCTACATCCTGCCTGCCGCTACCTTTCGCTTCCAAAAGGCCTAGGCTCGCTGCTTGACGCAAGTGTTGGGAGAGGTAACTGGAATCTCCCGGCACACAAGACGAGTGCCTCCAAGCTCAATCCAGCGATTTCCCAGTAATTCCTGGGGTAGACTGGTGCTACATACTAAGTTCCATATGTGAGAAGGTAGCTGAACGCCTTGTCCAAAATCATCTTACTTCTGAGAGTTGAGCTCACCCTCAGTCCCTCACAGTTCCACACTGCCTGCAGAGTGAGTTTCGCACGTCTTCACCAGAGACGTTTGCCAGAGGCTATGAGACGCAAGTTAACAATGCAGACCTGGAGGGTATCTCCAGGTGCAGTAGAGTGGTAATCTGGGAACCTCCTGTCTCAGAATACTGCTACCTTCACCCTGCCATAAGAATGCAGCCAGTTGACAGCTGGCTTCAAGGCATGCTTCCCTGTGAGAGCTAAGGACAGGGCACAACCCTCCCCCATCCTGCTTGACTGTACAAGGAGCTGCTAACGTCCTCATGTTAGTAGCAGGGAAAGGTTGTGAGAAAAGCATGTGGAATCGTTGTGCCTGAACCCACGTGTATCTGAGTTGAATACAGCGATTTCCAAAGTCCTTCTTCATCAGAGTGTAGCTAGGTTCCCACTCGCATGTCCGACTGGGTAGCAGACATCTGCCTCCCATGCATACCCACTTCTGAGAGTTGAGCTTATGGCCTGTAACCCTACCTCCTGCCTGCAGCTACCTTTCGCTTCCAAAAGGCCTAGGCTCGCTGCTTCACCGAAGTGTTGGGAGAGGTAACTGGAATCTCCCGGCACACAAGACTAGTGCCTCCAAGCTCAATCCAGCGATTTCCCAGTAATTCCTGGGGTAGACTGGTGCTACATACTAAGTTCCATATGTGAGAAGGTAGCTGAACGCCTTGTCCAAAATCATCTTACTTCTGAGAGTTGAGCTCACCCTCAGTCCCTCACAGTTCCACACTGCCTGCAGAGTGAGTTTCACCAGAGACGTTTGCCAGAGGCTATGAGACGCAAGTTAACAATGCAGACCTGGAGGGTATCTCCAGGTGCAGTAGAGCGGTAATCTGGGAACCTCCTGTCTCAGAATACTGCTACCTTCACCCTGCCATAAGAATGCAGCTAGTTGACAGCTGGCTTCAAGGCATGCTTCCCTGTGAGAGCTAAGGACAGGGCACAACCCTCCCGCATCTTGCTTGACTGTAGAAGGAGCTGTTAACGTCCTCATGTTAGTGGCAGGGAAAGGTTGTGAGAAAAGCATGTGGAATCGTTGTGCCTGAACCCACGTGTATCTGAGTTGAATACAGCGATTTCCAAAGTCCTTCTTCATCAGAGTGTAGCTAGGTTCCCACTCGCATGTCCGAGTGGGTAGCAGACATCTGCCTCCCATGCATACCCACTTCTGAGAGTTGAGCTTATGGCCTGTAACCCTACCTCCTGCCTGCAGCTACCTTTCGCTTCCAAAAGGCCTAGGCTCGCTGCTTCACCGAAGTGTTGGGAGAGGTAACTGGAATCTCACGGCACACAAGACTAGTGCCTCCAAGCTCAATCCAGCGATTTCCTAGTAATTCCTGGGGTAGACTGGTGCTACATACTAAGTTCCATATGTGAGAAGGTAGCTGAACGCCTTGTCCAAAATCATCTTACTGCTGAGAGTTGAGCTCACCCTCAGTCCCTCACAGTTCCACACTGCCTGCAGAGTGAGTTTCCCACGTCTTCACCAGAGACTTTTGCCAGAGTCCTCTGAGACGCAAGTTAACAATGCAGACCTGGACGGTATCTCCAGGTGCCGGAGAGTGGCAATCTGGGAACCTCCTTACTCAGAATACTGCTACCTTCACACTGTCATAAGAATGCAGCTAGTTGAGAGCTGGCTTCTAGGCATGCTTCCCTGTGAGAGTTGAGGACAGGGCAGAACCCTCCCGCATCCTGCCTGACTGTAGACGTACCTGCTAACCTCCTTATGTTAGTGGCTGGGATAGGTTGTGGGAAAAGCATGTGTAAGCATTGGGCCTGAACTCCCGTGTATCTGAGTTGAATACAGCGATTTCCAACATCCTTCTTCAATAGGAGTGTAGCTAGGTTCCAACTCCCATGTCCGAGTGGGTAGCAGACATCTGCCTCCCATGCATACCTACTTCTGAGAGTTGAGCTTATGGCCTGTAACCCTACCTCCTGCCTGCAGCTACCTTTCGCTTCCAAAAGGCCTAGGCTCGCTGCTTGACGCAAGTGTTGGGAGAGGTAACTGGAATCTCCCGGCACACAAGACTAGTGCCTCCAAGCTCAATCCAGCGATTTCCCAGTAATTCCTGGGGTAGACTGGTGCTACATACAAAGTTCCATATGTGAGAAGGTAGCTGAACGCCTTGTCCAAAATCATCTTACTGCTGAGAGTTGAGCTCACCCTCAGTCCCTCACAGTTCCACACTGCCTGCAGAGTGAGTTTCCCACGTCTTCACCAGAGACTTTTGCCAGAGGCCTCTGAGATGCAAGTTAACAATGCAGACCTGGACGGTATCTCCAGGTGCCGGAGAGTGGCAATCTGGGAACCTCCTTACTCAGAATACTGCTACCTTCACACTGTCATAAGAATGCAGCTAGTTGAGAGCTGGCTTCTAGGCATGCTTCCCTGTGAGAGTTGAGGACAGGGCAGAACCCTCCCGCATCCTGCCTGACTGTAGACGTACCTGCTAACCTCCTTATGTTAGTGGCTGGGATAGGTTGTGGGAAAAGCATGTGTAAGCATTGGGCCTGAACTCCCGTGTATCTGAGTTGAATACAGCGATTTCCAACATCCTTCTTCAATAGGAGTGTAGCTAGGTTCCAACTCCCATGTCCGAGTGGGTAGCAGACATCTGCCTCCCATGCATACACACTTCTGAGAGTTGAGCTCATGGCCTGTAACCGTACATCCTGCCTGCCGCTATCTTTCGCTTCCAAAAGGCCTAGGCTCGCTGCTTGACGCAAGTGTTGGGAGAGGTAAATGGAATCTCCCGGCACACAAGACGAGTGCCTCCAAGCTCAATCAAGCGATTTCCCAGTAATTCCTGGGGTAGAATGTTGCTACATACTAAGTTCCATATGTGAGAAGGTAGCTGAACGCCTTGTCCAAAATCATCTTACTGCTGAGAGTTGAGCTCACCCTCAGTCCCTCACAGTTCCACACTGCCTGCAGAGTGAGTTTCCCACGTCTTCACAGGAGACTTTTGCCAGAGGCCTCTGAGATGCAAGTTAACAATGCAGACCTGGACGGTATCTCCAGGTGCCGGAGAGTGGCAATCTGGGAACCTCCTTACTCAGAATACTTTTACCTTCACACTGTCATAAGAATGCAGCTAGTTGAGAGCTGGCTTCTAGGCATGCTTCCCTGTGAGAGTTGAGGACAGGGCAGAACCCTCCGGCATCCTGCCTGACTGTAGACGTACCTGCTAACCTCCTTATGTTAGTGGCTGGGATAGGTTGAGGGAAAAGCATGTGTAAGCATTGGGCCTGAACTCCCGTGTATCTGAGTTGAATACAGCGATTTCCAACATCCTTCTTCAATAGGAGTGTAGCTAGGTTCCAACTCCCATGTCCGAGTGGGTAGCAGACATCTGCCTCCCATGCATACACACTTCTGAGAGTTGAGCTCATGGCCTGTAACCCTACATCGTGCGTGCCGAAACCTTTCGCTTCCAAAAGGCCTAGGCTCGCTGCTTGACGCAAGTGTTGGGAGAGGTAACTGGAATCTCCCGGCACACAAGACTAGTGCCTCCAAGCTCAATCCAGCGATTTCCCAGTAATTCCTGGGGTAGACTGGTGCTACATACTAAGTTCCATATGTGAGAAGGTAGCTGAACGCCTTGTCCAAAATCATCTTACTTCTGAGAGTTGAGCTCACCCTCAGTCCCTCACAGTTCCACACTGCCTGCAGAGTGAGTTTCGCACGTCTTCACCAGAGACGTTTGCCAGAGGCTATGAGACGCAAGTTAACAATGCAGACCTGGAGGGTATCTCCAGGTGCAGTAGAGTGGTAATCTGGGAACCTCCTGTCTCAGAATACTGCTACCTTCACCCTGCCATAAGAATGCAGCTAGTTGACAGCTGGCTTCAAGGCATGCTTCCCTGTGAGAGCTAAGGACAGGGCACAACCCTCCCGCATCCTGCTTGACTGTACAAGGAGCTGCTAACGTCCTCATGTTAGTGGCAGGGAAAGGTTGTGAGAAAAGCATGTGGAATCGTTGTGCCTGAACCCACGTGTATCTGAGTTGAATACAGCGATTTCCAAAGTCCTTCTTCATCAGAGTGTAGCTAGGTTCCCACTCGCATGTCCGAGTGGGTAGCAGACATCTGCCTCCCATGTATACCCACTTCTGAGAGTTGAGCTTATGGCCTGTAACCCTACCTCCTGCCTGCAGCTACTTTTTGCTTCCAAAAGGCCTAGGCTCGCTGCTTCACCGAAGTGTTGGGAGTGGTAACTGGAATCTCCCGGCACACAAGACTAGTGCCACCAAGCTCAATCCAGCGATTTCCCAGTAATTCCTGGGGTAGACTGGTGCTACATACTAAGTTCCATATGTGAGAAGGTAGCTGAACGCCTTGTCCAAAATCATCTTACTTCTGAGAGTTGAGCTCACCCTCAGTCCCTCACAGTTCCACACTGCCTGCAGAGTGAGTTTCACCAGAGACGTTTGCCAGAGGCTATGAGACGCAAGTTAACAATGCAGACCTGGAGGGTATCTCCAGGTGCAGTAGAGCGGTAATCTGGGAACCTCCTGTCTCAGAATACTGCTACCTTCACCCTGCCATAAGAATGCAGCTAGTTGACAGCTGGCTTCAAGGCATGCTTCCCTGTGAGAGCTAAGGACAGGGCACAACCCTCCCGCATCTTGCTTGACTGTAGAAGGAGCTGTTAACGTCCTCATGTTAGTGGCAGGGAAAGGTTGTGAGAAAAGCATGTGGAATCGTTGTGCCTGAACCCACGTGTATCTGAGTTGAATACAGCGATTTCCAAAGTCCTTCTTCATCAGAGTGTAGCTAGGTTCCCACTCGCATGTCCGAGTGGGTAGCAGACATCTGCCTCCCATGCATACCCACTTCTGAGAGTTGAGCTTATGGCCTGTAACCCTACCTCCTGCCTGCAGCTACCTTTCGCTTCCAAAAGGCCTAGGCTCGCTGCTTCACCGAAGTGTTGGGAGAGGTAACTGGAATCTCACGGCACACAAGACTAGTGCCTCCAAGCTCAATCCAGCGATTTCCTAGTAATTCCTGGGGTAGACTGGTGCTACATACTAAGTTCCATATGTGAGAAGGTAGCTGAACGCCTTGTCCAAAATCATCTTACTGCTGAGAGTTGAGCTCACCCTCAGTCCCTCACAGTTCCACACTGCCTGCAGAGTGAGTTTCCCACGTCTTCACCAGAGACTTTTGCCAGAGTCCTCTGAGACGCAAGTTAACAATGCAGACCTGGACGGTATCTCCAGGTGCCGGAGAGTGGCAATCTGGGAACCTCCTTACTCAGAATACTGCTACCTTCACACTGTCATAAGAATGCAGCTAGTTGAGAGCTGGCTTCTAGGCATGCTTCCCTGTGAGAGTTGAGGACAGGGCAGAACCCTCCCGCATCCTGCCTGACTGTAGACGTACCTGCTAACCTCCTTATGTTAGTGGCTGGGATAGGTTGTGGGAAAAGCATGTGTAAGCATTGGGCCTGAACTCCCGTGTATCTGAGTTGAATACAGCGATTTCCAACATCCTTCTTCAATAGGAGTGTAGCTAGGTTCCAACTCCCATGTCCGAGTGGGTAGCAGACATCTGCCTCCCATGCATACCTACTTCTGAGAGTTGAGCTTATGGCCTGTAACCCTACCTCCTGCCTGCAGCTACCTTTCGCTTCCAAAAGGCCTAGGCTCGCTGCTTGACGCAAGTGTTGGGAGAGGTAACTGGAATCTCCCGGCACACAAGACTAGTGCCTCCAAGCTCAATCCAGCGATTTCCCAGTAATTCCTGGGGTAGACTGGTGCTACATACTAAGTTCCATATGTGAGAAGGTAGCTGAACGCCTTGTCCAAAATCATCTTACTTCTGAGAGTTGAGCTCACCCTCAGTCCCTCACAGTTCCACACTGCCTGCAGAGTGAGTTTCGCACGTCTTCACCAGAGACGTTTGCCAGAGGCTATGAGACGCAAGTTAACAATGCAGACCTGGAGGGTATCTCCAGGTGCAGTAGAGTGGTAATCTGGGAACCTCCTGTCTCAGAATACTGCTACCTTCACCCTGCCATAAGAATGCAGCTAGTTGACAGCTGGCTTCAAGGCATGCTTCCCTGTGAGAGCTAAGGACAGGGCACAACCCTCCCGCATCCTGCTTGACTGTACAAGGAGCTGCTAACGTCCTCATGTTAGTGGCAGGGAAAGGTTGTGAGAAAAGCATGTGGAATCGTTGTGCCTGAACCCACGTGTATCTGAGTTGAATACAGCGATTTCCAAAGTCCTTCTTCATCAGAGTGTAGCTAGGTTCCCACTCGCATGTCCGAGTGGGTAGCAGACATCTGCCTCCCATGTATACCCACTTCTGAGAGTTGAGCTTATGGCCTGTAACCCTACCTCCTGCCTGCAGCTACTTTTTGCTTCCAAAAGGCCTAGGCTCGCTGCTTCACCGAAGTGTTGGGAGTGGTAACTGGAATCTCCCGGCACACAAGACTAGTGCCACCAAGCTCAATCCAGCGATTTCCCAGTAATTCCTGGGGTAGACTGGTGCTACATACTAAGTTCCATATGTGAGAAGGTAGCTGAACGCCTTGTCCAAAATCATCTTACTTCTGAGAGTTGAGCTCACCCTCAGTCCCTCACAGTTCCACACTGCCTGCAGAGTGAGTTTCGCACGTCTTCACCAGAGACTTTTGCCAGAGGCTATGAGACTGAAGTTAACAATGCAGACCTGGAGGGTATCTCCAGGTGCAGTAGAGTGGTAATCTGGGAACCTCCTGTCTCAGAATACTGCTACCTTCACCCTGCCATAAGAATGCAGCTAGTTGACAGCTGGCTTCAAGGCATGCTTCCCTGTGAGAGCTAAGGACAGGGCACAACCCTCCCGCATCCTGCTTGACTGTACAAGGAGCTGCTAACGTCCTCATGTTAGTGGCAGGGAAAGGTTGTGAGAAAAGCATGTGGAATCGTTGTGCCTGAACCCACGTGTATCTGAGTTGAATACAGCGATTTCCAAAGTCCTTCTTCATCAGAGTGTAGCTAGGTTCCCACTCGCATGTCCGAGTGGGTAGCAGACATCTGCCTCCCATGCATACCCACTTCTGAGAGTTGAGCTTATGGCCTGTAACCCTACCTCCTGCCTGCAGCTACCTTTCGCTTCCAAAAGGCCTAGGCTCGCTGCTTCACCGAAGTGTTGGGAGAGGTAACTGGAATCTCCCGGCACACAAGACTAGTGCCTCCAAGCTCAATCCAGCGATTTCCCAGTAATTCCTGGGGTAGACTGGTGCTACATACTAAGTTCCATATGTGAGAAGGTAGCTGAACGCCTTGTCCAAAATCATCTTACTGCTGAGAGTTGAGCTCACCCTCAGTCCCTCACAGTTCCACACTGCCTGCAGAGTGAGTTTCCCACGTCTTCACCAGAGATTTTTGCCAGAGGTCTCTGAGACGCAAGTTAACAATGCAGACCTGGACGGTATCTCCAGGTGCCGGAGAGTGGCAATCTGGGAACCTCCTTACTCAGAATACTTTTACCTTCACACTGTCATAAGAATGCAGCTAGTTGAGAGCTGGCTTCTAGGCATGCTTCCCTGTGAGAGTTGAGGACAGGGCAGAACCCTCCGGCATCCTGCCTGACTGTAGACGTACCTGCTAACCTCCTTATGTTAGTGGCTGGGATAGGTTGAGGGAAAAGCATGTGTAAGCATTGGGCCTGAACTCCCGTGTATCTGAGTTGAATACAGCGATTTCCAACATCCTTCTTCAATAGGAGTGTAGCTAGGTTCCAACTCCCATGTCCGAGTGGGTAGCAGACATCTGCCTCCCATGCATACACACTTCTGAGAGTTGAGCTCATGGCCTGTAACCCTACATCGTGCGTGCCGAAACCTTTCGCTTCCAAAAGGCCTAGGCTCGCTGCTTGACGCAAGTGTTGGGAGAGGTAATTGGAATCTCCCGGCACACAAGACTAGTGCCTCCAAGCTCAATCCAGCGATTTCCCAGTGATTCCTGGGGTAGACTGGTGCTACATACTAAGTTCCATATGTGAGAAGGTAGCTGAACGCCTTGTCCAAAATCATCTTACTGCTGAGAGTTGAGCTCACCCTCAGTCCCTCACAGTTCCACACTGCCTGCAGAGTGAGTTTCGCACGTCTTCACCAGAGACGTTTGCCAGAGGCTATGAGACGCAAGTTAACAATGCAGACCTGGACGGTATCTCCAGGTGCAGTAGAGTGGTAATCTGGGAACCTCCTGTCTCAGAATACTGCTACCTTCACCCTGCCATAAGAATGCAGCTAGTTGACAGCTGGCTTCAAGGCATGCTTCCCTGTGAGAGCTAAGGACAGGGCACAACCCTCCCGCATCCTGCTTGACTGTACAAGGAGCTGCTAACGTCTTCATGTTAGTGGCAGGGAAAGGTTGTGAGAAAAGCATGTGGAATCGTTGTGCCTGAACCCACGTGTATCTGAGTTGAATACAGCGATTTCCAAAGTCCTTCTTCATCAGAGTGTAGCTAGGTTCCCACTCGCATGTCCGAGTGGGTAGCAGAAATCTGCCTCCCATGCATACCCACTTCTGAGAGTTGAGCTTATGGCCTGTAACCCTACCTCCTGCCTGCAGCTACTTTTTGCTTCCAAAAGGCCTAGGCTCGCTGCTTCACCGAAGTGTTGGGAGTGGTAACTGGAATCTCCCGGCACACAAGACTAGTGCCACCAAGCTCAATCCAGCGATTTCCCAGTAATTCCTGGGGTAGACTGGTGCTACATACTAAGTTCCATATGTGAGAAGGTAGCTGAACGCCTTGTCCAAAATCATCTTACTTCTGAGAGTTTAGCACACCCTCAGTCCCTCACAGTTCCACACTGCCTGCAGAGTGAGTTTCACCAGAGACGTTTGCCAGAGGCTTCTGAGACGCAAGTTAACAATGCAGACCTGGAGGGTATCTCCAGGTGCAGTAGAGTGGTAATCTGGGAACCTCCTGTCTCAGAATACTGCTACCTTCACCCTGCCATAAGAATGCAGCTAGTTGACAGCTGGCTTCAAGGCATGCTTCCCTGTGAGAGCTAAGGACAGGGCACAACCCTCCCGCATCCTGCTTGACTGTAGAAGGAGCTGCTAACGTCCTCATGTTAGTGGCAGGGAAAGGTTGTGAGAAAAGCATGTGGAATCGTTGTGCCTGAACCCACGTGTATCTGAGTTGAATACAGCGATTTCCAAAGTCCTTCTTCATCAGAGTGTAGCTAGGTTCCCACTCGCATGTCCGAGTGGGTAGCAGACATCTGCCTCCCATGCATACCCACTTCTGAGAGTTGAGCTTATGGCCTGTAACCCTACCTCCTGCCTGCAGCTACCTTTCGCTTCCAAAAGGCCTAGGCTCGCTGCTTCACCGAAGTGTTGGGAGTGGTAACTGGAATCTCCCGGCACACAAGACTAGTGCCTCCAAGCTCAATCCAGCGATTTCCCAGTAATTCCTGGGGTAGACTGGTGCTACATACTAAGTTCCATATGTGAGAAGGTAGCTGAACGCCTTGTCCAAAATCATCTTACTTCTGAGAGTTGAGCTCACCCTCAGTCCCTCACAGTTCCACACTGCCTGCAGAGTGAGTTTCGCACGTCTTCACCAGAGACGTTTGCCAGAGGCTTTGAGACGCAAGTTAACATGAGGACCTGGAGGGTATCTCCAGGTGCAGTAGAGTGGTAATCTGGGAACCTCCTGTCTCAAAATACTGCTACCTTCACCCTGCCATAAGAATGCAGCTAGTTGACAGCTGGCTTCAAGGCATGCTTCCCTGTGAGAGCTGAGGACAGGGCAGAACCCTCCCGCATCCTGCCTGACTGTAGACGTACCTGCTAACCTCCTTATGTTAGTGGCTGGGATAGGTTGTGGGAAAAGCATGTGTAAGCATTGGGCCTGAAATCCCGTGTATCTGAGTTGAATACAGCGATTTCCAACATCCTTCTTCAATAGGAGTGTAGCTAGGTTCCAACTCCCATGTCCGAGTGGGTAGCAGACATCTGCCTCCCATGCATACACACTTCTGAGAGTTGAGCTCATGGCCTGTAACCGTACATCCTGCCTGCCGCTACCTTTCGCTTCCAAAAGGCCTAGGCTCGCTGCTTCACTGAAGTGTTGGGAGAGGTAACTGGAATCTCCCGGCACACAAGACGAGTGCCTCCAAGCTCAATCCAGCGATTTCCCAGTAATTCCTGGGGTAGACTGGTGCTACATACTAAGTTCCATATGTGAGAAGGTAGCTGAACGCCTTGTCCAAAATCATCTTACTCCTGAGAGTTGAGCTCACCCTCAGTCCTCACAGTTCCACACTGCCTGCAGAGTGAGTTTCCCACGTCTTCACCAGAGACTTTTGCCAGAGGCCTCTGAGACGCAAGTTAACAATGCAGACCTGGACGGTATCTCCAGGTGCCGGAGAGTGGCAATCTGGGAACCTCCTTACTCAGAATACTGCTACCTTCACACTGTCATAAGAATGCAGCTAGTTGAGAGCTGGCTTCTAGGCATGCTTCCCTGTGAGAGTTGAGGACAGGGCAGAACCCTCCCGCATCCTGCCTGACTCTAGACGTACCTGCTAACCTCCTTATGTTAGTGGCTGGGATAGGTTGTGGGAAAAGCATGTGTAAGCATTGGGCCTGAACTCCCGTGTATCTGAGTTGAATACAGCGACTTCCAACATCCTTCTTCAATAGGAGTGTAGCTAGGTTCCAACTCCCATGTCCGAGTGGGTAGCAGACATCTGCCTCCCATGCATACACACTTCTGAGAGTTGATCTCATGGCCTGTAACCGTACATCCTGCCTGCCGCTATCTTTCGCTTCCAAAAGGCCTAGGCTCGCTGCTTGACGCAAGTGTTGGGAGAGGTAACTGGAATCTCCCGGCACACAAGACGAGTGCCTCCAAGCTCAATCAAGCGATTTCCCAGTAATTCCTGGGGTAGAATGGTGCTACATACTAAGTTCCATATGTGAGAAGGTAGCTGAACGCCTTGTCCAAAATCATCTTACTGCTGAGAGTTGAGCTCACCCTCAGTCCCTCACAGTTCCACACTGCCTGCAGAGTGAGTTTCGCACGTCTTCACCAGAGACGTTTGCCAGACGCTATGAGACGCAAGTTAACAATGCAGACCTGGAGGGTATCTCCAGGTGCAGTAGAGTGGTAATCTGGGAACCTCCTGTCTCAGAATACTGCTACCTTCACCCTGCCATAAGAATGCAGCTAGTTGACAGCTGGCTTCAAGGCATGCTTCACTGTGAGAGCTAAGGACAGGGCACAACCCTCCCGCATCCTGCTTGACTGTAGAAGGAGCTGCTAACGTCCTCATGTTAGTGGCAGGGAAAGGTTGTGAGAAAAGCATGTGGAATCGTTGTGCCTGAACCCACGTGTATCTGAGTTGAATACAGCGATTTCCAAAGTCCTTCTTCATCAGAGTGTAGCTAGGTTCCCACTCGCATGTCCGAGTGGGTAGCAGACATCTGCCTCCCATGCATACCCACTTCTGAGAGTTGAGCTTATGACCTGTAACCCTACCTCCTGCCTGCAGCTACTTTTTGCTTCCAAAAGGCCTAGGCTCGCTGCTTCACCGAAGTGTTGGCAGAGGTAACTGGAATCTCCCGGCACACAAGACTAGTGCCTCCAAGCTCAATCCAGCGATTTCCCAGTAATTCCTGGGGTAGACTGGTGCTACATACTAAGTTCCATATGTGAGAAGGTAGCTGAACGCCTTGTCCAAAATCATCTTACTGCTGAGAGTTGAGCTCACCCTCAGTCCTCACAGTTCCACACTGCCTGCAGAGTGAGTTTCCCACGTCTTCACCAGAGACTTTTGCCAGAGTCCTCTGAGACGCAAGTTAACAATGCAGACCTGGACGGTATCTCCAGGTGCCGGAGAGTGGCAATCTGCGAACCTCCTTTTCAGAATACTGCTACCTTCACACTGTCATAAGATTGCAGCTAGTTGAGAGCTGGCTTCTAGGCATGCTTCCCTGTGAGAGTTGAGGACAGGGCAGAACCCTCCCGCATCCTGCCTGATTGTAGACGTACCTGCTAACCTCCTTATGTTAGTGGCTGGGATAGGTTGTGGGAAAAGCATGTGTAAGCATTGGGCCTGAACTCCCGTGTATCTGAGTTGAATACAGCGATTTCCAACATCCTTCTTCAATAGGAGTGTAGCTAGGTTCCAACTCCCATGTCCGAGTGGGTAGCAGACATCTGCCTCCCATGCATACACACTTCTGAGAGTTGAGCTCATGGCCTGTAACCGTACATCCTGCCTGCCGCTACCTTTCGCTTCCAAAAGGCCTATGCTCGCTGCTTGACGCATGTGTTGGGAGAGGTAACTGGAATCTCCCGGCACACAAGACGAGTGCCTCCAAGCTCAATCAAGCGATTTCCTAGTAATTCCTGGGGTAGACTGGTGCTACATACTAAGTTCCATACGTGAGTAGGTAGTTGAACGCCTTGTCCAAAAACATCTTACTTCTGAGAGTTGAGCTCACCCTCAGTCCCTCACAGTTCCACACTGCCTGCAGAGTGAGTTTCGCACGTCTTCACCAGAGACGTTTGCCAGAGGCTTCTGAGACGCAAGTTAACAATGCAGACCTGGAGGGTATCTCCAGGTGCAGTAGAGTGGTAATCTGGGAACCTCCTGTCTCAGAATACTGCTACCTTCACACTGCCATAAGAATGCAGCTAGTTGACAGCTGGCTTCAAGGCATGCTTCCCTGTGAGAGCTAAGGACAGGGCACAACCCTCCCGCATCCTGCTTGACTGTAGACGGAGCTGCTAACGTCCTCATGTTAGTGGCAGGGAAAGGTTGTGAGAAAAGCATGTGGAATCGTTGTGCCTGAACCCACGTGTATCTGAGTTGAATACAGCGATTTCCAAAGTCCTTCTTCATCAGAGTGTAGCTAGGTTCCCACTCGCATGTCCGAGTGGGTAGCAGACATCTGCCTCCCATGCATACCCACTTCTGAGAGTTGAGCTTATGGCCTGTAACCCTACCTGCTGCCTGCAGCTACCTTTCGCTTCCAAAAGGCCTAGGCTCGCTGCTTCACCGAAGTGTTGGGAGAGGTAACTGGAATATGCCGGCACACAAGACTAGTGCCTCCAAGCTCAATCCAGCGATTTCCCAGTAATTCCTGGGGTAGACTGGTGCTACATACTAAGTTCCATATGTGAGAAGATAGCTGAACGCCGTGTCCAAATCATCTTACTACTGTGAGTTGAGCTCACCCTCAGTCCCTCACAGTTCCACACTGCCTGCAGAGTGAGTTTCGCACGTCTTCACCAGAGACGTTTGCCAGAGGCTTCTGAGACGCAAGTTAACAACGCAGACCTGGAGGGTATCTCCAGGTGCAGTAGAGTGGTAATCTGGGAACCTCCTGTCTCAGAATACTGCTACCTTCACCCTGCCATAAGAATGCAGCTAGTTGACAGCTGGCTTCAAGGCATGCTTCCCTGTGAGAGCTAAGGACAGGGCACAACCCTCCCGCATCCTGCTTGACTGTAGAAGGAGCTGCTAACGTCCTCATGTTAGTGGCAGGGAAAGGTTGTGAGAAAAGCATGTGGAATCGTTGTGCCTGAACCCACGTGTATCTGAGTTGAATACAGCGATTTCCAAAGTCCTTCTTCATCAGAGTGTAGCTAGGTTCCCACTCGCATGTCCGAGTGGGTAGCAGACATCTGCCTCCCATGCATACCCACTTCTGAGAGTTGAGCTTATGGCCTGTAACCCTACCTCCTGCCTGCAGCTACCTTTTGCTTCCAAAAGGCCTAGGCTCGCTGCTTCACCGAAGTGTTGGGAGAGGTAACTGGAATCTGCCGGCACACAAGACTAGTGCCTCCAAGCTCAATCCAGCGATTTCCCAGTAATTCTTGGGGTAGACTGGTGCTACATACTAAGTTCCATATGTGAGAAGGTAGCTGAACGCCTTGTCCAAAATCATCTTACTTCTGAGAGTTGAGCTCACCCTCAGTCCCTCACAGTTCCACACTGCCTGCAGAGTGAGTTTCGCACGACTTCACCAGAGACGTTTGCCAGAGGCTATGAGACGCAAGTTAACAATGCAGACCTGGAGGGTATCTCCAGGTGCAGTAGAGTGGTAATCTGGGAACCTCCTGTCTCAGAATACTGCTACCTTCACCCTGCCATAAGAATGCAGCTAGTTGACAGCTGGCTTCAAGGCATGCTTCCCTGTGAGAGCTAAGGACAGGGCACAACCCTCCCGCATCCTGCTTGACTGTAGAAGGAGCTGCTAACGTCCTCATGTTAGTGGCAGGGAAAGGTTGTGAGAAAAGCATGTGGAATCGTTGTGCCTGAACCCACGTGTATCTGAGTTGAATACAGCGATTTCCAAAGTCCTTCTTCATCAGAGTGTAGCTAGGTTCCCACTCGCATGTCCGAGTGGGTAGCAGACATCTGCCTCCCATGCATACCCACTTCTGAGAGTTGAGCTTATGGCCTGTAACCCTACCTCCTGCCTGCAGCTACCTTTCGCTTCCAAAAGGCCTAGGCTCGCTGCTTCACCGAAGTGTTGGGAGAGGTAACTGGAATCTGCCGGCACACAAGACTAGTGCCTCCAAGCTCAATCCAGCGATTTCCCAGTAATTCCTGGGGTAGACTGGTGCTACATACTAAGTTCCATATGTGAGAAGGTAGCTGAATGCCTTGTCCAAAATCATCTTACTGCTGAGAGGTGAGCTCACCCTCAGTCCCTCACAGTTCCACACTGCCTGCAGAGTGAGTTTCCCACGTCTTCACCAGAGACTTTTGCCAGAGGCCTCTGAGACGCAAGTTAACAATGCAGACCTGGACGGTATCTCCAGGTGCAGTAGAGTGGTAATCTGGGAACCTCCTTACTCAGAATACTGCTACCTTCACACTGTCATAAGAATGCAGCTAGTTGAGAGCTGGCTTCTAGGCATGCTTCCCTGTGAGAGCTGAGGACAGGGCAGAACCCTCCCGCATCCTGCCTGACTGTAGACGTACCTGCTAACCTCCTTATGTTAGTGGCTGGGATAGGTTGTGGGAAAAGCATGTGTAAGCATTGGGCCTGAACTCCCGTGTATCTGAGTTGAATACAGCGATTTCCAACATCCTTCTTCAATAGGAGTGTAGCTAGGTTCCAACTCCCATGTCCGAGTGGGTAGCAGACATCTGCCTCCCATGCATACACACTTCTGAGAGTTGAGCTCATGGCCTGTAACCCTACATCGTGCCTGCCGCTACCTTTCGCTTCCAAAAGGCCTAGGCTCGCTGCTTGACGCAAGTGTTGGGAGAGGTAACTGGAATCTCCCGGCACACAAGACGAGTGCCTCCAAGCTCAATCAAGCGATTTCCTAGTAATTCCTGGGGTAGACTGGTGCTACATACTAAGTTCCATACGTGAGTAGGTAGTTGAACGCCTTGTCCAAAATCATCTTACTTCTGAGAGTTGAGCTCACCCTCAGTCGCTCACAGGTCGACACTGCCTGCAGAGTGAGTTTCGCACGTCTTCACCAGAGATGTTTGCCAGAGGCTTCTGAGACGCAAGTTAACAATGCAGACCTGTAGGGTATCTCCAGGTGCAGTAGAGTGGTAATCTGGGACCCTCCTGTCTCAGAATACTGCTACCTTCACCCTGCCATAAGAATGCAGCTAGTTGACAGCTGGCTTCAAGACATGCTTTCCTGTGAGAGCTAAGGACAGGGCACAACCCTCCCGCATCCAGATTGACTGTAGAAGGAGCTGCTAACGTCCTCATGTTAGTGGCAGGGAAAGGTTGTGAGAAAAGCATGTGGAATCGTTGTGCCTGAACCCACGTGTATCTGAGTTGAATACAGCGATTTCCAAAGTCCTTCTTCATCAGAGTGTAGCTAGGTTCCCACTCGCATGTCCGAGTGGGTAGCAGACATCTGCCTCCCATGCATACCCACTTCTGAGAGTTGAGCTTATGGCCTGTAACCCTACGCCTGCCTGCAGCTACCTTTTGCTTCCAAAAGGCCTAGGCTCGCTGCTTCAACGAAGTGTTGGGAGAGGTAACTGGAATCTCCCGGCACACAAGACTAGTGCCTCCAGCTCAATCCAGCGATTTCCCAGTAATTCCTGGGGTAGACTGGTGCTACATACTAAGTTCCATATGTGAGAAGGTAGCTGAACGCCTTGTCCAAAATCATCTTACTTCTGAGAGTTGAGCTCACCCTCAGTCCCTCACAGTTCCACACTGCCTGCAGAGTGAGTTTCCCACGTCTTCACCAGAGACTTTTGCCAGAGTCCTCTGAGACGCAAGTTAACAATGCAGACCTGGACGGTATCTCCAGGTGCAGTAGAGTGGTAATCTGGGAACCTCCTTACTCAGAATACTGCTACCTTCACACTGTCATAAGAATGCAGCTAGTTGAGAGCTGGCTTCTAGGCATGCTTCCCTGTGAGAGCTGAGGACAGGGCAGAACCCTCCCGCATCCTGCCTGACTGTAGACGTACCTGCTAACCTCCTTATGTTAGTGGCTGGGATAGGTTGTGGGAAAAGCATGTGTAAGCATTGGGCCTGAACTCCCGTGTATCTGAGTTGAATACAGCGATTTTCAACATCCTTCTTCAATAGGAGTGTAGCTAGGTTCCAACTCCCATGTCCGAGTGGGAAGCAGACATCTGCCTCCCATGCATACACACTTCTGAGAGTTGAGCTCATGGCCTGTAACCCTACATCGTGCCTGCCGCTACCTTTCGCTTCCAAAAGGCCTAGGCTCGCGGCTTGACGCAAGTGTTGGGAGAGGTAACTGGAATCTCCCGGCACACAAGACGAGTGCCTCCAAGCTCAATCAAGCGATTTCCTAGTAATTCCTGGGGTAGACTGGTGCTACATACTAAGTTCCATACGTGAGTAGGTAGTTGAACGCCTTGTCCAAAATCATCTTACTTCTGAGAGTTGAGCTCACCCTCAGTTGCTCACAGGTCCACACTGCCTGCAGAGTGAGTTTCGCACGTCTTCACCAGAGACGTTTGCCAGAGGCTTCTGAGACGCAAGTTAACAATGCAGACCTGTAGGGTATCTCCAGGTGCAGTTGAGTGGTAATCTGGGAACCTCCTGTCTCAGAATACTGCTACCTTCACCCTGCCATAAGAATGCAGCTAGTTGACAGCTGGCTTCAAGACATGCTTCCCTGTGAGAGCTAAGGACAGGGCACAACCCTCCCGCATCCAGATTGACTGTAGAAGGAGCTGCTAACGTCCTCATGTTAGTGGCAGGGAAAGGTTGTGAGAAAAGCATGTGGAATCGTTGTGCCTGAACCCACGTGTATCTGAGTTGAATACAGCGATTTCCAAAGTCCTTCTTCATCAGAGTGTAGCTAGGTTCCCACTCGCATGTCCGAGTGGGTAGCAGACATCTGCCTCCCATGCATACCCACATCTTAGAGTTGAGCTTATGGCCTGTAACCCTACCTCCTGCCTGCAGCTACCTTTCGCTTCCAAAAGGCCTAGGCTCGCTGCTTCACCGAAGTGTTGGGAGAGGTAACTGGAATCTGCCGGCACACCAGACTAGTGCCTCCAAGCTCATTCCTGCGATTTCCCAGTAATTCATGGGGTAGACTGGTTCTACATACTAAGTTCCATATATGAGAATGTAGCTGAACGCCTTGTCCAAAATCATCTTACTGCTGAGAGATGAGCTCACCCTCATTCCCTCACAGTTCCACACTGCCTGCAGAGTGAGTTTCCCACGTCTTCACCAGAGACTTTTGCCAGAGGCCTCTGAGACGCAAGTTAACAATGCAGACCTGGACGGTATCTCCAGGTGCAGTAGAGTGGTAATCTGGGAACCTCCTTACTCAGAATACTGCTACCTTCACACTGTCATAAGAATGCAGCTAGTTGAGAGCTGGCTTCTAGGCATGCTTCCCTGTGAGAGCTGAGGACAGGGCAGAACCCTCCCGCATCCTGCCTGACTGTAGACGTACCTGCTAACCTCCTTATGTTAGTGGGCTGGGATAGGTTGTGGGAAAAGCATGTGTAAGCATTGGGCCTGAACTCCCGTGTATCTGAGTTGAATACAGCGATTTCCAACATCCTTCTTCAATAGGAGTGTAGCTAGGTTCCAACTCCCATGTCCGAGTGGGTAGCAGACATCTGCTTCCCATGCATACACACTTCTGAGAGTTGAGCTCATGGCCTGTAACCCTACATCGTGCCTGCCGCTACCTTTCGCTTCCAAAAGGCCTAGGCTCGCTGCTTGACGCAAGTGTTGGGAGAGGTAACTGGAATCTCCCGGCACACAAGACGAGTGCCTCCAAGCTCAATCAAGCGATTTCCTAGTAATTCCTGGGGTAGACTGGTGCTACATACTAAGTTCCATACGTGAGTAGGTAGTTGAACGCCTTGTCCAAAAACATCTTACTTCTGAGAGTTGAGCTCACCCTCAGTCCCTCACAGTTCCACACTGCCTGCAGAGTGAGTTTCGCACGTCTTCACCAGAGAAGTTTGCCAGAGGCTTCTGAGATGCAAGTTAACAATGCAGACCTGGAGGGTATCTCCAGGTGCAGTAGAGTGGTAATCTGGGAACCTCCTGTCTCAGAATACTGCTACCTTCACCCTGCCATAAGAATGCAGCTAGTTGACAGCTGGCTTCAAGGCATGCTTCCCTGTGAGAGCTAAGGACAGGGCACAACCCTCCCGCATCCTGTTTGACTGTAGAAGGAGCTGCTAACGTCCTCATGTTAGTGGTAGGGAAAGGTTGTGAGAAAAGCATGTGGAATCGTTGTGCCTGAACCCACGTGTATCTGAGTTGAATACAGCGATTTCCAAAGTCCTTCTTCATCAGAGTGTAGCTAGTTTCCCACTCGCATGTCCGAGTGGGTAGCAGACATCTGCCTCCCATGCATACCCACTTCTGAGAGTTGAGCTTATGGCCTGTAACCCTACCTCCTGCCTGCAGCTACCTTTTGCTTCCAAAAGGCCTAGGCTCGCTGCTTCACCGAAGTGTTGGGAGAGGTAACTGGAATCTCCCGGCACACAAGACTAGTGCCTCCAGCTCAATCCAGCGATTTCCCAGTAATTCCTGGGGTAGACTGGTGCTACATACTAAGTTCCATATGTGAGAAGGTAGCTGAACGCCTTGTCCAAAATCATCTTACTTCTGAGAGTTGAGCTCACCCTCAGTCCCTCACAGTTCCACACTGCCTACAGAGTGAGTTTCGCACGTCTTCACCAGAGACGTTTGCCAGAGGCTTCTGAGACGCAAGTTAACAATGCAGACCTGGAGGGTATCTCCAGGTGCAGTAGAGTGGTAATCTGGGAACCTCCTGTCTCAGAATACTGCTACCTTCACCCTGCCATAAGAATGCAGCTAGTTGACAGCTGGCTTCAAGGCATGCCTCCCTGTGAGAGCTAAGGACAGGGCACAACCCTCCCGCATCCTGCTTGACTGTAGAAAGAGCTGCTAACGTCCTCATGTTAGTGGCAGGGAAAGGTTGTGAGAAAAGCATGTGGAATCGTTGTGCCTGAACCCACGTGTATCTGAGTTGAATACAGCGATTTCCAAAGTCCTTCTTCATCAGAGTGTAGCTAGGTTCCCACTCGCATGTCCGAGTGGGTAGCAGACATCTGCCTCCCATGCATACCCACTTCTGAGAGTTGAGCTTATGGCCTGTAACCCTACCTCCTGCCTGCAGCTACCTTTTGCTTCCAAAAGGCCTAGGCTCGCTGCTTCACCGAAGTGTTGGGAGAGGTAACTGGAATCTCCCGGCACACAAGACGAGTGCCTCCAAGCTCAATCCAGCGATTTCCCAGTAATTCCTGGGGTAGACTGGTGCTACATACTAAGTTCCATATGTGAGAAGGTAGCTGAACGCCTTGTCCAAAATCATCTTACTTCTGAGAGTTGAGCTCACCCTCAGTCCCTCACAGTTCCACACTGCCTGCAGAGTGAGTTTCGCACGTCTTCACCAGAGACGTTTGCCAGAGGCTATGAGATGCAAGTTAATGCAGACCTGGAGGGTTTCTCCAGGTGCAGTAGAGTGGTAATCTGGGAATCTCCTGTCTCAGAATACTGCTACCTTCACCCTGCCATAAGAATGCAGCTAGTTTACAGCTGGCTTCAGGCATGCTTCCCTGTGAGAGCTAAGGACAGGGCACAACCCTCCCGCACCCTGCTTGACTGTAGAAGGAGCTGCTAACGTCCTCATGTTAGTGGCAGGGAAAGGTTGTGAGAAAAGCATGTGGAATCGTTGTGCCTGAACCCACGTGTATCTGAGTTGAATACAGCGATTTCCAAAGTCCTTCTTCATCCGAGTGTAGCTAGGTTCCCACTCGCATGTCCGAGTGGGTAGCAGACATCTGCCTCCCATGCATACTCACTTCTGAGAGTTGAGCTTATGGCCTGTAACCCTACCTCCTGCCTGCAGCTACCTTTCGCTTCCAAAAGGCCTAGGCTCGCTGCTTCACCGAAGTGTTGGGAGAGGTAACTGGAATCTCCCGGCACACAAGACTAGTGCCTCCAAGCTCAATCCAGCGATTTCCCAGTAATTCCTGGGGTAGACTGGTGCTACATACTAAGTTCCATATGTGAGAAGGTAGCTGAACGCCTTGTCCAAAATCATCTTACTGCTGAGAGTTGAGCTCACCCTCAGTCCCTCACAGCTCCACACTGCCTGCAGAGTGAGTTTCCCATGTCTTCACCAGAGACTTTTGCCAGAGGCCTCTGAGACGCAAGTTAACAATGCGGACCTGGACGGTATCTCAAGGTGCAGAAGAGTGGTAATCTGGGAACCTCCTTACTCAGAATACTGCTACCTTCACACTGTCATAAGAATGCAGCTAGTTGAGAGCTGGCTTCTAGGCATGCTTCCCTGTGAGAGCTGAGGACAGGGCAGAACCCTCCCGCATCCTGACTGACTGTAGACGTACCTGCTAACCTCCTTATGTTAGTGGCTGGAATAGGTTGTGGGAAAAGCATGTGTAAGCATTGGGCCTGAACTCCCGTGTATCTGAGTTGAATACAGCGATTTCCAACATCCTTCTTCAATAGGAGTGTAGCTAGGTTCCAACTCCCTGTCCGAGTGGGTAGCAGACATCTGCCTCCCATGCATACACACTTCTGAGAGTTGAGCTTATGGCCTGTAACCCTACATCCTGCCTGCCGCTACCTTTCGCTTCCAAAAGGCCTAGGCTCGCTGCTTGACGCAAGTGTTGGAAGAGGTAACTGGAATCTCCCGGCACACAAGACGAGTGCCTCCAAGCTCAATTAAGCGATTTCCTAGTAATTCCTGGGGTAGACTGGTGCTACATACTAAGTTCCATATTTGAGAAGGTAGCTGAACGCCTTGTCCAAAATCATCTTACTTCTGAGAGTTGAGCTCACCCTCAGTCCCTCACAGTTCCACACTGCCTGCAGAGTGAGTTTCCCACGTCTTCAACAGAGACTTTTGCCAGAGGCCTCTGAGACGCAAGTTAACAATGCAGACCTGGACGGTATCTCAAGGTGCAGTAGAGTGGTAATCTGGGAACCTCCTTACTCAGAATACTGCTACCTTCACACTGTCATAAGAATGCAGCTAGTTGAGAGCTGGCTTCTAGGCATGCTTCCCTGTGAGAGCTGAGGACAGGGCAGAACCCTCCCGCATCCTGCCTGACTGTAGACGTACCTGCTAACCTCCTTATGTTAGTGGCTGGGATAGGTTGTGGGAAAAGCATGTGTAAGCATTGGGCCTGAACTCCCGTGTATCTGAGTTGAATACAGCGATTTCCAACATCCTTCTTCAATAGGAGTGTAGCTAGGTTCCGACTCCCATGTCCGAGTGGGTAGCAAACATCTGCCTCCCATGCATACACACTTCTGAGAGTTGAGATTATGGCCTGTAACCCTACATCCTGCCTGCCGCTACCTTTCGCTTCCAAAAGGCCTAGGCTCGCTGCTTGGCGCAAGTGTTGGGAGAGGTAACTGGAATCTCCCGGCACACAAGACGAGTGCCTCCAAGCTCAATCAAGCGATTTCCTAGTAATTCCTGGGGTAGACTGGTGCTACATACTAAGTTCCATACGTGAGTAGGTAGTTGAACGCCTTGTCCAAAAACATCTTACTTCTGAGAGTTGAGCTCACCCTCAGTCCCTCACAGTTCCACACTGCCTGCAGAGTGAGTTTCGCACGTCTTCAACAGAGACGTTTGCCAGAGGCTTCTGAGACGCAAGTTAACAATGCAGACCTGGAGGGTATCTCCAGGTGCAGTAGAGTGGTAATCTGGGAACCTCCTGTCTCAGAATACTGCTACCTTCACCCTGCCATAAGAATGCAGCTAGTTGACAGCTGGCTTCAAGGCATGCTTCCCTGTGAGAGCTAAGGACAGGGCACAACCCTCTCGCATCCTGCTTGACTGTAGAAGGAGCTGCTAACGTCCTCATGTTAGTGGCAGGGAAAGGTTGTGAGAAAAACATGTGGAATCGTTGTGCCTGAACCCACGTGTATCTGAGTTGAATACAGCGATTTCCAAAGTCCTTCTTCATCAGAGTGTAGCTAGGTTCCCACTCGCATGTCCGAGTGGGTAGCAGACATCTGCCTCCCATGCATACCCACTTCTGAGAGTTGAGCTTATGGCCTGTAACCCTACCTCCTGCCTGCAGCTACCTTTCGCTTCCAAAAGGCCTAGGCTCGCTGCTTCACCGAAGTGTTGGGAGAGGTACCTGGAATCTCCCGGCACACAAGACTAGTGCCTCCAAGCTCAATCCAGCGATTTCCCAGTAATTCCTGGGGTAGACTGGTGCTACATACTAAGTTCCATATGTGAGAAGGTAGCTGAACGCCTTGTCCAAAATCATCTTACTGCTGAGAGTTGAGCTCACCCTCAGTCCCTCACAGTTCCACACTGCCTGCAGAGTGAGTTTCCCACGTCTTCACCAGAGACTTTTGCCAGAGGCCTCTGAGACGCAAGTTAACAATGCAGACCTGGACGGTATCTCCAGGTGCAGTAGAGTGGTAATCTGAAAACCTCCTTACTCAGAATACTGCTACCTTCACACTGTCATAAGAATGCAGCTAGTTGAGAGCTGGCTTCTAGGCATGCTTCCCTGTGAGAGCTGAGGACAGGGCAGAACCCTCCCGCATCCTGCCTGACTGTAGACGTACCTGCTAACCTCCTTATGTTAGTGGCTGGGATAGGTAGTGTGTAAAGCATGTGTAAGCATTGGGCCTGAACTCCCGTGTATCAGAGTTGAATACAGCGATTTCCAACATTCTTCTTCAATAGGAGTGTAGCTAGGTTCCAACTCCCATGTCCGAGTGGGTAGCAGACATCTGCCTCCCATGCATACACACTTCTGAGAGTTGAGATTAAGGCCTGTAACCCTACATCCTGCCTGCCGCTACCTTTCGCTTCCAAAAGGCCTAGGCTCGCTGCTTGGCGCAAGTGTTGGGAGAGGTAATTGGAATCTCCCGGCACACAAGACGAGTGCCTCCAACCTCAATCAAGCGATTTCCTAGTAATTCCTGGGGTAGACTGGTGCTACATACTAAGTTCCATACGTGAGTAGGTAGTTGAACGCCTTGTCCAAAAACATCTTACTTCTGAGAGTTGAGCTCACCCTCAGTCCCTCACAGTTCCACACTGCCTGCAGAGTGAGTTTCGCACGTCTTCACCAGAGACGTTTGCCAGAGGCTTCTGAGACGCAAGTTAACAATGCAGACCTGGAGGGTATCTCCAGGTGCAGTAGAGTGGTAATCTGGGAACCTCCTGTCTCAGAATACTGCTACCTTCACCGTGCCATAAGAATGCAGCTAGTTGACAGCTGGCTTCAAGGCATGCTTCCCTGTGAGAGCTAAGGACAGGGCACAACCCTCCCGCATCCTGCTTGAGTGTAGAAGGAGCTGCTAAAGTCCTCATGTTAGTGGCAGGGAAAGGTTGTGAGAAAAGCATGTGGAATCGTTGTGCCTGAACCCACGTGTATCTGAGTTGAATACAGCGATTTCCAAAGTCCTTCTTCATCAGAGTGTAGCTAGGTTTCCACTCGCATGTCCGAGTGGGTAGCAGACATCTGCCTCCCATGCATACCCACTTCTGAGAGTTGAGCTTATGGCCTGTAACCCTACCTCCTGCCTGCAGCTACCTTCGCTTCCAAAAGGCCTAGGCTCGCTGCTTGGCGCAAGTGTTGGGAGAGGTAACTGGAATCTCCCGGCACACAAGACTGCCTCCAAGCTCAATCCAGCGATTTCCCAGTAATTCCTGGGGTAGACTGGTGCTACATACTAAGTTCCATATTTGAGAAGGTAGCTGAACGCCTTGTCCAAAATCATCTTACTGCTGAGAGTTGAGCTCACCCTCAGTCCCTCACAGTTCCACACTGCCTGCAGAGTGAGTTTCCCACGTCTTCACCAGAGACTTTTGCCAGAGGCCTCTGAGACGCAAGTTAACAATGCAGACCTGGACGGTATCTCCAGGTGCAGTAGAGTGGTAATCTGGGAACCTCCTTACTCAGAATACTGCTACCTTCACACTGTCATAAGAATGCAGCTAGTTGAGAGCTGGCTTCTAGGCATGCTTCCCTGTGAGAGCTGAGGACAGGGCAGAACCCTCCCGCATCCTGCCTGACTGTGGACGTACCTGCTAACCTCCTTATGTTAGTGGCTGGGATAGGTTGTGGGAAAAGCATGTGTAAGCACTGGGCCTGAACTCCCGTGTATCTGAGTTGAATACAGCGATTTCCAACATCCTTCTTCATTAGGAGTGTAGCTAGGTTCCAACTCCCATGTCCGAGTGGGTAGCAGACATCTGCCTCCCATGCATACACACATCTGAGAGTTGAGCTTATGGCCTGTAACCCTACATCCTGCCTGCCGCTACCTTTCGCTTCCAAAAGGCCTAGGCTCGCTGCTTGACGCAAGTGTTGGGAGAGGTGATTGGAATCTCCCGGCACACAAGACGAGTGCCTCCAAGCTCAATCAAGCGATTTCCTAGTAATTCCTGGGGTAGACTGGTGCTACATACAAAGTTCCATACGTGAGTAGGTAGTTGAACGCCTTGTCCAAAAACATCTTACTTCTGAGAGTTGAGCTCACCCTCAGTCCCTCACAGTTCCACACTGCCTACAGAGGGAGTTTCGCACGTCTTCACCAGAGACGTTTGCCAGAGGCTTCTGAGACGCAAGTTAACAATGCAGACCTGGAGGGTATCTCCAGGTGCAGTAGAGTGGTAATCTGGGAACCTCCTGTCTCAGAATACTGCTACCTTCACCCTGCCATAAGATTGCAGCTAGTTGACAGCTGGCTTCAAGGCATGCTTCCCTGTGAGAGCTAAGGACAGGGCACAACCCTCCCGCATCCTGCTTGACTGTAGAAGGAGCTGCTAACATCCTCATGTTAGTGGCTGGGAGAGGTTGTGAGAAAAGCATGTGGAATCGTTGTCCCTGACCTTACGTGTATCTGAGTTGAATACAGCGAATTCCAGAGACCTTCTTCAATCAGAGTGTAGCTAGGTTCCAAATCGCATGTCCGAGTGGGTAGCAGACTTCTGCCTCCCATGAATACAGAGTTCTGAGAGTTGAGCTTATGGCCTGTACCCCCACATCCAGCATGCTGGTACCCTTCCCTTCTAAAAGATCTAGCTCGCTGCTTGACGGAAGTGTTGGGAGAGGTAATTGGAATCTCCCGGCACACAAGACTAGTGCCTCCAAGCTCAATCCAGCGATTTCCTACTAATTCCTGTGGTAGACTGGTGCTACATACTAAGTTCCATGCGTGAGAAGGTAGCTGAACGCCTTGTCCAAAAGCATCTTACTTCTGAGAGTTGAGCTCACCCTCAGTCCCTCACAGTTCCACACTGCCTGCAGTGTGAGTTTCGCACGTCTTCACCAGAGACATTTGCAGAGGCTTCTGAGTCGTAAGGGGAACAATGCGGAGCTGGACATTATCTCCAGGTGCAGCAGAGTGGTAATCTTGGAACCTCCTGACTCAGAATACTGCTACCTTCTCACTGCCATAAGAATGCAGCTAGTTGAAAGCGCGCTTCTAGGCATTCTTCCCTGTGAGATCTGAGGACAGGGCAGAACCCTCCAGCATCCTGCCTGCCTGTAGACGTAGCAGCTAATATTCTAATGTTAGGTGTTGGGACAAGTTGTGAGAAACGCATGTGGAAGCGACAGGCCTGTACTCATGTGTATCTGTGTTGAATATGGCGATGTCCAATGGCCTTCTTTATTCAGTGTAGCTAGGTTCTTCTTTTTTATTAATTTATTTATTTAGATAGTCACACACACACAAAGAGAGAGAGAGAGAGAGAGAGAGTCAGAGACATAGGCAGAGGGAGAAGCAGGCTCCATGCACCGGGAGCCCGATGTGGGATTCGATCCCGGGTCTCCAGGATTGCGCCCTGACCAAAGACAGGCGCTAAACCCCTGCACCACCCAGGGATCCCTGTAGCTAGGTTCTAACTCCCATATATGAGTGGATAGCAGACATCTACCTCCCAGGCATACACACTTCTGAGAGTTGAGCTTATGGCCTGTACCTCCCACATCCTGCCTGCAGGTACACTTCGCTCTTAACAAGCCTAGGCTCGATGCGTTATTGAAGAGTTGTGAGAGGTAAGTTCAAGGTGCCAGCCCACAAGACTAGTGCCTCCAAGCTCAATCCAGCGATTTCCTAGTAATTCCTGTCTTAGACTGGTGCTACATACTAAGTTCCATACGTGAGAAGCTAGCTGAACCCCGTGTCCAAAGGCAACTTACTTCTGAGAGTTGAGCTCACACCCAGTCCCACAGTTCCAACTGCCTGCAGAATGAGTTTCGAACATCTTGACCAGAGACGTTTGTCAGAAACTGGAGAGATGCAAGTGGAATAATGCAGGCATGGAAAGTATCTCCAAGTGCAGTAGAGTGGTAATTCTGGAACCTCCAGACTCAGAATGCTGCTACGTTCTCACTGCCATAGGAACGCAGCTAGTTGAATCCTGGCTTCTAGGCATGTTTCGTTGTGAGAACTGAGGTCAGGGCATGACCCTCCCGCATCATAACTGCCTGTAGACATAGGTTCTAGCATCCTTATGTTAGGTGTCGGCAGAGGATGTGTGAAAAGCATGTGGAAGTGACAGGCTTGTACTCTCCTGTATCTCATTTCAATACAGCGATTATGAACACGTATAATGCCTCCTCAACCTGAAAAGCAGGAAAGGATAATAAATAGCAAATATCAGATAAAAATACTTCTTTTATATTAGACACCATATTGCAAGTGCATTTAAAATTAGCAATGCATAACATTTATTTTCTTGACATTTGTCTTCCAAAGAGTTCACAGTGCTTCAGTGTCAGTTAAGAAATGATTCATGTGAAATTTTTATTAAACCAAATTTACTGGGAAATTACTGCCCAGATAATACTTTATTTTGATTTTATTGAGTTCCTTCCTAATCACTGAGCCTTTTCGTTAGAGCTTTCAACTATAGCAAATGCCTTAGAAGGCCAATTTTTAAGTTGCTATTATAATACCCTAATGGAATCACGTATCGTTTTCCTTCGCTCAGATATGGCACACCGTAGGCACCTGATAAAATACTGAATGAGTGAATGGATAAAATTGCTTTTTATAATTTCATTCAGCAATTTCATTCTTATCTTTGTCCATTTCATGTTCTAATGTTTATCAACATCAACTCAAGAAGGTTAGGGATCCATTAATTTATTAAGTATTTGGTGCATAGCTACTATGTGCAAGGTGCTAGGAATACCAAGTTAACCAGACATAGATGCAGTCCCTAGCTCCCTCCAGGCCATGCTGGTGGGAGAGACGGATACTAACCAAAAAGTGACAGAAAGACAACTAAACAAGAATATAGTAACCAATATAAAGGTAAATATACAGCTTACTACAAGTACATATATAAGAAGGCTTAGTCTAACTGGGGCCTCAGAGAAGATGACTAGAAGAAGCAACATTTATATTAAGACTTAGAGAAAGGAGAAGGTAAGTGGTGGAAAGAGAATATTATGAGGAAAAGGAAGGTTTCTGCCTCTGAATTGTAGGGCTCTGGGCAAGTCCCTTGAGCTTAGGCTCTGAACCTACTTCTTTCTCTGCAAAACTGTGACAGTAATAATGCCTGTGCCATGGAGCTCTAATGAGTAAAGAGTTGGACTTTATTTGTACAATACCTAGGACGTTAGTAAGTACTTAATAAATATTTTCTGGTGGCCATAATGGCCTGGAGCCAGGCTTCCTGAGTTCGAATCCTTTAGTTGGCCCATCAAGATAACAGTATCTGCCCATAGGGTTGTTGGAGGATCCCATGAGTTCTTTTATGTGAAACATGACACAATTCGTGGCACATAATATGTGCCATATGAATGTTAACTTATATTAGCAATAAAGAAATCCTACAACAGTCCAATGAGGTGTTTAGAAATTATTCTATAGCTTTTAAGGGAATTGAAATTCAAAAAGAACCTAAGTGCCTGTCCGTGTTTACGTAGCTAACCAGTTCATTATCTGAAACCCAAACTCACAATTTCTGATTTTAACCTCACTCCAAGAGGCCTCCTCAAGCCCGAGGAAAAATTGCCTTCTTGGGATCTCAGGGAAGAATCCTTAATCTAATAATATGACCATTGGTAATAATGTCTCTCGGTTCTTTCCAAATCCATAAAGATGCATTTCCTGATGAGTGACTGAGCTGTGAAGAAAGAGATGAGAAACCCTCATCCTTCTGAATTACTTGTGTCAGAATATTTTAACCATAGTACTATGGATAGTAAATTATCCTTATTAACAGGAAACATGTCTCAGTTTGGAATCTGAGCAATCAGATGGGCAGAGAAAAACTGCTTTGACTTGCTCTTCATCTTTTAAAGACAAAGGAGAGCTTTTCTATGTACGAAGTCAGTTGTCAAGATAGCCTTAGGGAATAAGATTCTGCAGCATCGAATCTGGCTGCACAGCCTGGATGCCTGAGCTCCAGGTCTTCCTGATCCCAAATCCCTGGGCCTGTCCCCCAACACAGGCTGCCACCAGAGGTCATTTGCAATTGCTCTCTTCGGAGCTCCAGGGAAGGGGGAAGGAGCTAGATAGGAAGACGGGATGCGTGGAGGCCGAGAAAATTAAGGCCATTCCACTTTAAGTCCAGTGTTAGCACACGTCCAGCCATCCCACGCCCCTGCAAAGAAGAGCTGAAATTTCCATTACTTCAGTTACAGCAAAAAAACAAAAGTTTACAGCTTAATGTCTTTGAAAGCCCCACATTAGCATAAGAACTGAGCCCAGGTCTAGGGCAGGAAGCCCCTATTAGAATGAGAACAGAGCTCAATGCCCTTGAAGGCCCCATATCAAAATGTAAACAGAACTTGAGGAATTGCTCCAGCCCTTCTGGAGGTCCCCAAGACCAGCCCTTAAAACTCAGCTAAAACCCACTTCGGGGTCCAAGTCCCTGCTCCGTTGTGTCAGGGTGTACTTGGACGCAAGCTTGAGCTTGTAAATAAACCCTGGTGCGTTTGCATCGGTGTCGGCTTCTCAGTGGTTTCTCGGATTCGCAATCTTGGGCACAACAGTCTGAGATAAAAAAACAAAACCAAAAGAAGCTCGGACGCAGGCAGAGTGAACGCAGGGTTCTGAGAGAAGCGGCGGAGACCCGGGGGCTTGGGGGCTATTCTGTGGAGGCCCCTGCAGACTGGGGGAGCGGGATGTTCAGCCCCAGAGCCAGAGGACCCAGCGTCCCCACTGGCATCCCGCCCATCAGCGCCCAGTCTCAGGGAGCAGCACAGCGCCGCCCGCTGGAGGCCAGAGGCGCTGACGCCCACCCCGCCTCTGACCCCGCAGATGTGCACCTGAGAATCAGTGCCAAGGCCCATCCCCAGACCCCGCACAGACCACTCGCTGCCACCAAGTTGTCGGACCACAGAGACTGCAGAGCTTCAGCTCTGCCTGGAAAGTAGGGTTTAGCTTCCTTTGTACTTTGTGCTTTATTTTCATTTATTTACTTTGATTCTTTTTTATTACTTGCTTTATTTTAATTTTTATGTATGTACCTTATATATTTCTTATTTTTACTTTCATGGTACTTTAATTGTGTTTCATATTTTGGGATTTAGAATCTTTTAACAACCAGGCCAAAATAATCTGGTGTTTTATTGGGGAGGGCAGTTGTTATTGTTTTTCTTGGTTTTTCTTTTTCTTCCTTCTTTCTTTTCTGGAAAAAATAATGAGATGGAGAAATTCACCTCCATAAAATAACATGAGGTAGTACTCACAGCCAGGAAGTTCATCAATACACATATATGATGTCTAACTACAGTTTAAAACAATGATTAGAAAGATAGCAGCTAGGGATCCCTGGGTGGCGCAGCTGTTTGGCGCCTGCCCTTCGCCCAGGGCGCGATCCTGGAGACCCGGGATCGAATCCCACATCGGGCTTCCGGTGCATGGAGCCTGCTTCTCCCTCTGCCTATGTCTCTGCCTCTCTCTCTTTCTCTCTCTGTGACTATCATAAATAAATAAAAATTAAAAAAAAAAAAGAAAAAAGAAAGATAGCAGCTGGGCTGGAAAAAGAGCATAGAAGAAAACTAGAGAATCCCTTACTGTAGAACTAAAAGAACTAAAATCTAGTCAGGCCAACGTTAAAAATGCTATAACTGAGATGCAGTCCCAAGTGGAAGCCTTAAAAACAAGAAAGGTTATGGACCACAGAGGCAGACTGAGGGAACTCAGCCACTTATTAAAACAATAACATTCATATCATAGGAGACTCAGAAGATGAAGAGAGAGAAAAGGGGGTAGAAGTTTTATTTGAATGAATTATGTAAACTTCTATAACCTGAGGAAGGACACAGACACTGAAATCGAGAGACAGAGAACTCCCAATAAATTCAACAGAAGCTGACCATCACCCAGGCACCTCAGAGTCAAAGTCACAAAATACACAGACAAGAAAAGAATCCTGAAAGCAGTGGAGGTGGGGCTTGGGGGAGGTAGTCCTTAACCTACAAGGGAAGATGAATCAGTTTGCAGCAGATCTGTCCACAAACTTGGCAAGCCAGAAGGAAGTGGAAGGAAATATTCAATATGCTGAATGGGAAAAGTATGCAGCCAAGAATTCTTTCTTTTGTTTTTTTAAGAATAATCATCAAAATTTATTTAATCTCCATAGGAAGAAATTAAAAATTTCTGAACATAAAATGCCATTTTCCTCAATCATAATAGCAAAAATTTATTTTATGTTTTTAATTTTTTTTAAATTGGAGTTCAATTTGTAAGAATTCTTTCTTCAGCAAGGCTGTCATTCAGCATAGAAGGATCTCAGACAGGCAAAAAATAAAGGAGTTCATGACCACTAAACCAGTCCAGTAAGGAATTTTAAGAGGGACTCTTCTAGTGGGGGAAAAAAAGAGACCAAAAGCAAAAAACTAGAAAGGACCAGAGAACATCACCAGCAACACCAACTCTACAGGTAACACAAAGGCACTAAGTTCATATCTTTCAATAATCACTCTGAATGCTGATAGACTAAATGCTCCAATCAAAAGATATAGGGTATCAGAGTGGCTTAAAAAACATGATCCGGGATGCCTGGGTGGCTCAGGGGTTGAGCCTCTGCCTTTGACTCAGGGTGTGATCCTGGAGTCTGGGATTGAGTCCCATATTGGGCTCCTGGTGGGGAGCCTGCTTCTCTCTCTGCCTAATTTTCTGCCTCTCTCTCTCTCTTAAATAAAATCTTTATTAAAAAAACAAGATCCATCTGTATGCTGCCTACAAGATGCTCACCTTAGACCTATAGACACCAGCAGATTGAAAGTCAGGGGATGGAAAATCATCTATCACGCTAATGGACAGCAAAAGAAAGCTGGAGGACCCGTACTTATATCAGACAAACTAGATTTGAAACCAAACCCTGGGGGACACCTGTTGGCTCAGTGGTTGAGCATCTGCCTTCGGCTCAGGGTGTGATCCTGGGATCCCAGGATCGAGTCCCACATCGCCCTCCCTTTGGGGTGCCTGCCTCTACCCCTAACCCTAACTGCAAACTAAGCCCAACCCTAACTCTAACCATAACCCTAACCCCAACTCCTAACCTCCTGCCCTAATCCCTAAAGCCTAAACCCTAACCCTAACTCTAAATCCTGTCCCTAACCCTAACCCCTTTCCCTAATCCCTAACCCCCATCCTAACTCCTAACCACTGACCCTTACCCTTATCCCTCACCCTAACCTCTAATCTGTAACCATAAGCCTAATCACTAACCCCTAACATCTGACTTAACCCTAACCACTAACTGCCTCCCTTCCCCTGACCCTACCATTCATTCTACCCATTCACTTACCCTGTGGTTCTGAGTAGTCCCTTCTGATGTGGACGTGGCCCCCAACGGCGCCTCCAGAGTCCTCCAGGGGGTCCTGAGGAAGCCGGGCTTCTGTGAGTGCGGACGCGGCCCCATGTGTTCCTGAGTCATAGCGGGTCCTGAGGACGCCGGGTCTCCTGTCACTGTGGACTATGCCTCACATCCTCTGGAAGCCTCACAGCAGGTCCTCAGGAGGCCGGGGGTTCCTGTCACCCTGGACATGGCCCCACGTCCCCCCGAAAACTCACTGCGGGTCCTGAGGAGGCTGTGGGCTCCTGGCAGCATAGACGCAGCCCCATATGTCCCGAAGCCAAGTGCATGTCCTGAGGAGGACGGGGGTCCTGTCAGTGTTGACGTGGCCCCACATTTTCCTCAAGCCTCACCATAAGACCTGAGGAGGTTGGGGGATCCTGTCAGCATGGACGTGGCCCCAAAGTTTCCCAAAACTTCAGAGGGGGTCCTGAGGAGGCCAGAGACCTGTCAGTGTGGATGCGGTCCCCACATCTTTCTTAGGCCTCACCACGGGCCCTGACAAGGCTGGGGTCTTCTGTCCTCATGGACACATCCCCATATTTCCCAAAGTCTACACCGGGGGTCCTGAGGAGGTCAGCGTCCTGTCAGTGTGAACGTGGCCCCACATCCTCCCGAAGCCTCACCGTGGGTTCTGAGGAGGCCGGGGCTCCTGTCAACATGGATGTGGCCCCCATCTTCCAGAAGCCTCAACTTGGGTCCTGAGGAGCCCGGGAGCTCCTGCCAGAGTGGACGCGGCGCCACATCTTCCTGAAGCCTCCCCGCGGGGCCTGAGGAGGCCCAGGGGCTCATGTCAGCGTGGATGCGGGCCCACATCTTCCTGAAGCCTTACCGCGGGTCCTGAGGAGGCCCAGGGGCTCCTGTCGCGTGGATGCGGCCCCACAGCTTCCTGAAGCCTCACCGCGGGTCCTGAGGAGACCGGGACTCCTGACAGCGTGAACGCGGCCCAATGTCCTACTGAAGCCTCACCACGGGTCCTGAGGAGGCTGGGGCTCATCAGCGTGGACGCGACCCCACGTCCTCCTCAGGCCTCACAAGCACAGGCGGGCTCCTGTTAGTGCAGGCGGAGGAGGCTTACTGCGCATGCACGCTCCTTGGGCGGGGCCTGGAGTCGGGCGCCATCTGCGGGACACTTACGCACTGCAGGAGGCCATGCAGGAGGCGGCCTCCCCGTCCCTAGGGCCGCACCTGCCTCCTTCCGGGCTCCAGCTGAGGCCTGTGAGCTTTGGAAATGTCTCACTGAAATGGAGCCCAACACCCGGACAGAGTCACCAGGTCCGGGTGAGGACCAAGCAAGGACCAGAATCACCAGGTCCAAGTGAGGTCCACGTGGGGACCTAAGTCAACAGGTATGGGTGAGGCTCTGGTGGGGACCAGAATCACCATGTCCAGGTGAGGTGCAGGTGGCAACCACACTCACCAGGTCCCAGTGAGGCCCAGGTGGGGACCAGAAGCACCAGGTACAGGGGAGGCCCTTGAAAGAACCAGAGTCAACAGTTCGAGGTGAGGCGCAGGTGGCAACCAGAGTCAGCAGGTCCAAGTCAGGCCAAAGTGGGGTTCACAGTCACCAGGTCAGGGTGAGACCCAGAGGGGAACCAGAGTCACCTGGTCCAGGTGAGGTCCAGTTGTGGAACACAGTCACCGGGTCCCAATTATGCCCAGTTGAGGACCATGGTCAACAGGGCCAGGTGAGGCCCAGATGGGGATCAGAGTCACCAGGTCCAAGTGAGGCCCAGGTGGGGACCACAGTCACCAGATCCAGGGTAGTCTCAGGTGCCGACCAGAATCACCAGGTCCAGGTGAGGCCCAGGTAAGGACCAGAGTTACCAGGTCGAGGTGAGTCCCAGGTGGGGAACATAATAACCATGTCCCAATGATATCCACCTCAGGACCAGAGTCACCAGGTCCTCTTGAGGACCAAGTGGGGACCAGATTCACCAGGTCCAGGTGAGGCCCAGGTGGAGACCAGAGTTACCAGTTAAAGGTGAGTCTAGAAGGACAGCACGGGTACCAGGTCTAGGTGTGGTCCATGTGAGAACCAGATCACCAGGTACAGGTGAGGCGCAGGTGGGAACCAGAGTCAGCAGGTCTGGGTGAGGCCAAGGTGGGGACCACAGTCACCAGGTCCAGATGAAACCAAGCTGAGGAACAGAGTCACCAAATCCAGGTGAGGCCTGGGGGGAGTGGGACTGGAGTCACCAGGTACAGGTGAGGCTAGAAGAACAGCAGAGACACCAGGTCCAGGTGAGGTTCATGTGGGAAACAGAGTCACCAGGTCCAGGTGAGGCCCAGGTGAGGACCAAAGTTAAATGTTCCAGAGTCTCACTTGGGAAACAGACTAAACATATCCCGATGATGCCCAGGTGGGTACAAGAGTCACCAGGTTCAGGTGGGGTGTACGTGAGGACCAGAGTCACCAGGTCCTGGTGATACCCAGGAGGGGACCAGATTCACCAGGTCCAGGTAAGACCCAGGTGGAACTCAGTCACCTGGTCTGGGTGAGGCCCAGGTGGGGACAAAAGTCATAAGACCAGTTGAGGCCCAGGTGGGAACACAGTCACCAGGTCCAGGTGAGGCCAAACTAAGTACCAGAGGCACCAGGTCCAGCTGAGGCCCAGTTGGGGACTGGAGTGACCAAGTATAGATTAGGTTAGAAGGACACCACAGTCATAAAAACGCAGCTAGTTGAAACCTGGCTTCTAGGGATGCTTTCTTGTGAGAGCTGAGCTCAGGGCAGGACCCTCCCGCATCCTGACTGCCTGTAGACATAGCTCCTTCATCCTTAAGTGAGGTGCTGGAAGAGGTTGTGTGAAAAGCATGTGGAAGTGTCAGGCCTGTACTCATGTGTATCTGAGTTCAATACAGGGATTTCCAACAGCCTTGTTCAATTAGAGTCATGCTACGTTTTAACTCCCATGAACGAGTGGCAAGCAGACATCTGCCTGCAAGGCATACACATTTCTGAGAGTTGAGCTTATGGCCTGTACCTCCCCCATCCTGACTGCCTCTACGGTCTACTTCCACAGCATTTCGTTGTATGCAGGACAGTAGCGAAGTGAGAACCAACTGTCTGCCTTGTCAATTTCGCGCTAGGGGACAGCTGCCTCCAAGGCATGCACACTCCTTTGGATTGAGCTTATGGCTTGTACCTCCCACATGATGAACGCCTGTACGCTTCACTTCCAAAGGATTTCGTTCGATACGGGACGCAAGTTTTGTGAGAGGCAAGTGTCTCTTAGCTCAATCCAGCGACTTCGGAGGAATTCCTCCCTCAGAAGGGAGCTACATACTAACTTCCAAACCCGAGTACCTAGTTGAAAGCTGTCACTCTGGGGAACTTCCTTCTGCGAGGTGAGCTGGCACGCGGTCCTTCCCAGTTCCACACTGCCTGCACATGGAGTTACGAACATCCTCACTAGACAGGTTTGTCAGAAGCTCATGGGACGCAAGGGCAAGCTGCAGGCTTCAATGTTTGCGTCTCCAGGTGCGGTAGAGCGGTATTGACGGAACGTCCTGACTTATATCGCTGCTACGTTCTCACGGCCATAACAACGCAGCTAGTGGAAAGCTGGCTTCGAGGCATGCTTCCTTGTGAGAGCTGAGGTCAGGAAAGGACCCTCCCGCATCCTGACTGCCTGTAGACATAGGTCCTAGCATCCTTATGTTAGGTGCTGGGAGAGTTTGGGAGAAAAGCATGTGGAAGCGTCGGACCTGAACTCACGTGTATCTGAGTTGAATACAGTGATTTTCAATGGCCTTCTTCAGAGTGTAGGTAAATTTTAACTACCATGTACGAGTGGGTAGCAGACATCTGCCTCCCATGCATACACACTTCTGAGAGTTGAGCTTATGGCCTGTACCTCCCACATCCTGCCTGCAGGTACACATCACTTCTAAAAGGCCTAGGCTCGATGCGTGACTGAAGTGTTGTGAGAAATAAGTGGAATGTCCCGGCACAGAAGAGTAGTGCCTCCAAGCTCAATCCAGCGATTTCCTAGTAATTCCTGTCTTAGACTGGTGCTACATACTAAGTTCCATAGGTGAGAAGCTAGCTGAACGCCTTGTCCAAAAGCAACTTACTTCTGAGAGTTGAGCTCACACTCAGTCCCTCACAGTTGTACACTGCCTGCAGAGTGAGTTTCGAACGTCTTCACCAGAGCCGTTTGTCAGAGGATTCTGAGACGCAAGTGGAACAATGCCGACCTGGAAGATGTCCCCAGGTGCAGTAGAGTGGTAATCTTGGAACCTCCTGACTCAAAATACTGCTACATTATCACTGCCATAAGAACGCAGCTAGTTGAAACCTGGCTTCTAGACATGCTTCGTTGTGAGAGCTGAGGTCAGGGCAGGACCCTCCCGCATCCTGACTGCCTGTAGACATAGGTCCAGGCATCCTTATGTTAGGTGCTGACAGAGGTTGTGGGAAAAGCATGTGGAAGTGGCAGGCTTGTACTCTCGTGTATCTCAGTTCAATACAGCGATATCCAACGTCCTTGTTCAATTAGAGTGTAGCTCGGGTTCTAGCTCCCATCAATAAGTGTCTAGCAGACATCTGCCTGCAAAGCATACACACTTCTGAGAGTTGAACTCGTGCCCTGTACCTCCCACATGCTGACTGCAGATACACTTCGCTCCTATCAGGCCTAGCCTCGATGCGTGACAGAAGGGTTGTGAGACGTTAGTGGAAGGTGCCGGCCCATACGACTAGTGTCTCATATCCCAATCCAGAGATATTTGAGGAACTGCTCTCTTAGTTTGGTGCTACATACTAAGTTCCTTACATGAAAAGCTAGTGAACGCAGTGTCCAATGGGTACTTGCTTCTAAGACTTGAGCTCACCCCCAGTCCCTTCAGTTCCACACAGCCTTCAGATGGAATTTCGGACCTCCTCTCTAGACAAGTTTGTCAGAAGCTCATAGGACACAAGGGCCTAGCTGCAGGCTTCAATGCTTGTGTCTCCAGGTGCAGTAGAGCGGTGTACATGGAACCTCCTGACTTACAATGCTGCTACGTTCTCATGGCCATAAAAACGCAGCTAGTAGAAAGCTGGCTTCGAGGCATGCTTCCTTTTGAGAGCTGAGCTCAGGGCAGGACCCACCCGCATCCTGCCTGCCTGTAGACTTAGCTGCTAACATCCTGATGGTAGGTGCTGGTAGAGGTTGTGAGAAAAGCATGTGGAAGCGTCAGGCCTATACTCCTGTGTATCTGAGTTGAATACAGCGATTTCCAACGGCCTTCTTCAATTGGAGTGTAGCTAGGTTCTAACTCCCATGTAGGAGTGGGTAGCAGACATCTGCCTCCCAAGACTGATAAATCATGTTGATAGTATCTATCCCCTATATGATATAATAAAAATGGCAGTATATCTCTGTATATGATCCACAATCACAGTTCAATCATGAGATAAACAACAGACATGTCCCAACTAAGGGAAATTTTACAAAATACTCTACTTCTCAAAGTGTTCCAGTTCAACAACAAGAAGAAAAGGCTGAAAAAGTGTCAAAATCCAGAGGAGCCTAAGAAAACATGATAAGTTTAATGTGATATGAGGGATGGTAACTTAGCAAAAAAAAAAAAAGGAAATCTGAATAAAGTACGGTCTTTGGTTAATGCGAATATTTTAATATTGATTCATTTGCTAATTTTTGTACCGTACTAATATAAGATATCGATAATTGGAGAAATTGCGAGTGCATGAGAATTCTCTGTACTATCTTCTCAATTTCCCTATAAATCTTTGTTTTTTTTTTCTAATCAATAAGATTTATTTTGAAAATTGACATAAATGAATCAGGCTCCAAGTGTGAAGACATTTTAGAATAGTTTAATGAATTTTTGCCTTATTCTTAAAGAGTTCCTTCAATGGGAACAAAGTAAGAATTTTATATCAGAAGGAAAGAAAAACACTTATGAGCACGTATAATGCCTACTCAACCTGAAAAGCAGGAAAGGATAATAAATAGCAAATATCAGATAAAAATACTTCTTTTATATTAGACACCATATTGCAAGTGCATTTAAAATTAGCAGTGCATAACATTTATTTCCTGGACATTTATCTTCCAAAGAGTTCGCAGTGTTTCAGTGTCAGTTAAAACAGGGGAAGAATCTCAGGGAAGAATCCTTCACATAGTAATAGGACCATTGGTAATAAAGTCTCTCGGTTCGTTCCAATCCATAAAGATGCATTTCCTGATGAGTGACTGAACTGTGAAGAAAGAGATGAGAAACCCTCATCCCTCTGAACTACTTGTGTCAGAATATTTTAACCAGAGTACTACGGATAGTAAATTATCCTTATTAACAGGAAATACGTCTCACATTGGAATCTGAGCAATCAGATGGGCAGAGAAAAAATGCTTTGACTGGCTCTTCATCTTTTAAAGACAAAGAAGAGGTTTTCTATGTACAAAGTCAGTTGTCAAGATAGCCTTAGGGAATAAGAGTCTGCAGCATCGAATCCCACTGCACATCCACCCAGGACGACCGCGCTCCAGGTCTTCTTGATCCCAAATCCCTGGGCCTGTCCCCCAACACATGCTAGCACCAGAGGTCATTTGCAATTGCTCTCTTAGGAGCTCTGGGGAAGGGGGAAGGAGCTAGATAGGATGGGACATGTGGAGGCCAAGAAAATTAAGGCCATTCCACTTTATGTTCAGCGTTAGCACATGTCCAGCCATCCCAGGTCCCTGTGAATAAGAGCTGAAATTTACATTACTTCAGTTACAGGAAAAAAGACAAAAGTTTACAGCTTAATGTCCTAGAAAGCCTCACATGACAATAAAAACTGAGCCCAAGCCAAGGGCAGGAAGCCCCTATTAGAATAAGAACAGAGCTCAATGCCCTCCAAGCCCCCATATCAAAATGTAAACAGAACTTGAGGAATTGCTCCAGCCCTTCTGGAGATCCCTGAGACCAGCCCTTACAACTAAGCTAAAAAAAAACCAAAACAACAAAAAAACAAAATTAAGCTAAAACCCACCTCGGGGTCTAAGTCCCTGCTCCGCCCTGTCGGGTATACTTGGACGCAAGCTCGAGTTGGTACATCAACCCTCCTGTGTTTGAATCGGTGTCGGCTCCTTAGTGGTTTCTCGGATTCACAATCTTGAGCACAACACCCCCATGTCCCCTCCCCACCTGGGCTGACCCCCTGTCCCCTCCCACCGAGGCTGACCCTCAGTCACCTCCCCGCCCACAACAGCTGGGCACAGGCCCTCACAGAGGTCCCATGGGCATGGTGCACACTGCCGCCATCCCCGGCCTCCCAGGGGAAGGAAGGAGGTTTTGGCAGGACACACTCCCATGGTGGCCCCAGGGCTCCCTGCCCAGGACGGCAGCTGGTGACAGGTCGGGGTCTGTGTCCCTGATGCCGGCTCCTCCTCCCCGGTTTTCCCGCAGGAAATGAAGGAGGAGGCCCTGGTCTCCTCCAGGGACATCACGCAGATATGCCTGGACGTCAACAGGATGTTCGGCAGCCACACCATGTTTTGGGACCGCTACGGGGTCGCGTGAGGCTCCTGGGGCGGGGGGGGGGTTCGGGGCCCCAGGGGAGGCCCGGGGGCTTCTGGGTAGGAAACACGGGGCTTCTGAGGCCGGGGGTAGCAACAGCAGCCAACAACACACTGCCGCATGGTAAGGTGCTGGGGATGACCCCTGTGCCCCCACACCTGGAGTTCGGGGATGAGGAGGCCACTAGGATGGGGCCTCCAGGGGTTGCCATGTGAGCTGAACTCCAAAGGGTTGAGGGACAGCCGCCTGAAAGGCAAGGGGCTGGGGTGGGGGCCGTGGGGGGCAGTAAGGGGACCTGGGGGACAGGCGGCATGACCGTGGCTGGACCAGGACACACATCGATCCGATGAGGGCCAGACGGCTCAGGGTGACACCCACCCTCGATGCTTTATATATTTCTAAAGTCTATGCATTTCATTTGAGACAATTTGCAATTTGTAAACATACATAGTATGATGACCCCCAGATAATGCCCCCGGTCCAGCCAGAGCCCTGCACTGATCACGCGGGGCCCGAGGGGCAGGTGTCACAGCAAACCCCAGACTGGGGTCGCCTTTTTCTGTACACGTCTGCGTGAGCATCTTAGAGAAAGGGGATGCCCTGTGTCCGCAGGCCCCCATGCCATCCCCCTCATTCCCCACCTCCACACCATCCCCCTACATCATCATCCCCCATGGCATCGCCCCCATACCATCCCCTACCATCCCCCCTACATCATTCCCCTCACACCCCCACACAATCCCCACCCACACTATAACCCCACACCACCACCCCTACACCAACCCCCACACTCCACCACCATCATACCTCTGCCCCCACACCATCGGCTCCCAGCAAGGACCCGGTGCAGCTGCCCCCTGTGGGACATGCTCAGCCTCCCCAGGGTTCTCTGGACAGCCTACTCCCATCAGAGCCCTGGTGTCCCATAGAGTACCCAGGGGTTGCAGGGAAGAGGGAATGTCGGGAGCCCCCGACAGGGTGGGTGCAGGTGAGTGGAGCACAGGATGCACTGTGCCCTGCCTCCACCCACTGTCCCTCCTGGAGGGTGGCACACCCTGCACAGGACACCAGCCCCTAACCCAGAGGGACCTGGGCTGGCCTGGCCCCGGGCACTGTGGGGGCTGGGGTGATTTGAGTCCCCCCCAGGCCCAACACAAAGACTAATGGGATCCAGCCCCCCATGGCCCTGGCCGGGCCTGGATTCTGGCTCTGGGATGAGGGAGTCCTCTCACAGCTGGATGTAGCCTCCTGGGCCCTGGCCGTGCCCCACAGATCCGGGTCGCTGACCTAGGGCAGCCCTGAGGATCCCGGGACACCCCAGGGTGGGGAGAACAGGGGTAGGCTGGTGGGCCCCAGCAACACCCACAGCAGGAGGCAGGCTCCTCCAGGTGTTGGGGCCCCAGGGGGCCCAAGGCTGGGGTCCAGCTGCCCTGCGGGGACCCAGTGCAGGAACCCATGAGCTGCAGGTCCAGGTCAGCTCTGCTGTCCTCAGAACCGTCTCTCAGGCTGAAACCTCAGGACACACGCCCCCACACGGAGTCCACACATGCTCCCAGGTGGGGGACTCCAGCCCCCGCTCACCACCCCGTGTGATTCTTGCCCTCCCCTAAAGGACAGAAAGGTCTCCCTGCCCAGGGGAAGGTGCACACCCTCGGCTCTGAGCCCGTTTGCTGTAGCAAGTCAAGAAAGTGTTGTGGTGCGAAAATGCACAGCCAGCCCATTTCTGTGTCTCCAGGAACTCTGTGCTCGGGGCGTGGAGAGACCCCCAGAGAGGAGGAGGGGGCACCACCCAGGCCCCAACCAGCCCCTGCAGGGGCGCCGCCAGGCACACACACAGCTGACGTCCCCACGTGCCTACCAGGGGCGGCCAGACACCAGGGTCAGGACCCCACGGACTTTACTGGAACTCAGCCTGTGCCCCGCGGGCCAGGAGGGGCTGGGACAGAGTGACAGTCAGGGAGCCTCAGGTCACCAGGGTCTGTGCAAAGCGACCTAGGAGGTCTGTGCTCCCTCTGTCCTGGGGGCCTGGGCTGGCCGGGTTCCGGGGCACTTCCTCCTCTTACCGCATCCCCGTGCCTGTGTGCCTCGGGCACAGAGGGCCTGTGGGGCGGTCAGTGTGGCCCTGGAAGGGAGGTCAGGGCAGCAGGCCCTGGTCTTGTGCCCAAGATTGCAAATACGAGAAACCACCAAGGAGCCGACACCGATGCAAACACACGAGGGTTTATTTACAAGCTCCAGCATGGGTCCAAATATACCCGACACTGCGGAGCAGGGACTTGGACCCCGAGACTAAGAGGCGGTGTAGCAGCTTTATAGGGGCCAGTGGCCCATGGGATACACAGAAAGGTGCACAGTCATGTCGGTCCACACGCAGGTGGCCGATTGAATTACATCTTACCCTATAGTATCCATTTTAGCTGGCCTATTACTTTGGTCAGAATTGGCGCGCAGTTTTGGCGGGCACAAAGCAGAGTTACATTGTTCTGAGCCGATTTCCGATTAGGGTGTGCCCAGCGGCTGGACTAGGGTGGGGCAGCGCCTTAAGCAATAAGCAGGTTATGTGGGGGTCATACAGGAGGTGGCAGGTGTAGCACAAAATGGAATCAGTCCTGCTCTGCTTGTCCAGGGGTAGGGGATTTTTGTTAAATTTCCTGGGTCCCACATTCCCCCCTTTTTCAGAGGATCCTATGCAGGATCCAATAAAGGGTCCAGGTTGCTCTTAGAGTGAGCCAGGTGGAATGATTAAACCAGGATTTTAACCAACCTTGTTGCTGTTCTCGCTGCCATTTATATTCCAGCGAAGAAGCAGCATTCTACGTTTAAGGCAGCACATAACCCTCCCCCCCACACACCACAAACACACCCTTTGTTGTAAGAAATCTAAGTCTAATCCCTTTCTATTTTGAAAGACAACCTCAGACTAGGGAGTCTTGGAGGTACGAAATTAATGAGAACGGTGCACTCTTAGCTTTAGGGGATTGTCCTTTTCCGGGTGGCTTTTCCATTCTGGAACAAAGTTCTTGAGAACGGTATGTGGGTCAGCTGGCTGGACGTGGGTGTAGTGGACCAGGGAGTAATCCCGTCGACGTTGAGAGCATTGGGAGTGGTCAGGATCAGGGTGTAGGTCCCTTGCAGCGAGGTTGAAGTGTCCGGTGTTGATATCTCCACAGGTACACATGTACACCAAGTCACCTGGCCGATATCGATGGGGATCCGGGGGTGGCCCAGTCTCATAGAGGGCCCTCAGCTTAGGCCACACCTGCTCATGGGTTCATGACATTTGGAGGGAGAAAAGAAGTTGGTGATCATCAAATTCAGCAAGCACCTCAAGTTTTAAAATGGGGATAACAGGTGGAGGAAGACCGAACATGATCTCGTAGGGAGTCAGTCCCATCTTATATGGGGAGTTCCTCACCCTATATAGGGCGAAGGGGAGGAGAGTCACCCAGTCCCCGCCAGTCTCCAGGGCTAATTTAGTTAAGGTCTCCTTTAATGTTCTGTTCATCCTCTCTACCTGTCCTGAGCTCTGGGGCCTATATGCACAATCTAATTTCCAATCTGCCCCAAGTACTAGTGCCACTCCCTGTGTTACCTTAGAGAAGAATCCTGGGCCCTTGTCTGACCCAATCTTAACAGGAAAACCATACCTCGGTAAGATGTCTTCCAGCAGTTTCTTGGTCACGGTCTGTGCCGTTTCAGGTTTGGTGGGAAATGCCTCTGTGCATCCTGAAAATGTATCTACAAACACTAGTAAATACCTGTATCCATATTTTCCAGGTTTTACCTCAGTGAAGTCCACTTCCCAGTAGGCTCCTGGGCGGTCCCCCCGGAGCCAGGTGCCTGGGTTAGATCCATGGGCGGTGGCATTAGTTAACTGGCATGAGTGGCAGCTTGCCACCATCTGCTCGATCTTTGCTCGAGAGTCTTTAATAGTGATCTTTGCATGTCGTATGAGGTCTTCCATCTTCCTTGTTCCCGTTTGAGTACTCCGATGTGTTTTGGATAGGACTCGCCGTCCCAGTTCCTCTGGCAAGATGATGCTGGAGTCTGTGGCCCTCCACCAGCCACACAATCACTGGGTCATAGGCAAGTGTTTGATCCAGTGTAAGTCAGCATCACTATAGTTGGGGGTGTCCGGCAGGTTCCGTTCCCCCGGATCAGGTAGCGTGGTTGCTAAGACCTGGGTCACCAAAAGGGACACCTTCTTTGCTTTTAAATCGGCTAGCCGGTTTCCCCTGGCTACTGGTGTGTCTGCCTTTTGGTGCCCCGGACAGTGGATGATGGCTAGGGCCTTGGGCAGCCAGAGGGTCCTCAGGAGTTCAAGAATCTCTGTTTTGTTTTTAACAGTCTTTGTCTCTGCTGTCAGAAGCTCTCTCTCTCTCTGTAAAGGGCTCTGTGAATGGGAGCGGTGGCAAAGGCGTACCTGATGTCGGTGTAGATGTTTATTCGTTTACCTTCCTCCATGGTCAGTGCCTTGGCCTATGGGATCAGTTCTGCCCATTGAGCCAACATTTAGGCTGTCAATGGCTCCGCCCAGACGGTCTCTGTCTCCGTGGTTATGGTATGGCTGCCCCCGCAATTCGGACTCCTTCTCGGACAAAACTGCTGCCGTCCGTGTACCAGGTGGCATCGGCGTTCGGCAGTGGCTGGTCCTGGAGATCAGCTCTGATTCCGTACACCTGTGCCCAAATTTCTTGATAGTCGTGCAGAGGGGGGTCCCAGTCTGGGTTAGGGAGTAGCGTTGCCAGATTCAGGGTTGTCGGTGGCTTAAATAAAATTCTGGTGGGGTTTAGCAGTAGGGTCTGATAATGGGTCAGATGGGCATTGCTGATCCAGCTGTCTGGGGGCTGTTTGAGTACCCCTTTAATAGCGTGTGGGGTGGTAACATGCAGTTCTTCCGGACTTTTTCTATTATAGACTCGTTCTGCTATTATCACTAAGTCCTGCAAGCTCTTCTCTCCCAGTCTCTCTACTCTTTGCAATTTCTTTTTAATGTTCAGAGCTGCCTGGTTAACAAAAGCCATGATAATTGCGACCTTTGTTTCCGGGGCTTCTGGGTTCATAGGGGTGTACTGCCTAAAAGCCTCTATTGCTCCCTCTAAGAAGGCTGCTGGACTCTCATCCTTACCCTGTCTCACATCATAGACCTTGGCCAGATTGGTAGTCTTTTACGCGGCAGCCTGGAGACCTGCCATTAGAGTCTGGCGGTGGACCCGGAGTCTCTCCTTACCTTCAGGCGAGTTGTGTGCTTTGGGGAGTAAAAACGGGTTTTAGCCAAGGAGGGGAATTCTCGATCATGTCCTGACAGGCCAGGATGTTGGGCATCTGGTCAGGGTGGCCATCTGGTTTGTCCCTGAAGTTCACGGCCTTAACCTGTAAGATAATAGGTAGGTGAAAATTTCCTTTCGGGGCCATCCCACATCAAAGGTTGGCCATTCTGATATGCAATAAATTTGGAATCTCTCTCTCTGTATGTCTATGCTCAGAATAAGAGTGCTTCCCTAACATCCAAGAAGTGGGAGAGCATAAGAGACAAGGGTATGGTTTGCATCTGCCCCATTATGTCCCCCGTCCACACCAAGGCACAGACAGTTACGACAGTTCACAAGTAACACAGTATAACACAGTTAACAAGAACACAGTAACACAGACCAGCACACAAACAGGTAACACAGACCAGCGCGCAAAGAGGTAAGAAGAACACAGTAACAGACAAACGTTCTAGTGCGGCTGCAGAGACAAGACAGAAAGTAATCCGAAGGGCTGGCAGCCAGCCCTCCTTACAGATGAGGACCCCCGTCCTCCTTACGGATGAGGACCCCGTCCTCCATACGGATGAGGACCCCCAGACCTCCTTATGGATGAGGACCCCTGTCGTCATTACGGATGAGGACCACATCCTCCTTATGGATGAGGACCCCCGTCCTCCTTACGGATGAGGACCCCATTCTCCATACGGATGAGGACCCCCGTCCTCCATACAGATGAGGACCTCCATCCTTCTTAGAGATAGGACCTTCATCTTCCAGGCAGGGGCAAGGGACGTCTCCTCAAGACCCCCGGTTGATGGCCCACCAGCGCATCCACCTAAGCCAATGCCGACCTAATACAGATTGGAATCCCTACAGGTTAGAGCTCTTAGAGAATATGCACGCAAAAGGTGGAAAAAGTTGAGTGCACTCACCACGCGTGAAATCCTCCGGATAAGGTCCTGGAGGTCTCTCAGATCCCGGACGAGCCCCCAAATGTTGTGGCCAAGATTGTGAATCCTAGAAACCACCGAGAAGCCGACACCGATGCAAACACAAGAGGGTTTATTCACAAGCTGGAGCGTGGGTCTAAGTATACCTGACACAGCGGAGCAGGGACTTGGACCCCGAGACTAAGAGGCATAGCAGCTTTATAGGGGCCAGTGGCCCATGGGATACACAGAAAGTTGCACAGTCATGCCGGTCCACACGCAGGTGGCCGATTGAATTACATCTTACCCTATAGTATCCATTTGAGCTGGCCTATTACTTTGGTCAGAATTGGCGCGCAGTTTTGGTGGGCACAAAGCAGGGTTACATTGTTTGGGCCGATTTCTGAGTAGCGTGTGTCCAAAAGCTTGACTTGGGTGAGGCAGCATCTTAAGCAATAAGCAGGTTATGTAGGGGTCATGCAGGAGGTGACAGGTGTAGCACAAAATGAAATCAGTCCTGCTCTGCTTGTCCAGGAGTAGGGGATTTTTGTTAAATTTCCTGGGTCTCGGGATCCGTGGGTGGCGCAGTGGTTTAGTGCCTGCCTTTGGACAGGGGCGCGATCCTGGAGACCCGGGATCGAATCCCATGTCGGGCTCCCGGTGCATGGAGCCTGCTTCTCCCTCTGCCTATGTCTCTGCCTCTCTATCTCTCTCTCGCTGTGTGACTATCATAAATAAATAAAAAGAAATTTCCTGGGTCCCACACTGACTGCATGTACACTTCGCTTCTAACAGGCCTAGGTTTGTTGCGGGACAGAAGTTGTGTGAGAGGCAATTGGACGGTGCAGGCCAGGAAACAAGTGTCTTGAAACTCAATCCAGTGACTACCGAGGAATTCCTCTCATACATTGCTACTACTTCCATACAAGAGAAGCTAGTTGAAAGCAGTGTCCAGGGGAACTTGATTCTGAGAGGTGAGACCCCACACAGTCCCTCACAGTTCCACACTGCCTGCAGATAGAGTTTCGAACATCCTCACTAGAGATGTACGCCAGAAGCTCATGGGACGCAGGGGGCAAGTCGAAGGCTTCAATGGTTGTGTCTCCAGGTGCAGTAGATCGGTGTTCATTGAACCTCCAGACTTTCGGCTTCGAGGCATGCTTCCTTTTGAGAGCTGAATTCAGGACAGGACCCTCCCGCATCCTGCCGGCCTGTAGACATAGCTGCTAACATCCTTATATTAGGTGCTGGGAGAGGTTGTGAGAAATGCATGTGGAAGCATGAGGCCTGTACTCACGTGTATCTGAGTTCAATACAACGATGCCAACGTCCTTGTTCAATTAGAGTGTAGCTCGGGTATACCTCACCTCGATAACTGTCTAGCAGACATTGGCCTACAAAGCATACACACTTCTGAGAGTTGAGCTTTTGGCCTGTACTTTCCACATCCTGCCTGCAGGTACACTTCGCTGCTAACAGGCCTAGGCTCGATGCGTGACTGAAGTGTTGTGAGAGGTAAGTGGAAAGTCCCGGCACACAAGACTAGTGCCTCCAAGCTCAATCCAGAGATTTCCTAGTAATTCCTGTAGTAGACAGGTGCTACATACTAAGTTCCATACGTGAGAAGCTAGCTGAACCCTGAGTCCAAAAGCATCTCTCTCCCGAGAGTTAAGCTCATACCCAGTCCCTCACAGTTCCACACTGCCTGTAGAATGAGTTTTGAACATCTTCACCAGAGACGTTTGTCAGAAGCTTGTGAGACACAAGTGGAATCATGCAGGCCTGGAAGGTGTCTCCAGGTGCAGTAGAGTGGTATTCTTCGAACCTCCTGAGTTAGAAGACTGCTATGGTCTCATGGCCATTAGAACGCAGCTAGTTGAAAGCGGGCTTCTAGGCATGCTCTCTTGTGAGAGCTGAGCTCAGGGCAGGACCCTCCTGCATCCTGCCTGCCCATTGTCATAGCTGCTAACATCCTTAAGTGAGGTTCTGGGAGATGTTGGAGAAATGCGAGTGGAAGTGTCAGGACTGTACTCACGTGTATCTGAGTTCAATATAGCGATTGCGAACGTCCTTGTTCAATTAGAGTGTAGCTCGGGTATACCTCGCCTCGATAAGTGTCTAGCAACGTCGGCCTGCAAAGCATACACACTTCTGAGATTTGAGCTTATGGCCTGTACCTCCCCCATCTGACTGCCTGTGCGTTCTGCTTCCACAGCATTTCGTTGTATGCAGGAGAGTAGCGCAGTGAGAACCAAGTGTCTGCCTTGTCAATTTGGCTCCCAGCGGACAGCTGCCTGCAAGGCATGCACACACCTTTGGATTGAGCTTAGGACTTGAACCTCCCACATGCTGACCGCCTTTACGCTTAGCTTCCAAAGGATTTTGTTCGATACGGGACGCAAGTTTTGCGAGAGACAAATGTGTGTTAGTTCAATCCAGCAACTTCTGAGGAATTCCTCTCTCAGATGGGAGCTACCTACTAACTTCCAAACCTGAGTACCTAGCTGAAAGCTCTCTCTCTGGGGAACATCCCTCTCGGAGATGAGCTGACACTTGGTCCTTCCCAGTTCCACACTGCCTGCAGATGCAGTTATGAACATCCTCACTAGATATGTTTGTCAGAAGCTCATGGGATGCAAGGGGCAAGCTGCAGGCTTCAAGGTTGTGTCTCCAGGTGCAGTAAAGCGGTATTCATGGAACATCCTGAATTACAATGCTGCCACGTTCTGATGGCCATCAGAACGCAGTAAGTAGAAAGCTGGCTTCGAGGCAGGTCTCCTTTTGAAAGCTGAGCTCAGGGCAGGACCCTCCTGCGTCCTGCCTGCCCATAGTCGTAGCTGCTAACGTCCTTATCTTAGGTGCTGGGAGAGGTTGGAGAAATGCAAGTGGAAGTGTCAGGATGGTACTCACGTGTATCTGAGTTCAATACAATGATTGCCAACGTCCTTGTTCAATTAGAGTGTAGCTAGTTTCTAACTCCCATGTACGAGTGGGTAGCAGACATTTGCCTCCCAGTTGTACACACTTTTGAGAGTTGAGCTTATGGCCTGTACTTCCCACATCCTGCCTGCAGGTACACTTCACTGCTAACAGGCCTAGGCTCGATGCGTGACTGAAGTGTTGTGAGAGGTAAGTGGAAAATGCCGGCATACAAGACTAGTGCCTCCAAGCTCAATCCAGAGATTTCCTAGTAATTCCTGTAGTAGACAGGTGCTACATACTAAGTTTCATACGTGAGAAGCTAGCTGAACTCTGAGTCCAAAAGCATCTCTCTCCCGAGAGTTGAGCTCACACCTAGTCCCTCACAGTTCCACACTGCCTGCAGAATGAGTTTTGAACATCTTCACCAGAGACGTTTGTCAGAAGCTTGTGAGAAGCAAGTGGAATAGTGCAGGCCTGGAAGGTGTCTCCAGGTACAGTAGAGTGGTATTCTTCAAACCGCCTGAGTTAGAAGACTGCTATGGTCTCACGGCCATTAGAACGCAGCTAGTTGAAAGCGGGCTTCTAGGCATGGTCTCTTGTGAGAGCTGAGCTCAGGGCAGGACCCTCCCGCATCCTGCCTACCCATAGTCATAGCTGCTAACTTCCTTACATTAGGTGCTAAAAGAGGTTGGAGAAATGCCAGTGGAAGTGTCAGGACTGGGATCCCTGGGTGGCGCAGCGGTTTGGCGCCTGCCTTTGGCCCAGGGCGCGATCCTGGAGAACCGGGATCGAATCCCACATCGGGCTCCCGGTGCATGGAGCCTGCTTCTCCCTCTGCCTGTGTCTCTGCCTCTCTCTCTCTCTCTGTGACTATCATAAAAAAAAAATTAAAAAAAAAGGAAGTGTCAGGACTGTACACGTGTATCTGAGTTCAATATAGTGATTGCCAACGTCCTTGTTCAATTAGAGTGTAGCTCGGGTATACCTCATCTCGATAAGTGTCTAGCAGTTATCAGCTTGCAAAGCATACACACTTCTGAGAGTTGAGCTTATGGCCTGTACCTCCCCCATCCTGACTGCCTGTACGTTCCGCTTCCACAGCATTTAATTGTATGCGCGAGTGTGGCGGAGTGAGAACCAAGTGTCTGCCTTGTCAATTTCGCTCCTAGCGGACAGCTGCCTCCAAGGCATGCACACTCTTTGGTTTGAGCTTAGGACTTGAACATCCCACATGCAGACCTTCTGTAAGCTTCGCTTCAGAGGATTTCGTTCGATAGGGGTGCATATTTTGCGAGAGGCAAATGTGTCTCCGGGCTTCCTCTCCGGGCCTCTGTGGTCTGACAACTTGGTGGCAGCCAGTGGTCTGTGTGGTGTCTGGCGATGGGATGTGGTGCTGATTGTCAGGTGCACATCTGCCTGGGAGATGCACCTGCAGGGATCAGTGACGGGGTGGGCGTCAGCACCTCTGGCCTCCAGCGGACAGTGCTGTGCTGCTCCCTGAGACTCGGGTCTGATGGGGGGGAGGCGGGTGGGGACGCTGGTCCTCTAGCTCTAGGACTGAGGATTCCGCCCCCCAGTCTGCAGGCCCACCACAGAAGAGCCGCCAAGCCCCCGGTTCCCTGCCGCTTCTCTCAGAACCCTGCTTTCACTCTGCCCGCGTCTGAGTTTCTTTTGGTTTTGTTTTTTATCTCAGACTGTTGTGCCCAAGATTGCGAATATGAGAAACCACCAAGAAGCCGACACTGATGCAAACACACGAGGGATTATTTACAAGCTCGATCTTGTGTCCAAGTATACCCGACATTGCAGATCGGGGACTTGGACCCGAGGTAGGTTTTAGCTTAGTTTTAAGGGCTGGTCTCGGACCTCCAGAAGGGCTGGAGCAATTCCTCAAGTTCTGTTTACATTTTGGTATGGGGCCTTTAAGGGCATTGAGCTCTGTTCTCATTCTAATAGGGGCTTCCTGCCCTTGGCCTGGGCTCAGTTTTGATTAAATTGTGGGGCTTTCTAGGACATTAAGCTGTAAACAGCAAAGGTTCCACACCTGGAAGGGGGACGTCACACTGTCCTTATATGCTGAAGATGCGGAACTAGAAACAGGAAACCCTAGAGCCTCCACCAAAACCTGTTAGAACTAAGGAGTGAGTTCAGTAAAGTAACGGGACAAAAACTGACCCTACAGAGCAGAGTAGCCTTGCTGTGTCCCGACAATGAGCACTCAGGAAGGAAAGGAAGGACATGAAGTCCTTCTTAGGAGCATCAAGGAGAATAAATAATGAGACTGAACCAAAGGAACACAAGTCTTGTGCACTGAGCCATACCAGGCTCTGGGAGGCCGTCCTGGGCTCGTAGGGTAGGAGCCTCATCTTGTGAAAATGTCCGCAGTTCCTGAAGCCACCCTCAGTTTCATGTCATTCCTATCAAAATCATGGTGGCAGATCTTAGAAATAGGAAAAAAAAACAAAACCCATAACATCCAACCCCCACAACAAATGACCCCGGACAGCAAATCAGTATTGGAGAAGCATGACAGAGTGGGACGCAGCACTTTCCTATTTCAAAAGATGTCACAGAGACACAGGATAAAGCAGTGTGGTTCTCGGGCCCCCGGCTGGCTCCGTCGGTTAAGCATCCAACTCCTGACCTCACCTCCAGTCCTGATCTCAGGGGTCGTGAGTTCTAGGCCTGTGTTGGGCCATGGACGAGGCGTGGAGCCTACTTAGACAAACCAGACCCACGGGGGTGGTCCCGGCATAAGCTGAATGAGCAAAACAGAGAGTCCAGAAGGAAATGTGCTCTGATAGAACTGATTTTTTTTTAATTAATTAATTTATTTTTTATTTATGATAGTCACAGAGAGAGAGAGAGAGAGAGAGGCAGAGACACAGGCAGAGGGAGAAGCAGGCTCCATGCACCGGGAGCCTGATGTGGGACTCGATCCCAGGTCTCCAGGATCGCGCCCTGGGCCAAAGGCAGGCGCCAAACCGCTGCGCCACCCAGGGATCCCCTAGAACTGATTTTTTTAACTTAATTTAAACCCAATTAATTAACGTATAGTGTATTATACTTTCAGAGGAAGAATTCAGGGATTCACCAGGTGGAGATAACAGCAGTGCTCGTGACATCACGTGACCTCCTTCATGCCAGTACCCTGTTATCTGCCCCCTCCAGCGACCCTGTTTGTTTCCTATCATTAAGAGTCTGTATTTCCTACATCTGTTTTCATCTTATTTGTTTTTCCTTCCCTTTACAGTTGTTCATCTGCTTTGCTTCTTTAATTCCACCTATGAATGAAACCACACGTCATTCTCTTTTCCGAGTGAGTTACTTCACTTAACATGATCCCTTTAGTTCTATCCACATCATTGCAAATGGCAAGATTTCCTTCTCTTTGATAGCTGAGTTCCATTCCTCTCTCTATGACCATCATCTATCTCCCATCCTCTTTATCCATCATCTGGCAGAGGACACCGAGGCTCCTCCCACAGTGTGGCTACTGTGGACTCGGCTGCTGTGGACATTGGGATGCAGGTGTCCCAAGTCTCACTGCATCTGTATCTTCGGAGTGAGCTCCAGGCCGTTCACCTGCTGGTTGCAGGGCGGCTCTATTTGTAACTTCCTGAGGGGCCTCCACACTGTTTCCAGGGCGGCTGCACCAACCCGCGGTCCCGCCCACAGTGGAAGAGGGTTGAGTGAGTTTTGCAGGACGTGGTAAAAGTCTGGTCCACATTTCATTTCACGTCCTGTGGGCTCCAATTCCTTGTCCTTAAGTATTTCTGGGGAAGCCGGGTGTTGGGCTCCTTTTCAGTGAGATGTTTCCAAAGCTAACAGGCCCCAGATGAAGCCTGAAAGGAGGCAGGTGCAGCCCAGAGAGCACCCGCTGCCTCCTGCACAGTCTCCTGTAGCGCCTGAGCATCCCGCAGGGGGCGCCTGAGCCCAGGCCCCTCCCATGGGGCACACATGTGCAGTAGGCCTCCTCTGCCTGCACTAACAGGAGCCAGCCTGTGCTGGGGAGGCCTGCGGAAGACATGGGGACGCATCTATGCTGATGAGCTGCAGCCTCCTCAGGACCCCCGGGGAGTCTTCAGGGGAAAATTGGGCCACATTCATGCTGACAGGAACCCCGGTCTCCTCAGGACCCGCGATGAGGCTTTAGGAATATGTGAGCCCACATCCACCCTGACAGGAGCCCCTGGGCCGCCTCAGGACCCGCAGGGAGGCTTCTGGAAGATGTGGGCCAACATGCACGCTCACAGGAGCCCTGAGCACCTCAGGACCCTCAGGGAGGTTTCAGGAAATTGTGGGCCCGCATCCACGCTGAGAGGCGCCCCTGAGCAGCCTCCCGACCCGCGGGGAGGCTTCAGGAAGAAATGGGCCTGCATCCACACTGACAGGAGTCCCTGAGCTGTCTCAGGACCTGTGGGGAGGCTTCAGGAAGATGTGGAGACACGTTCACTCTGGCAGGAGCTCCCGGGTCCCTCAGGACATAAGTTGAGGCTTCTGGAAGCTGGGGGCCGCATTCATGGTTACAGGAACCCCAGCCTCTTCAGAACCCTCGGCGACACTTCGGGAGGATTTGGGGCCACATGGACACAGCAGGACGCTGACTTCCTCAGGACCCCTGGTGTAGACTTGGGGAAATATGTGGATGCGTCCATGGGGACAGAAGACCCCAGCTTTGTCAGGGCCTGTGGTGAGGTCTAAGAAAAATGTGGGTGCCGCATCCACAGTGACAGGAGTCTCCAGCCTCCTCAGGACCCACTGGGAAGTTTTGGGAAGATTTGGGGCCACATCCATGCTGACAGGAGCCCCGAGCCTCCTCAGGTCTTATGGTGAGGCTTGAGGAAAATGTGGGGCAACGTCAATGCTGACAGGTACCCTGTCTTCCTCAGGACCTGCACTTTGGCTTCCGGACATAAGGGGCTGCGTGTATGCTGACAGGAGCCCACAGCCTCCTCAAGACCTGCGGTGAGTTTTCTGGGGGACGTGGGGCCATGTCCAGGGTGACAGGAGCCCCCGGCCTCCTGAGGACCTGCTGTGAGGCTTCCAGAGGATGTGAGACATAGTCCACAGTGACAGGAGACCCAGCGTCCTCAGGACCCGCTGACTATGACTCAGGAACACGTGGGGCCATGTCGCACTCACAGGAGCCTGGCTTCCTCAGGATCCCTTGGAGGAATCTGGAGGAGCTGTTGGGGGCCACTTCCACATCAGAAGGGACTCCTCAGAACCACAGGGTAAGTGAAAGGGTAGAATGAATGGTAGGGTGAAGGGAGGGGAGGAAGTTGGTGGTTAGCCTTAGGTTAGATGTTAGGGGTTAGTGATTATGCTTATGGTTACGAATTAGAGGTTAGGTGAGGCATAAGGGTATTGGTCAGTGTTAAGAGTTAGGATGGGGGTTAGGGTAAGGGACAGGATTTAGTGTTAGGCTTAGGGTTTAGGCTCTAGGGATTAGGGCAGGAGGTTAGAGGTTGGGGTAAGGGTTATGGTTAGAGTTAGGGTTGGGCTTAGGTTTGCAGTTAGGGTTAGGGGTTAGGGTGTGAGTTATGGTTAGGGGTTAGAGTTAGGGGTTAGAGTTAAGGGTTACAGTTAAACTTAGCGCTAGGTTTAGCGTTAGAGTGAGGGTTAGGATTAGGATAGGGGTTAGGGCTAGGGTTAGGGTTAGTGTATGGTTACGGGTTAGGATTAGGGTCAGGTCAGGGTCAGGGTACGGTTTTGGAAAAGGGCAAGATATAGGGTTAGGGAGTGGGTTAGGGGTTGGTTTTAGGGTACGGGTTTGTGTACAGTTTGGGGTATGAGATAGGATTAGTATTAGAGGGTTAGGGTTAGGGTACAGGTAAGGTTAGGAATAGGATTTGAATACCTTATTTTAAGGTTAGGGTTAGAGGTTAGGGTTCGGGTTAGATTTAAGGCAGGGGTCAGGGTTAAGGAAACCTAAGTTTAGGTGAACCTACGTTTAGGAGTTAGGGTGAGGGTTGGCAGAAAGTTCAGTGAATGTGTTTTGGTCTTGGGGTTTGTGTTTGTTTTTCGATTACTGATGGGTCTTGTTTAAGGGCTAGGTTAACATTAGGATTAAGTGTAGGGTTAGGGTTTTGTCTGTGTATGGTTAGAGTTTGGGTCTGGCATGTGCCTGCACTGGGACTCCTAGCATCTTGGGCCGTTTAGTTTTATGCACTCTATTTAGGTTTTGGGTTCAAAGATAGCTTGACTCCACCAAGTCAGTGGCCTCCCCAGAGAATCAAAATCCAGCCTTCTGATGGGGTCAGAATAGACATAGCAGGCTTCTCCCGAGCTGAGCTAAGGAGGGGATTTGTGGCTCTAAAGACTCTTTATTTGGATTTTCAGTTGCCTTTCTGATTTATCTCTAGTGCGTACATGTTTCATCAATACTATCTATTATTATTTTAAAGTTTTACTTGGGGATCCCTGGGTGGCGCAGCGGTTTGGCGCCTGCCTTTGGCCTAGGGCGCGATCCTGGAGACCCAGGATCGATTCCCACGTCGGGCTCCCTGTGCATGGAGCCTGCTTCTCTCTGCCTGTGTCTCTGCCTCTCTTTCTCTCTCTGTGACTATCATAAATAAATAAAAATTAAAAAAAATAAAGTTTTACTTGAATTCCTATTTGTATACACAGAATGATATAGTTTCAGGTTTACCATATAGAGATTCAACCCTTGGATACAACGCTTGGTACTGGCCACAGGTGCCCTCCACTATCCCCATCCCCTGATTCCCCATCCCCCTCACCTTCCTCTGGTATTTATTAGTTTATTCTCTGTGGTTAAGAAAGTGTTTTTTTGTTTGCTTCTCTCATCCCCCCTGTGCCCCTTTGCCAGTTTGTCTGGTTTCTTAAAATTCACATGTGAATGCAATTGTATGGTATTTGGTATCTTTCTCTGACTGACTGAGTTCCTTGAGCATAAGTTCTATCCACTTCTCCCACGTCATTGTAAATGGCTTCATTTCATCGCTTCTGATGACCCGGTGATGTCGCAGTTGGTATATTTACCACATCGTCTCTTCCCATTCATCACTCGATGGACATCTGGGCTGTATCCACAGTTTGGCTGTTGTTGATAACGCTGCTACAAACACTGGGCTGCGTGTCCCACTTGGAATCTACTAAACGACTTTTGTATCCTTGGGGTAAATACCTAGCTCTGCAATTTTGGAATCGTAGGTTAGCTCTATGTTTAACTTATTTTTTTAATTTTTTTTTATGATAGTCACAGAGAGAGAGGCAGAGACACAGGCAGAGGGAGAAGCAGGCTCCGTGCACTGTGAGTCCAACGTGGGATTCGATCCCGGGTCACCAGGATCGCGACATGGGCCAAAGGCAGGTGCCAAACCTCTGCACCACCCAGGGATCCCCTATTTTTAACATCTCTAGGACCCCCCACAGTGTTTTCCACAGTGGCTGCACCTGTTCGCATGTCCACCAGGAGTGTAAGGGGGCTCCCTCTTCTCTATAGCCTCAACTGCACCTGTTGTTTCTTCTTTTTTTTTTTTTTTTTTTTTTTTTTCACCTGTTGTTTCTTCTGTTGTTAATTTTAGCCATTCTGACGGCTGTCAGGTGACATCTTATTGTGGTTTTCATTTGCATTTCCCTGATGATGGGTGACGCTGAGTGTCTTTCGGTGTCTGGTGGCCATCTGGATGTCTTGTCAGAGACAAAGTCCATTCATGTCTTATGCCCATCTGCAGTTGGATAATTTGTGTTTAGGATGCTGAGATTTATATTTGCTTTACGTATTTTGCATACTAACTGTTTATTGGATGTGTTGTTTACAAATATCTCCTTTCATTTTGTATGTTGCCTTTTAGCATTGGTTGTTTCTTTCACTTTGCAGAAGGTTTTGAATTTGATGAAGTCTCAATAGTATTTTTGCTTTTGTTTCCCTCCCCTCAGAGGCATATCTAGAAAGAAGATCCAATGGCCAACGTCAAAGATGTTGCTGCCTATCTTTTCTTCTTTGTATGGTTTCAGGTCTCACATTTAGGTCTTTCATCCATTTTGAATTTATTTTTTATATATATGGTGTAAGAAAGTGGTCCAGTTTCATTCTTCTGCATGTGGCTGCCTGGTTTTCCCAACACTGTTTGTTCTTATCCTGGGGTCAGGGTTAGGGTTTTTTGAAGAGACTGTCTTTGTGTCATTGGATATTCCTTCCTGCCTTGTTGTCGATTAATGGATCATAGAGTTACAGGTTTGTATCTTGTTTCAGCATTCCATTCCGTTCTATTCTATTGATCTAAGCGTCTCCTGTTGGGAGATTCTTGATTGCTGATTCAATTTCGTTTCTGGTTATCTGTCTGTTCAAGTTTCTTATTTCTTCCTTTTTCATTTTTGCTATGTTATATATTTCCAGGAATTAATCAATTTCTTCCAGGTTCTAGGTTGCTGGCATATAATTTTTCATAATGTTCTCTTATGTTTGTATTTCTCTAGTGTTGGTTGTTATTTCTCTTATCTCATTTGTGATTTTATTTGGGTCCTTTCTCATCATTTATCTTTTTTCTTTTTTAAAGATTTTATTTATGTATTCATGTGAGACACAGAGAGGCAGGGGTATAGGCACGGGGAAAATGAGCCTCCATGCAGGGAGCCTAATGTGGGACATGATTCCCCAGGACCCCAGGATCATGACCTGAGCCAAAGCAGATGCTCAACCACTGAGGCACCCAGGTGCCTTGCTGATTCAATTCCTTTGCTAGTTATGGGTGTGTTCACATTTTCTATTTCTTCCTATTTCAGTTTTGCTCGTTTATACATTTCTAGGGATTTGTCCATTTATTCCAGGTCTCCCAGTTTGTTAGTGTATAATCTTTCATAGTATTCCCTTATAATTGTCTTATTTTTCTGGTGTTGATTGTGATCTCTCTTCTCTCTTTTGTGATTTTATTTATTTAGTTCTTTTCTGTTTTCTTGTTGATAAGGCTGGCTAGGGCTTGATCCATTTTCTTAGTTATTTTGAAGAACCAGTTCTTAGTTTCATTATTCTATTCTACTCTTTTGTTGTTTCTGTATTGTTTATTTCTGCTCTCATCTTTATTTTTCCCTTCTTCTGTAGGCTTTAGGCTTCATTTCCTATTCCTTTTCCAGCTCCTTTAGGTGTAGTGTTGAGTTGTGTATTGGAGACTTCTTGTTTCTTGAGGTAGGACTGTATTGCAATCTACTTCCCTCTAAGGACTGTCTTTGCTACATCCTAGAGGTTTGAAGAAACATGTTTTCATTTTCATTAGTTTTAAATTTCCTCTTTAATATCCTGGTTGCTCCATTCATTCTCTAGTAGGATGATCATAATCTCCACGAATTTTTGGTCTGTCCAAATTTTTTCTTACTGTCGACCTCGAGTTTCATAGCGTCGTGGTCCGAAAATGTACATGGTGTGATACCATCCTTCTTGTACCTGTTGTACCTGTTGAGGGCTGATTTGTGGTCCATGATATAATCTATTCTGGAGAATGTCCCCTGTGCACTTGAAAAGAATGTGTATTCTGCTTTAGGAAGAAATGTTCAGACTATATCTGTTGAGTCTCTTTGGTCCAGTGTGTCAAGGCTATTGTTTCCCTGTTGATTTTCTGCATAGACGATCGGTCCATTGCCATAAGTGGGTGTTAAAATCCCCTGTCATTGTATTATTATCAGTGTGTTCCTGTTCGTTTGTTGTTAATTGGTTTCTATATTTCGGTACTCCCATGTTGGCAGCATAAATATGTAGTTGTTTGATCTTTTTTTAAAAATAAATTTATTTTTTATTGGTGTTCAATTGACCAACATACAGAATAACACGCAGCGCTCATCCAGTCAAGTGTCCCCCTCAGTGCCCGTCACCCATTCACCCCCACCCCCTGCCCTCCTCCCCTTCCAGCACCCCTAGTTCTTTTCCCAGAGTTAGGAGTCTTTATGATCTCTCTCCCTTTCTGATATTTCCCAAACGTTTCTTCTCCATTCCCTTATGTTCCCTTTCACTATTATTTATATTCCCTGAAGGAATGAGAACATACACTGTTTGTCCTTCTCCGATTGACTTACTTCACTCAGCATAATACCCTCCAGTTTCATCCACGTTGAAGCAAATGGTGGATATTTGTCATTTCTAATGGCTGAGTAATATTCCATTGTATACATAAACCACATCTTCTTTATCTATTCATCTTTCGATGGACACCAGGCTCCTTCCACAGTTTGGCTATTGTGGACATTCTGCTATAAACATCGGGGTGCAGGTGTCCCGGCGTTTCATTGCATCTGAATCTTTGGGGTAAATCCCCAATAGTGCAATTGCTGAGTCGTTGGGCAGGTCTATTTTTAACTCTTTGAGGAACCTCCACACAGTTTTCCAGAGTGACTGCACCAGTTCACATTCCCACCAGCAGTGTAAGAGGGTTCCCTTTTCTCCGCATCCTCTCCAACATTTGTGTTTTCCTGCCTTGTTAATTTTCCCCATCCTCACTGGTGTGACATGGTATATCATTGTGGTTTTGATTTGTATATCCCTAAGGGCAAGTGATGCAGAGCATGTTTTCATGTGCATGTTGGCCATGTCAATGTCTTCCTCGGTGAGATTTCTCTTCATGTCTTTTGCCCATTTCATGATCGGATTGTTTGTCTCTTTGGTGTTGATTTTAAGAAGTTCTTTATAGATCTTGGAAACTAGCCCTTTATCTGATACGTCTTTTGCAAATATCTTCTCCCATTCTGTAGGTTGTCTTTTAGTTTTGTTGACTGTATACTTTGCTGTGCAAAAGCTTCTTATCTTGATGAAGTCACAATAGTTCATTATTGCTTTTGTTTCTTTTGCCTTCATGGATGTACCTTGCAAGAAGTTGCTGTGACCAAGTTTAAAACGGGTGTTGCCTGTGTTCTCTATGATTTTGATAGACTCTTGTCTCACATTTAGATTTTTCATCCATTTTGAGTTTATCTTTGTTTATGGTGAAAGAGAGTGGTCTAGTTTCATTCTTCTGACTGTGGATGTCCAATTTTCCCAACACCATCTATTGAAGAGACTGTCTTTCTTCCAATGGATAGTCTTTCCTCCTTTATCGAATATTAGTTGACCATAAAGTTCAAGGTCCACTTCTGGGTTCTATTCTGTTCCATTGATCTATGTGTCTGTTTTTGTGCCAGTACCACACTGTCTTGATGACCACAGCTTTGTAGTACAAGCTGAAATCTGGCATGTGGTGCTCCCAGATATAGTTTTCTTTTTTAAAATTCCCCTGGCTTGGATTCCCTGGGTGGCGCAGCGGTTTGGCACCTGCCTTTGGCCCAGGGCATGATCCTAGAGACCCGGGATGGAGCCCCATGTCGGGCTGCTGGTGCTTGGAGCTTGCTCTTCTCTCTCTGCCTGTGTCTCTCTCTCTCTGTGTCACTATCATAAATAAATAAAAAATAAAATAAAATAAAATAATAAAATAAAATAATAAAATAAAATAAAATAATAAAATAAAATAAAATAAAATAAAATAAAATAAAATAAAATAAAATAAAATAAATTTCCCCTGGCTTTTCGGGGTCTTTTCTGATTCCACACAAATCTTAAAATAATTTGTTCTAACTCTCTGAAGAAAATCCATGATATTTTGATAGGGATTGCATTAAACGTGTACATTGCCTGGGTAACATTGACATTTTCACAATATTAATTCTGCCAATCCATGAGCATGGAATATTTTTCCATCTCTTTGTGTGTTCCTCAATTTCTTTCAGAAGTTTTCTATAGTTTTTAGGGTATAGATCATTTACCTCCTTGGTTAGGTTTATTCCTAGGTATCGTATGATTTGGGTGCAATTGTTAATGAGATTGACTCCTTAATTTCTCTTTCTTCAGTCTCATTGTTAGTGTATAGAAATGCCTTTGATTTCTGGGCATTGATTTTGTATCCTGCAATGCTACCAAATTGCTGTATGAGTTATAGCAATCTTCACGGGGAGGGTTTTGGGTTTTCTAGGTAGAGTATCATGTCATCAGCAAAGAGGGAGAGTTTGACTTCTTCTTTGCCAATTTGAATGCCTTTAATGTCATTTGTTGTCTGACTGCTGAGGCTAGGATTTCCAATACTATGTTGAATAGCAGTGGTGAGAGTGGATATCCCTGTCTTATTCCTGATCTTAGGTGAAAGGCTCCCAGTGCTGCCCCATTGAGAATGATATTTGCTGTGGGCTTTTCATAGATGGCTTTTAAGATGTCGAGGAATGTTCCCTCTATCCCTACGCTCTGAACTGTTTTGATCAGGAATAGATGCTCTATTTTGTCATATGCTTTCTCTGCATCTAATGAGAGGATCATATGGTTCTTGGTTTTTCTCTTGCTGATATGATGAATCACATTGATTGTTTTACGAGTGTTGAACCATCCTTTTGGCCCGGGGATAAATCCTACTTGGTCATGGTGAATAATATTCTTAGTGTATTGTTGGATCCTATTGGCTAGTATCTTGTTGAGAATTTGTGCATCCATGTTCATCAAGGATATTGGTCTGTATTCTCCTCTTTGGTGGGGTCTTTGTCTGGTTTTGGAATTAAGGTGATGCTGGCTTCATAGTACAAATTTGGATGTACTCCATCTCTTTCTATCTTTCCAAACAGCTTTAGTAGGATAGGTATGGTTTTTTTAAACGTTTGATAGATTTCCCCTGGGAAGCCATCTGGCCCTGGACTTTTGTGACTTGGGAGGTTTTGGATGACTGCTTCAATTTCCTCCCTGGTTATTGGCCTGTTTAGGTTTTCTATTTCTTCCTGTTCCAGTTTTGGTAGTTTGTGGCTCCAGGAATGCGTCCATTTCTTCTAGATTGCCTAATTAATTTCTGTATAGCTGTTCATAATATGTTTTTAAAATCGTTTGTATTTCCTTGTGTTGGTAGTGATCTCTCCTTTCTCATTCATGATTTTATTAATTTGAGTCTTCTCTCTCTTCTTTTTAATAAGACTGGCTAATGGTTTATGTATGTTATTCTTTCAAAGAACCAACTCCTGGTTTTGTTGATCTGTTCCACATTTATTGTGGTCTCAATTTCCTTGAGGTCTGCTCAAATTTTAATTAAATCTCTTATTCTTTTGGGTGTAGGATCTAGCTGCTGTTTTTTTCTCTAGCTCCTTTATGAGTAAGGTTAGCTTTTGTATTTGAGTTCTTTCCAGTTTTTGAATGGATGCTTGTATTGTGATGTATTTCCTCCTTAGGACTGCTTTTGTTGCATGCCAAAGATTTTGAACATTTGTATCTTCATTCTCATTAGATTCCATGAATCTTTTTAATTCTTTCTCAATTTCCTGGTTGACCCTTTCATCTTTTACTAGGATGGTCCTTAACCTCCACGTGTTTGAAGTCCTTCCAAACTTCTTGTTATGATTTAGTTCTAATTTCAAGGCATTATGGTCTGAGAATATGCAGGGGATGATCTGAATCTTTTGGTATCGGTTCAGACATGATTTGTGATCCAGTATGTGGTCTATTCTGGAGAAAGTTCCATGTGCACTTGAGAAGAATGTTTATTTAGTTCAGTTTGGATGTAAAGTTCTGTAGATATCTGTGAAATCTATCAGCTCCAGTGTATCATTTAAAGCTCTCGTTTCTTTGGAGATGTTGTGCTTAGAAGACCTATCGAGGGTAGAAAGACCTAGATTGAAGTCACCAAGTATAAGATAATTATTATCTAAGTATTTCTTCACTTTCGTTATTAATTGGTTTAAATATTTGGCAGCTCCAATATTCGGGGAATATATATTGAGGATTGTTAAGTCCTCTTGTTGGATAGATCCTTTAAGTATGATATAGTGTCCCTCTTCATCTCTCACTATAGTCTTCGGGGTAAATTTTAGTTTATCTGATATAAGGATGGCTACCCCTGTTTTCTTTTGAGGACCATTTGAATGGTAAATGGTTCTCCAACCCATTATTTTCAGATTGTAGGTGTCCTTCTGTCTAATATGAGTCTCTTGTAGACAGCAAATAGATGGGTCCTGCTTTTTTATCCAGTCTGAAACCCTGCGCCTTTGAAGGGGTCATTAAGCCCATTCACATTCAGAGTTACTATCCACAGATATGAGTATAGTGTCATCATGACATCTATTCAGTCCTTGTTTTTGTGGATTGTTCCACTGAACTTCTTCTTAAAGGGGAATTTTAAGAGTCCCCCTTAAAATTTCTTGCAGAGCTGGTTTGGAGTTCACATATTCTTTCAGTTCCTGCCTGTCTTGGAAGCTCTTTATCTCTCCTTCCATTTTTAATGAGAGCCTTGCTGGATAAAGTATTCTTGGTTGCATGTTCTTCTCATTGAGGACCCTGAATATATCCTGCCAGCCCTTTCTGGCCTGCCAGGTCGCTGTGGAGAGGTCTGCTGTTACCCTAATGCTCCTCCCCATAAAGGTCAGGGATTTCTTGTCTCTTGCTGCTTTAAGGATCTTCTCTTTATCTTTGGAATTTGCAAGCTTTACTATTAAATGTCGAGGTGTTGGACGGTTTTTATTGATTTTAGGGGGGGGATCTCTCTATTTACTGGATCTGAATGCCTGTTTCCCTTCCCAGATTAGGAAAGTTTTCAGCTAGGATTTGTTCAAATACATATTCTGGCCCTCTGCCCCTGTCAGCGCCCTCGGGAACCCCAATTACAAGTAGGTTTTTCTTCCTCAGGCTGTTGTTTATTTCCCTTAATCTGTCTTCTTGCTCTCTTAATTGTCTGTCTCTTTTTTCCTGAGTTTCCTTCTTTGCCATCAACTTGTCTTCTATGTCACTCACTCGTTCTTCCACCTCCTTAACCCTTGTCGTTAGGACTTCTAGTTTGGATTGCATCTCATTCAATTGATTTTTAATTTCTGCCTGATTGTATCTAAATTCTGCAGTCATGAAGTCTCTTGAGTCCTTTATGCTTTTTTTCTAGAGCCACCAGTAGCTGTATAATCATGCTTCTGAATTCGCTTTCTAACATTGAATTGTAATCCAGATTTTGTAATTCTTAGGAGAGAGGACTGTTTCTGATTCTTTCTTTTGAGGTGAGGTTTTCCTTCTATTCATTTTGCTCAGTGCAGAGTGGCCAAAAATAATTGTATTGGGAAAAGGAGAAAAAGAGAGGAGAGAAAGAAGGAAAGAAAAGAGAAAAAGAGAAAAGGAAGAAAAAAAAAGAAAAAAGAAGAAAAAGAGAAAGAAAAAGAAAGAAAAGAATAAAGGGTGGGAGATGAAACAAATCAAAAAGAAAAAAGAAAAGAAAAGAAGAGAAGAGAAAAGAAAAGAAAAAAGAAAAGAAAAGAAAAAACCACGGGAGAGTATCTTTTGATTCTGTATACTTTAAGTCCGTTGACTTCCCCTGCAACTTCTCCGTCTAGCTCGTCTTCTGGGGGAGGGGCCTGTTGTGCTGATTTTCAGGTGTTAGCTCTTGAGGGAGCTGCTCTGCCCTCTGCCTGGTGCAGGGCTCAGTGGGGGTTGTTTAACCCGTGAGGCTCCAGGAGGAACCATCCCAGTGACGCTGGCAGCTCTGGAGCCCTGGATTCAGCTCCCACAGTAACTATGGAGCTCTCCCTCTGCAGGACCTGGAAGTGCCAAGTGGGGTCGCTGATCTGCTCAGCTCTGGGCAGAAGCGTCCTAGCTGTCATGGCCCTTCCCGGGCTCTGCCTGTCCCAGGGGGAGGCCAAATCCTGGGCTGTGTCCTGGCACCCTGTGCTCCAGTGCCTGCGCTGTTGGATTCCCCCTCCCGGCCACACAGCCGCCTCCGCGGCGCTGCCGCCTGAGCCCCTCTGAGCTGGTCCCAGAGCCCCGCAGCCCTCTCCGCAGGGATCCTCTTCCTCTGCTGGAGCCCCCTCCGAGCTGCTCCTGGCCTCGCAGCCCCCTCCATGCGGAGCCGCCGCCCGAGCCCCTCCGAGCTGCTCCGGGTCCAGCCGTGGGCCCTACAGTCTTTTAGGGAGCTCGGCCGCGGGGTATGGTGCAGTTTCCTGGGTGCGCAGGTGTCTGTTATTGTTCCAGGGAGCCCGAGGGCATCCCCGCCATCCTGGCGTCCTGCTCCAACTCCCTGCGGGTGCCTTTCCACCCAGGAAGATTGGTGAAGTTCCTGTTTCTCCGGGACAGAGCTTTCCTGTCCTGGGGGCACTCGCCCCGGCCTTAGCCCGGCACCTCGTGGGGCCCCTCCCCCTTGGATGCCTTTTGTTTCTTTATTTCTTTTCCCCCCTCTTCCTACCTTGATAGAAGTGTGAACTCTTCTCACTGTAGCATTCCAGCTGGTCTCTCTTTAAATCTCAGGCCGAATTCATAGATTTTCAGGATGATGAAGATTATCTAGGTAATTTGGTGGGGACAGGTGATTTGGGGACCCTACTCTTCCGCCATCTTGCTCCTCCCTCCACTTTCCTATTTCAACCAATGTCACAGAGACACAGGATAAAGCAGTGTGGTTCTCGGGCCCCGGCTGGCTCCGTTGGTTAAGCATCCGACTCCTGACTTCACCCTTGGTCTTGGTCTCGGGGTCATGAATTCTAGCCCTGTGCTGAACTGTGGACGAGGCATGGAGCCTACTTAAACAAACCAAACCCACAGGGGTGTGGTTCTGGCATAAGCTGAAGGAGCAGAATAGAGAGCCTGGAAGAAAATGCACTCCGATACCGTCAACTGATTTTTTAAACTTAATTTAATTTAAACCCAATTAATTAAGAGTATAGTGTATTATACTTTAAGAGGTAGAATTCAGTTATTCACCAGTTGGAGATAAAACTAGGGCTCATGACATCACGTGCCCTCCTTCATGCCCATCTACCAGTTACCCTGTCCCTCCACTCCCCTCCCCTCCAGCGACCCTCAGTTTGTTTCCTGTGCTTGAGTCTTTTTTTTTCCTCCATGTCTGTTTTCATCTTATTTGTTTTTCCTTCCCTTCACAGATGCCCATCTGCTTTGCTCTTTAATTTCACCTATGAATGCAACCATATGGTAATTTTCTTTCCTGACTGACTTATTTCACTTAACACGATCCCTCTAGTTCTATCCACATCATTGCAAATGGCAATATTTTCTTCTCTTTGATAGCTGAGTACCATTCCTATCATCTATCTATCATCTATGACCATCATCTATCTTCCATCCTCTTTATCCATCATCTGCCTGAGGGCACCAAGGCTCCTCCCACAAGGTGGCTACTGTGGACCCGGCTGCTGTGGACATTGGGGTGAGGTGTCCCCGAGTCTCATGCATCTGTATCTTTGGGCTGAGCTAAGGCCGTGCACCTGCTGGTCCCAGGGCGGCTCTATTTGTAACTTCCTGAGGAGCCTGCACACTGTTTCCAGGGTGGCTGCACCAGCCTGCGGTTCCGCCCACAGAGGAGGAGGGTTGAGTGAGTTTTGCAGGGCATGGTTAAAGTCTGGTACACATTTCTTTTTGTGTCCTGTGGGCTCTAATCATTGTCCTTAAGTATTTCTGGGGAAGCCGGGTATTAGGCTCCGTTTCAGTGAGTCGTTTCCGAAGCTCATAGGCCTCAGCTGGAGCCTGGAAGGAGGCAGTTGTGGCCCCGTGTACGGGGATGCTGCCTCCTGCATGGCCTCCTGCAGTGCCTGAGCGTCCCACAGGAGGCGCCCGAGCCCAGGCACTGCCCAAGGGCCGCGAGGGTCAGTAGGCCTCATCCACCTGCACTAACAGGAGCCCACCTGTGCTGGAGAGGTCTGAGGAGGACATGGGGACGCATCCACGCTGATGACCCCGGTCTCCTCAGGAACCGCGGTGAGGCTTCAGGAAGATGTGGGCCCGCATCCACCCTGACAGGAACACCTGGGCTGCTTCAGGACCTGCAGGGAAGCTTCAGGAAGCTGTGGTGCCGCGTCCACTCTGGCAGGAGCTCCCAGGCCGCTCAGGACATAAGTTGAGGCTTCTGGAAGGTGGGGGCCACATCCACGGTGTCAGGAGCCCTGGCCTCCTCAGAACCCGCAGTGACGTTATGGGAGGACGTGGGGCCACGCCCACACAACAGGACACTGATGTCCTCAGAACCCCCGGTGTAGACTTAGGGAAATATGGGGATGCTTCAATGCAGACAGAAGACCCCAGCCTTGTCAGCGCCTGTGGTGAGGCGTAAGAAAGATGTGGGTGCCAAATCCACACTGACATGAGTCTCTGGCCTCCTCAGGACCTGCCCTTTGGCTTCAGGATATAGGGGGCTGTGTCTATGCTTACAGGAGCCCACAGCCCCCTCAGGACCCGCAGTGAGTTTTCTGGGGGCCATGAGGCCATGTCCAGGCATACAGGAGCCCTCGGCCTCCTGAGGACCTGCTGTGAGGCTTCCAGAGGATGTGAGGCACAGTCCACAGTGACAGGAGACCCAGCGTCCTCAGGACCCGCTGACTATGACTCAGGAACATGTGGGGCCATGTTCACACGCACAGGATCATGGCTTCCACAGGACCCCCTGGAGGACTCTGGAGGCACCATTGGGGGCCACGTCCACATCAGAAGGGACTACTCAGAACCACAGGGTAAGTGAATGGGTAGAATGAATGGTAGGGTCAGGGGAGGGGAGGGAGTTGGTGGTTACATTAGGTTAGATGTTAGGGTTTAGTGATTATGCTTATGGTTACGGATTAGAGGATAGCATGAGGGATAAGGGTAAGGGTGAGTGGTTAGGAGTTGGATGGGGGTTAGGGATTAGGGAAAGGGGTTAGGGTTAATGTTAGGGACAGGATTAGAGTTAAGGTTAGGGTTTAGGCTTAGGGATTAGGGCAGGATGTTAGGAGTTGGGGTTAGGGTTATGGTTAGTGTTAGGGTTGTGATTAGGTTTGCAGTTAGGGTTAGGGGTTAGGGAGTGAGTTAGGGTTAGTTGTTAGGGTTAGGGGTTAGGGTTAAAGTTAGTGCTAGGTTTAGAGTTAGGGTGAGTTGTGGGGTTAGGATTAGGGTTAGTGTTTGGTTAGGGGTAATGGTCAGGTCAGGGTCAGGGTAGGGTCAGTGTACGGTTTTGAAAAGGATAAGAGATAGGGTTAGGCAGTAGGTTAGGGTTTAGTTTTAGGGTACGGGTTAGGGTACAGTTTGGGGTATGAGATAGGGTTAGTATTAGAGGGTTAGGATTAGGGTACAGGATAAGGTTAAGAATAGTATTTGAATACATTAAGGTTAGGGTTAGAGGTTAGGGTTAGGGTTAGATTTAAGGTAGGGGTCAGGGTTAAGGAAACCTAAGAATAGGTTTAGGAGTTAGGGTGAAGCTTGGCCTGTAGGTTCAGTGAATGTGTTTCGGTCTTGGGGTTTGTGTTTGGTTTTTGATTAGTGATAGGTCTTGTTTAAGGTTTAGGTTAACATTAGGCTTAAGTGTAGGGTTAGGGATATGTCTGTGTATGGTTAGAGTTTGGGTCTTGGCCTGTGCGTGCACTGGGACTCCTAGTATCTTGGGCAGTTTAGTTTTATGCACATTATTTAGGTTTTGGGTTCAAAGATAGCTTGACTCCAACAAGTCAGTGGCCTCCCCAGAGAATCAAAATCCAGGCTTCTGCTGCGGTCAGAAAAGACATGGCAGGCTTCTCCCGAGCTGAGCTAAGGAGGGGATTTGTGGCTCTAAATACTCTTTATTTGGATTTTCAGTTGCCTTTCTGATTTTATCTCTTGTGCACACATGTTTCATCAATACTAACAATTATTATTTTAAACTTTTATTGAATTCCTGTTTGTAAACAGAGTATGATATAGTTTCAGGTTTACCACATACTGATTCAACCCTTGGATGCAAAGCCTGGTACTGGTCACAGGTGCCCTCCACTATCCCCATCCCCTGATTTCCCATCCCCCCCACCTTCCTCTGGTATCTATTAGTTTATTCTCTGTGGTTAAGAGTGAGTTTCTTGGTTTGCTTCTCTCATCCCACCCCATCGATCCCCTTGCCAGTTTGTTTGGTTTCTTAAAATTCACATGTGAATGCAATTGTATGGTATTTGGTATCTTTCTCTGACTGACTGAGTTCCTTGAGCAAGAGTCCTTTCCACTTCTCCCACGTCATTGTAAATGGCTTCATTTCATCCCTTGTGATGACCGAGTGATATCGCAGTGTGTATATTTACCACATGGTCTCTGCCCATTCATCTGTCGATGGACATCTGGGCTGTATCCACAGATTGGCTATTGTTGATAACGTCACTACAAACAATAGGCTCTGTGTCCCTCTTTGAATCTAAGAAACTACTTTTATATCCTTGGGATAAATACCTAGCTGTGCAATTTTGGAATCATAGGGTACTTCTACTTTTAACTACTTGAGGACTCTCCACACTGTTTTCCACAGTAGCTGCACCTGTTCACATGACCACGAGGAGTGTAAGGGGGCTCCCCCTTCTCCATAGCCTCACCAACACCTGTTGATTCTTGTGTTGTTAATTTTACCATTCTGTCGGCTGTCAGGTGACATCTCATTGTGGTTTTGGTTTGCATTTCCCTGATGATGGGTGACGCTGAGTGTCTGTCCGTGTGTCTGGTGGCCATCTGGATGTCTTGACAGAGACAAAGTTCATTCATGTCTTCTGCCCATCTGCAGTTGGATAATTTGTGTTTAGGATGCTGAGATTTATATTTGCTTTACGTATTTTGCATACTAACTCTTTATTGGATGTGTTGTTTACAAATATCTCCTCTCATTTTGTATGTTGCATTTTAGCGTTGCTTGTTTCCTTCACTTTGCAGAAGCTTTTCAATTTGATGAACTCCCGATAGGATTTTTGCTTTTGTTTCGCTCAGCTCAGATGCATATTTGGAAAGAAGATCCAATGGCCAATGTCAAAGACGTTGCTGCCTATCTTTTCTTCTTTGTATGGTTTCAGGTCTCACATTTAGGTCTTTCATCCATTTTGAATTTATTTTTTATATATATGGTGTAAGAAAGTGGTCCCGTTTCATTCTTCTGCATGTGGCTGCCTGGTTTTCCCAACACTGTTTGTTCTTATCCTGGGGTCAGGTTTAGGGTTTGTTGAAGAGACTGTCTTTGTGCCACTGGATATTCCTTCCCGCCTTGTTGTCGATTAATGGACCATAGAGTTACAGGTTTGTATCTTCTTTCGGCTTTCCATTCTATTCTATTGATCTAAGCGTCTCCTGTTGGGAGATTCTTGATTGCTGATTCAATTTCTCTGCTGGTTATCTGTGTGTTCAAGTTTCTTATTTCTTCATCATTTTTGCTATGTTATATATTTCCAGGAATTGATCTATTTCTTCCAGGTTCGGGGTTGCTGGCATATAATTTTTCATAATGTTCTCTTATAAACGTTTGTATTTCTAGTGTTGGTTGTTATTTCTCTTTTCTCGTTTGTGATTTTATTTGGGTCCTTTCTTATCTTTATATCTTTTTCTTTTTTAAAGATTTTATTTATGTATTCATGGGAGACGCAGAGAGGCAGACGTATAGGCAGAGGGAAAATGGGGCTCCATGTGGGGAGCCTGATGTGGGACTTGATGCCCCAGGATCCTGGGATCGTGACCTGAGCCAAAGCAGGTGCTCAACCACTGAGGCACCCAGGTGCCTTGCTGATTCAATTCATTTGCTACTTATGGGTCTGTTCACATTTCTATTTCTTCCTATTTCAGTTTTGATTGTTTGCACATTTCTAGGGATCTCTCCAATTCTTCCTGGTCTCCCAGTTTGTTAGCATATAATCTTTCATAGTATTCCCTTATAATTGTCTTATTTTTCTGGTGTTGATTGCGAACTCTCTTCTCTCATTTGTGACTTTATATAGATCTTTTCTCTTTTCTCATTGATAAGACTGGCTAGGGCTTTGTCTATTTTATTAATTATTTTGAAGAACCAGATCTTAGTTTCGTTATTCCATTCTACTGTTTTGTTGTTTCTGCATGTTTATTTCTGCTCTCATCTTTATTTTTTCCCTTCTTCTGTAGGGTTCAGGCTATGTTTGCTATTCCTTTTCCAGCTCATTTAGGTGTAGGGTTAGGTTGTGTGTTGGAGACTTCTTGTTTCTTGAGGTAGGCCTGTATTGCTATGTACTTCCCTCTTAGGACTGCCTTTGCTACATCCCAGAGGTTTTGAGAAACATGTTTTCATTTTCATTTGTTTTAAATTTCCTATTTAATTTCTTGGTTGCTCCATTCATTCTCTAGTAGGATGTTCATAATCTCCACATATTTTTGGTCTGTCCAATTTTTTTTTCTTACTGTCGACTTCAAGTTTCATAGCGTCGTGGTACAAAAATGTACAGGGTGTGATATCCACCTTCTTGTACCTGTTGTACCTGTTGAGGGCTGATTTGTGGGCCATGATATGATGATCTGTTCTGTAGAATGTCCAATGTGCAGTTGAAAGGAATGTGTAGGGATCCCTGGGTGGTGCAGCAGTTTAGCGCCTGCCTTTGGCCTATGTCGCGATCCTGGAGACCTGGGATCGAATCCCACATCAGCCTCCAGGTGAATGGAGCCTGCTTCTCCCTCTGCCAATGTCTCTGCCCCTCTCTCACTCTCTCTCTCTCTGTGACTATCATAAATAATAAAAAATGAAAGGAATGTGTATTCTGCTTTAGGATGAAATGTTCAGACTATATCTGTTGAGTCCCTGTGGTCCAGTGTGTCAAGGATATTGTTCCCCTGTTGATTTTCTGTATAGACGATCAGTCCATTGCCATAAGTGGGTGTTAAAATCCCCGTCACTGTATTATTATCAGTGAGTTCCTGTACGTTTGCGGTTAATTGGTTTCTATATTTAGGTACTCTCATGTTGGCAGCATAAATATTTAGTTGTTTGATCTTGATAGAGAGTCTTTTTAATTATGAAATAATGCCCTTCTTCATCTCTTCTTATACTATTTGTTCTTTCTTTTTTGAAATTTAAATATTTAATTTATTTATTCATGAGAGATACACAGAGAAGCAGAGGCAAATCATAGGCAGAGGGAAAGGCAGGCTCCGCAAAGGGAGGCCGATGTGAGACTTGATCCTGGGATCCCAGGATCACACCCTGAGCCGAAGGCAGATGCTCAACCACTGAGCCAAGAGGTGTCCCTCAGGGTTAGGTTTCAAATTTCGTTTGTCTGATATAAGTATGGGTCCTCCAGCTTTCTTTTGATATCCATTAGCGTGATAGATGATTTTCCATCCCCTGACTTTCAATCTCCTGCTGTGTATAAGTCTAATGTGAGCATCTTGTAGGCAGCATACAGATGGATCTTGATTTTTAAATAATGATTTTATTTATGAGAGAGAGAGAGAGAGGCAGAAAATTAGGCAGAGAGAGAAGCAGGCTCCCCACCAGGAGCAGAATATGGGACTTGATCCCAGACTCCAGGATCACACCCTGAGTCAAAGGCAGAGGCTCAATCCCTGAGCCACCCAGGCATCCCGGATCCTGTTTTTTAAGCCACTCTGATACTCTATATCTTTTGATTGGAGCATTTAGTCTATCAGCATTCAGAGTGATTATTCAAAGATATGAACTTTGTGCCTTTGTGTTTCTGGAAGAGTTGGTGTTGCTGGTGATGTTCTCTGGGCCTTTCTAGTCTTTGTTTCTTTTGGTCTCTTTTTTCCCCCACTAGAAGAGTCCCTCTTAAAATTCCTTACTGGACTGGTTAAGTGGTCATGAACTCCTTTATATGTTGCCTGTCTAGGAAAATCTTTATGTCTCCTTCTCTCCTGAATGACACCCTTGCTGGAGAAAGAATTCATACAAATTGGACTCCAATAAAAATAAATTTAAAAACATAAAATAAATTCTTTCTAATATGATTGAGATAAATGGCATGTAGGAGGAAAACCAGAAGCAGAAGGAGAAGAGGAGAGATTTTACCCTTTGTAGCCTTCACAGGGACCTGGTGTCCTTTCCTAGGAGGTGCCCCCTGTCCATTGGATGCTTCCTTCCCCTCTGTGCTCCTTGTAGGAACCCAGCAGGCACATATCTGTGCCTCCAGCACGTCTGCAGTCATGGTTTATAGCATCTTCCATGTATCCTATTGGGGATCACAGCGTCTTGTATGTAACCATCCAGCTGCTGTTCGACAACACTGGGGGGATTACGACTTTTGTTGGTTTTGGGGTGTGTGTGTCTCTATGACATGCAGCTATCACGTGCATCTATTGGATCCTATGGCTGGGTAACCCAAAATCCCGAAATGGTTGGCAAAACCTCATTTCTGGTGCTGGCGCTGGGTGGCTAGCTGGGCTCTCCTATCCACCCCAGGGCTCGCTCATGCAGTGACTTTCCGCTGGAGGGTCAGCTGAGCTGGAAGATCTGGCTCGGCCACATTCCCATGTCCAGCAGTGGGTCTCCCCGAGCGTCGCTTGCTTCTCTTCTCCCTGATGTCTCTCCAGCAGGGAGCCGGACCTTGGGGCCATCCTGGGGGGATCTCCAGAGGCGCCAGGTGACTATTACGGGGAGCCATGGGGCAGCCTGTGTGTGGGAGTAGGGGTGGTGATGGGGCTGGGGTTCCTCGGTTCCCTGTGCTGCCTGGCCTTCAAGCCGAGCCCCATGCTCACCCACCCCCTACTCACTCGGGCAAGGAAGGTGCCCTCCACACGTTGGTGTGAGAGATCCAGCACCACAAGATTTGCACACTGAGTCCACCTGGTGAGGGTGGCCCAGGTGCATGAGCTGTAAGTGTGGGGCCCAGGAAATTTAACAAAAATCCCCTACCCCTGGACAAACAGAGCAGGACTCATTCCATTTTGTGCTACACACGCCACCTCCCCTATGACCCCCAAATGACCTACTTATGGCTTAAGGGGCTGCCCCACCCTAGTCAGGCCGCTGGGCACACCCTAATTGGAAATCAGCTCATAACAATGTAACCCTGCTTTGTGCCCGCCAAAATCGTGCACCAAATCTGACCAAAGTAATAGACCAGCTCAAGTGGATACTATAGGGTAAGGTGTAATTCAGTCGGCCAACTACATGTGGACCGACATGACTGTGCAACTTTCTGCGTATCCCATGGTCCACTGGCCCCTATAAAGTTGCCTCAGCTCTTAGTCTCGGGGTCCAATTCCCTGCTCCAATGTGTCTGGTGCACTTGGACCCAAGCTCCAGCTTGTAAAGAGACCCTCAGGAGTTTCATCAGTGTCGGCTCCTTGGTGGTTTCTTGGATTCGCAATCTTGGGCACAACACAAGTGCCTGCTGTCCTGATATCACTTCCACGGCCACGCTGACCACCCCGCAGGCCCTTTGTGCCCCAGGCACCCAGGCATGGGGATGCGGGGAGTGGAGGAAGTGCCCCGGAATCCTGCCAGGCCTGGCCCCCTGGACAGAGGGAGCAGTGACCTCTCAGGTCACTTTGCACAGACCCTGGTGACCTGAGGCTCCCTGACTGTCCCTCTGTCCCGCCCATTCTGGCCCACAGGGCACAGGCTGAGTCCCAGTAAAGTCTGTGAGGCCTGAACCTGGCGTCCGGCCACCCCTGGATGGCACATGGGGACGTCAGCTGTGTGTGCCTAGCGGTGCCCCTACATGGGCTGGTTGGGGCCTCGGTGGTGCCCCCTCCTCCTCTCTGGGGGTCTCTCCAAGCCCCGTGCACAGTGTTCTGGGAGACACAGAAACGGGCTGGCTGTGCATTTTCGCACCACAACACTTTATTGAATCTGTACAGGAAATGGGCTCAGAGCAAAGGGTGTGCGCCTTCCCCTAGGGAAGTAGACCTTTTTGTCTTTAGGGGAGGGCAAGAATCACACAGGGTGGGGGGGTGAGTGCTGGAGTCCCCCACCAGGGAGCATGTGTGGACTCTGGTTGGGGGCGTGTGTCCTGAGGTTTCAGGTTGAGTGACGGTTCTGAGGACAGCAGAGCTGACCTGGAACTGCAGCTCATGGGCTCCTGTGCTGGGTCCCTGCAGGGCAGCTGGACCCCGGCCTCAGGACCCCTGGGGCCCCAAAACCTGTAGGAGCCTGCCCCTTGTTGTGGGTGTGGATGGGGCCCACCGGCCTACCCCTGCTCTCCCCACCCTGGGGTGTCCCGGGATTCCCTGGTCTGCCTAGGTCAGTGACCTGGATCTGTGGGGCACGCCCAGTGCCCAGGAGGCCACATTCAACTGTGAGAAGGCTCGCTCAGCCCAGGGCCAGAATCCAGGGCTGGCCAGGGCCATGGGGGGCTGGATCCCATTAGTCTTTTTGTTGGGCCTGTTGGGGGCTCAAATCAACCCAGCTCCCCAGAGCCTGGTGCCCAGTCAGCCCAGGTCCCTCTAGGTTAGGGGCTGGTGTCCTGTGCAGGGTGTGCCGTGCTCCAGGAGAGACAGTGGGCGGAGGCAGGGCACAGTGGGTCCTCTGAACCACTCACCTGCACACACCATGTCGGGGGCTCCCTGCCTTCCCTCCTCCCTGCAACCCCTGGGTACTCTATGGGACACCCGGGCTTCTGATGGGAGCAGGGTATCCAGAGAACCCCGGGGAGGCTGAGCATGTTCCACAGGGGGCAGCTGCACCGGGTCCTTGTTCAGGGCCGATGGTATGAGGGTGGATGGTGTGGGGGCATGGGTATGATGGTGGTGGAGTTGGGGGCTGGTGTAGGGGGGATAGTGTTGAGGTATAGTGCGAGTGGGGATTGTGTGGGGCTTTGTGTGTGTGAGGGGGATGGTGTAGGGGCAATGCCATGGGGGATGATGATGTAGGGGGATGATGTGTTTCTGGGAAATGGGGGGATGGGGTGGGGGGCTGGTAGACACACGGCAAACCCTTTCTCTAAGATGCATGGGGAGATGTCTACAGATAAAGGCGACCCCAGTCTGGGGTTTGCTGTGACACCTGCCCCTGGGGCCCTGTGTGGTTAGTGCAGGGCCCTGGCTGGACTGGGGGCAATATCTCGGGTCATCATACTATGTATGTTTACAAATTGCAAATTGTCTCAAATTAAATGCATAGAATTTAGAAATATATAAAGCACTGAGAGGGGGTGTCACCCTGACCCGTCCGACCCTCATCGGATCGATGTGTGTCCTCCTCCAGTCACAGCCATACACCCAGCCCCCAGGTCCCCTTACTGCCCCCCACGGCCCGCAACCCCGCCCCCTGCTTTTCAGAGGGCTGTCCCTCACACCTTTGGGGTTCAGCTCACATGGCAACCCCTGGAAGCCCCATCCTAGTGGCCTCCTCATCCCTGAGACCCCGGGGGAGGGGGCACGGAGTTCATCCCCAGCACCTTACCATGCAGCTGTGTGTTGCTGGCTTCTGTTCTTCTCCCAGCCTCGGAATCCCTGTGTTCCCGACCCAGAAGCCCCTGGTCCTCCCCCGGAGCCTGATCCCCCCTGGCCCCTCAGCCTCACCCTACCCTATAGTAGTACCAAAACATGATGTGACTGCTGAATGTCCTGTTGACGTCCAGGTCTACCTGTGTGATGTCCTAGGAGGAGACCAGGGCCTCCTCCTTCATTTCCTGTGGGAAAACCGGGGAGGAGGAGCAGGCATCAGGGATACAGAACCTGACCTGTCACGAGCTGCTGTGCTGGGCAGGGAGCCCTGGGGCAACCATGGGAGTGTGTCCTGCAGAAACCTCCTTCCTTCCTCTGGGAGGCCGGGAATGGTGGGAGTGCCCACCGTGCCCATGGAACTGTGTGAGGGCCTGTGCCCAGCTGTTGTGGGCAGGGAGGTGACTGAGGGTCAGCCTGGGTGGGAGGGCATAGAAGTTCAGCCCAGGTGGGAGGGGACATGGGGTGTTGTGCCCAAGATTGCGAATCTGAGAAACCACTACGTAGTTGACACAAATGCAAACACATGAGGGTTGATTTCCAAACTCGAGCTTGCGTTCAAGTACCCCTGAACCCAACACAGCGGAGCAGGGACCTGGACCCTGAGTTGGGTTTTAGCTTAGTTTTAAGGGCTTGTCTCATGGCCCTCCAGAAGGGCTGGAACAATTCTTCAAGTTCTGTTTACATTTTGATATGGGGCCTTCATTGGCATTGAGCTCTGTTCTCATTCTAATAGGCGCTTCCAGCCCTTGGCGTGGGCTCAGTTCTTATTCTATTGTGGGGCTTTCCAGGGCAATAAGCTGTAAACTTTTGTTTTTTTCCTGTAACTGAAGCAATGTAAATTTCAGCTCTTCTTCACAGGGTCCTGGGATGGCTTGACGTGTTCGAACGCTGAACTTAAATTGGAAAGGCCTTCATTTTCTCGGCCTCCTTGCATCCATTCCCATCCTATCTAGCTCCTTCCCCCTTCCCCAGAGCTCCTAAGAGAGCAATTGCAAATGACCTCAGCCTGGCAGTGTGTGTTGTGGGACAGGCCCAGGGATTTGTAATCAGGAAGACCTGGCTCCTGGGCGTCCCAGCTGTGTAGTGGGATTCGATGCTGCAGACTCTTACTCCCTGAGGCTATCTTGACAACCGACTTTGTACATAGAAAAGCTGTCCTTTCTCTTTATAAGATGAAGAGCAAGTCAAAGTGTTTTTTTCTCTGCACTTCTGATTGATCAGATTCCAATCTGAGACGTATTTCCTGTTAATAAGGATAATTTGCTATCCGTAGTACTATGGTTAAAATATTCTGACACAAGTAAATCAGAGGGATGAGGGAATGTCTTCTCTTTCTTCACAGCTCAGTCACTCATCATCTTTATGGATTTGGAAAGAACTGAGAGACATTATTACCAATGGTCCTATTATTATGTGAAGGATTCTTCCCTGAGATTCTTCCCCTTTTTCAACTGACACTGAAACACTGTGAACTCTTTGGAAGACAAATGTCAGGGAAATGAATGTTATGCATTGCTACTTTTAAATGCACTAGCAATATGGTGTCTATTATACTAGAATTATTTTTATCTGATTTTTGCTCTTTATTATCCGTTCCTGTTTTTCAGGTTGAGGAGGCATTATACGTGTTCCTAAGTGTTTTTCTTTCCTTCTGATATAAAATTCTTACTTTGTTCCCATCGAAGGAACTCTTTAAGAATAAGGCAAAAGTTAATTCAACGATTCTTAAAATGTCTTCACACTTGGAGCCTGATTCATTTAAGTCAATTTTCAAAATAAATCTTATTTATTAGGAAAAAAACAAAGATTTATAGGGAAATTGAGAAGATAGTACAGAGCATTTGCATGCACTTGCACTCAATTTCTCCAATTATTGATATCTTATATTAGTACGGTACAAATATTAGCTAATGAATCAATATTAAAATATTCGCATTCACCAAAGACCATACTTTATTCAGATTTCCTTAGTTTTTGCTAAGTTACCACCCCTCATATGACATTCTATTTGTCCTCCTGTTTTCTTAGGCTCCTCTGGATTGTGACAGTCTTTCAGCCTTTCCTTGTTTTTGTTGAACTGGAACACTTTGAGAAGTAGAGTATTTTGTAAAATTTCCCTCAGTTGGGACATGTCTGTTGTTTATCTCATGATTGAACTGTTTTTGTAGATTATATACAAAGATATACTGCCATTTTCATTATATCATATAAAGAATAGATACTATCTACATGATTTATCAGTCTTAGCATCGTTCTGATCATCTTGCTGAAGTAGGGTTTGTCAGCTTTGTCCGTAGTAAACTGATTCTTTATTATTATTATTATTATTATTATTTTATCATTATTATTTTAAGTTTCTCATAATATATTTTGTAGAAGGAAGTTACTATGTGTATTGCACACATAAGAGTGGGAAGATATGCTCATGAACTTGACGGTGGAATGTCTGCACAAATTGTTTGAAATTCTTCTACATGGGAGATTTCTCTTCCCTCTAGGTTTGTTTGATTGTTTTTATTTAAAGATGTTATTTATTTATTTGAGAGAGAGAGGAGAGAAAAAGCATGAGCGAGCGGGACAGAGGGAGAGGGAGAAACAGGTTCCTAGCTGAACAGGGAGCCTGCCTTTGGACCTGGATCATGATCTGAGCCTAAGACAGAAGCTTAACTGACTGAGGAACCCAGGTGCCACTCTTTGTTTCTTTCTTTTTTTTAATAATAAATTTACTTTTTATTAGTGTTCTATTTGCCAGCATACAGAATAACACCCAGTTCTCATCCCGTCAAGTGGCCCCCTCAGTGCCCGTCACCCATTCACCCCACCCACCGCCCACTTCCCCTACAATCACCCCTAGTTCTTTTCCCAAAGTTAGGAGTCTTTATGTTCTGTCTCCCTTTCTGATATTTCCCACTCATTTCTTCTCCCTTCCCTCATATTCCCTTTCACTATTATCTATATTCCCCAAATGAATGAGAACATACAATGTTTGTCCTTCTCCGATTGACTTATGTCACTCAGGATAATACCTTCCAGTTCCATCCATGTTGAAGCAAATGGTGGGTATTTGTCGTTTCTAATGGCTGAGCAAGGTCCACCTGTTCTCTCTCTTCATCTTCTGAGTCTCCTAATATATGAATGTTATTGTTTTATTTTTATTTTTTTTAAATTTTTTTTATTTATTTATGATAGGCACACAGTGAGAAAGAGAGAGGCAGAGACACAGGCAGAGGGAGAAACAGGCTCCATGCACCGGGAGCCCGACATGGGATTCAATCCCGTGTCTCCAGGATCGCGCTCTGGGCCAAAGGCAGGCACCAAACCGCTGCACCACCCAGGGATCCCCTGAATGTTATTGTTTTAATAAGTGGATGAGTTCCCAAAATCTGCCTCTATGGTCCATAACGTTTCTTGTTTTTAAGGCTTCCACTTGGGACTGCATCTCAGTTATAGCATTTTTAACGTTGGCCTGACTAGATTTTAGTTCTTTTATTTCTACAGTAAGGGATTCTCTAGTTTTCTTCTGTGCTCTTTTTCCAGCCCAGCTGCTATCTTTAATATCATTGTTTTAAACTGTAGTTAGACATCATATATGTGTATTGATGAACTTCCTGGCTGTGAGTACTACCTCATGTTATTTTATGGAGGAGAATTTCTCCATCTCATTAGTTATTCCAGAAAAGAAAGAAGGAAGAAAAGGAAAAACCAAGAAAAACAGTAACAACTGTCCTACCCCCCAAAAAAAAAACCCAGATTATTTTGTCCTGCTCATTAAAAGATTCTAAATCCCAAAATATGAAACACAATTAAAGTACCATGAAAGTAAAAATAAGAAATATATAAGGTACATACATAAAAGTTAAAATAAGGCAATTTATAAAATAGAATCAAAGAAAATAAATGAAAAAAAAGAGCACAAACTACAAAGGAATCTAGACTCTACTTTCGAGGCAGAGCTGAAGATCTGCAGCCTCTCTGGTTTGACAACTTGGTGCAGCGAATGGTCTGTGTGGGGTCTGGGCATGGGCCTTGGCGCTGATTGTCAGGTGCACATCTGCCTGGGAGTTGCACCTGTGGGGGTCAGAGGCGGGGTGGGCGTCAGCGTCTCTGGGCTCCAGAAGGCGGTGCTGTGCTGCTCCTGAGACCCGGCCCTGATGGGCGGGATGCGGGTGGGGTGTCTGGGTCCTCTGGCTCTGGGGCTGAGCATCCTGCCCCCCAGTCTGCTGGGGCCACCACAGAAGAGCTCCCAAGCCCCCGGGTCTCCGCCGCTTCTCTCAGAACCCTGCGTTCACTCTACCTGCGTCCGAGCTTCTTTTGGTTTTGGTTTTTTATCTCAGACTGTTGTGCCCAAGATTGCGAATCGGAGAAACCACCAAGAAGCTGACACTGATGCAAACACACGAGGGTTTATTTACAAGCTTGAGCTTGTGTCCATGTATACCCGACACAGTGGAGCAGGGACTTGGACCCCGAGGTGGGTTTTAGCTTCGTTTTAAGAGCTGGTCTTGAAGAACTCCCGAAGGGTTGGAGCAATTCCTCAAGTTCTGTTTACATTTTGATATGGGGCCTTCAAGGGCATTGAGATCTGTTCTAATAGGGGCTTCCTGCATTTGGCCTGTGCTCAGTTTTTATTCTATTGTGGGGCTTGCTGTGTCCTGACAATGAGCACTCAGGAAGGAAATGACGGATGTGACTCCCTTCTCAGGAGCATCACAGAGAATAAATAATGAGACTGAACCAAAGGAGCACAAGACTTGTGCACTGAGCCATACCAGGCTCTGGGAGGCCATCTTGGGCTCGTGTTTTGGGAGTCTCATCTTGTGAAAATGTCCGCAGTTCCTGAAGCCACCCTCTATTTCAATGTCATTCCTGTCAAATCATGGTGGCAGATCCTATAAATAGGAAAAAAAACCCCATAACATCCATCCGCCCCCACAAATGACCCCGGAGAGCAAATCAGTATTGGAGAAGCAGGACAGAGTGGGACGCAGCACTTTCCCATTTCAAACGATGTCACAGAGACACAGGATAAAGCAGTGTTGTCCTCGGGACCCCGCCTGGCTCCGTCGGTTAAGCATCTGACTCCTGACCTCACCATCGGTCCTGATCTCGGGGTCATGAGTTCTAGCCCTGTGCTGGTCCATGGACGAGGCCTGACACCTACTTAATCAAACCAGACCCATGAGGGTTGGTCCCAGCCTAAGCTGAAGGAGCAGAACAGAGAGTCCAGAAGGAAACGTGCTCTGATACAACTGATTTTTTAACTTAATTTAATTTAAACCCAATTAATTAGCGTATAGTATATTATACTTTCAGAGGAAGAATTCAGAAATTCACCAGTTGGAGAAAACAGCAGTGCTCGTGACATCACGTGCCTTCCTTCATGCCGGTCCCCTGTTATCCTCTCCCCCGTCCCCTCCCCTGCAGCGACACTCAGTTTGTTTCCTATAATTAAGAGTCTGTATTTCCTGCATCTGATTTCATCTTATTTGTTTTTCCTTCCCTTCACAGATGTTCATCTGCTTTGCTTCTTTAATTCCACCTATGAATGACACCACACGGTCATTCTCTTTTCCCACTGACCTATTTCACTTAAGATGATCCCTCTACTTCTATCCACATCATTGCAAATGGCAAGATTTCCTGCTTTTTGATAGCTGAGTACCATTCCGCTCTCTATGGCCATCATCTATCTCTCATCCTCTTTATCCATCATCTGCCAGAGGGCACCGAAGGTCCTCCCACATTGTGGCTACTGTGGACCCGGTTGCTGTGGACATTGGGGTGCAGTTGTCCCAAGTCTCTCTGCATCTGTATCTTCGGAGTGAGCTCCAGGCTTTACACATGCTGGTCGCAGGTCGGCTCTATTTGTAACTTCCGGAGGAGCCTCCACACTGTTTCCATGGTGTCTGCACCAGCCCGCGGTCCCGCCCACAGTGGAAGAGGGTTGAGTGAGATTACAGGACGTGATAAAAGTCTGGTCTACATTTCATTTTGCGTCCTTTGCGCTCCAATTCCTTCTCCTTAAGTATTTTTGGGGAAGCTGAGTGTTGGGCTCCTTTTCAGTCAGACGTTTCCGAAGCTAACAGGCCATAGCTGGAGCCTGGTAGGAGGCAGAGGTGGGCCCCGGGACGGGCACGGCCTCCTGCACAGCCTCCTGTAGTGCCTGAGGATCCCGCAGGGGGCGCCCAAGCCCAGGCACCGCCCAAGGGGCACGCATGTGCAGTAGGCCTCATCTGCCTGCACTAACAGGAGCCAGCCTGTGCTGGGGAGGCCTGAGGAAGACATGGGGACATGTCCACGCTGATGATCCACAGCCTCCTCAGAACCTGCGGGGAGTCTTCAGGGGGATATTGGGCAGCGTTCACGCTGACAGGAGCCCCGGTCTCCTCAGGACACACAGTGAGAGTTCAGGAAGATGTGGGCCCACATCCACCCTGACAGGAGCCCTTGGGCCGCTTCAGGATCTGCGGGGAGGCTTCAGGAAATTGTGGGCCCGCACCCACCCTGACAGGAGGCCCTGGGCTGCCTCAGGACCCGCGGGGAGGCTTCAGTAAGATGTGGGCCCCCATCCACGCTGACAGGAGCCCCTGGGCCGCCTCAGAACATGTGGGGCGGCTTCTGAAAGATGGGGCGCCACGTCCACTCTGGCAGGAGCTAACGCGCCCCTCAGGACATAAGTTGAGTCTTCTGGAAGCTGGGGGCCGCATCCAGAGTGACAGGAGCCTCGGCCACCTCAGAACCTGCAGTGATGCTTCAGGAGGACGTGGGGCCACGTCCACACAACTGGACGCTGATGTCCTCAGGACCCCCGGTATAGACCCAGGGCTCGCTCCTGTAGTGAATTTCAGCTGGAGGGTCAGCTGAGGTGGAAGGTCTGGCTTGGCCACATTCCCATGTCTGGCAGTGGGTCTCCCGGAGCGCCGCCTGCTTCTCCTCTCCCTGATGCCTCTCCAGCAGGGAGCCGGACCTCGGGGCCGCCCTGGGGGGATCTCCAGAGGCGCCGGGTGACTATTACGGGGAGCCATGGGGCAGCCTGTGTGTGGGAGTAGGGGTGGTGATGGGGCTGGGGTTCCTCGATCCCCTGTGCTGCCTGGCCTTCAAGCCGAGCCCCATGCTCACCCAGCCCTTACTCACTAGAGCGAGGAGGGTGCCCTCTACACGCTGGTGTGAGAGATCCAGCACCTCAAGGTGTGCACACTGAGTCCACCTGGTGAGGGTGGCCCAGGTGCGTGATCTGCAAGTTTGGGACCCAGGAAATTTAACAAAAATCCCCTACCCCTGGACAAGCAGAGCAGGACTAATTCCATTTTGTGCTACAACCACCACCTCCCCTATGACCCGCACATGACCTACTTATGTCTTAAGGTGCTGCCCCAACCCAGTCAAGCCGCTGGGCATACCCTAATCGGAAATCGGCTCATAACAATGTAACCCTGCTTTGTGCCCGCCAAAACTGCACGCCGATTCTGACCAAAGTAATAGGCCAGGTCAAGTGGATCCTATAGGGTAAGGTGTAATTCAATCGGCCACCTGCATTTGGACCGGCACGACTGTGCAACTTTCTGTGTATCCCATGGGCCACTGGCCCCTATAAAGCTGCTACGCCTCTTAGTCTCAGGGTCCAAATCCCTGCTCCGCTGTGTCGGGTGCACTTGGACTCAAGCTTCAGCTTGTAAAGAAATCCTCGGGAGTTTGCATCAGTGTGGGCTCATCGGTGGTTTCTTGGATTTGCAATCCTGGGCACAACACAAGGGCCTGCTCTCCTGACATCCCTTCCAGGGTCACGCTGACAGGCCCACAGGCCCTCTGTTCCCCAAGCACACAGGCACAGAGATGCGGGGAGGGGAGGAAGTACCCCCAGAAACCAGCCAGCCCCGGCCCCCTTGACAGAGGGAGCACAGACATCCAAGGTCGCTTTACAGAGAACCTGGTGACCTGAGGCTCCCTGACCATCACTCTGTCCCAGGCCCTCCTGGCCCGTGGGACACAGGCTCAGTCCCAGGATAGTTTGTGGGGTCCTGACCCTGGCATCTGGCCGCCCCTGGAAGGAATGTGGGGACGTCAGCTGTGTGTGCCTTGCAGTGCCCATGCAGGGGCTGTTTGGGGACTGGGTGGTGCCCCCTCCTCCTCTCTGTGGGTCTATCCATGCCCCGTGCACAGAGTTCTGGGAGACACAGAAACGGTCTGGCTGTGCATTTTCGCACCACAACACTTTATTAACATTCTACAGCAAATGGACTCAGAGTGGAGGGTGTGCACCTTCCCCTGTGGAGGGAATGTCTGTCCTTTAGGGGAGGGCAAGAATCACATGGGTGGGGTGCGAGTGCTGGAGTCCCCCACCTGGGAGCACGTGCGGACCTCGGGTGGGGGCGTGTGTCCTGAGGTTTCAGCCTGAGAGACGGTTCTGAGGACAGCAGAGCTGACCTTGACCTGCAGCTCATGGGTTCCTAGCTGGGTCTCCGCAGGGCAGCTGGACCCCAGCCACGGGGCCCCTGGGGCCCCAGCACCTGGAGGAGCCTGCCTCCTGGTGTGGGTGTGGGTGAGGCCCACCGGCCTACCTCTGCTCTCCTCAACCTTGGGTGCCCCGGGATCCCCAGGGCTGCCCTAGGTCAGCGACCTGGATCTGTGGGGTACGCCCAGAGCCCAGGAGGCCACATCCAGCTGTGTGAGGGCTCGCTCAGCATGGCGCCATAATCCAGGGCTGGAGAGGGCCATGGGGGGCTGGATCCCATTAGTCTTTTTTTGGGCCTGGGGCGATGGCTCAAATCACCCCCGCCCTCACAGAGCCCGGGGCCAGGCCAGCCCAGATCCCCCTGGGTTAGGGGCTGGTGTCCTGTGCAGTGTGTGCCACACTCCAGGAGGGACAGTGGGCGGAGACAGGGCACAGTGCGTCCTTTGCATCACTCACCTGTACACACCCTGTTGGGGGCTCCCTGTCTTCCCTCCTCCCTGCAACCCCTGGGTACTCTATGGGACACCCGGGCTTCTGATGGGAGCAGGGTATCCAGAGAACCCCGGGGAGGCTGAGCATGTCCCACAGGGGGCACCTGTACCGCGTCTTTGCTGGGGGCCGTTGGTGTGGGGGTGGATGGTGTGGGGGCAGGCGTATGATAGTGTTGGATTGTGGGGGATGGTGTAGGGGGGATGGTGTTGAGGTATAGTGTGGGTGGGGATTGTGTGGGGCTGTGTGGGTTTGAGGGGGATGGTGTAGGTGGGATGCCATGGGGAATGATGATGTAGGGGGATGGAGTGGGAGTGGGGAATGAGTGGGATGTCGTGGTGGGCCTGCGGACACAGGGCATCCCCTTCCTCTAAGATGCACAAGGAGACGTCTACACTTAAAGGGGACTCCAGGCTGAGGTTTGCTGTGACACCTGCCCCTGGGGCACGGTGTCGTCAGCGCAGGACCCTGGCTGGACCGGGGACATTATCTGAGGTTCATCATACTATGTGTGGTTGCAAATTGCAAATTGTCTCAAATTAAATGCATAGAATTTAGAAACATGTAAAGCACCGAGAGTGGGTGTCACTCTGACCCGTCCGACCCTCATGGGATAGAAGTGTGGTCTGCTCCAGCCACACCCATTCCGCCTGGCCCCCAGGTCCGGTTCCTGCCCCCCATGCCACCAACCCATCCCCTGCTTCTCAGGGGGTCGTCCCTCTCCCCTTTGGGGTTCAGCTCCCATGGCAAGTCCTGGAGTCCCCATCCTAGTGGTCTACTCATCCCCGAGGCCCCGGGGGTGGGGGCACAGAGGTCATCCCCAACACCCTACCATGGAGCAGTGTGTTGTTGGCTGCTGTTCTGCCCCCCCGGCCTCAGAAGCCCCGTTTTCCCTACCCAGCATCCCCCAGTCCTCTCCTGGGTCCTGATCCCCCCTGGCCCCTCAACTTCACCCTATCCTGTAGTAGTCCCAAAATATGATATGACTGCTGAACGTCCTGTTGACGTCCAGGTCCACCTGCGTGATGTCCCCGGAGGAGACCAGGGCCTCCTCCTTCATTTCCTGTGGGAAAACCGGGGAGGAGGAGCTGGCGTCAGGGACACAGTCCCCGTCCTGTTACCAGGTGCTCTCCTGAGCAGGGAGCCCTGGGGCCACCATGGGAGTGTGTCGTGCCGAAACCTCCTTCCTTCCCTTGGGAGGCTGGGGATGGCGGGAGTGCCCACCGTGCCCGTGGAACTGTGTGAGGGCCTGTGCCCAGTTGTGGGCGGAGAGGTGAGTGAGGGTCAGCTTGGGTGGGAGGGGACAGGAGGTCAGTCCAGGTGGGGAGGGGTCATGGGGGTGTTGTGCCCAAGATGGCGAATCCGAGAAACCACTAAGGAGCCGACAGGAATGCAAACACCCGAGGGTTGTTTTACAAACTCGAGCATGGGTTCAAGTATAGGCCACACAGTGGAACAGGGACTTGGACCCCGAGGAGGGTTTTATTTTTTATTTTTTTTATTTATTTATTTTTTTTCCGAGGAGGGTTTTAGCTTAGTTTTAAGGGCTGGTCTCAGGGACATCCAGAAGGGCTGGAGCAATTCCTCAAGTTCTGTTTACATTTTGATATGGGGCCTTCAAGGATATTGAGCTCTCTTCTCATTCTAATTGAGGTTTCCAGCCCTTTGCTTAGGCTGTTTTTATTCTATTGTGGGGCTTTCTAAGACATTAAGCTGTAAACTTTTGTTTTTTTCCAGTAAGTGAAGTAATGCAAATTTCAGTTCTTCTTCACAGGGGCCTGGGATTGCTGGACCTGTGCTAATACTGAACTTAAGGTAGAATGGCCGTAATGTTCTCAGCCTCCAAGCATCCCGTCCCATCCTATTGGCTCATGCCCCCCTCCCTGGAGCTCCTAAGAGAGAAATTGCAAATGACCTCAGCGTGGCAGCCTGTGTTAGGGGGGACAGGATCAGGGATTTGAGATCAGTAAGACCTGGGGCACGGGGGTCCCGGCAGTGCAGCAGGATTCGATGCTGCAGACTCTTATTCCCTAAGGCTATCTTGACAACTGACTTTGTACATAGAAAAGTTCTCCTTTGTCTTTAAAAGTGCAGGAGCGAGTTAAAGCATTTTTTCTCTGCCCATCTGATTGCTCAGATTCCAATCTGAGATGTATTTCCTGTTTATAAGGATAATTTACTATCCATAATACTATGGTTAAAATATTCTGACACAAGTAATTCAAAGGGATGAGCGTTTCTCATCTCTTTTTCACAGCTCAGTAACTCCTCAGGAAATGCATCTTTATGGATTTGGAAATAATTGAGAGACATTACACCCAATGGTCCTATTATTATGTGAAGGATTCTTCCCCTGTTTCAACTGACACTGAAACACTGTGAACTCTTTGGAAGACAAATGTCAAGGAAATAAATGTTATACATTGCTAATTTTAAATGCACTTGCAATATGGTGTCTATTATAATAGAAGTATTTTTATCTGATTTTTGCTATTATAATCCTTTACTGCTTTTCAGGTTGAAGAGGCATTATACGTGTTCATAAGTGTTTTTATTTCCTTCTGCTATAAAATTATTACTTTGTTCCCATCGAAGGAACTTTTTAAGAATAAGGCAAAAGATAATTCAACGATTCTTAAAATCTTTTCACACTGGAGCCTGATTCATTTAAGTCAATTTTCAAATTAAATCTTATTTCTTAGAAAGAATACAAAGATTTATAGGGAAATTGAGAAGATAGTACAGAGAATTATCATGCACTTGCACTCAATTTCTCCAATTATTGATATCTTATATCTGTACGGTACAAATATTAGCTAATGAGTCAATATTAAAATTTTTGCAATAACCAAAGACCATACTTTATTCAGATTTCCTTAGTTTTTGCTAAATCACCATCCCTCATATCACACTCCATTTGTCCTCATGTTTTCTTAGGCTCCTCTGGATTGTGACAGTCTTTCAGCCTTTCCTTGTTGTTGTTGAACTGGAACACTTTGGGAAGTAGAGTATTTTGTAAAATTTCCCCCATTTGGGACATGTCTGTTGTTATCTCATGATTGAACTGTTTTTGTGGATTATATACAGAGATATACTGCTATTTTTATTATATCATATAAAGGATAGATACTATCAACATGATTTATCAGTCTTGGTATCGATCTGATCATCTTGCTGAGGTAGTGTTTGTCAGGTTTCTCCATAGTAAAGTGATTCTTTATTATTATTATTATTATTATTATTATTATCATTATTATTTTAAGTTTTTCATAATATATTTTGTAGAAGGAAGTTACTATGTGTATTGCACACCTAAGAGTGGGAGGCTATGCTCAGGAACTTGAGGGTGGAATGTCTGCACAAATTGTTTGAAAATCTTCTACATGGGAGATTTCTCTTCCCTCTGGGTTTGTTTGTTTCTTTTTCAAAGATGCTATTTATTTATTTCAGAGAGAGAGGAGTGAAAAACATATGCTAGAGGGGCAGAGGGCGAGGGAGAAGCTGGTTCCCTGCTGAACAGGGAGCCTTCCTTGGGACCTGGATCATGATCTGACCTTAAGGCAGAAGCTTAACAGACTGAGCCACACAAGTGCCACTCTCTCTTTCTTTCTTTCTTTCTTTCTTTCTTTCTTTCTTTCTTTCTTTCTTTCTTTCTTTCTTTCCTTCCTTCCTTCCTTCCTTCCTTCCTTCCTTCCTTCCTTCATAATAAATTTACTTTTTATTGGTGTTCAATTTGCCAACATACAGAATCACAACCAGTGCTCATCGCGTCAAGTGCCCCCCTCAGTGCCCATCACACATTCACCCCCACCCCCGCCCTCCTCCCCTTACATCACCCCTAGTTCCCTAGTTCATTTCCCTGAGTTAGGAGTCTTTATGTTCTGTCTCCCTTTCTGATATTTCTCACACATTTCTTCTCCCTTCCCTTATATTCCCTTTCACTATTATCTATATTCCCCAAGTGAATGAGAACATAGAATATTTGTCTTTCTCTGATTGACTTAATTCACTCAGCATAATACCTTCCAGTTCCAACCACGTTGAAGGAAATGGTGGTTATTTGTATTTCTAATGGCTGAGCAAGCCCACCTTTCCTCTGTCTTCATCTTCTGAGTCTCCCATGATATGAATGTTATTGTTTTAATAAGTGGCTGAGTTCCGAAGTCTTCCTTTGTGGTCCATAACCTTCCTTGTTTTTAATGCTTCCACTTGGTACTGCATCTCAGTTATACCATTTTTAACGTTGGCCTGACTAGATTTTACTTCTTTTATTTCTACAGGAAGGGATTCTCTAGTTTTCTTCTGTGCTCTTCTCCAGCCCAGATGCTATCTTTATAATCATTTTTTTAAACTGTAGTTAGACATCATATATTTGTATTGATGGATTTCCTATCTGTGAGTACTACCTCATATTATTTTATGGAGGTGAATTTCTCCATCTCATTATTTTTTGCCAGAAAAGAAAAAAGGAAGAAAAAGAAAAACCAAGAAAAACAATAACAACTGCCCTCCCCCCAAAAAACTACCAGATTATTTTTGCCTGGTTGTTAAAAGATTCTAAATCCCAAAATAAGAAACACAATTAAAGTACCATGAAACTAAAAATGAGAAATATATAAGGTACATACATAAAAATTAAAATAAGGCAATTTATAAAATAGAATCAAAGAAAATAAATGAAAATAAAGCCCAAAGTACAAAGGAAGCTAGAGCTACTTTCCAAGCAGAGCTGAAGCTCTGCAGCCTCTGTGGTCCGACACCTTGGTGGCCGCAAGTGGTTTGTGCGGGGTCTGGGGATGGCCATGGCCCTGATTGTCAAGTGCACATCTGCCTGGGAGATGCATCTGCGGAGTCAAGGCGGGGTCGGCGTCAGCGCGTCTGGCCTCCAGCGGGCGGCGCTGTGCTGCTTCCTCACACCCGGCCCAGATGGGCGGGAATGCGGGTGGCTCTCTGGGTCCTCTGGCTCTGGGGCTGAATATCCTGCCCCCCAGTCTGCAGGGGCCTCCACAGAAGAGCCCCCAAGCCCCCGGGTCTCCGCCGCTTCTCTCCGAATCCTGTGTTCACTCTACCTGCGTCCGAGCTTCTTTTGGTTTGTATTTTTATCTCAGACTGTTGTGCCCAAGATTGCGAATCCGAGAAACCTCCGAGAAGCCAACACTGATGCAAACACACGAGGGTTTATTTACAAGCTTGAGCTTGTGTCCAAATATACCCAACAGAGCGGAGCAGGGACTTGGACCCTGAGGTGGGTTTTAGCTTAGTTTTAAGGGCTGGTCTCGGGACCTCCAGAAGGGCTGGAGCAATTCCTCAAGTTCTGTTTACATTTTGGTATGGGGCCTTTAAGGGCATTGAGCTCTGTTCTCATTCTAATGGGGGCTTCCTGCCCTTGGCCTGGGCTCAGTTTTGATTAAATTGTGGGGCTTTCTAGGACATTAAGCTGTAAACAGCAAAGGTTCCACACCTGGAAGGGGGACGTCACACTGTCCTTATATGCTGAAGATGCGGAACTAGAAACAGGAAACCCCAGAGCCTCCACCAAAACCTGTTAGAACTAAGGAGTGAGTTCAGTAAAGTAACGGGACACAAACTGACCCTACAGAGCAGAATAGCCTTGCTGTCTCCTGACAATGAGCACTCAGGAAGGAAAGGAAGGACGTGAAGGCCTTCTCAGGAGCATCAAGGAGAATAAATAATGAGACTGAACCAAAGGAGCACAAGACTTGTGCACTGAGCCATACCAGGCTCTGGTAGGCTGTCCTGGGCTCGTGAGGTGGGAGCCTCATCTTGTGAAACTGTCCGCAGTTCCTGAAGCCACCCCCAGTTTCAATGTCATTCCTATCAAAATCATGGTGGCAGACCTTAGAAATAGGAAAAAAGAAACCCATAATATCCATCCCCCTCCACAAATAACCCCGGACAGCCGGTCAGTATTGGATAAGCAGGACAGAGCGGGACGCAACACTTTCCTATTTCCCCTTTTATGCCCCCACCCCTCCAGCGACTCTCAGTTCATTTCCTATCGTTAAGAGTCTGTATTTCCTGCATCTGTTTTGATCATTTGTTTTTCCTTCCCTTCACAGTTCATCTGCTTCGCTTCTTTAAATCCACCTATGAATGACATCACACCGTCATTCTCTTTCCCGACTGACTTACTTCACTTAACATGATCCCTTTAGTTCTATTCACATCATTGCAAATGGCAAGATTTCCTTCTCTTTGTAGCTGAGTACCATTCCTCTCTCTATGACCATCATCTATCTCCCATCCTCTTTATCCATCATCTGCCACAGGGACCGAGGCTCCTCCCACAGTGTGGCTACTGTGGAAACGGCTGCTGTGGACATTGGGGTGCAGTTGTCCCATGTCTCACTGCATTTGTATCTTCAGAGTGAGCTTCAGGCTGTTCACCTGCTGGTCGCAGGGTGGCTCTATTTGTAACTTGATGAGGGGCCTCCACACTGTTTCCAGGGCGGCTGCACCAACTGGTCCCGCCCACAGTGGAAGAGGGTTGAGTGAGTTTTGCAGTACGTGGTAAAAGTCTGGTCCACATTTCATTTCGCGTCCTGTGGGCTCCAATTCCTTGTCCTTAAATATTTCTGGGGGAGCAGGTTTGGGCTCCTTTTCAGTGAGATGTTTCCGAAGCTAACAGGCCCCAGCTGGAGCCTGAAAGGAGGCAGGTGCAGACAATGGAGCACCTGCTGCCTCCTGCACAGCCACCTGCAGCGCCTGAGTGTCCCGCAGGGGGCGCCCGAGCCCAGGCCCCGCCCATGGGGCATGCATGCGCAGTAGGCCTCCTCTGCCTGCACTAACAGGAGCCAGCCTGTGCTGGGGAGGCCTGAGGGGGAAGTGGGGAGGCGTCTATGCTGATGAGCTGCAGCCTCCACAGGACCCGCGGGAAGTCTTCAGGGGGAAACTGGGTCGCGTTCATGCTGACAGGAGCCCCGGTCTCCTCAGGACCGGCGGTGAGGCTTTAGGAAGATGTGGGCCCGCATCCACCTGACAGGAGCCCCTGGGCCACCTCAGGGCCCGTGGGGGTTTTCAGGAAGATGTGGGCCCACATCCACACTGACAGGAGCCCTGAGCCACCTCAGGACCCGCGGGGAGGTTTCAGGAAATTGTGGGCCTGCATCCATGCTGACAGGAACCCCTGAGCAGCCTCAGGACCTGCAGGGAGGCTCTAGGAAGATGTGGTGCCACGTCCACTCTGGCAGGAGCTCCCGGGCCCCTCAGGACATAAGTTGAGGCTTCTGGAAGCTGGAGGCCGCATTAATGGTTACAGGAGCCCCAGCCTCCTCAGAACCCTCCATGACGCTTCGGGAAGACTTGGGGCCACATGGACACAACAGGACGCTGACTTCCTCATGACCCCCGGTGTAGACTTGGGGAAATATGGGGATGCGTCCATGGGGACAGAAGACCCCAGCTTTGTCAGGGCCTGTGGTGAGGCCTAAGAAAAATGTGGGTGCCTCATGCACACTGACAGGAGTCTCCAGCCTCCTCAGAACCCACTGTGAAGGTTTGGGAAGATTTGGGGCCACATCCATGCTGACAGGAGCCCCTAGCCTCCTCAGGTCTTATGGTGAGGCTTGAGGAAAATGAGGGGCCACGTCAACCCTGACAGGAACCCCGTCCTCCTCAGGACCAGCACTTTGGCTTCAGGACATATGGGGCTGCGTCTATGCTGACAGGAGCCCACAGCCCCCTCAGGACCCGCGGTGAGTTTTCTGGCGGACGTGGGGCCATGTCCAGGCTGACAGGAGCCCCCAGCTTCCTGAGGAACTGCTGTGAGGCTTCCAGAGGATGTGAGACATAGTCCACAGTGACAGGAGACCCGGCGTCCTCAGGACCCGCTGACTATGACTCAGGAACACGTGGGGCCATGTCTACACTCACAGGAGCCTGGCTCGCTTGAACCCCCTGGAGGACTCCGGAGGAGCCGTGGGGGGCCATGTCTACATCAGAAGGGACTCCTCAGAACCACAGGGTAAGTGAAAGGGTAGAATGAATGGTAGGGTGAGGGGAGGGGAGGCAGTTGGTGGTTAGCGTCAGGTTAGATGTTAGGTGTTAGTGATTATGCTTATGGTTACGGATTAGAGGTTAGGTGAGGCATAAGGGTAATGGTCAGTAGTTAAGAGTTAGGATGGGGTTAGGGTAAGGGACAGGATTTAGTGTTAGGCTTAGGGTTTAGGCTCTAGGGATTAGGGCAAGAGGTTAGGAGTTGGGGTTAGGGTGATGGTTAGAGTTAGGGTTGGGCTTAGGTTTGCAGTTAGGGTTAGGGGTTAGGGTGTGAGTTAGGGTTATGGTTTAGGGTGAGGGGTTAGGTTTATAGGTAGGGCTAGGTTTAGGGTTAGGGTGAGGGTTAGAATTAGGATAGTGAGTAGGGCTAGGGTTAGGGTTATTGTTTGGTTAGAGGTTAGGGTTAGGGACAGGTCAGGGTCAGGGTACGGTTTAGAAGAGGGTAAGAGATACGTTTAGGGAGTGGGTTAGGGGTTAGTTTTAGGGTACGGGTTAGGGTACAGTTTGGGGTATGAGATAGGATTAGTATTAGAGGGTTAGGGTTAGGGTACAGGTTAAGGTTTGGAATAGGATTTGAGTACATTAAGATAAGGTTAGGGTTAGAGGTTAGGGTTAGATTTAATGTAAGGGTCAGGGTTAAGGGTTTAGAATAGGTTTAGGAGTTAGGGTGAGGGTTGGCAGGAAGGTTTAGTGCATGTGTTTCGGTCTTGGGGTTTGTGTTGGGTTTTGGTTAGTGATAGGTCTTGTTTAAGGGTTAGGTTAACATTAGGCTTAAGTGTAGGGTTAGGGTTATGTCTGTGTATGGTTAGAGTTTGGGTCTTAGCATGTGCCTGCCCTGGGACTCCTAGTATCTTGGGCAGTTTAGTTTTATGCACTCTATTTAGGTTTTGGGTTCAAAGATAGCCTGACTCCATCAAGTCAGTGACCTCCCCAGAGAATCAAAATCCAGGCTTCTGCTGGGGTGAGAATAGACATGGCAGGCTTCTCCCGAGCTGAGCTAAGGAGGGGATTTGTGACTCTAAATACTCTTTATTTGGATTTTCAGTTGCCTTTCTGATTTATCTCTAGTGCGCACATGTTTCATCCATACTACCAATTATTATTTTAAATTTTACTTGAATTCCTGTTTGTAAACACAGTATGATATAGTTTCAGGTTTACCACATAGTGATTCAACCCTTGGATACAACGCCTGGTACTGGTCACAGGTGCCCTCCACTATCCCCATCGCCTGGTTCCCCATCCCCCCCACCTTCCTCTGGTATTTATTAGTTTATTCTCTGTGGTTAAGAGTGTGTTTATTTATTTGCCTCTCTCATCCCCCCTCTGCCCCTTTGCCAATTTGTTTGGTTTCTTAAAATTCACATGTGAATGCAATTGTATGGTATTTGTTATCTGTCTTTCTCTGACTGAGTTCATTTAGCATAAGTCCTTTCCACTTCTCCCATGTCATTGTAAATGGCTTCATTTTATCCCTTCTGATGAATGAGTCATGTCGCAGTGTGTATATTTACCACATCGTCTCTGCCCATTTTTCTGTCAAAAGACATCTGGGCTGTATCCACAGTTTGGCTGTTGTTGATAACGCTGCTACCAACACTGGGCTGCGTGTCCCTCTTCGAATCTACTAAACAACTTCTGTATCCTTGGGGTAAATACCTAGCTGTGCAATTTTGGAATCGTAGTGTAGCTCTATTTTTAACTTCTTTTTAAAAAAATTTTTTTATGATAGTCACAGAGAGAGAGAGGCAGAGACACAGGCAGAGGGAGAAGCAGGCTCCATGCACCGGGAGCCCAAAGTGGGATTCGATCCCAGGTCTCCAGGATCGCGCCCTGGGCCAAAGACAGGCAGCAAACCACTGCAACACCCAAGGATCCCCTTTTTTTAACTTCTGGAGGACCTTCCACACTGTTTTCCACAGTGGCTACATCTGTTCGCATGCCCACCAGGAGTGTAAGGGGGCTACCCTTTCTCCATTGCCTCACCAACACCTGTTGTTTCTTGTGTTGTTAATTTTAGCCATTATGACGGCTGTCAGGTGATATATCATTGTGCTTTTGGTTTGCATTTCCCTGATGATGGGTGATGCTTTGTGTCCTTCCGTGTGTCTGGTGGCCATCTGGCTGTCTTGTCAGAGACAAAGTTCATTCATTTTTCTGCCCATCTCCAGTTGCATAATTTGTTTTTAGGATCTTGAGATTTATATTTCCTTTATGTGTTTTGCATACTAACTCTTTAGTGGATGTGTTGTTTACCAATATCTCCTTTCATTTTGTATGTTGCCTTTTAGCTTTGTTTGTTTCCTTCACTTTGCGGAAGCTTTTCATTTTGATGAAGTCCCAATAGCATTTTTGCTTTTGTTCCCTCACCTCAGAGGCATATCTAGAAAGAAAATCCAGTGGCCAAAGTCAAAGACGTTGCTGCCTATCTTTTCTTCTTTGATTGGTTTCAGGTCTCACATTTAGATCTTTCATCCATTTTGAATTTATTTTTTATATATATGGTGTAAGAAAATGGTCCAGTTTCATTCTTCTGCATGTGGCTTCCTGGTTTTCCCAACACCATTTGTTCTTATCCTGGGGTCAGGGTTAGGGTTTGTTGAAGAGACTGTCTTTGTTCCTTTGGATATTCCTTCCTGCCTTGTTGTCGATTAATGGATCATAGAGTTACAGGTTTGTATCTTGTTTTGGCTTTCCATTCTATTCTATTGATCTAAGCGTCTCCTGTTGGGAGATTCTTGATTGCTGATTCAATTTCATTGCTGGTTATCTGTTCAAGTTTCTTATTTCTTCCTTTATCATTTTTGCTATGTTATATATTTCCAGAATTGATCTATTTCTTCCAGGTTTTAGGTTGCTGGCATATAATTTTTCATAATGTTCTCTTATAATCGTTTGTGTTTCTCTAGTGTTGGTTGTTATTTCTCTTTTTTCTTTTTTTTTAACATTTATTTATTTATAAATAAATAAATACAGTGAGAGAGAGAGGCAGAGATACAGGCAGAGGGAGAAGCAGGCTCCATGCACCGGGAGCCTGACGTGGGATTCGATCCCGGGTATCCAGGACCGCGCCCCGGGCCAAAGGCAGGCGCCAAACCGCTGCACCACCCAGGGATCCCTCTTTTTTCATTTGTGATTTTATTTGGGTCTTTTCACATCTTTGTATCTGTTTTCTTTTTTAAAGATTTTATTTATGTATTCATGTGAGACACAGAGAGGCAGAGGTATAGGCAGAGGGAAAATGAGGCTCCATGCGGGGAGCATGATGTGGGACTTGATCCCCCAGGACCCCGGGATCATGACCTGAGCCAAAGCAGATGCTCAACCACTGAGGCACCCAGGTGCCTTAGTGATTTAATTCCTTTGCTAGTTATGGGTCTGTTCACATTTTCTATATCTTCCTATTTCAGTTTTGCTCATTTGCACATTTCTGGGGATTTGTCTATTTCTTCCAGGTCTCCCAGTTTGTTAGCGTATAATCTTTCATAGTATTCCCTTATAATTGTCTAATTTTTCTGGTGTTGATTGTGATCTCTCTTCTCTCATTTGTAATTTTATTTATTTAGGTCTTTTCTCTTTTCTCGTTGGTAAGGCTGGCTAGGGCTTGATCCATTTTATTAATTATTTTAAAGAATCAGCTCTTAGTTTTGTTATTCCATTCTACTGTTTTTTGTTTCTGTATTTTTTATTTCTGCTCTCATCTTAATTTTTTCCCTTCTTCTGTAGGCCTTAGGCTTTGTTTGCTATTCCTTTTTTAGCTCCTACAGGTGTAGGTTTAGGTTGTATATTGGAGACTTCTTGTTTCTTGAGGTAGGTCTGTATTGCTATGTACATTCCTCATAGGACTGCCTTTGCTACATCCTAGAGGTTTGGAGAAACATGTTTTCATTTTCATTTGTTTTAAATTTCCTCTTTAATTTTCTGGTTGCTCCATTCATTCTCTAGTAGGATGATCATAAACTCCACATATTTTTGGTCTGTCCAATTTTTTTCTTACTGTCGACTTCCAGTTTCATAGCACCGTGGTCCGAAAATGTACATGGTGTGATATCAACTTTCTTGTACCTGTTGTACCTGTTGAGGGCTGATTTGTGGGCCCTGATAGGATCTGTTCTGGATAATGTCCCATATGCAATTGAACGGAATGTGTATTCTGCTTTTGGATCTAATATTCTAACTGTATCTGTTGAGTCCCTGTGGTCCAGTGTGTCAAGGCTATTGTTCCCTTGTTGATTTTCTGCATAGATGATCAGTCCATGGCCATAAGTGGGTGTTGAAATCCTCTGTCAGTGTATTATCATCAGGGAGTTCCTGTACGTTTGTTGTTAATTGGTTTCTATATTTAGGTACTCCCATGTTGGCAGCATAAATATTTAGTTGTTTGATCTTGATAGTCTTTTTAATTATGAAATAATGTTCTTCTTCATCTCTTCTTACAGTATTTGTTCTTTCTTTTTGAGATTTAAATATTTTATTTATTTATTCATGAGAGATACACAGAGAAGCAGAGGCAGAAACATAGGCCGAGGGAGAGGCAGGCTCCCCAAAGGGAGGCCGATGTGGGACTCGATCCTGGGATCCCAGGATCACACCCTGAGCTGACTGCAGATGCTCAACCTGAGCCACCAGGTGTCCCCCAGGGTTTGGTTTCAAATCTCGTTTGTCTGATATAAGTATGGGTCCTCTAGCTTTCTTTTGATATCCATTAGTGTGGTAGATGATTTTCCCTCCCCTATCAATCTGCTGGTGTCTATAGGTCTAAGGTGAACATCTTGTAGGCAGCGTACAGATGGATGTTGGTTTTTAATAATATTATTTACGATAGTGAGAGAGAGAGAGAGAGAGGCAGAAATATAGGCAGAGAGAGAAGCAGATTCCCCACCAGGAGCCCAATATGGGACTTGATCCCAGACTCCAGGATCACAACCTGAGTCAAAGGGAGATGCTCAACTCCTTGATACACTCAGGCATCCCGGATCCTGTGTTTTAAGCCACTCTGATACCCTCTATCTTTTGATTGGAACATTTAGTCTATCAGCATTCAGAGTGATTATTCAAACGTATGAACTTTGTGCCTTTGTGTTACCGGAAGAGTTGGTGTTTCTGGTGACATTCTCTGGTCCTTTCTAGTCTTTGTTGCTTTTGGTCTCTTTTTTTCCCCCACTAGAGGAGTGCCTTTTAAAATTCCTTACTGGGGAACACTAGGTGGTGCAGCGGTTTAATGCCTGCCTTTGGCCCAGGGCGCGATCCTGGAGACCTGGGATCGAGTCCCACATTGGGCTCCCAGTGCATGGAGCCTGCTTCTCCCTCTGCCTATGTCTCTGCCTCTTTCTCTCTCTCTGACTATCATAAATAAATAAAAATTAAAAAAAAAATAAAATTCCTTACTGGACTGGTTAAGTAGTCATGAACTCCTTTATATGTTGCCTGTCTGGAAAATCTTTCTTTCTCCTTCTCTCTTGAATGACACCCTTGATGAAGCAAGAATTCATACAAACTGGACTCCAAGAAAAAGAAATTTAAAAACATAAAATAAATTTTTGGTCTTATGATTGAGGAAAATGGCATTTAGGAGGAAAACCAGAAGCTAAAAGAGAGGAGGACAGATTTCACCATCCTTAGCCTTCACAGGGACATGATGTCCTTTCCACGGAGGGGCCTCCCCTCCGTAGGATGCTTCCTGCCCCTCTGTGTTCCTTGTTTGAAACCAGCAGGCACATCTCTGTGCCTCTAGCACCTCTGCAGTCATGGTTTATTGCGTCTTCCATGTATCCTATTGGGGACAACAGCGTCATGTATGTAACCATCTGGCTGCTGTTAGACAGCATTGGGGGGATTCCGACTTTTGTTGGTTTTGGGTTGTGTGTGTGTCTATCACATGTAGCTATCACGTGCAGCTATCGGATCCTCTGGCTGGGTCACCCAAATGCCCAAATGGTTGGCACAACATCATTTCTGGTGCTGACACTGGGTGGCTATCTAGGCTCTCCTGGCAGACCCAGGGCTCGCTCTTGCAGTGACTTTCTGCTGGAGGGTCAGCTGAGCTGGAAGGTCCGCCTTGGCCATATTCCCATGTGGGGCAGTGGGTCCTGCCATGCGCTGGCTGCTTATCTTCTCCCCAATGCCTCTCTAGCAGGGAGCCAGACCTCAGGGCCGCCCTGGTGGGAGCTCCTGAGGAGTCAGCTGCCCATGGGGGGGAGCCCTGGTGCTGCCTGTATTTGGGAGTCTGTGTGGGGATGGGGCTGGGGTTCCTCGGTCCCCTGTGCTGCCTGGCCTTCAGGCCGAGCCCCATGCTCACCCAGTCCCTACTCACTAGGGCGAGGAGGGTGCCCTCCACACCCTTGTGTGAGAGATCTAGCACCACAAGGTGTGCACGCTGAGTACACCTTGTGAGCGTGGCCCACGTGCGTGAGCTGAAGTGTGGGATGCAGGAAATTAACAAAAATCCCTTACCCCTGAACAAGCAGAGCAGGACTGATTCCATTTTGTGCTCAACCTGCCATCTCCTCTATGACCCCACGTGACTTGCTTTTGGCTTAAGGTGCTGCCCCACCCGACTCAAGCCGCTGGGCACTCCCTAATCCGAAATCGGCTCATAACAATGTAACCCTGTTTTGTGCTCCACAAAACTGCGTGCCAATTCTGACCAAAGTAATAGGCTAGTTCAAGTCGATACTATAGGGTAAAGTGTAATCCAATCGGCCACCTGCGTGTAGACCGACATGACTACGCATCTTTCAACATTCCAATGGGCCATTGGCTCCTATAAAGCTGCTACGCCTCTTAGTCTTGGGGTCCAAGTCCCTATTCCTCTGTGTCGGGTGCACTTGAACCCAAGCTCCAGCTTGTAAAGAAACCCTTGGGAGTTTGCATCGGTGTGGGCTCCTTGGTGGTTTCTCAGATTCGCAACCTTGGGCACAACACAAGCTACCACCCCGCAGGCCCTCTGTGCCCCAGGAACACAGGCACAGGGATGCAGGGAGTGGAGGAAGTGCCCCGGAACCCGGCCAGCCCTGGCTCCCTGGTCAGAGGGAGCACAGACCTCCCAGGTTGCTTTCCACAGACCCTGGTGACCTGAGGCTCCCTGGCTGTCACTCTGTTCCAGCCACGCCTGGACTGCGGGGCACAGGCTGAGTCCCAGTAAAGTCTGTGGGGCCTGACCCTGGCATCTGTCCGCCCTGGAATGCACATGTGGATGTCAGCTGGGTGTGCCTGGCAGCGCCTCTGCAGGGGCTGTTTGGGGCATGGATGTACCCCCTCCTCCTCTCTCGGGGTCTCTCCACACCCTCTACACAGAGTTCTGGGAGACACAGAAATGGGCTCGCTGTGCATTTTCACACCACAACACTTTATTGACTTTCTACAGCAAACGGGCTCAGAGCCAAGGGTGCGCGCCTTCCCCTGGGGAAGGAGACCTTTCTGTCCTTTAGGGGAGGGCAAGAATCACATGTGGGGCATGGGCTGGTGCTGGAGTCCCCCACCTGGGAGCATGTTTGGACTCAGGGTGGGGACGTGTCCTGAGGTTTCAGCATGAGAGACAGTTCTGATGACAGCAGAGCTGACCTGGACCTGCAGCTCATGGACTCCTGTGCTGGGTCCCCGCAGGGAAGCTGGACCCCGGACTTGGGCCCCCTGGGGCCCCAGAAACTGGTGGAGCCTCTCTCCTCGTGTTGGTGTGGGTGGGACCCACCAGCCTACCCCTCCACTCCCCTACCTGGGGTGTCCCGGGATCCCCAGGCCTGCCCTAGGTCAGCGACCTAGGCACGTGTTGGGCATGCCCAGGAGGGCTACATCCAGCTGTGGGAGGGCTCTCTCAGCCTGGGGCCGGAATCCAGGGCTGGCCAGGGCCATGGGGGCTGGATCCCGTTAGTCTTTCTGTTGGGCCTGGGGGGACTCAAATCCCCCCAGTCCCCACAGAGCCCGGGGCCAAGCCAGCCCATGTCCCTCTGGGTTAGGGGCTGGTGTCCTATGCAGGGTGTGCCGCTCTCCAAGAGGGACAGTGGGTTGAGGCAGGGCACAGTGGGTCTTCTGCACCACTCACCTGCACCCACCCTGTCGGGGGCTCCCTGCTTTCCCTCCTTCCTGCAACCCCTGGGTACTCTATGGGAAACCCGGTCTTCTCATGGGAGCAGGGTATCCAGAGAACCCTGGTGAGGCTGAGTATGTCCCACAGGGGGCAGCTGCACTGGGTCCTTGCTGGGGGCAGATGGTGTGGGGGTGGATGTTGTGGGGGCAGGGGCATGATGGTGGTGGAGTGTGGGGGATGGTGTAGGGGGGATGGTGGGTGGTATAGTGTGGGTGGGGATTGTGTGGGGCTGTGTGGGTGTGAGGGGAGTGGTATAGGTAGGATGCCATTGGGGATGATGATGAAGGGGGATGGTGTGGGGGTGGGGAATAAGGGGGATGGCGTGGGGGGCCTGCCGATACAGGGCATCCACATTCTCTCGGATGCACACGGATACGTCTACAGATAAAGGCGACCCCAGTCTGGGGTTTGCTGTGACACCTGCCACTGGGGCCCCGTGTGGTCAGTGCAGGGGGCTGGCTGGACCGGGGGCATTCTCTGGGGGTCATCATACTATGTATGTTTACAAATTGCAAATTGTCTCAAATTAAATGCATAGAATTTAGATATATATAAAACACCGAGTGTGGGTATCACCCTGACCTGTCTGACCCTCATCGGATCGATGTGTGTCCTGTTGCAGCCATGGCCATGACGCCTGTCCCCAGGTCTGGTTACTGCCCTCCACGGGCCCCACTGCAGTCCCCTGCTTTTCAAGGGGCCGTCTCTAGCCCCTTCGGAGTTCAGCTCCCATGGAAACCCCTAGAGGCACCAATGTAGTGACCTCCTTATCCCCGAAGCCCTGGGAGTTGGGGCACAGGGGTCTTCCCCGGCACCCTACCATACAGTGGTGTGTTGCTGGCTGCTGTTGCTTCCCCCGGCCTCTTAAGCCCTGTGTTCCCTACCCAGAAGCCCCTGGGCCTCCCCTGGGGCCCTGAAGCCCCCTGACTCAGCAGCCTCACCCCACCCCCTAGCAGTCCCAAAACATGATTTGGCTGCCGACGTCCTGTTGATGTCCAGGTCTATCTGCGTGATGTCCCTGTAGGAGATGAGGCCTCCTCCTTCATTTCCTGCAGGAAAACCGGGGAGGAGGAGCCGGCATCAGGGACACAGACCATGGCCTGTCACCAGCTGCCATCCTGGGCAGGGAGCCCTGGGCCACCATGGGAGTGTGTCCTACCGAAACCTTTCTTCTCCTGGGAGGCCGGGGACGGCCAGAGTGCCCACCGTGGCCGTGGGACCTCTCTGAGGGCCTGTGCCGAGCTGCTGTGGGCAGGAGGTGACTGAAGGTCAGCCTGGGTTGGAGGGAACAGGGGATCAGCCCAGGTGGGGAGGGGACTTGGGGTTGTTGTGCCCAAGATTGCGAATCAGAGAAACAACTAAGGAGCCGACACCGATGCAAACACACGAGGGTTGATTTACAAACTCGAGCTTGGGTCCAAGTATACCCCACACAGCGGAGCAGGGACTTGGACCCCAAGGTGGGTTTTAGCTTAGGTTTAAGGGCTGGTCTCAGGGACCTCCAGAAGGGCTGGAGCAATTCCTCAAGTTCTGTTTACATTTTGACATGAGGCCTTCAAGGGCTTTGAGCTCTGTTCTCATTCTAATATGGGGCTTTCTGGGACCTTAAGCTGTAAGCTGTTTTTTTCTTTTTTTCCTGTAACTGAAGTAATGTAAATTTTAGCTCTTATTCACAGGGTCCTGGGATGGCAGTTCTTGTGCTAACAGTGAACTTAAAGTGGAATGGCCTCAATTTTCTCAGCCTCCACACAGACAAGTGACTAAATTTTAAAACTCCAAATTTTAGGGGCTGCCCTGGTGAAGCCCTGTGCTCTTCCTGCCCAGGAGGGTTTCCTCGCACTCCTGGCCTTTGCTGGCCTGTCCCAGGAACTGGGCCCCGTGACAGCACAGGAGTTTGCAGCTTATGGCCACACAGGGCAGACAGCTGGCCCGAGTCCTGCTGCTCTCAGCCAGGTTCCTACTCCTGTGCCTGGGAACAGTTGGCGCCACTGTCCTTGGGACCCCTGGGATCCTGAGCCCACCCTGTCGCTCCAGGGATTGCCCCCCACTTCTCCACCTGAACACCTTAAGGCTGGTGTGTCCCCCACTCTAGGAGACTTCTAAAAGTTCAGATTTTGTGCACTGCTGCTTATAATATTGTGCGTAGACCCGTCAGTTGGCTCTCTGCCCTTGTGGGATCCAGGGCTGTATCTCCTCAAGATCAACTGATTGATTTTTTTTAAGATTTTATTTTTCTGTAATCTCTACAGCCAACATGGGGCTTGAACTTGCTACCCCAAGAACAAGAGTCCCATGTTCTTACGAACCACACAGATCCGGTCAGACTCTCTTTGATTGATTGATACATGTTAATTGAAGCAGGGGTCTTGCATGTGTCAGGGCAGAAACTGAGCCCACGCTTTGAGGTGTGGTGGAGTCATTTGGACCTGATCAATGTGAAAGAAACCATAGCTTCCCTGGGAGCCCAGGGAGCAGGGCCCACACACGTGAAAAGTTGATAATTTCCTTTACTGTAGTAGTTATTTTACTGACTATTTATTTAAAGTGCTATTCAATGGTAAATGTCAATCTAGGATTGGGATACAGTGAGAACGTTCTAGGATTCGGAGGTAACTAAAGCTTCCCGTCAAGGACTCAATGTTCCAGTTCAATGCAGAGATAGGCAAGGAAGCAAAGAGTTATGAAACATGGCACTGGGGTGCCTGGCTGGCCTGGTTGGGGGATCTTGATCTCAGGGTTGTGAGTTTGAACTCCATGTTGGGTATAGAGAGGACATGAAACGAAATTATTTAACAAATAATAAATGGATGAACAAATAAATCATGACATCAAAGGTAAGTGTTTGCTTATGTCTCACCTGCGAACTATTCTTGATCACCCCGCTTGTACTACTTGGCCCAGATGACGTCCTCCACAAGGGATAGTCCCGCCCGATGGGAAGTGGGCGTCTTTCATTGTAAGACCTGTGGTTCCCCTCATTCTGTAGGGAGAGAAGAGCCACAAAGCCACAAGTTCGGGGGATCAGCATACACCTAGGCAATGACTATTTCTGAACCCGGTAGCCAGAGCTCAGCCTCCTTTTAGGACGCGATGTCATAATGAAGCCTCTTTGGTCATTGTCTTGGATGCAGGGTGGAGGCTAAACTAGAATTAGGAAGAACAAAAGAGGAGGAAAACCAGAAGCTGAAAGAGAGGAGGACAGATTTCACCATCTGTAGCCTTCACAGGGATATGGTGTCCTTTCCTAGGAGGGGCACCCCCTCTGTAGGATGATTCCTGCCTCTCTGTGCTCCTTTTTGAAACCCAGCAGGCACATCTCCGTGCCTCCAGTACCTCTGCAGTCATGGTTTATAACGTCTACCATGTATCCTATTGGGGACCACAGCGTGGTATATGTAACCATCCGGCTGCTGTTTGACAACATTGGGGGGATTCCGACTTTTGTTGGTTTTGGGTTGTGTGTGTGTCTATCACATGCAGATATCATGTGCAGCTATCTGATCCTCTGGCTGGGTCACCCAAATGCCGAAATGGTTGGCACAACATCATTTCTGGTGCTGGTGCTGGGCAGATAGCTGGGCTCTCCTTGCTGACTCGGGGCTCGCTCCTGCAGTGACTTTCTGCTGGAGGGTCAGCTGAGCTGGAAGTTCCGTCTCGGCAAAATTCCCATGTCCGGCAGGGGGTCCCGCTGAGCGCCAGCTGTTTCTCTTCTCCCAGATGCCTCTCCAGCAGTGAGTCAGACCTCAGCACCACCCTGGGGGGAGATCCTGAGGAGCTGGCTACCCATGATGGGGAACCCTGTTGCTGCCTGTGTGTGGGATTCGAGTAGGGGTCAGGGCTGGGGTTCTCGGTCCCCTGTGCTGCCTGGCCTTCTGGCGAGTCCCATGCTCACCCAGCCCCTACTCACTAGGGCGAGGACGGTGCCCTCCACACACTGGTATGAGAGATCCAGAACCACAAGGTGTGCAGGCTGAGTCCACCTGGTGAGGGTGACCCAGGTTCGTGAGCTGTAAGTGTGGGACCCAGGAAAGTTAACAAAAATCCCCTACCCCTGGACAAGCAGAGCAGGACTGATTCCATTTTGTGCTACACCCGCCACCTCCCCTATGACCTCCACAGGAGCTGCTTATTGCTTAAGGCACTGCCCCACCCTAGTCAGGCCGCTGGGCACACCCTATTCGGAAATCGGCTCATAACAATGTAACCCTGTTTTGTGCCCCCCAAAGCTGTGCGACGATTCTGACCAAAGTTATAGGCCAGCTCAAGTGGATACTATAGGGTAAGGTGTAATTCAGTTGGCCACCTGCGTGTGGACCGGCATGACTGTGCAACTTTCTGCATATCCCATGGGCCACTGGTCTCTATAAAGCTGCTATGCCTCTTAGTCTCAGGATCCACGTCCCTGCTCCGCTGTGTTGGGTGCAATTACACCCAAGCTCCAGCTTGTAAAGAAACCGTCGGGAGTTTCCATCGGTGTGGGCTCCTTGGTGGTGTCCCTGATTTACAGGTGGTGTGCTCAACAGGTGCACACCACCTGTGGTGTCCCTGATTTACAGGTGGTGTCCCTGTTGAGCACAACACCAGGGCGTGGGTCCTGACATCTCTTCCAGGGCCACGCTGAACGCCCCGCAGGCCCTCTGTGCCCCAGGCACACAGGCACGGGGATGCGGGGAGGGGAGGAAGTGCCCCGGAACTCGGCCATCCTGGGCCCTCAGGACAGAGGGAGTACAGACCTCCCAGGTCGCTGTGCACAGACCCTGGTGACCTGAAGCTCCCTGGCTGTCACTCTGTCCCAGCCCCTCCTGGCCCAGGGGACACAGCCTGAGTCCAAGTAAAGTCTGTGGGGTCCTGACCCTGGCATCTGGCTGCCCCTGGAAGGCACGGGTGGATGTCAGCTCTGTGTATCTGGTGGCGCCCCCGCAGGGGCTGTTTGGGGCCTGGATGGTGCCCCATCCTCCTCTCTGGGTGTCTCTCCACACTCCATGCATAGAGTTCTGGGAGACACAGAAACGGGCTGGCTGTGCATTTTCACACAACACTTTATTGACTTTCTACAGCAAAGGGGCTCAGAGCCTAATACGCTCCTTCCCCTGGGGAGGGAGACCTTTCTGTCCTTTAGGGGAGGGCAAGAATCACACGGTGGGGGGGGCGGGTACTAGAGTCCACATCGTGGGAGCATGTGTGGACTCCGGGTGGGGGCGTGTGTCCTGAGATTTCAGGCTGAGTGACTGTTCTAAAGACAGCAGAGATGACCTGGACCTGCAACTTATGGGCTCCTGCACTGGGCCCCCGCAGGGCAGCTGAACCCCTGCCTTGGGCCCTCTGGGGCCCCAATACCTGGAAGAGCCAGCCTCCTGGTGTGGGGTTGGGTGGGGCCAACTGGCCTATCCATCCTCTCCCCACCCTGGGGTGTCCTGGGATCCCCAGGCCTGCCCTAGGTTAGCAACCTGGATCTGTGGGGCATGCCCAGGGCCCAGGAGGCCACATCCAGCTGTGAGAGGGCTCACTCAGCTTGGGGCCAGAATCCAGGGCTGGCCAGGACCTTGGGGGCCTGGATCCCATTAGTCTTTGTGTTGGGCCTGGGAGGAGCTCAAATCAACCTAGCCCCCACAGAGTGCAGAGCCAGGTCAGCCCAGGTCACTCTGGGTTAGGGCCTGGTGTCCTATGCAGGGTGTGCCGCCCTCCAGGAGGGACAGTGGGCGGAGACAGGGCCCAATGTGTCCTCTGCACCACTCACCTACACCCAGCCTTTCGGGGATCGCTGCCTTCTCTCCTCCCTGCAATCTCTGGGTTCTCTATGGGACAATCGGGCTTCTGATGGGAGCAGGGTATCCAGAGAACCCCGGGGAGGCTGAGCATGTCCCACAGGGGGCAACTGCACTGGGTCCTTGCTGGGGGCTGATGGTGTGGGGGTGGATGTTGTGGGGTAGGGATATGATGGTGGTGGTATATTAGGAAGGTACAATATTATCCTTGAATCAATATTAAAATATTCGCATTAACCAAAGACCATACTTTATTCAGATTTCCTTAGTTTTTGCTAAGTTACCATCCCTCATATCACATTCCATTTGTACTCATGTTTTCTTAGGCTCCTCTGGATTGTGAAGTCTTTCAGCCTTTCCTTGTTGTCGTTGAACTGGAACACTTTGAGAAGTAGAGTATTTTGTAAAATTTACCTCAGTTGGGAAATGTCTGTTGTTTATCTCATGATTGAAATCTTTTTGTGGATTATATACAGATATATAATGCCATTTTTAGTATATCATATAAAGGATAGATATTATCAACATGATTTATCAGTCTTGGTATCGATCTGATCATCTTGCTGAGGTAGTGATTGTCAGCTTTCTCCGTAGTAAAGTGATTCCTATTAGTATTATTAGTATTATTATATTATTTTTATATAAATATTTTCATATTATATTTTGTAGAAGGAAGTTACTATGTGTATTCCATACATAAGATTGGGAGGCTATGCTAATCAACTTGAGGGTGGAATGTCTGCACAACTTCTTTAAAAATCTTCTACATGGGAGATTTCTCTTCCTTCTGAGTTTGTTTGTTTCTTTTAAAAGATGTCATTTATTTATTTGAAAGAGAGAGGAGAGATAAACCATGAGCGAGAGAGGCAGATGGAGAGGGAGAATCAGGTTCACTGCTGAACAGGGAGCCTGCCTTGGGACCTGGATCATGATCTGAGCCTAAGGCAGAAGCTTAACTGAGTGAGCCACACAGATGCCACTTTTTCTTTCTTTTTTTTTTAATAATAAATTTACTTTTTATTGGTGTTCAATTTGCCCACATACAGAATAACACCCAGTGCTCAGCCCGTCAGTACCCGTCATGGATTCACCCCACCCCCGCCCTCCTCCCCTTCCAACACCCCTAGTTCATTTCCCAGAGTTAGGAGTCTTTATGTTCTGTCTCTATTTCTGATATTTCCCACACATTTCTTCTCCGTTCCCTTATATTCCCTTTCACTCTTATTTATATTCCCCAAGTGAATGAGAACATGCAATGTTTGTTCTTCTCCGATTGACTTACTTCACTCAGCATAATACCTTCCAGTTCCATCCACTTTGAAGCAAATGGTGAGTATTTGTCGTTTCTAATGTCTGAGCAAGGCCCACCTTTTCTCTCTCTTCATCTTTTGAGTCTCCTATGATATGAATGTTATTGATTTATAAGTGGCTGACATCCCTACATCTGTCTCTGTGGTCCATAACCTTTCTTGTCTTGAAGGCTTCCACTTGGGACTGCATCTCAGTTATAGCATTTTTAACATTGGCCTGACTCGATTTTAGTTCTTTTATTTCTACAGTAAGGGATTCTCTAGTTTTGTTCTGTGCTCTTTTTCCAGCCCAGCTGCTATCTTTATAATCATTGTTTTAAACTGTAGTTAGACATCATATATGGGTATTGATGAACTTCCTGGCTGTGAGTACAACCTCATGTTATTTTATGGAGGTGAATTTCTCCATCTCATTATTTTTTCCAGAAAAGAAAGAAGGAAGAAAAAGAAAAAACAAGAAAAACTATAGCAACTGCCCCCCCCCCCAAAAAAACCCACCAGATTATATTGGCCTGCTTGTTAAAGATTCTAAATCCCAAAGTAAGAAAAACAATTAAAGTACCATGAAAGTAAATATAAGAAATATATAAGGTACATACATAAAAATTAAAATAAGGCAATTTATAAAATAGAATCAAAGAAAATACATGAAAATAAAGCACAAAGTACAAAGGAAGACAGACCCAACTTTCCAGGCAGAGCTGAACCTCTGCAGCCTCTGGGGTCCGACAGCTTGGTGGCAGCGAATGGTCTGTGCATGGTCTCGGGATGGGTCTTGGTGCTGATTCTCAGGTGCACATCTGCGTGGTAGATGCACCTGCGGGGTCAGAGGCAGGGTGGGCGTCAGCGCCTCTGGCCTCCAGTGGGCGGCGCTGTGCTGCTCCCTGAGTCTCCCTGCTGATGGGCGGGATTTGGGTGGGGACGCTGGGTCCTCTGGCGCTGGGGCTGAGCATCCCATCCCCCCATCTGCAGGGGCCTCGACAGAAGAGCCGCCAACCCCCCGGGTCTCTGCTGCTTCTCTCAGAACCCTGCTTTTACTCTGCCTGCGTCCGAGCTTCTTTTGGTTTTGTTTTTTTATCTCAGACTGTTGTGCCCAAGATTGCGAATCCGAGAAACCACCGAGAAGCCGACACCAATGCAAGCACACGAGGGTTTATTTACAAGCTCGAGCTTGTGTCCAAGTACACCCGACATAGCGGAGCAGGGACTTGGACCCCGACGTGGGTTTTAGCTTAGTTTTAAGGGCTCGTCTCAGGGACCTCCAGGAGGGCTGGAGCAATTCCTCAAGTTCTGTTTACATTTTGATATGGGGCCTTCTAGGGCATTGAGCTCTGTTCTCATTCTAATAGGGGCTTCCTGCCCTTGTCCTGAACTCAGTTTTGATTCTATTGTGGGGCTTTCTAGGACATTAAGATGTAAACAGTAAAGGTTCCACAACTGGAAGGGGGAACTCACACTGTCCCTATATGCTGAAGACGTGGTACTACAAACAGGAAACCTGAGAGCCTCCACCAAAACCTGTTAGAACTAAGGAGTGAGTTCAGTAAAGTCACGGGACACAAACTGACCCTACAGAGCAGAGTAGCCTTGCTGTGTCCCGACAATGAGCACTCGGGAAGGAAATGAAGGACGTGACTCCCTTCTCAGGAGCATCACAGAGAATAAATAATGAGACTGAACCAAAGGAGCACAAGACTTGTGCAGTGAGCCATACCAGTCACTGGGAGGCCGTCCTGGGCTCGTGGGGTGGGAGCCTCATCTTGTGAAAATGTCCGCAGTTCCTGAAGCGACCCTCAGTTTCAATGTCATTCGTATCAAAATCATGGTGGCAGGTCTTAGAAATAGGAAAAAAAACCCATAACATCTATCCGCCCCCACAAATGACCTTGGACAGCAAATCAGTATTGGAGAAGCAGGACAGAGTGGGACACAGCACTTTCCTATTTCAAACGATGTCACAGAGACACAGGATATAGCAGTGTTGTTCTGGGACCCCTGGCTGGCTCTGTTGGTTAAGCATTCGACACCTGACCTCACCTCCCGTCCTGATCTCGGGGTCGTGAGTTCTAGCCCTGGGCTGGGCCATGGACGAGGTGTGGAGCCTACTTAAACAAACCAGACCCACGGGGGGTGGTCCCGGCATAAGCTGAAGGAGCAGAACAGAGAGTCCAGAAGGAATTGTGCTCTGATACCGCTGTTTTTTTAACTTAATTTAATTTAAACCCAATAATTAACGTATAGTGTATTATACTTTCAGAGGAAGAATTCAGGGATTCACCAGTTGGAGATAACAGCAGTGCATGTGACATCACGTGCCCTTCTACATGCCAGTTCCCTGTTATCCCCTCGCCCATCCCCTACCCTCCAGCGACCCTCAGTTTGTTCCCTATAATTAAGAGTTGGTATTTCCTGCATCTGTTTTCATCTTATTTGTTTTTCCTTCCCTTCACAGATGTTCATCTGCTTTGCTTCTTTAATTCCACCTATGAATGACACCACACGGTCATTCTCATTCCCGACTGACTTATTTCACTTAACATGATTTCTCTAGTTCTATCCACGTCATTGCAAATGGCAATATTTCCTTCTCTTTGATAGCTGAGTACCATTCCTCTCTCTATGACCATCATCTATCTCCCATCCTCTTTATCCATCAACTGCCTGAGGGCACCGAGACTCCTCCCACAGTGTGGCTACTGTGGATCTGGCCGTTGTGGACATTTGGGTGCTGGTGTCCCGAGTCTCACTGCATCTATATCTTTGGAGTCAGCTCCAGGCCCTGCACCTGCTGGTCGCAGGGCGGCTCTATTTGTAACTTCCTGAGGAGCCTCCACAGTGTTTCCATGGCGGCTGCACCAGCCCGTGGTCCCGCCCACAGTGGAAGAGGGTTGAATGAGTTTTGCAGGACATGGTAAAAGTCTGGTCCACATTTCATTTTGTGGTCTGTGGGCTCCAATTCCTTGTCCTTAAGTATTTCTGGGGAAGCAGGGTGTTGGGCTCCGTTTCAGTGAGACGTTTCCGATGCTAACAGGCCACAGCTGGAGCCTGGAAGGAGGCAGGTGCTGCGCCCTGCACCAGCAAGCTGCCTCCTGCACAGCCTCCTGCAGCGCCTAGTGGCCCGAAGGGGGCGCCGGAGCCCAGACCCCACCCAGGGGGCCTGCATGTGCAGTAGGCCTCCTCTGCCTGCACTAACAGGAGCCAGCCTGTGCTGGGAAGGCCTGAGGAGGACATGGGGACGCGTCCACCCTGATGAGCCACAGCCTCCTCAGGATGCGCAGGGAGTCTAAAGGGGGACATTGGGCTGCGTTCACGCTGACAGGAGCCCCAGTCTCCTCAGGACATGCGGTGAGGCTTCAGGAAGATGTGGGCCCGCATACACCCTGATAGGAGACCCTGGGCTGCCTCAGGACCCACGGGGATGATTCAGAATATTGTGGGCCCACATCCACGCTGACAGGAGCCCCTAGGCCGCCTCAGGATCTGCGGGGAGGCATCAGGAAAATGTGGCACCGCGTCCACGCTGACAGGAGCCCCTGGGCCACCTCAGGACCCGTGGGGAGGCTTCAGGAAAATGTGGCACCGTGTCCACTCTGGTAGGAACTCCCAGGCCCATCAGGATATAAGTTGAGGCTTCTGGAAGCTGGGGGCCGCATTCAGGGTGACAGGAGCCGCGGCCTCCTCAGAACCCTCGGTGACAATTTGGGTGTACGTGTGGTCACATCCACACAACAGGACGCTGACTTCCTCAGGACCCCTGGTGTAGTCTTCGGGAATTATGGGGACGCGTTCATGCGGACAGAAGACCCCAGCCTTGTCAAGGCCTCTGGTGAGGCTTAAGAAAGATGTGGGTGCCTCATGCACACTGACAGGAATCTCCAGCCTCCTCAGGATACACTGTGAAGGTTTGGGAAGATTTGGGGCCAGGTCCATGCTGACAGGAGCCCCCAGTCTCCTCAGGTCTTATGGTGAGGCTTGAGGAAAATGTGGGGCCACATCAACACTGACAGGACACCCGTCCTCCTCAGGATCTGCACTTCGGCTTTGGGATATATGGGGCTGGGTCTATGCTGACAGGAGCCCACAGCCTCCTCAGGACCCATGGTGAGTTTTCTGGGGGGCGTGGGGTCATGTCCAGGCTGACAGGAGCCCCCGGCCTCCTGAGGACCTGCTGTGAGGCTTCCAGAGGATGTGAAGCATACTCCACAGTGACAGGAGACCCGGCGTCCTCAGGACCCGCTGACTATGACTCAGGACCCGTGGGGCCATGTCCGCACTCACAGAGCCCGGCTTCCTCAGGACCCCCTGGAGGACTCTGGAGGTGCCGTTGGGGACCACGTCCATATCAGAAGGGACTTCTCAGAACCACAGGGTAAGTGAATGGGTAGAATGAATGGTAGGGTCAGGGGAGTGGAGGCAGTTGGTGGTTAGCTTTAGGTTAGATGTTAGGTGTTAGTGATTATGCTTATGGTTATGGATTAGAGGTTAGAGTGAGGGATAAGAGTAAGGGTCAGTGGTTAGGAGTTAGGATGTGGGTTAGGGGTAGGGGCAGGATTTAGAGTTAGGGTTAGGGTTTAGGCTTTAGGGATTAGGGCAGGAGGTTCGGAGTTGGGGTTAGGGTTATGGTTAGAGTTAGGGTTGGGCTTAGGTTTGCAGTTAGGGTTAGGGATTAGGGTGTGAGTTAGGGTTAGGGGTTAGACTTAAGGGTTAGAGTTAAAGTTAGGGCTAGGTTTAGGGTTAGGGTGGGGATTAGGATTAGGATAGGGGTTAGGGGGATCCCTGGGTGGCGCAGCGGTTTGGCGCCTGCCTTTGGCCCAGGGCGTGATCCTGGAGACCCGGGATCGAATCCCACATCAGGCTCCCGGTGCATGGAGCCTGATTCTCCCTCTGCCTATGTCTGTGCCCCTCTCTTTCTCTCTCTGTGACTATCATAAATAAATAAAAATTAAAAAAAAAAAAAAAAAAAAAAAAGGATAGGGGTTAGGGCTAGGGGTAGTGTTAGTGTTTGGTTTGGGGTTTGGGTCAGGTCAGGGTCAGTGTACAGTTTTGGAAAAGGGTAAGATATAGGGTTAAGGATTGGGTTAGGGGTTGGTTTTAGGGTACGGGTTAGGGTACAGTTTGTGGTATGAGATAGGATTAGTATTAGAGGGTTAGGGTTAGGGTACAGATTAAGGTTAGGAATAGGATTTGAGTACATTAAGTTAAGTTTAGGTTTAGAGGTTAGAGTTAGGGTTAGATTTAAGGTAGGGGTCGGGGTTAAGGGTTTAGAATAGGTTTAGGATTTAGGGTGAGGCTTGGCAGGAAGGTTTGGTGCATGTGTTTTGGTCTTGGGTTTGTGTTTGGTTTTCGATTAGTGATAGGTCTTGTTTAACGTTTAGGTTAACATTAGGCTGAAGTGTAGGGTTAGGCTTATGTCTGTGTATGGGTAGAGTATGGGTCTTGGCATGTGCCTGCCCTGGGACTCCTAATATCTTGGGCAGTTTAGTTTTATGAACTCTATTTATGTTTGGGTTAAAGGTAGCCTGACTCCACCAAGTCTGTGGCCTCCCCAGAGAATCAAAATCCAGGCTTCTGCTTGGGTGAGAATAGGCATGGTAGTCTTCTCCTGAGCTGAGCTAAGGAGGGGTTTTGTGGCTCTAAATGCTCTTTATTTGGATTTTCAGTTGCCTTTCTGATTTTATCTCTAGTGGGCTCATGTTTCATCAATACTAGCAATTATTATTTTAAAGTTTTACTTGAATTCCTGTTTGTAAACACAGTATGATATAGTTTCAGGTTTACCACATAGTGATTCAACCCTTGGATATAACGCCTGGTAGTGGTCAGAGGTGACTTCCACTATCCCAAACCCCTGATTCCCCTTCCCGCCCACCTTCCTCTGGTATTGATTAGTTTATTCTCTGTGGTTAAGAGTGTGTATCTTGGTTTGCTTCTCTCATCCCCCCCCCCGCCCCTTTGCCAGTTTGTTTGGTTTCTTAAAATTCACATGTGAATGCAATTGTATGGTATGTGGTATCTGTCTTTCTCTGACTGACTGAGTTCATTTAGCATAAGTCTTTACAATTCTCCCACGTCATTGTAAATGGCTTCATTTCATCCCTTCTGATGACCCAGTGATGTCGCAGTGTGTATATTTACCACATCGTCTCTGCCCATTCATCTGTCGATGGACATTTGGGCTGTATCCACAGATTGGCTGTTGTTGATAACGCTGCTACCAACACTGGGCTGCGTGTCCCTCTTTGAATCTACTAAACTACTTTTGTATCCTCAGGGTAAATACCTAGCTGTTTAATTTTTGAATCAGAGGGTAGCTCTATTTTTAACTTCTTTTTTCAAATTATTTTTATGATAGTCACACAGAGAGGCTGAGACACAGGCAGAGGGAGAAGCAGGCCCAATGTACCGGGATCCCAATGTGGGATTCGATCCCGGTTTTCCAAGATCACGCCCTGGGCCAAAGGCAGGCACCAAACCACTGCGCCACAAGGAATCCCCTATTTTTAAATTTTTGAGGACCCTCCACACTGTTTTCCACAGTGGCTGCACATTTTCGCATGACCAGCAGGAGTGTAAGGGGGCTCCCTCTTATCCATAGCCTCACCAACACCTGTTGTTTCTTGTGTTGTTAATTTTAGCCATTATGATGGCTGTCAGGTGACATCTCATTGTGGTTTTGGTTTGCATTTCCCTGCTGATGGGTGATGCTGAGTGTCTGTCCGTGTGTCTGGTGGCCATCTGGATGTCTTGACAGACACAAAGTCCATTCATGTCTTCTGCCCATCTGCAGTTGGATAATTTGTGTTTAGGATGCTGAGATTTATATTTGCTCTATGTATTTTGGATACTAAATCTTTATTGGATGTGTTGTTTACAAATATCTCCTCTCATTTTGTATGTTGCCTTTTAGGTTTGGTTGTTTCCTTCACTTTGTGGAAGCTTTTTCAATTTGATGAAGTCCCAATAGTATTTTTGCTTTTGTTTCCCTCAACTCAGAGGCATATCTAGAAAGAAGATCCAATGGCCAATGTCAAAGACGTTGCTGCCTATCTTTTCTTCTTTGATTGGTTTCAGGTCTCACATTTAGTCTTTCATCCATTTTGAATTCATTTTTTATATATATGGTGTAAGAAAGTGGTCGAGTTTCATTCTTCTGCATGTGGCTTCCTGGTTTTCCCAACACCATTTGTTCTTATCCTGGGGTCAGGGTTAGGGTTTGTTGAAGAGACTGTCTTTGTGCCATTGGATATTCCTTCCTGCCTTGTTGTCGATTAATGGATCATAGAGTTACAGGTTTGTATCTTGTTTCGGATTTCCATTCTGTTCTATTGATCTAAGCGTCTCCTGTTGGGAGATCCTTGATTGCTGATTCAATTTTGTTGCTGGTTATCTGTCTGTTCAAGTTTCTTATTTCTTCATCATTTTTGCTATGTTATATATTTCCAGGAATTGATCTATTTCTTCCAGGTTCTTGGTTGCTGGCATATAATTTTTCATAATGTTCTCTTATAGTCGTTTGTATTTCTCTAGTGTTGGCTGTTATTTCTCTTTTCTCATTTGTATTTTTATTTGGGTCCTTTCACATCTTTTTATCTTTTTTCTTTTTTTAAGTTTTTATTTATGTATTCATGAGAGACACACAGAGGCAGAAGTATAGGCAGAGGTTAAATGAGGCTCCATGCGGGGAGCCTGATGTGGGACTTGATCCCTCAGGACCCCGGGTTCATGACCTGAGCCAAAGCAGATGCTCAACCACTGAGGCACCCAGGTGCCTTGCTGATTCAATTCCTTTGCTACTTATGGGTCTGTTCACATTTTCTATTTCTTCCTATTTCAGTTTTGCTCGTTTGCACATTTCTATGGATTTGTCCATTTCCTCCTGGTCTCCCAGTATGTTAGCGTATAATCTTTCATAGTATTCCCTTATAATTGTCTTATTTTTCTGGTGTTGATTGTGATCTCTCTTCTCTCATTTGTGATTTTATTTATTTAGGTTTTCTCTTTTCTCGTTGATAAGCCTGGCTAGGGCTTGATCCATTTTATTAATTATTTTGAAGAACCAGCTCTTAGTTTCGTTATTCCCTTCTACTGTTTTGTTTTTTCTGTATTGTTTATTTCTGCTCTCATCTTTATTTTTTCCCTTCTTCTGCAGGCTTTAGGCTTTGTTTGCTATTCCTTTTCCAGCCTCTTTAGGTGTAGGGTTAGGTTGTGTATGGGAGACATCTTGTTTTTGAGGTAGGCCTGTATTGTTGTATACTTCCCTCATAAGACTGCCTTTGCTACATCCTAGAGGTTTGAAGAAACATGTTTTCATTTTCATTTGTTTTAAATTTCCTATTTAATTTCCTGGTTGCTGCATTCATTATCTAGTAGGATGTTCATAATCTCCATGTATTTTTAGTCTGTCCAAATTTTTTCATACTTTTGACTTAGCGTTTCATAGCCTCGTGGTCCAAAAATGTACATGGTGTGATTTCAGTCTTCTTGTACCTTTTGTACCTGTTGAGGGCTGATTTGTGGGCCATGATATGATCTGTTCTGGTGAATGTCCCATGTGCACTTGAAAGGAATGTGTATTCTGCTTTAGAAGAAATGTTCAGAGTATATCTGTTGAGTCCCTTTGGTCCAGAGTGTCAAGGTTATTGTTCCCCTGTAGATTTTCTGCATAGATGATTGGTTCATTGCCATAAGTGGGTGTTAAAATCCCCTGTCATTGTATTATTATCAGTGAGTTTCTGTACGTTTGTTGTTAATTGGTTTGTATATTTAGTTACTCCCATGTTGGCAGCATAAATATTTAGTTGTTTGATCTTGATAGAGAGTCTTTTTAATTATGAAATAATGCCCTTCTTCATCGCTTCTTAAAGTATTTGTTCTTTCTTTTTTGAAATGTAAATATTTTATTTATTATTCATGAGAGATACACAGAGAAGCAGAGGCAGAAATATATGCAGAAGGAGAGGCAGGCTCCCCAAAGGGAGGCCGATGTGGGACTCGATCCTGGGATCCCAGGATCACCCCCTGAGCCGAAGGCAGATGCTCAACCACTGAGCCAACAGGTGTCCCCCAGGTTTTTGTTTCAAATCTAGTTAGTCTGATATAAGTATGGGTCCTCCAGCTTTCGTTTGATATCCATTACATTTATAGATGGTTTTCCGTCCCCTGACTTTCAATTTCCCGGTGTCTAAAGGTCTAACGTGAGCATCTTGTAGGCAGCATACAGATGGATCTTGTTTTTTTTAATAATGATTTTATTTATGAGAGAGAGAGATAGAGAGGCAGAAAATTAGGCAGAGAGAGAATCAGGCTCCCCACCAGGAGCCCAATATGGGACTGGATCCCAGACTCCAGGATCACACCCTGAGTCAAAGGCAGAGGCTCAACCCCTGAGCCACCCAGGTATCCCGGATCCTGTTTTTTAAGCTACTCTGATACCCTATATCTTTTGATTGGATCATTTAGTCTATCAGAATTCACAGTGATTATTGAAAGATATGAACTTACTGCCTTTGTGTTACCGGTAGAGTTGGTGTTTCCAGTGACGTTCTCTTGTCTTTTCTAGTCTTTGTTGCTTTTGGTCTCTTTTTTTCGCCCACTGGAACAGTCCCTCTTAAAATTCCTTACTGGACTGGTTAAGTGGTCCTGAACTCCTTTATATTTTGCCTGTCTGGGACAATCTGTCACTCTCCTTCTATCCTGAATGACACCCTTGCTGAAGAAAGAATTCATACAAATTGGACTCCAATAAAAAGAAATTTAAAAACATAAAATAAATTTTTGCTATTATGATTGAGGAAAATGGCATTTAGGCGGAAAACTAGAAGCTGAAAGGGAGGAGGACAGATTTCACCATCCATAGCCTTCACAGGGACCTGGTATCCTTTCCTAGGAGCCCCCCCCCTCCGTAGGATGCTTCCTGACCCTCTGTGCTCCTTGTTGGAACCCATCAGGCACATCTCCATACCTCCGGGACCTCTGCAGTCGTGGTTTATACCGCCTTCCATGGATCCTATAGGGGACCACAGCGTCATGTATGGAATCATGTAGCTGCTTTTTGACAACAATGGGGGGATTCTGACTTTTGTTGGTTTTGGGGTGTGTGTGTATATCACATGCAGCTATCACATGAATCTATCGGATCCTCTGGCTGGGTCACCCAAATGCCGAAATGGTTGGCACAACATCATTTCTGTTGCTGGAGCTGGGCGGCTAGCTGGGGTCTCCTGGCCGACCCGGTGCTCGCTCGTGCAGTGACTTTCCACTGGAGGGTCAGCAGAGCTGGAAGGTCCAGCTCGGCCACATTCTCATGTCTGGTAGTGGGGCCGGCCATGTGCCGGCTGATTCTCTTCTCCCAGATGCCTCTCCAGTAGGGAGCCAGATATCGGGGCCACCCTGGGGAGGCCCTCAATGTCCCAGGCACACAGTCACAGGGATGATGGGTGGAGGAAGGGCCCCGGAACACAGCCAGCCCAGGCCCCCTGGACAGAGGGAGCACAGACCTCCAGGTGGCTTTGCACAGATCCTGGTGACCTGAGGCTTCCTGGCTGTCACTCTGTCCCAGCCCCTCCTGGCCTGCGGGGCACAGCCTGAGTCCCAGTAAAGTCTGTCAGGTCCTGACCCTGGTGTCTGGCCACCCCTGGAAGTCACATGGGGACATCAGCTGGGTGTGCATGGTGGCGCCCCTTTCAGGGGCTGATGGGGCCTGGTTGGTGCCCCCTCCTCCTCTCTGGGGGTCTCTCCAAGCTCCGTGCACAGTGTTCTGGGAGACACAGAAATGGGCTGGCTGTGCATTTTCGCACCACATCACTTTATTGACTTTCTACAGCAAACGGGCTCAGCGCCGAGGGTGCGTGCCTTCCCATGGTGAGAGAGACCTTTCTGTCCTTTAGGGCGGAGGGCAAGAATGACACAGGTTGTGGGTGTGGATGCTGGAGTCCCCCACCTGGGAGCATGTGTGGAATCCGGGTGGGGGCGCATGTCTTGAGGTTTCAGCCTGAGAGACCGTTCTGAGGACAGCAGAGCTGACCTGGACCTGCAGCTCATGGGCTCCTGTGCAGGGTCCCCACAGGGCAGCTGGACCCCGGCCTCGGGCTCCCTGGGGCCCCAGCACCTGGAGCAGCCTGCCTCATGGTGTGGGTGCGGGTTTGGCCCACTGGCCTACACCTGCTCTCCCCACCCTGGGGTGTCCCAGGATCCAAAGGGTGCCCTAGGTCAGCGACCTGGTTCTGTGGGGTACACCCAGGGCCAAAGAGGCCACATCCAGCTTTGAGAGGGCTCACTCAGCCCGGGGCCAGAATCCAGGGCTGGCCAGGGCCATGGGGGGCTGGATCCCATTAGTCTTTGTGTTGGGCCTAGGGGGGGCTCAAATCAACTCAGCCAGGTCAGCCCAGGTCCCTCTGGGTTAGGGGCTGGTGTCCTGTGCAGGGTGTGCCGCCCTCCAGGAGGGGCAGTGTGTGGAGGCAGGGCATGGTGCATCCTCTGCACCACTCATCTGCACCCACCCTGTCAGGGGCTCCATGTCTTTCCTCCTCCCTGCAACCCCTGGGTACTCTATGGGATACCTGGGCTTCTGATGGGATTAGGGTATGCAAAGAAAGCAGGGGAGGCTGAGCATGTTCCACAGGGGGCACCTGCACCGGGTCCTTGCTGGGGGTAAATCGTGTGGGGGTGAATGGTGTGGGGGCAGGAGTATGATTCTGGTGGAGTGTGGGGGTTGGTGTTGGGGGGATGGTGTTGTGGTATAGTGTGGGTGGGGATTGTGTGGGGCTGTGTGGGTGTGAGGGGGATAGTGTAGGTGGGATGCCATTGGGGATGATGATGTAGGGGGATGATGTGGGAGTGGGGAATGAGGGGGGCCTACGGACACAGGGTATCTCTTCCTCTAAGATGCACAAGGAAACATCTACAATTAAAGGCGACCCCAGTCTGGGGTTTATTGTGACACCTGCCCCTGGGGCGCGGTGTGGTCATTGCAGGGCCTTGGATGCACTGGGGGCATTATCTGGGGGTCATCATATTATGTGTGTTTACAAATTGCAAATTGTCTCAAATGAAATGCATAGAATTTAGAAATATATAAAGCACCGAGAGTGGGTGTCACTCTGACCCGTCCGACCCACATGGGATCGATGTGTGTCCTGCTCCAGCCGCGGCCATGCCGCTTGGCCCCCAGGTCCGGTTCCTTCCCCCCATGTCCCCAACCCTGTCCCCTGCTTCTCAAGGGGCCGTCCCTCTCCCCAGTGGTGTTCAGCTCCCATGGCAACCCCTGGAGGCCCCATCCTAGTAGCCTCCTCATCCCTGAGGCCCGGGGGTGTGGGCACGGGAGAGATCCCAATCACCCTACCATGGAGGGGTGTGTTGTTGGCTGCTGTTTCTCCCCCTGGCCTCAGAGTCCCCATTTTCCCTATCCAGAAGCTCCCAGGGCCCCAAAGCCCCCTGGCCCAGCAGCCTCACCTGGCCCTTAGCAGTCATAAAACATGATGTGGCTGCCGAACATCTTGTTGACCTCCAGGTCTACCTGTTTGATGTCCTAGGAGGAGACCAGGGCCTCCTCCTTCATTTCCTGTGGGAAAAACAGGAAGGAGGAGCAGGCGTCGGGGACACAGACCCCGACCTGTCACGAGCTGCTGTGCTGGACAGGGAGCCCTGTGGTCACCACGGGAGTGTGTCCTGCCGAAACCTCCTTCCTTCCTCTGGGAGGCCAGTGACAGCGGGAGTGCTCACCGTGCTCGTGGGACCTGTGTGATGGCCTGTGCCCAGCTGTTGTGTGTGGGGAGGTGATTGAGTGTCACCCAGAGTGGGAGGGGATAGGGGTTCAGCCAAGGTGGTAGGGAACACGGGGGTGTTGTGACCAAGATTGCGAATCCCAGAAACCACAGAGAAGCTGACACTGATGCAAACACATGAGGGTTTATTTATAAGCTCAAGCTTGTATCCAAGTATACCCAACACAGCGGAACAGGGACTTGGACCCCGAGGAGAGTTTTACCTTAGTTTTAAGGGCTGGTCTCAGGGACCTCCAGAAGGGCTGGAGCAATTCCTCAAGTTCTGTTTACATTTTGATATGGGGCCTTCAAGGGCATTGAGCTCTGTTCTCATTCTAATAGGGGCTTCCTGCCCTTGGCCTGGGCTCAGTTTTGATTCTATTGTGGGGCTTTCTAGGACATTAAGCTGTAAACTTTTGTTTTTTTCCTGTAACTGAAGTAATGTAAATTTCAGCTCTTCTTCACAGGGGCCTGGGATGGCTGGGCATGTGCTAACGCTGAATTTTAATTGGAATGACCTTAATTCTCTCAGCCTCCATGCATCCTGTCCCATCCTCTCCTAGCTAGGCCTCTTAGCTCCTTCCCCCTTCCCCAGAGCTCCTAAGAGATCAATTGCAAATGATCTCAGCGTGGCACCCTTGTTGGGGGACAGGCCCAGTGATTTGGAATCAGGAAACCTGGAGTCCGGGCATCCCAGCTGTGCAGCGGGATTCGGGATTCGATGCTGCAGACTTATTCCCTAAGGCTATCTTGACAACTGACTTTGTACATAGAAAACCTCTCCTTTGTCTTTAAAAGATGAGGAGCGAGTCAAAGCATTTTTTCTCTGCCCATCTGATTGCTCAGATTCCTCTGAGACGTATTTCCTGTTAATAAGGATAATTTACTACTATCCGTAGTACTATGGTTAAAATATTCTGACACAAGTAGTTCAGAGGGATGAGGGTTTCTCATCTCTTTCTTCACAGTTCAGTCACTCATCAGGAAATGCATCTGTATGGATTTGGAAAGAACTGAGAGACATTATTACCAATGGTCCTGTTATTGTGTGAAGGATTCTTCCCTGAGATTCTTCCCCTGTTTCAACTGACACTGAAATACTGTGAACTCTTTGGAAGACAAATGTCAAGGAAATAAATGTTATGCATTGCTAATTTTAAATGCACTTGCAATATGGTGTCTATTATACTAGAATTATTTTTATCTAATTTTTGCTATTTATTATCCGTTCCTGCTTTTCAGGTTGAGGAGGCATTATACGTGTTCATAAGTGTCTTTATTTCCTTCTGATATGAAATTCTTACTTTGTTTCCATCAAAGGAACTCTTTAAGAATAAGGCAAAAGTTAATTCAACTATTCTTAAAATGTCTTCACACTTGGAGCCTGATTCATTTAAGTCAATTTTCAAAATAAATCTTATTTATTAGGAAAAAAACAAAGATTTATAGGGAAATTGAGAAGATATTACAGTGCATTCACATGCACTTGTACTCATTTTCTCCAATTATTGATATATTACTACGGTAGAAATATTAGCTAATGAATCAATATTAAAATAGTCGCATTAACCAAAGACCATAGTTTATTCAGATTTCCTTAGTTTTTGCTAAGTTACCATCCCTCATATCACATTCCATTTGTCCTCCTGTTTCCTTAGGCTCCTCTGGATTGTGACAGTCTTTCCTTGTTGTTGTTTAACTGGAACACTTTGAGAAGTAGAGTATTTTGTAAGCTTTCCGTCAGTTGGGACATGTCTGTCATTTATCTCATAATTGAACTGTTTCTGTGGATTATATACAGAGATATACTGCCATTTTCATTATATCATATAAAGGATAGATACTATCAACATGATTTATCAGTCTTGGTATCGATCTGATCATCTTGCTGAGGTAGTGTTTGTCAGCTTTCTCCGTAGTAAACTGATTCTTTATTATTATTATTAATTTTTATTATTACTGTTATATTATCAATATTATTTTAACTTTTTCATATTATATTTTGTAGGAGGAAGTTACTATGTGTATTCCACACTTAAGAGTGGGAAGCTATGTCATGAACTTGACGGTGTAATGTCTGCACAAATTGTTTAAAATTCTTCTGCATGGGAGATTTCTCTTCCTTGTGGGTTTGTTTGTTTCTTTTTCAAAGATGTTTTTTATTTATTTGAGAGAGAGAGGAGAGAAAAACATGAGCGAGAGGAGCAGAGGGAGAGGGAGAAGCAGGTTCCCTGCTGAACAGGGAGCCTGACTAGGGACCTGGATCATGATCATAATCTGAGCCTAACGCAGAAGCTTAACTAACTGAGCCACACAGGTGCCACTCTTTCTTTCTTTCTTTCTTTCTTTCTTTCTTTCTTTCTTTCTTTCTTTCTTTCTTTTCTTTCTTTCTTTCTTTCTGTTTTTTATAATAATTTTATTTTTTTATTGGTGTTCAATTTGCCAACCTACAGAAAAACACCCAGTGCTCATCCCATCAAGTGCCCCCTTCAGTACCCATCACACATTCACCACCACCGTCCGCCCTCCTCCCCTTCCATCACCCTTAGTTCATTTCCCTGAGTTAGGAGTCTATGTTCTGTCTCCCTTTCTGATATTTCCCACACATTTCTTCTCCCTTACCTTATATTCCATTTCTCTATTATCTATATTCCCCAAGTGAATGAGAACATACAATGTTTGTCCTTCTCCGATTGAGTTACTTCACTCAGCATAATACCTTCCAGTTCCATCCACGTTGAGGCAAACGGTGGGTATTTGTCGTTTCTAATGTCTGAGCAAGGCCTACCTTTTCTCTCCCTTCATCTTCTGAGTCTCCTATGACATGAATGTTATTGTTTTAATAAGTGGTTGACTTCCCTACTTCTGTGTCTGTGGTCCCGAACCTTCCTTGTTTTTAAGGCTTCCACTTGGGACTCCATCTCAGTTATAGCATTTTTAACATTGGCCTACTAGATTTTAGTTCTTTTATTTCTACAGGAAGGGATTCTCTAGTTTTCTTCTGTGCTCAGTTTTTATTCTATTGTTGGGCTTGCTGTGTCCTGACAATGAGCACTCAGGATGGAAATGATGGATGTGACTCCCTTCTCAGGAGCATCACAGAGAATAAATAATGAGACTGAGCCAAAGGAGCACAAGACTTGTGCACTGAGCCATACCAGGCTCTGGGAGGCCGTCCTGGGCTCGTGGGTGGGGCCTCATCTTGTGAAAATGTCCGCAGTTCCTGAAGCCACCCTCTATTTCAATGTCATTCCTGTCAAATCATGGTGGCAGATCCTATAAATAGGAAAAAAAAAACCCTGTAACATCCCTCCGCCCCCACAAATGACCCTGGACAGCAAATCAGTATTGGAGAAGCAGGAGAGACCGGGATGCAGCACTTTCCTATTTCAAATGATGTCACAGAGACACAGGATAAAGCAGTGTGGTTCTCTGGCCCCTGGCTGGCTCCGTTGGTTAAGCATCCGGCTCCTGACCTCACCTCCGGTCCTGATCTCGGGGTCGTGAGTTCTAGCCCTGGGCTGGGCCATGGACGAGGCATGGGGCCTATTTAGACAAACCACACCCACGGTGGGTGGTCTCGGTATAAGCTGAATGAGCAAAAATGAGAGTCTAGAAGGAAATGTGCTCTGATCCAAATTATTTTTTAACTTAATTAAATTAAATTAATTAAGTAATGTATAGTGTATTATACTTTCAGAGGAAGAATTCAGGGATTCACCAGTTGGAGATAACAGCAGTGCACGTGACATCATGTGCCCTCCTTCATGCCTGTCCCCTGTGATCCCCTCACCTGTCCCCTACCCTCCAGCGACCCTCAGTTTGTTTCCTATCATTAAGTGTCTGTATTTCCTGCATCTGTTTTCATGTTATTTGATTTCCTTCCTTCACAGATGTTCATCTGCTTTGCTTCTTTAATTCCACCTATGAATGACACCACACGGTCATTCTCTTTTCCGGCTGACTTGTTTCACTTAACATGATTTCTCTAGTTCTATCCATGTCATTGCAAATGGCAAGATTTCCTTCTCTTTGATAGCTAGGTACCATTCCTCTCTCTATGACCATCATCTATCTCCCATCCTCTTTATCCATCATCTGCCTGAGGGCACCGAGATACTTCACACAGTGTGGCTACTGTGGACCCGGCTGTTGTGGACATTGGGGTGCAGGTGTCCCGAGTCTTACTGCATCTATATCTTTAGAGTCAGCTCCAGGCCATTCACCTACTGGTCGCAGGGCGGCTCTATTTGTAACTTACTGAGGAGCCTCCACACTGTTTCCAGGGTGGCTGCACCAGCCCGCGGTCCCGCCTACAGTGAAAGAGGGTTGAGTGAGTTTTTCAGGACTTGCTAAAGTCCAGTCAACATTTCATTTTGTGGTCTGTGGGCTCCAATTCCTTGTCCTTAAGTATTTCTGGGGAAGCAGGGTGTTGGGCTCTGTTTCAAGGAGATATTTCCGATGCTAACAGGCCCTAGTGCGCACATGTTTCATCAATACTACCAATTATTATTTTAAAGATTTACTTGAATTCCTGTTTGTAAACACAGTATGATATAGTTTCAGGTTTACCACATAGTGATTCAACCCTTGGATACAACGCCTGGTACTGGTCATAGGTGCCCTCCACTATCCCCATCCCCTGATTCCCCATCCCCCCCACCTTCCTCTGGTATTGATTAGTTTATTCTCTGTGGTTAAGAGTGTGTTTTTTTGTTTGTTTCTCTCATCCCCCCCTGTGCCCCTTTGCCAGTTTGTTTGGTTTCTTAAAATTCACATGTGAATGCAATTGTATGGTATTTGGTATCTTTCTCTGACTGACTGAGTTCATTTAGCATAAGTCCTTTCCACTTCTCCCACGTCATTGTAAATGGCTTCATTTCATCGCTTCTGTTGACCCAGTGATGTCGCAGTGGGTATATTTACCACATCGTCTCTGCCCATTCATCAGTCGATGGACATGTGGCCTGTATCCACAGTTTGGCTCTTGTTGATAATGCTGCTACAAACACTCGGCTGCGTGTCCTACTTGGAATCTACTAAACGAGTTTTGTATTCTCGGGGTAAATACCTAGCTCTGCAATTTTGGAATCATAGGGTAGCTCTATTTTTAACTTCTTTTTTCAATTTTTTTATGATAGTCACAGAGAGAGAGGTAGAGACACAGGCAGAGGGAGAAGCAGGCTCCATGGACTGAGAGTCCGGTGTGGGATTCGATCCCGGGTCTCCAGGATCACAACATGGGCCAAAGGCAGGTTCCAAACCACTGCACCACCCAGGGATCCCCTATTTTTAACTTCTCAAGGACCCTGCACAGTGTTTTCCACAGTGGCTGCACCTGTTCGCATGCCCACCAGGAGTGTAAGGGGCTCCCTCTTCTACATAGCCTCAACAATACCTGTTGTTTCTTCTGTTGTTAATTTTAGCCATTCTGACGGCTGTCAGGTGACATCTTATTGTGGTTTTCATTTGCATTTTCCTGATGATGGGTGACGCTGAGTGTTTTTCCCTGTGTCTGGTGGCCATTGGATGTCTTGACAGAGACAAAGTCCATTCATGTCTTCTGCCCATCTGCAGTTGGATAATTTGTGTTTAGGATGCTGAGATTTATATTTGCTTTACGTATTTTGCATACTAACTCTTTATTGGATGTGTTGTTTACAAATATCTCCTTTCATTTTGTATGTTGCCTTTTATTTTTATTTATTTATTTTTTATTTATGATAGTCACAGAGAGAGAAAGAGAGAGAGGCAGAGACATAGGCAGAGGGAGAAGCAGGCTCCATGCACCGGGAGCCCGATGTGGGATTCGATCCCGGGTCTCCAGGATCGCGCCCTGGGCCAAAGACAGGCACCAAACCGCTGCACCACCCAGGGATCCCTATGTTGCCTTTTAGCGTTGGTTGTTTCTTTCACTTTGCAGAAGCTTTCAATTTGATGAAGTCCCAATAGTATTTTTGCTCTTGTTTCCCTCAACTCAGAGGCATATCTAGAAAGAACATCCAATGGCCAATGTCAAAGATGTTGCTGCCTATCTCTTCTTCTTTGTATGGTTTCAGGTCTCACATTTAGGCCTTTCATCCATTTTGAATTTATTTTTTATAAATATGGTGTAAGAAAGTGGTCCAGTTCCATTCTTCTGCATGTGGCTGCCTGGTTTCCCAACACCATTTGTTCTTATCCTGGGGTCAGGGTTAGGGTTTGTTGAAGAGACTGTCTTTGTGCCTCTGGATATTCCTTCCTGCCTTGTTGTCGATTAATGGATCATAGAGTTACAGGTTTGTATCTTGTTTCGGCTTTCCATTCTGTTCTATTGATCTTAGGGTCTCCTGTTGGGAGATTCTTGATTGCTGATTCAATTTCTTTGCTGGTTATCTGTCTGTTCAAGTTTCTTATTTCTTCCTTTTTCATTTTTGCTATGTTATATATTTCTAGGAATTGATCTATTTCTCCCAGGGTCTAGATTGCTGGCATATAATTTTTCATTATGTTCTCTTGTAAACATTTGTATTTCTCTAGTGTTGGTTGTTATTTCTCTTTTCTCATTTGTGATTTTATTTGGGTCCTTTCTCATCTTTTTATCTTTTTTCTCTTTTAAATATTTTTATTTATGGATTCATGCGAGACACAGAGAGGCAGAGGTACAGGCAGGGGAAAACTGAGGCTCCATGCAGGGAGCCTGATGTGGGACCTGCTCCCCCAGGACCACAGGATCATGACCTGAGCCAAAGCAGATGCTCAACCACTGAGGTACCCAGGTGCCTTGCTGATTAAATTCCTTTCCTATTTATGGGTCAGTTCACATTTTCTATTTCTTCCTATTTCAGTTTTGCTCATCTGCGCATTTCTAGGGATTTGTCCATTCCTTCCAGGTCTTTCGGTTTGTTAATGTATAATCTTTCATAGTATTCCCTTATAATTGTCTTATTTTTCTGGTGTTGATTGTGATCTCTCTTCTCTCATTTGTGATTTTATTTATTTATTTATTTTCTCTTTTCTCATTGATAAGGCTGGCTAGGGCTTGATCCATTTTATTAATTTTTTTGAAGAATCAGCTCTTAGTTTCATTATTCCCTTCTACTGTTTTGTTGTTTCTGTATTGTTTATTTCTCCTCTCATCTTTATTTTTTCCCTTCTTCTGCAGGATTTAGGCTTTGTATGCTTTTCCTTTTCCAGCCTCTTTAGCTGTAGGGTTCGGTTGTGTATTGGAGACATCTTGTTTCTTGAGGTAGGCCTATATTGTTATATACTTCCCTCGTAGGACTGCCTTTGCTACATCCTAGAGGTTTGGAGAAACATGTTTTCATTTTCATTTATTTTAAATTTCCTCTTTAATTTCCTGGTTGCTGCATTCATTCTCTATTAGGATATTCATAATCTCTACGTATTTTTGGTCTGTCCAAATTTTTCTTACTGTTGACTTTGCATTTCATAGCCTCGTGGTCCGAAAATGTACATGGTGTGATACCATCCTTCTTGTACCTGTTGTACCTGTTGAGGGCTGATTTGTGGGCCATGATATGATCTGTTCTTGAGAATGTCCCATTTTCACTTGAAAGGAATGTGTATTCTGCTTTATTAAGAAATTCAGACTATATCTGTGGAGTCCCTGTGGTCCAGTGTGTCAAGGCTATTGTTCCCCTATATATTTTCTGCATAGATGATCAGTTTTTTAACATAAGTGGTTGTTAAAATCCCCTGTCATTATATTATTATCAGTGAGTTCCTGTACGTTTGTTGTTAATTGGTTTCTATATTTAGGTACTACCATGTTGGCAGCATAAATATTTAGTTGTTGGAACTTTTTTTTTAATAAATTTCTTTTTTATTGGTGTTCAATTGTCCAATGTACAGAATAACACCTAGTGCTCATCCCGTCAAGTGTCCCCCTCAGTACCCATCAAATATTCACCCACACCCCCTATCCTCCTCCCCTTCCACCACCCCTAGTTCGTTTCCCAGAGTTAGGAGTATTTATGTTCTGTCTCCCTTTCTGATATTTCCCACACGTTTCTACTCCATTCCCTTATATTCCCTTTCACTATTATTTATTTTCCCCAAATGAATGAGAGCATACACTGTTTGTCCTTCTCCGATTGACTTACTTCACTCAGCATAATACCCTCCAGTACCATCCACGTTGAAGTAAATGGTTGGTATTTGTCGTTTCTAATGGCTGAGTAATATTCCATTGTATACATAAACCACATCTTCTTTATATTCATCTTTCAATGGACACAAAAGCTCATTCCACAGTTTTGCTATTGTGGACATTCCTGCTATAAACATCAGGGTTCAGGTGTCCCAGTGTTTCATTGCATCTGAATCTTTGAGGTAAATCCCCAACATTACAATTCCTGGTTCGTAGGGCAGGTCTATTTTTATCTCCTTGAGGAACCTCCACACGGTTTTCCAGAGTGGCTTTATCAGTTCACATTCCCACCAACAGTGTAAGATGGTTCACTTTTCTCCACATCCTCTCCAAAATTTGTGGTTTCCTGCCCTGTTAATTTTCCCCATTCTCACTGGTGTGAGGTGGTATCTCATTGTGGTTTTGATTTGTATTTCCCTGATGGCAAGTGATGCAGAGCATTTTCTGATGTGCATGTTGGCCATGTCTATGTCTTCATCTGTGAGATTTCTCTTCATGTGTTTTGCCCATTTCATGATTGAATTGTTTGTTTCTTTGGTGTTGAGTTTAAGATGTTCTTTATAGATTTTGGAAACTAGCCCTTTATCTGATACGTCTTTTGCAAATATCTTCTCCCATGCTGTAGGTTGTCATTTAGTTTTGTTCACTGTATCCTTTGCTGTGCAAAAGCATCTTATCTTGATGAAGTCACAATAATTCATTTTTGCTTTTGTTTCTTTTCCATTCGTGGATGAATCTTGCAAAAAGTTACTGTGGCTGAGTTCAAAAAGTGTATTGCCTTTGTTCTCCTCTAGGATTTTGATGGACTCTTGTCTCACATTTAGATCTTTCATCCATTTTAAGTTTATCTTTGTGTATGGTGAAAGTGAGTGGTGTAGTTTCATTATTCTGCATGTGCATGTCCAATTTTCCCAGCACCTTCTATTGAAGAGACTGTCTTTCTTCCAATGGATAGTCTTTACCCCTTATCGAATATTGGTTGACCATAAAGTTAGGGTCCACTTCTGGGTTCTCTATTCTGTTCCATTGATCTATGTGTGTTTTTGTGCCAGTACAACACTGTCTTGATGACCACAGCTTTGTAGTACAACCTGAAATCTGGCATTATGATGCCCCTAGATATGTTTGTCTTTTTTACAATTCCCCTGGTATTCGGAGTCTTTTCTGATCCCACACAAATCTTTCTTTTTAATGATACTCACATTCAGAGAGAGAGAGAGAGAGGCAGAGACACAGGCAGAGGGAGAAGCAGGCTCCATGCACCGGGCGCCTGACATGGGATTCGATCCTTGGTCTCCAGGATTGCGCCCTGGGCCAAAGGCATGCACCAAACCGCTGTGCCACCCAGGGATCACGATTCCACACAAATCTCAAAATAATTTGTTCTAACTCTCTGATGAAAGTCCATGGTATTTTGGTAGGGTTTGCATTAAAAGTGTACATTGCCTGGGTAGCATTGACATTTTCACAATGTTAATTCTGCCAATCCATGAGCATGGAATATTTTTCCATCTCTTTGTGTCTTCCTCAATTTCTTTCAGAAGTGTTCTATAGTTTTTAAGGTATAGATCCTTTACCACCTTGGTTAGGTTTACTCCTCAGTATCTTATGCTTTTGGGTGCAATTGTAAATGAGATTGACTCCTTAATTTCTCTTTCTTCAGTATCATTGTTAGTGTATAGAAATGCCATTGATTTCTGGGCATTGATTTTGTATCTGGCAATGCTACCAATTGCTGTATGTGTTCTAGCAATCTTGGGGTGTAGGATTTGGGTTTTCTAGGTAGAGAATCATGTCATCAGTGAAGAGGGAGAGTTTGACTTCTTCTTTTCCAATTTGAATGCCTTTAATGTCTTTTTGTTGTCTGATTGCTGAGGCTAGGACTTCCAGTACTATGTTGAATAGCAGTGGTGAGAGTGGACATCCCTGTCTTGTTGCTGATCTTAGGGGAAAAGCTCCCAGTGCTGCCCCATTGAGAATGATATTTGCTGTGGGTTTTTCGTAGATGGCTTTTAAGATGTCGAGGAACGTTCCCTCTATCCCTACGCTCTGAAGTGTTTTGATCAGGAATGGATGCTGTATTTTGTCAAATGCTTTCTCTGCATCTAATGAGAGGATCATATGGTTCTTGGTTTTTCTCTTGCTGATATGATGAATCACATTGATTGTTTTATGAGTGTTGAACCAGCCTTGTGTCCCGGGGATAAATCCTACTTGGTCATGGTGATTAATTTTCTTAATGTACTGTTGGATCCTATTGGCTAGTATCTTGTTGAGAATCTTTGCATCCATGTTCATCAGGGATATTGGTCTGTAATTCTCCTTTTTGGTGGGGTCTTTGGTTTTGAAATTAAGGTGATGCTGGCCTCATGGAATGAATTTGGAAGTACTCTATCTCTTTCTATCTTTCCAAACATCTTTAGTAGGAGAGGTATGGTTTCTTCTTTAAACGTTTGATAGAATTCTCCTGGGAAGCCATCTGGCCCTGGACTTTTGTGTCGTGGGAGGTTTTGGATGGCCGCTTAATTACCTCCCTGGTTATTGGCCTGTTTAGGTTTTCTATTTCTTCCTGTTCCAGTTGGTAGTTTGTGGCTTTCTAGGATTGCGTCCATTTCTTCTAGATTGCCTAATTTATTGGCGTATAGCTGTTCATAATATGTTTTTAGAGTCGTTTGTATTTCCTTGGTGTTGGTAGTGATCTCTCCTTTATCATTCATGATTTTATTAATTTGAGTCTTCTCTATCTTCTTTTTAATCTGGTTGGCTAATGGTTTATCTATCTTATTAATTTGTTCAAAGAACCAACTCCTGGTTCTGTTGATCTGTTCCACATTTCTTCTGGTCTCGATTTCCTTGAGTTCTGCTCGAATTTTAATTAAGTCTCTTCTTCTGTTGGGTGTAGGATATATCTGCTGTTTTTTTCTAGCTCCTTTATGTGTAAGGTTAGCTTTTGTATTTGAGTTTTTTCCAGTTTTTGAATGGATGCTTCTATTGCGATGTATTTCCCCCTTAGGACTGCTTTTGTTGCATCCCAAAGATTTTGAACGTTTGTGTCTTCATTCTCATTAGTTTCCATGAATCTTTTTAATTCTTCCTTAATTTCCTGGTTGACCCTTTCATCTTTTAGCAGGATGATCCTTCACCTCTATGTGTTTGAGGTCCTGCCAAACTTATTGTTGTGATTTAGTTCTATTTTCAAGGCAGTATGCTCTGAGAGTATGCAGTGGGTGATCCCAGTCTATTGGTATCGGTTCAGACCCAATTTGTGTCCCAGTATGTGGTCGATTCTGGAGAAAGTTCCATGTGCACTTGAGAAGAATGTGTATTCAGTTGAGTTTGGATGTAAAGTTATATATATATCTGTGAAATCCATCTGGTCAGTGTATCATTTAAACATCTTGTTTCTTTGGAGATGTTATGCTTAGAATAACTATCAAGTATACAATGGGCTAGATTGAAGTCACCAAGTATATGGTAAGTATTATCTAAGTATTTCTTCACGTTGGTTATTAATTGGTTTAAATATTTGGCAGCTCCCACATTTGGGGCATTTATATTGAGGATCGTTAAGTCCTCTTTTTGGATAGATCCTTTAAGTATTATACGTCTCTCTTCATCTCTCATTACAGTCTTCGGGGTAAACTTTAGTTTATCTGATAGAAGGATGGCTACCCCTGCTTTCTTTTGAGGACCATTTGAATGGTAAATGGTTCTCCAAACTTTTATTTTCAGGCTGTAGGTGTCCTTCTGTCTAAAATGAGTCTCTTGTAGACAGCAAATAGATGGGTCCTGCTTTTTTATCCAGTCTGTAACCCTGCGCCTTTTGATTGGGTCATTAAGCCCGTTCACGTTCAGAGTTACTATTGACAGATATGCGTTTAGTGTCATCATGATATCTATTCAGTCCTTGTTTTTGTGGATTGTTCCACTGAACTTCTTCTTAAAGGGGAATTTTAAGAGTCCCCCTTAAAATTTCTTGGAGAGCTGGTTTGGAGGTCACATATTCTTTCAGTTCCTGCCTGTCTTGGAATCTTGGAAGCTCTTTATCTCGCCTTCCATTTTGAATGAGAGCCTTGCTGGATAAAGTATTCTTGGTTGCATGTTCTTCTCTGGAAGACCCTGAATATATCCTTCCAGCCCTTTCTGGGCTGCCAGGTCACTGTGGAGTGTTCTGCTGTTACTCTAATGCTCCTCCCCATAAATGTCAGGGATTTCTTGTCTCTTGCTGCTTTAAGGATCTTCTCTTTATCTTTGGAATTTGCAAGCTTCACTATTAAATGTCGAGGTGTTGGACAGTTTTTATTGATTTTAGGGGGGGATCTCTCTATTTCCTGGATCTGAATGCCTGTTTCCCTTCCCAGATTAGGAATGTTTTCAGCTAGGATTTGTTCAAATACATATTCTGGCCCTCTGTCCCTTTCGGCGCCCTCGGGAAACCCAATTACACGTAGGTTTTTCTTCCTCAGGCTGTCGTTTATTTCCCTTAATCTGTCTTTCTGGTCTTTTAATTGTCTGTCTCTTTTTTCCTCAGTTTCCCTCTTTGCCATCAACTTGTCTTCTATGTCACCCACTCGTTCTTCCACCTCGTTAACCCTCGTCATTAGGACTTCTAGTTTGGATTGCTTCTCATTCAATTTATTTTTAACATCTGCCTGATTGGATCTAAATTCTGCAGTCATGAAGTCTCTTGAGTCCTTTATGCTTTTTTCTAGAGCCACCAGTAGCTGTATAATCGTGCGTCTGAATTGCTTTCTGACATTGAATTGTAATCCAGATTTTGTAACTCTGTGGGAGAGAGGATTGTTTCTGATTCTTTCTTTTGAGGTGAGGTTTCCTTCTAGTCATTTTGCTCAGTGTAGAGTGGCCAAAAACAAGTTGAATTGGGAAAAAGAGAAAAAGAGACGAGAGAAAGAATGAAAGAAAAGAGAAAAAGAAAAAAGGAAGAAAAAAAGGAGAAAGAATAAATAGAGAAAGAAAAATAAAGAAAGGGGGAAAAAGTCTGGGGGAAGCAATCAGAAATAAAAATAAGAACCTGGGGGAGTATATTCTGATTCTGTATATTTTAAGTCCCTTGACTTCCCCTGGAACTTGTCCGTCTAGCTGGTCTTCTGGGGGAGGGGCCTGTTTTACTGATTTTCAGGTGTTAGCACTTGGGGGGCTGCTCTGTCCCCTGCCTGGTGCAGGGCTCAGTGGGGGTTGTTTACCCCGTCAGGCCTCAGGAGGAACAACCCCAGTGATAGCGGCCAGCTCTGGAAACCTGGATTCAGCCCCTGCAGTAACTCCTGAGCAGACAGTCTGCAGGGTCTGGAGGCTCTGGGGCTGGTTTCTGATCTGCTCAGCTCTGGGCAGGAGCGTCTTTGCTGTCCTTGGCCCTCCCGGCCTCTGCCTGTCCCGCGGAGGCCGAATCCTTGGCTGTGTCCCAGCGCCCTGTGCTCCAGGGCCTGTGCTATTGGATTTGCGCTCCTGGCCATGAGGCTGCCTCTCCCTGGAGCTGCCGCCCAGCCCCTCAGAGCTGCTCCCGGCCTCGCAGCCCCCTCAGGGATCCACCGCCTGAGCACCTCCGAGTTGCTCCCGGAGCCGCACAGCCCCCTCCGTACGGAGCCTCTTCCTCTGCTGGAGGCACCGCTGCCAAGCTGCTCCCGGGGCATGCAGCACCCTCTGTGCAGAGCCGCTGCCCGAGCCCCTCTGAGCTGCTCCCAAGTCAGTGCATGTGCCCTGCAGCCCTTAGGGAGTTTGGAGCACTCTCCTGGGAGTGCAGGTGTCTCTTAGTGTTCTAGGGAGCCCGAGGACATCCCCGCCCTCCTGGGGTCCTGCTCTGACTCCCTGCGGGCACCATTCTACCCAGGAAGATTGGTGCAGATCCTGCTTCTCCGAGACAGAGCTCTCCTGTCCTGGGGACACTCGCCCCGGCCTTAGCCCGGCTCCTCACGGGGCCCCTCCCCCTTGGATGCCTTTTGTTTCTTTATTTCTTTTTCCCGTCTTCCTACCTTGATAGAAGCGCGAACTTTTCTCACTGTAGCATTCCAGCTGGTCTCTCTTTAAATCACAGGCAGAATTCGAAGATTTTCAGGATGATTTGAAGGTTATCTAGGTAATTTGCAGGTGACAGGTGACTTGGGGACCCTACTCTTCCGCCATCTTGCCCCTCCCCCTGTATGTTGCCTTTTAGATTGGTTGTTTCCCTCACTTTGCTAAAGCTTTTCAATTTGATGAAGTCCCAATAGGATTTTTGCTTTGTTTCCCTCACCTAAGAGGCATATCTAGAAAGAAGATCCAATGGCCAATGTCAAAGACGATGCTGCCTATCTTTTCTACTTTGTATTGTTTCAGGTCTCACGTTTAGGTGTTTCATCCATTTTGAGTTTATTCTTTATATATATGGTATAAGAAAGTGGTCCAGTTTCATTCTTCTGTATGTGGCTCCCTGGTTTTCCCGCACCATTTGTTCTTATCCTGAGGTCAGGGTTAGGGTTTGTTGAAGAGACTGTCTTTGTGCCTTTGGATATTCCTTCCTGCCTCGTTGTCAATTAATGGATCATAGAGTTACAGGTTTGTATTTTGTTTCGGCTTTCCATTCTGTTCTGTTGATCTTAGGGTCTCCTGTTGGGAGATTCTTGGTTGCTGATTCAATTTCTTTGCTGGTTATCTGTTCAAGTTTCTTATTTCTTCCTTTTTCATTTTTTCTGTTATATATTTCCAGGAATTGATCTGTTTCTTCCAGGTTCTAGGTTGCTGGCATATAATTTTTCATAAGGTTCTCTTATAATCATTTGTATTTCTCTAGTGTTGGTTGTTATTTCTCTTTTCTCATTTGTGATTTTATTTGGGTCCTTTCTCATCTTTTTATCTTTTTTCTTTTTTAAAGATTTTATTTATGAATTCATGCGAGACACAGAGAGGCAGAGGTATAGGCAGAGAGAAAATGAGGCTCCATGTGGGGAGCCTGAAGTGGGATTTGATCCCCCAAGACCCCAGGGTCAAGACCTGAGCCAAAGCAGATGCTCAACCACTGAGGCACCCAGGTGCCTTGCTGATTCAATTCCTATGCTAGTTATGGGTCTGTTCACATTTTCTATTTCTTTATATTTCAGTTTTGCTCATTTGCACATTTCTAGGGATTTCCCAATTCTTCCTGGTTTCCCAGTTTGTTAGCGTATAATCTTTCATAGTATTCCCTTATAATTACCTTATTTTCTGGTGTTGATTGTGATCTCTCTTCTCTCTTTTGTGATTTTATTTATTTAGGTCTTTTCTCTTTTCTCATTGATAAGGCTGACTAGGCCTTGATCCATTTTCGTAGTTATTTTGAAGAACTAGTTTTTAGTTTCATTATTCCATTCTATTGTTTTGTTGTTTCTGTATTGTTTCTTTCTGCTCTCATCTTTAATTTTTCCCTTCTACTGTTGGCTTTAGGCTTTGTTTCTTATTCCTTTTCCAGCTCCTTTAGGTGTAGGGTTGGGTTGTGTATTAGAGACTTCTTGTTTCTTGAGGTAGGCCTGTATTGCTATCTACTTCCCTCTAAGGACTGCCTTTGTTACATCCTAGAGTTTTGAAGAAACATGTTTTCATTTTCATTTGTTTTAAATTTCCTCTTTAATTTCCTGGTTGCTCCATTCATTCTCTAGTAGAAAAATCATAGTCTCCACGTATTTTTGGTCTGTCCAAATTTTTTCTTACTGTCGACTTCGTGTTTCATAGCCTCATGGTCTGAAAATGTACATCATGTGATACCAACCTTCTTGTACCTGTTGTACCTGTTGAGGGCTGATTTGTGGCCCATGATATGATCTATTCTGGAGAATGTCCCATGTGCACTTGAAAGGAATGTGTATTCTGCTTTAGGAATAAATGTTCAGACTATATCTGTGGAGTCCCTGTGGTCCAGTGTGTCAAGGCCATTGTTCCCCTGTTGATTTTCTGTATAGACGATCGGTCCATGACATAAGTGGGTGTTAAAATCCCCTGTCATTGTATTATTATCAGTGAGTTCCTGTATGTTTGTTGTTAATTGGTTTCTATATCTCGGTACACCCATGTTGGCAGCATAAATATTTAGTTGTTTGATCTTTTTTTAAAAATATATTTATTTTTATTTTTATTTTTTTATTTATTTATGATAGGCACTCAGTGAGAGAGAGGGAGAGAGAGAGGAGGAGACACAGAGGGAGAGGGAGAAGCCGGCTCCATGCACCAGGAGCCTGACGTGGGACTCGATCCCAGGTATCCAGGACCGTGCCCTGGGCCAAAGGCAGGCGCCAAACCGCTGCGCCACCCAGGGATCCGAAATTTATTTTTTATTGGTGTTCAATTGACCTACATACAGAATAATACCCAGTGCTCATCCCGTCAAGTGTCCCCCTCAGTGCCCGTCACACATTCACCCCCACCCCCACCCTCCTCCCCTTCCAGCACCCCTAGTTCATTTCCCAGAGTTAGTAGTCTTTATGATCTGTCTCCCTTTCTGATATTTCCCACACATTTCTTCTCCATTCCCTTATATTCCCTTTCACTATTATTTATATTCCCCAAAGGAATGAGAACATACACTGTTTGTCCTTCTCGGATTGACTTACTTCGCTCAGCATAATACCCTCCAGTTCCATCCACTTTGAAGCAAATGTTGGGTATTTGTCGTTTCTAATGGCTGAGTAATATTCCATTGTATACATAAACCACATCTTCTTTATATTCATCTTTCGATGGACTCCATGGCTCCGTCTGCAGTTTGGGTATTGTGGACATTCTGCTATAAACATCGGGGTGCAGGTGTCCCAGCGTTGAATTGCATCTGAATATTTGGGGTAAATCCCCAACACTGCAATTGCTGGGTCATAGGGCAGGTCTATTTTTAACACTTTGAGGAACCTCCACACAGTTTTCCACAGTGGCTGCACCAGTTCACATTCCCATGAACAGTGTAAGAGAGTTCCCTTTTCTCTGCATCCTCTCCAACATTTGCGGTTTCCTGCCTTGTTAATTTTCTCCATTCTCACTGATGTGACGTGGTATCTCATTGTTGTTTTGATTTGTATTTCCCTAATGGCAAGTGATGCAGAGCATTTCTTCATGTGGATGTTGGCCATGTCAATGTCTTCCTCTGTGAGATTTCTCTTCATGTCTTTTGCCCATTTCATGATTGGATTGTTTGTCTCTTTGGTGTTGAATTTAAGAAGTTCTTTATAGATCTTGGAAACTAGCCCTTTATCTGATACGTCTTTTGCATATGTCTTTTCCCATGCTGAAGGTTGTTTTTAGTTTTGTTGACTGTATTCTTTGCTGTGCAAAAGCTTCTTATCGTGAAGAAGTCACAATAGTTCATTTTTGCTTTTGTTTCTTTTGTCTTCATGGATGTACCTTGCAAAAACTTGCTGTGGCCATGTTCAAAACGGGTGTTGCCTGTGTTCTCCTGTAGGATTTTGATGGACTCTTGTCTCACATTTAGATCTTTCATCCATTTTGAGTTTATCTTTGTTTATGGTGAAAGAGAGTGGTCTAGTTTCATTCTTCTGAAGTTGGATGTCCAATTTTCCCAGCACCATCTATTGAAGAGACTGTCTTTCTTCCAATTGATAGTCTTTCCTCCTTTATCGAATATTAGTTGACATAAAGTTCAAGGTCCACTTCTGGGTTCTCTATTCTGTTCCATTGATCTATGTGTGTTTTTGTGCCAGTACCACACTGTCTTGATGACCACAGCTTTGTAGTACAACCTGAAATCTGGCATTGTGATGCCACTAGATATGGTTTTATTTTTTAAAATCCCCCTGGCTATTCGGGGTCTTTTCTGATTCCAAACAAATCTTAAAATAATTTGTTCTAACTCTCTGAAGAAAGTCCATGGTATTTTGATAGGGATTGCATTAAACGTGTACATTGCCTAGGTAACATTGACATTTTCACAACATTAATTCTGCCAATCCATGAGCATGGAATATTTTTCCATCTCTTTGTGTCTTCCTCAATTTCTTTCAGAAGTTTTCTATAGTTTTAGGGTATACATCATTTACCTCCTTGGTTAGGTTTATTCCTAGGTATCTTATGCTTTGGGTGCAATTGTAAATGAGATTGACTTCTTATTTTCTCTTTCTTCAGTCTCATTGTTAGTGTATAGAAATGCCATTCATTTCTGGGCAGTGATTTTGTATCCTGCAACGCTACCAAATTGCTGTATGAGTTCTAGCAATCTTGAGGGGGGAGGCTTTTGGGTTTTCTAGGTAGAGTATTATGGCATCGGTGAAGAGGGAGAGTTTGACTTCTTTGCCAATTTGAATGCCTTTAATGTCTTTTTGTTGTCTGATTGCTGAGGCTAGGACTTCCAATACTACATTGAATAGCAGTGGTGAGAGTCGACATCCCTGTCTTGTTGCTGATCTTAGGGGAAAGGCTCCCAGTGCTGCCCCATTGAGAATGATATTTGTAGTGGTCTTTTCCTAGATGGCTTTTAAGATGTCGAGGAATGTTCCCTCTATCCCTACACTCTGAAGTGTTTTGATCAGGAATGGATGCTGTATTTTGTCAAATGCTTTCTCTGCATCTAATGAGAGGATCATATGGTTCTTGGTTTTTCTCTTGCTGATATGATGAATCACATTGATTGTTTTACGAGTGTTGAACCAGCCTTGTGTCCCAGGGATAAATCCTACTTTTTCATGGTGAAAAATTTTCTTAATGTATTGTTGGATCCTATTGGCCAGTATCTTGTTGAGAATTTTTGCATCCATGTTGATCACGGCTATTGGTCTGTAATTCTCCTTTTTGGTGGGGTCTTTGTCTGTTTTTGTAATTAACGTGATGCTGGCTTCATAGAACTAATTTGGAAGTACTCCATCTCTTTCTTTCTTTCTTTCTTTCCAAACAGCTTTAGTAGGAGAGGTATGGTTTCTTCTTTAAATGTTTGATAGAATTCCCCTGGGAAGCCATCTGGCCCTGGACTTTTCTGACTTGGGAAGTTTTTGATGACTGCTTCAATTTCCTCCCTGGGTATTGGTCTTTTTAGGTTTTCTATGTCTTCCTGTTCCAGTTTTGGTAGTTTGTGGCTTTCCAGGAATGCGTCCATTTCTTCTAGATTGCCTAATTTATTTCCGTATAGCTGTTCATAATATGTTTTTAGAATTGATTGTATTTCCTTGGTGTTGGTAGTGATCTCTCCTTTCTCGTTCATGATTTTATTAATTTGAGTCTTCTCTCTATTCTTTTTAATAAGACTGGCTAATGGTTTATGTATGTTATTAATTCTTTCAAAGAACCAACTTCTGGTTCTGTTGATCTGTTCCACATTTCTTCTGGTCTCGATTTCCTTGAGGTCTGCTCGAATGTTAATTAACTCTCTTATACTGTTGGGTGTAGGATCTAGCTACTTTTTTTTTCTCTAGCTCCTTTATGAGTAAGGTTAGCTTTTGTATTTGAGTTCTTTCCAGTTTTTGAATGGATGCTTCTATTGTGATGTATTTCCCCCTTAGGACTGCTTTTGCTGCATGCCAAAGATTTTGAACGTTTGTGTCTTCATTCTCATTAGTTTCCATGAATCTTTTGAATTCTTCCTCAATTTCCTGGTTGACCCTTTCATCTTTTAGCATGATGGTCCTTAACCTCCACGTGTTTGAAGTCCTTCCAAACTTCTTGTTGTGATTTAGTTCTAATTTTAAGGCATTATGGACTGAGAATATGCAGGGGACGATCTGAATCTTTTGATATCGGTTCAGACGCGATTTGTGACCCAGTATATGGTCTATTCTGGAGAAAGTTCCATGTGCACTTGAGAAGAATGTGTATTCAGTTCAGTTTGGATGTAAAGTTCTGTAGATATCTGTGAAATTTATTTTCTCCAGTGTATCATTTAAAGCTCTCGTTTCTTTGGTGATGTTGTGCTTAGAAGACCTATCAAGGGTAGAAAGACCTAGATTGAAGTCACCAAGTATAAGATAATAATTATCTAAGTATTTCTTCACTCTCATTATTAATTGGTTTAAATATTTGGCAGCTCCCACATTCCGGGCATATATATTGAGGATTGTTAAGTCCTATTGTTGGATAGATCCTTTAAGTATGATTTAGTGTCCGTCTTCATCTCTCACTACAGTCTTCGGGGTAAATTTCAGTTTACCTGATATAAGGATGGCTACCCCTGCTTTCCTATGAGGACCTTTTAAATGGTAAATGGTTCTCCAACCCATTATTTTCAGATTGTAGGTGTCCTTCTGTCTAAAATGAGTCTCTTGTAGACAGCAAATAGATGGGTCCTGCTTTTTTATCCAGTCTGAAACCCTGCGCCTTTTGATGTGGTCATTAAGCCCGTTCATGTTCAGAGTTACTATGGACAGATATGAGTTTAGTGTCATCATGATATCTATTCAGCCCTTGTTTTTGTGGATTGTTCCACTGAACTTCTTCTTAAAGGGGAATTTTAAGAGTCCCCCTTAAAATTTCTTGCAGAGCTGGTTTGGAGGTCACATATTCTTTCAGTTCCTGCCTGTCTTGGACGCTCTTTATCTCGCCTTCCATTTTGAATGAGAGCCTTGCTGGATAAAGTATTCTTGGTTGCATGTTCTTCTCATGGAGGACCCTGAATATATCCTGCCAGCCCTTTCTGGCCTGCCAGGTTGCTGTAGAGACCTCTGCTGTTACCCTAATGCTCCTCCCCATAAAGGTCAGGGATTTCTTGTTTCTTGCTGCTTTAAGGATCTTCTCTTTATCTTTGGAATTTGCAAGCTTCACTATTAAATGTCGAGGTGTTGATGGTTTTTATTGATTTTTTTTGGGGGGGGAATCTCTCTATTTCCTGTATATGAATGCCTGTTTCCCTTCCCAGATTAGGAAAGTTTTCAGCTAGGATTTGTTCAAATACTTATTCTGGTCCTCTGTCCAGTTTGGTGCCCTCAGGAACCCTAATTACACGTAGGTTTTTCTTCTTCAGGCTGTCGTTTATTTCCCTTAATCTGTCTTCCTTGTCTTTTAATTGTCTGTTTCTTTTTACCTCCGTTTCTCTCTTTGCCATAAACTTGTCTTCTATATCACTCACTCGTTCTTCCACCTTGTTAACCCTCATCATTAGGACTTCTAGTTTGGATTGCATCTCATTCAATTGATTTTTAATTTTGGCCTGATTGGATCTAAATTCTGCAGCCATGAAGTCTTTTGAGTCCTTTATGGTTTTTTCTAGAACCACCAGTAGCTGTATAATAGTGCTTCTGAATTGGCTTTCTGACATTGAATTGTAAATCAGATTTTGAAACTCTGTGGGAGAGAGGACTGTTTATGATTCTTTCTTTTGAGGTGAGGTTTTCCTTCTAGTCATTTTGCTCAGTGCAGAATGGCTAAAAACAAATTGTATTGGGAAAAGGAGAAAAAGAGAGGAGAGAAAGAAGGAAAGAAAAGAGAAAAAGAAAGAATAAAGGAAGAAAGAATAAAGGAAGAAAGAAGAAAAAAGGGAATAATAAGAGAAAGAAATAGAAAGAAAGGGGAGAAAAAGGGTGGGGGAAGCAATCAGAAATAAAAAAAAAAACATGGGGGAGTATATTCTGATTCTGTATACTTAAAGTCCCTTGACTTCCCCTGGAACTTGTCCGTCTAGCTAGTCTTCTAGGGGAGGGGCCTGTTGTGCTGATTTTCAGGTGTTAGCCCTTGGGGGAGCTGCTCTGTCCCCTGCCTGGTGCAGGGCTCAGTGAGGGTAGTTTACCTTGTGAGGCCCTAGGAGGAACCACCCCAGTGGCAGTGGCCAGCCCAGAATCCAGGGCTGCCCAGGGCCATGGGGGGCTGGAACTCATTAGTCTTTGTGTTGGGCCTGGGCGGGGCCCAAATCAACCCAGCCCCCACAGATCCTGGTGCCAGGGCAGCCCAGGTCCCACTGGGTTAGGGGCTATTGTCCTGTGCAGGGTGTGTCACCTTCCAGGAGGGAGAGTGGGCAGAGGCAGGGCACAGTGGGTCCTTGGCACCACCCACCTGCACCGACTCTGTTGGGGACTCCGTGCCTTCCCTCCTCCCTGCAACCCCTGTGTGCTCTATTGGACACCCGGTCTTCTGATGAGCAGGGTATCCAGAGAATCCCAGGGAGTCTGAGCATGTCCCACAGGGGGCACCTGCACCAGGTTTACTGGTGGCCGATGGTGTGGGGTAGATGGTGTGGGACCAGGGTCATGATGGTGGTGGAGTGTGTGGGATGGTGTAGGGGGGATGGTGTTGGGGTGTAGTGTGTGTTAGGATTGTGTGGGGCTGTGTGGCTGTGAGGGGGATGGTGTTATGTGGAATGCCATTGGGGATGATGATGTAGGGGGATGATGTGGGGGTGGGGAATGAGAAGGATGGCGTGGGGGGCCTGTGGACACAGGGCATCCCCTTCCTCTAAGATGCACAAGGAGACTTCTACAGTTAAAGGCGACCGCAGTCTGGGGTTTGCTGTGACACCTGCCCCTGTGGTGCCGTGTGGTAAGTGCAGGGCCCTGGCTGGACCGGGGTCATTATCTGGGGGTCATCATACTATGTATGTTTTCAAATTGCAAATTGTCTCAAATGAAATGCATAGAATTTAGAAATATATAAAGCACCGAGAGTGGGTGTCACTCTGACCCATCCGACCCTCATGGGATTGATGTGTTTCCTGCTCCAGCCGCGGCCATGCCGCCTGGCCCCCATGTCTGGTTCCTGCCCCCCACGTCCCCCACCCCATCCCCTGCTTCTCAGGGCGCCATCCCTCTCCCCTTTGGGGTTCAGCTCCCATGGAAACCACTGGAGGCCCCATCCAATTGGCATCCTCATCCCAGAGGCCCCGGGGTTGGGGGCATGTGGGTCATCTCTATCACCCTACCATGGAGCGGTGTGTTGTTGGCTGCTGTTGCTCCCCCCGGCTTCAGAAGCCCCTTTTTCCCTACCCAGAAGCCCCCAGGCCTCCCCTGGGGCCCCTAAGCCCCCTGGCCCAGCAGTCTCACCCAACCCCCTAGCAGGCCCAAAACATAGTGTGGCTGCCGAACGTCCTGTTGATGTCCAGGTCTATCTGTGTGATGTCCCTGGATGAGACCAAGGCCTCCTCCTTCATTTCCTGTGGGAAAACCGGGGAGCAGGAGCCCGCATCAGGGACACAGACCCTGACCTGTCACGAGCTGCCATGCTGTGCAGGGAGCCCTGGGGACACCATGGGAGTGGGTCTACCAAAACCTCCTACCTTGCCCTGGGTGGCCGGGGATGGCGGGAGTACCCACCAAGCCCATGAGACCTGTGTGAGAGTCTGTTCCAAGCTGTTGTGGGCGAGTAGGAGACTGAGGGTCAGCCTGGGGGGGAGGGGACAGGTGGTCAGCCCAGGTGGGGAGGGGACATGGAGGTATTGTGCCCAAGATTGCAAATCCGAGAAACCACTGAGGAGCCGACACCGATGCAAACACACGATGGTTGATTTCCAAACTCGAGCTTGCGTCCAAGTACACCTGACACAGCGGAGCATGGACTTGGACCCCGAAGTGGGTTTTAGCTTAGTTTTAAGGGCTGGTCTCGGGGACCTCCAGAAGGGCTGGAGCAATTCCTCAAGTTCTGTTTACATTTTGATATGGGACCTTCAAGGGCATTGAGCTCTGTTCTCATTCTAATATGGGGCTTTCTGGGACCTTAAGCTCTAAGCTGTTTTTTTTCCTTTTCCTGTAACTGAAGTAATGTAAATTTTAGCTCTTATTCACAGGGGCCTGGGATGGCAGTACTTGTGCTAACAGTGAACTTAAAGTGGAACCGCCTCAATTTTGTCAGCCTCCACACAGACAAGTTACTGAAGTTTAAACCTCCAAATTTTAGGGGCTGCCCTGGTGGAGACCTGTGCTCTTCCTTCCCGGGAGGGTGTCCTCCCACTCCTGGCCTTTGCTGGCCTGTCCCAGGAACGCGGCCCTGTGACTGCACAGGAGTTTGCAGCTTATGGCCACACAGGGCAGAGAGCTGGCCCGAGTCCCACTGCTCCCAGCCGTATTCCCACTCCTGTGCCTGGGAACAGTTGGTGCCACCATCCTAGGGACCTGTGGATCCTGAGCCCACCCTGTCGCTCCAGGGATTGCCCCCCACTTCTCCACCTGAACACCTTAAGGCTGGTGTGTCCCCCACTGTAGGAGACTTCTGAAAGTTCACATTTTGTGCTCTGCTGCATAATATTGTGTGTAGAACCATCAGCTGGATCCCTGCCCTTGTATGTCTCCCCAAGATAAACTTATTGATATTTTTAAGATTTTATTTTTCTGTAATCTCTCCAGCCAACATTGGGCTTGAACATGCTACCCCAAGAACAAGAGTCCCATGTTCTTACGAACCACACTGAGCCAGTTAGGCTCCCTTTGATTGATTGATACATGTTAATTGAAGCAGGGGTGTTGCATGTGTCAGGGCAGAAACTGAGCCCACGCTTTGAGGTGTGGTGGAGTCATTTGGACCTTGATCAATGTTAAAGAAACCATAGCTTCCCTGGGAGCCCAGGGAGCAGGGACCACATACATGAAAATTTGATAATTTCCTTTTCTGTAGTAGTTATCTTACTGACTATTTATTTAAAGTGCTATTCAATGGTAAATGTCAATCTAGGATTGGGATACAGTGAGAACATTCTAGGATTCGGAGGTTACTAAATCTCCCCATCAAGGACTCAATGTTCCAGTTCGATGCAGAGATAGGCAAGGAAGCAAAGAGTTATGAAACATGGCACTGGGGTGCCTGGCTGGCCTGGTTGGGGTATCTTGAACTCAGGGTTATGGGTTTGAACACCGTGTTGGGTATAGACATGACATAAAATTAAAATATTTAACAAATAATAAATGGATGAACAAATAAAGCATGATATCGAAGGTAAGTGCTTGCTTATGTCTCACCAGCGACCTATTCTTGATCACCCCATTTGGACTACTTGGCCCAGATGACGTTCTCCACAAGGGACAGTCCCACCTGAGTGGAAGTGGGCGTCTTTCATTGTAAGACCTGTGGTTCCCCTCGTTCTGTAGGGAGAGAAGAGCCATGAAGGCACGAGTTCGGGGGATCAGCATACACCTAGAAAATGATCGTTTCTGAACCCTGTAGCCAGAGCTCAGCATCCTTTTAGGATCAGATATCATAAAGAAGCCTCTTTGGTCATTGTTTTGGATGCAGGGTGGAGGGTAAACTAGAATTAGGAAGAAGAAAGGAGGAGGAAATCCAGAAGCTGAAGGAGAGGAGGAAAGATTTCACAATCAGTAGCTTTCACAGGGACCTGGTGTCCTTTCCTAAGAGGGGCCCCCCCATTGAAGAATGCTTCCTAGCCCTCTGCTCTCCTTGTTGAAACCCAGCAGGCACATCTCCGTGCCTCCAGCACCTCTGCAGTCATGATTTATAGCGTCTTCCATGTATCCTACTGGGGACCATAGCGTCGTGTATGTAACCATTCGACAGCTGTTTGACAACACTGGGGGATTCCGACTTTTGTTGGTTTCAGGGTGTGTGTGTGTCTATCACATGCAGCTATCACGTGCAGCTATTGGATCCTCTGGCTGGGTCACCCAAACACCGAAATGGTTGGCAGAACATCATTTCTGGAGCTGACGCTGGGCAGCTAGCTGGACTCTCCTGGCCGACCCGGGGCTGGCTTGTGCAGTGACTTTCCGCTGGAAGGTCAGCTGAGCTGGAAGGTCTGGCTCGGCCACATTCCTATGTCAGGCAGTGGGTCTCGCTGAGCGCCAGCTGCTTCTCTTCTCCCCGATGCCTGTCCAGCAGGGAGCGGGACCTCGGGGCCGCCCTGGGGGGGGATCTCCAGAGGCGCCAGGTGCCCATTACGGGGAGCCATGGTGCAGCCTGTGTGTGGGAGTAGGGGTGGTGATCGGGCTGGGGTTCCTCAGTCCCCTGTGCTGCCTGGCCTTCATGCCGAGCCCCATGCTCACCCAGCCCCTACTCACTAGGGCGAGGAGGGTGCCCTCTACACGCTGGTGTGAGATCCAGCACCACAAGGTGTGCACACTGAGTCCACCTGGTGAGGGTGGCCCAGGTGCATGAGCTGCAAGTGTGGGACCCAGGAAATTTAACAAAAATCCCCTACCCCTGGACAAGCAGAGCAGGACTGATTCCATTTTGTGCTACACCCGCCACCTCCCCCATGACCCCCACATAACCTGCTTATGTCTTAAGGCGCTGCCCCAACCCAGTCATGCTGCTGGGCATACCCTAATTGGAAATCGGCTCATAAAAATGTAACCCTGCTTTGTGCCCGCCAAAACTGCACGCCGATTCTTACCAAAGAAATAGGCCAGGTCAAGTGGATCCTATAGGGTAAGGTGTAATTCAGTCGGCCACCTGCGTGTGGACCAACACGACTGTGCAACTTTCTGTGTATCCCATGGGCCACTGGCCCCTTTAAAGCTGCTACGCCTCTTAGTCTCAGGGTCCAAATCCCTGCTCCGCTGTGTTGGGGACACTTGGACTTAAGCTCCAGCTTGTAAAGAAATCCTCGGGAGTTTGCATCAGTGACGGCTCATCGGTGGTTTCTTGGATTTGCAATCTTGGGCACAACACAAGGGCCTGCTGTCCTGACATCCGATCCAGCGTCACGCTGACAGCCCCATAGGCCCACTGTTCCCCAGGCACACAGGCACAGTGATACGGGGAGGGGAGAAGGTACCCCAGAAACCAGCCAGCCCCGGCCCCCTTGACAGAGGGAGCACAGACCTCCCAGGTCGCTTTACAGAGACACTGCTGACCTGAGGCTCCATGGCCGTCACTCTGTCCTAGGCCCTCCTGGCCTCTTGGGCACAGGCTGAGTCACAGTATAGTTTGTGGGGACCTGACCCTGGCATCTGGCCGCCACTGGAAGGCACGTGGGGACGTCAGCTGTGTGTGCCTTGCTGTGACCCTGCAGGGGCTGTTTGGGGACTGGGTGGTGCCCCCTCCTCCTCTCTGTGGATCTATCCACGCCCCGTGCACAGAGTTCTGGGAGACACAGAAACGGTCCGTCTGTCCATTTTTGCACCACAACACTTTATTGACATTCTACAGCAAATGGGCTCAGAGTGGAGGGTGTGCGCCTTCCCCTGTGGAGGGAATGTCTGTCCTTTAGGGGAGGGCAAGAATCACATGGGTGGGGTGCGAGTGCTGGAGTCCCCCACCTGGGAGCATGTGTGGACCTTGGGTGGGGGCGTGTGTCCTGAGGTTTCAGCCTGAGAGATGGTTCTGAAGACAGCAGAGCTGACCTTGACCTGCAGCTCATGGGTTCCTAGCTGGGTCCTGCAGGGCAGCTGGACCCCAGCTACGGGGCCCCTGGGGCCCCAGCACCTGCAGGAGCCTGCCTCCTAGTGTGGGTGTGGGTGGGTCCCACCGGCCCACCTCTGCCCTCCCCAACCTTGGGTGTCCTGGGATCCCCAGGGCTGCCTTAGGTCAGCGACCTGGATCTGTGGGGGCACGCCCAGGTTCCAGGAGGCCACATCCAGCTGTGAGAGGGCTCGCTCAGCGTGGGGTCAGAATCCAGGGTTGGACAGGGCCATGGGGGGCTGGATCCCATTAGTCTTTTTGTTGGGACTGGGGTGGGAGCTCAAATCACCCCCGCCCTCACAGAGCCCGGCGCCAGGCCAGCCCAAATCCCCCTGGGTTAGGGGCTGGTGTCCTGTGCAGTGTAAGCCGCATTCCAGGAGGGACAGTGGGTGGAGACAGGGCTCAGAGCATCCTCTGCACCACTCACCTGCACACACCCTGTCAGGGGCTCCCTGTCTTCCTTCTTCCCTGCAACCCCTGGGTACTCTATGGGACACCCGGGCTTCTGATGGGAGCAGGGTATCCAGAGAACCCCGGGGAGGCTGAGCATGACCCACAGGGGGCACCTGTACCGGGTCCTTGCTAGGGGCCAATGTTGTGGGGGTGGAAGTTGTGGGGGCAGGGGTATGATGGTGGTGGAGTGTGGTGGATGGTGTAGGGCGGATGGTGTTGGGGTATAGTGTGGTTGGGGATTGTGTGGGGCTGTGTGGGTTTGAGGGGGATGGTGTAGGTGGGATGCCATTGGGGATGATGATGTAGGGGGATGGAGTGGGAGTGGGGAATGAGGGGGATGTCGTGGGGGGCCTGCGGACACAGGGCATCCCCTCTTCGAAGATGTACAAGGATACGTCTACACTTAAAGGTGACTCCAGTCTGGGGTTTGCTGTGACCCCTGCCCCTGGGGCTGGGTGTGGACAGTGCAGGGCCCTGGCTGGACTGGGGGCATTATCTGGGGTTCATCATACTATGTGTGTTTTCAAATTGCAAACTGTCTCAAATCAAATGCATAGAATTTAGAAATATAGAAATCACCGAGAGTGGGTGTCACTCTGACCCGTCCGACCCTCATGGGATCGATGTGTGTCCTGCTCCAGCCCCGGCCATGCCGCCTGGCCCCCAGGTCCGGTTCATGCACCTCACATCTCCCACCCATCCCCTGCTTCTCAGGGGGCAGTCCCTCTCCCCTTTGGGGTTCAGCTCCCATGGCAAGCCCTGGAGGCCCCATCCTAGTTGCCTCCTCATCCCCGAGGCCCCGGGGGTGTGGGCATAGAGGTCATCCCTACACCCTACCATGGAGCGGTGTGTTGTTGGCTGCTGTTTTGCCCCCTGCCTCAGAAGCCCCTTTTTCCCTACCCAGAATCCCCCGGTCCTCCCCTGGGTCCTGATACCCCCTGGCCCCTCAACCTCACCCTACCCCGTAGTAGTCGCAAAATATGATGTGACTGCTGAACATCCTGTTGACGTCCAGGTCCACCTGCATGATGTCCCTGGAGGAGACCAGGGCCTCCTCCTTCATTTCCTGCGGGAAAACCGGGGAGGAGGAGCACATTCACCCCCACCCCCGCCCTCCTCCCCTTACATCACCCCTAGTTTGTTTCCCAGAGTTAGGAGTCTTTATGTTCTCCCTCCCTTTCTGATATTTCCCACACAGTTCTTCTACCTGCGTCCGAGCTTCTTTTGGTTTTGTTTTTTTTCTCAGACTGTTGTGCCCAAGATTGCGAATCTGAGAAACCACCGAGAAGCTGACACTGATGCAAACACACGGGGGTTTATTTACAAACTCTAACTTGTGTCCATGTATACCCGACACAGTGGAGCAGGGACTAGGAACACGAGGTGGTTTTTAGCTTAGTTTTAAGGGCTGGTCTCGGGGAACTCCTGAAGGGCTGGAGCAATTCCTCAAGTTCTGTTTACATTTTGATATGGGGCCTTCAAAGGCATTGAGATCTGTTCTAATAGGGGCTTCCTGCATTTGGCCTGGGCTCAGTTTTTATTCTATTGTGGGGCTTGCTGTGTCCTGTCAATGAGCACTCAGGAAGGAAATGACGGATGTGACTCCTTTCTCAGGAGCATCACAGAGAATAAATAATCAGACAGAACCAAAGGAGCACAAGACTTGTGCACTGAGCCATACCAGGCTCTGGGAGGCCATCTTGGGCTCGTGGTTTGGGAGCCTCATCTTGTGAAAGTGTCCACAGTTCCTGAAGCCACCCTCTATTTCAATGTCATTCCCGTCAAATCATGGTGGCAGATCCTATAAAAGGAAAAAAAAACAACCCATAACATCCATATGCCCCCACAAATGACCCCGGAGAGCAAATCAGTATTGGAGAAGCAGGACAGAGTGGGACACAGCACTTTCCTATTTCAAACAATGTCACAGAGACACAGGATAAAGCAGTGTTGTCCTCGGGACCCCACCTGGCTCCGTCGGTTAAGCATCCAACACTTGACCTCACCTCCCGTCCTGATCTCGGGGTCGTGAGTTCTAGCCCTGGGCTGGTCCATGGACGAGGCCTGACGCCTACTTAAACAAACCACCCCACGAGAGTTGGTCCCACCATAAGCTGAAGGAGCAGAACAGAGAGTCCAGAAGGAAAAGTGCTCTGATAGAACTGATTTTTTTAACTTAATTTAATTTAAACCCAATTCATTAATGTATAGTGTATTATACTTTCAGAGGAAGAATTCAGAGATTCACCAGTTGGAGATAACCTCAGTGCACGTGACATCACATGCCTTCCTTCATGCCAGTCCCGTTATGCTCTCCCCCGACCCCTCCCCTGCTGTGACACACAGTTTGTTTCCTAAATATAAGAGTCTGTATTCCCTGCATCTGTTTTCATCTTATTTGTTTTTCCTTCCCTGCACAGATGTTCATCTGCTTTGCTTCTTTAATTCCACCTATGAATGACACCACACGGTCATTCTCTTTTCCGACTGACCTATTTCACTTAAGATGATCCCTCTCCTTCTATCCACGTCATTGCAAATGGCAAGATTTCATTCTCTTTAATAGCTGAGTACCATTCCTCTCTCTATGACCATCATCTATCTCCCATCCTCTTTATCCATCATCTGCCACAGGGCACTGAGGCTCCTCCCACAGTGTGGCTACTGTGGACCCGGCTGCTGTGGACATTGGGGTGCAATTGTCCCACTTCTTACTGCATCTGTATCTTCGGAGTGAGCTCCAGGCCATTCACCTGCTGGTCGCAGGGCGGCTCTATTTTAACTTCCTGAGGGGCCTCCACACTGTTTCCAGGGCAGCTGCACCAACCTGCGGTCCCGCCCACAGTGGAAGAGAGTTGAGTGAGATTTGCAGGACGTGGTAAAAGTCTGGTCCACATTTCATTTCGCGTCCTGTGGGCTCCAATTCCTTGTCCTTAAGTATTTTTGGGGAAGCTGGGTGTTGGGCACCTTTTCATTGAGATGTTTCTGAAGCTAACAGGCCCCAGCTGGAGCCTGAAAGGAGGCAGGTGGGGCCCATGGAGCACATGCTGCCTCCTGCACAGCCACCTGCAGCGCCTGAGTGTCCCGCAGGGGGCGCCCGAGCCCAGGCCCCTCCCATGGGGCACGCGTGTGCAGTAGGCCTCCTCTGCCTGCACTAACAGGAGCCAGCCTGTGCTGGGGAGGCCTGAGGGGGATGTGGGGACGCATCTACGAGATGAGCTGAAGCCTCCATAGGACCCTCGGGAAGTCTTCAGGGGGAAATTGGGTCGCGTTCATGCTGACAGGAGCCCCAGTCTCCTCAGGACCCGCGGTGAGGCTTTAGGAAGATGTGGGCCTGCATCCACCCTGACAGGAGACCTGGGCCGCCTCAGGACCTGCGGGGAGTCTTCAGGAAGATGTGGGTCCACATCCACACTGACAGGAGCCCTGAGCCACCTCCGGACCCTCGGGGATGTTTCAGTAAATTGTGGGCCTGCATCCACACTGACAGGAACCCCTGAGCAGCCTCAGGACCTGCAGGGAGGCTTCAGGAAATGTGGTGCCACGTCCACTCTGGCAGGAGCTCTCAGGCCCCTCAGGACATAAGTTGAGGCTTCTGGAAGCTGGGGGCCGCATTCATGGTTACAGGAGCCCCGGCCTCCTCAGAACCCTCGGTGATGCTTCTGTAGGACTTGGGGCCACATGGACAGAACAGGACCCTGACTTCCTCAGGACCCCCGGTGTAGACTTGGGGAAATATGGGGATGCGTCCATGCGGACAGATGACCCCAGCCTTGTCAGGGCCTGTGGTGAGCCCTGAGAAAAATGTGGGTGCCGCATCCACACTGACAGGAGTCTCCAGCCTCCTCAGAACCCACTGTGAAGGTTTGGGAAGATTATGGGCCACATCCATGCTGACAGGAGGCCCCAGCCTCCTCAGGTCTTATGGTGAGGCTTGAGGAAAAGGAGGGGCCACGTCAACCCTGACAGGAACCCCGTCCTCCTCAGGACCAGCACTTTGGCTTCAGGACATATGGGGCTGCGTCTATGCTGACAGGAGCCCACAGCACCCTCAGGACCCGTGGTGAGTTTTCTGGGGGCCATGGGGCCATGTCCATGCTGACAGGAGCCCCCGGCTTCCTGAGGACCTGCTGTGAGGCTTCCAGAGGATATGAGAAATAGTCCACAGTGAAAGGAGACCCGGTGTCCTCTCGACCTGCTGACTATGACTCAGGAACACGTGGGGCCATGTCCACACTCACAGGAGCCTGGCTCGCTTGGATCCCCTGGAGGACTCTGGAGGAGCCGTTGGGGGCCACATCTACATCAGAAGGGAGTCCTCAGAACCACATGGTAAGTGAAAACGTAGAATGAATGGTAAGGTTAGGGGAGGGGAGGCAGTTGGTGGTTAGCCTTAGGTTATATGTTAGGTGTTAGTGATTATGCTTATGGTTACAGATTAGAGGTTAGAGTGAGGCATAATGGTAATGGTCAGTAGTTAAGAGTTAGGATGGTGGTTAGGGTAAGGGACAGGATTTACTGTTAGGGTTAGGGTTTAGGCTCTAGGGATTAGGGCAAGAGGTTAGGAGTTGGGGTTAGGGTTATGGTTAGAGTTAGGGTTGGGCTTAGGTTTGCAGTTAGGGTTAGGGGTTAGGGAGTGGGTTAGGGTTTAGGGTGAGGGGTTAGGGTTATAGTTAGGGCTAGGTTTAGAATTAGGGCGAGGGTTAGGGTTAGGATAGGGGTTAGGAGTAGGTTTCGGGTTATTGTTTGGTTAGGGGTTAGGGTTAGGGACAGGTCAGGGACAGGGTCAGGGTACAGTTTTGGAAGAGGGTAAGAGATACATTTAGGGAGTGGGTTAGGGGTTAGTTTTAGGGTAAGGGTTAGGTTACAGTTTGGGGTATGAGATAGGATTAGTATTAGAGGGTTAGGGTTAGGGTACAGGTTAAGGTCAGGAATAGGATTTGAGTACATTAAGTTAAGTTTAGGTTTAGAGGTTAGGGTTAGGGTTAGATTTAAGGTAGCGCTCAGGTTTAAGGGTTTAGAATAGGTTTAGGAGTTAGGGTGAGGTTTGGCAGGAAGGTTCAGTGAATGTGTTTCGGTCTTGCGGTTTGTGTTTGGTTTTCGATTAGTGATAGGTCTTGTTTAAGGTTTAGGTTAACATTAGGCTTAAGTGTAGTGTTAGGGTTATATCTGTGTATGGTTAGAGTTTGGGTCTTGGCATGTGCCTGCACTGGGACTCCTAGTATCTTGGGCAGTTTAGTTTTATGCACTCTATTTAGGTTTTGGGTTCAAAGATAGCTTGACTCCACCAAGTCAGTGGCCTCCACAGAGAATGAAAATCCAGGCTTCTGCTGGGGTCAGAAAAGACATGGCAGGCTTCTCCCGAGCTGAGCTAAGGAGGGGATTTGTGACTCTAAAGACTCTTTATTTGGATTTTCAGTTGCCTTTCTGATTTTATCTCTTGTGCGCACGTGTTTCATCAATAATATCAATTATTATTTTAAAGTTTTACTTGAATTCCTCTTTGTAAACACAGTATGATATAGTTTCAGGTTTACCACATAGTGATTCAACCCTTGGATACAACGCCTGGTACTGGTCACAGTTGTTCTCCACTATCCCAATCGCCTGATTCCCCATCCCCCCCACTTTCCTCTGGTTTTATTAGTTTATTCTCTGGGGTTAATAGTGTGTTTTTTTATTTGCTTCTCTCATACCCCCCTCCGCCCTTTTGCCAGTTTGTTTGGTTTCTTAAAATTCACATGTGAATGCAATTGTATGGTATTTGGTATATGTCTTCCTCTGACTGAGTTCATTTAGCATAAGTCCTTTCCACTTCTCCCACGTCATTGTAAATGGCTTCACTTCATCCCTTCTGATGAACGAGTGATGTCGCAGTGGGTATATTTACCACATCGTCTCTGCCCATTCATCTGTCGATGGACATCTGGGCTGTATCCACAGTTTGGCTCTTGGTGATAATGCTGCTACAAACACTGGGCTGCGTGTCCCTCTTTGAATCTACTAAACAACTTCTGTATCCTTGGGGTAAATACCTAGCTGTGCAATTTTGGAATCGTAGTGTAGCTCTATTTTTAACCTCTTTGTTTTAAAAATTTTTTTAATGATAGTCACAGAGAAAGAGGCAGAGACACAGGCAGAGGGAGAAGCAGGCTCCATGCACTGTGAGTCCGACGTGGGATTCGATCCCGGGTATCCAGGATTGTGACATGGGCCAAAGGCAGGTGCCAAACCAGTGCGCCACCCAGGGATCCCCTATTTTCAACTCCTTGAGGACCCTCCACAGTGTTTTCCACAGTGGCTGCACCTGTTCGCCTGCCCACCAGGAGTGTAAGGGGCCTCCCTCTTCTCCATAGCCTCAATGACACCTGTTGTTTCTTCTGTTCTTAATTTTAGTCATTATGATGGCTGTCAGGTGACATCTCATTGTGGTTTTGGTTTGCATTTCCCTGCTGATGGGTGACGCTGAGTGTCTTTCCGTGTGTCTCATGGCCATCTGGATGTTTTGTCAGAGACAAAGTCCATTCATGTCTTCTGCCCATCTGCAGTTGGATAATTTGTGTTTAGGATGCTGAGATTTATATTTCCTTTATGTATTTTGGATGCTAAATCTTTATTGGATATTTTGTTTACAAATATCTCCTCTCATTTTGTATGTTGCCTTTTAGGTTTGGTTGTTTCCTTCACTTTGCGGAAGCTTTTAAATTTGATGAAGTCCCAATAGTATTTTTGCTTTTGTTTCCCTCACCTCAGAGGCATATCTAGAAAGAAGATCCAGTGGCAAATGTCAAAGGCATTGCTACCTATCTTTTCTTCTTTGTATGGTTTCAGGTCTCACATTTAGGTCTTTCATCCATTTTGAATTTATTTTATATATATATGGTGTAAGAAAGTGGTCCAGTTTCATTCTTCTGCATTTGGCTGCCTGGTTTTCCCAACACCATTTGTTCTTATCCTGGGGTCAGGGTTAGGGTTTGTTGAAGAGACTGTCTTTGTGCTTTGGATATTCCTTCCTGCCTCGTTGTCGATTAATGGATCATAGAGTTACATGTTTGTATCTAGTTTCGGCTTTCCATTCTGTTCTATTGATCTAAGCGTATCCTGTTGGGAGATCCTTGATTACTGATTCAATTTCTTTGCTGGTTATCTGTCCAAGTTTCTTATTTCGTTTTTCATTTTTGCGATGTTATATATTTCTAGGAATTGATCTATTTCTTCCAGGTTCTAGGTTGCTGGCATATACTTTTTCATAATCTCTTATAATCGATTGTATTTCTCTAGTGTTGGTTGTTATATTTCTTTTCTCATTTGTGATTTTATATTGGTCCTTTCTCATATTTTTATCTTTTTGCATTTTTTAAAGATTTATTTATGGATTCATGAGAGCCACAGAGAGGCAGAGGTATAGACACAAGGAAGTTGAGGCTCCATGTGGGGAGCCTGATGTGGGACTTGATTCCCCAGGACCCCGGGATCATGACCTGAGCCAAAGCACATGCTCAACCACTGAGGCACCCAGGGGCCTTGCTGATTCATTTCCTTTGCTAGTTATGGGTCTGTTCACATTTTCTATTTCTTTATATTTCAGTTTTGCTCGCTTGCACATTTCTGGAGATTTGTCCATTTCTTCCATGTCTCCCAGTTTGTTAGCGTATAATTACTTAGTATTCCCTTATAATTGTCTAATTTTTTTTTGGTGTTTATTTGTTTGTTTGTTTGTTTAATTTTTTATTGGTGTTCAATTTACTAACATACAGAATAACCCCCTTCTGGTGTTTATTTGATCTCTCTTCTCTCATTTGTGATTTTATTTATTTAGGTCATTTCTCTTTTCTCACTGATAAGGCTGGCTAGGGCTTGATCCATTTTATTATTTATTTTGAAGAACCAGCTCTTAGTTTCGTTATTCCATTCTACTGTTTTGTTGTTTCTGCATTGTTTATTTCCGCTCTCATCTTTATTTTTTCCTTTCTGTAGGCTTTAGGATTTGTTTGCTATTCCTTTTCCAGCTCCTTTAGGTGTAGGGTTAGGTTGTGTATTGGAGACGTCTTGTTTCTTGAGCTAGGCCTGTATTGCTTTGTATTTCCCTCTTAGGACTGCCTTTGCTACATCCCAGAGGTTTGGAGAAACATGTTTTCATTTTCATTTGTTTTAAATTTCCTCGTTAATTTCCTGGTTGCTCCATTCATTCTCTAGTAGGATGTTCATAATCTCCACGTATTTTTGGTCTGTCCAATTTTTTTTCTTACTGTCGACTTCAAGTTTCATAGCATCGTGTTCCAAAAATGTACAGGGTGTGATATCAACCTTCTTGTACCTGTTGTACCTGTTGAGGGCTGATTTGTGGCCCATGATCTGATCTGATCTGGAGAATGTCCCATGTGCACTTGAAAGGAGTGTGTATTCTGCTTTAGGAATAAATGTTCATACTATATCTGTTGAGTCCCTGTGGTCCAGTGTGTCAAGGCTATTGTTCCCCGGTTGATTTTCTTCATAGATGATCAGTCCATTGCCATAAGTGGGTGTTAAAATCCCCTGTCATTGTATTATTATCAGTGAGTTCCTGTACGTTTGTTGTTAATTGGTTTCTATATTTAGGTACTCCCATGTTGGCAGCATAAATATTTAGTTGTTTGATCTTGATAGAGAGTCTTTTTAATTATGAAATAATGCCCTTCTTCATCTCTTCTTACAGTATTTGTTCTTTCTTGTTTGAAATTTAAATATTTTATTTATTTATTCATGAGAGATACACAGAGGAGCAGAGGAAGAAACATAGCAGAGTGAGAGGCAGGCTCCCTAAGGGGAGGCAGATGTGGGACTCGATCCTGGGATCCCAGGATCACCCCCTGATCTGAAGGCAGATGCTCAAACACTGAACCACCAGGTGTCCCCCTGGTTTGGTCTCAAATCTCGTTTGTCTGATATAAGTATGTGTCCTCCAGCTTTCTTTTGATATCCATTAGTGTGATGATTTTCCATCCCCTGACTTTCAATATGTTGGTGTCTATAGGTCTAAGGTGAGCATCTTGTTGGCAGCGTACAGATGGATGTTGTTTTTTTAATAATAATTTTATTTATCAGGGATCCCTGGGTGGCGCAGCGGTTTGGCGCCTGCCTTTGGCCCAGGGCGCGATCCTGGAGACCCGGGATCGAATCCCACATCGGGCTCCCGGTGCATGGAGCCTGCTTCTCCCTCTGCCTATGTCTCTGCCTCTCTCTCTCTCTGTGTGACTATCATGAATAAATAAATAAAATCTTTAAAAAAATAATAATAATTTTATTTATCAGAGAGACAGAGAGAGAGAGGCAGGAAATTATGCAGAGAGAGGAGCAGTCTCCCCACCAGGAGCCCAGTATGGGACTCGATCCCAGACTCCAGGATCACACCCTGAGTTAAAGGCAGAGGCTCAACCCCTGAGCCACCCAGGCATCCCGGATCCTGATTTTTATCTACTTTGTTACCCTATATCTTTTGATTGGAGCATTTAGTCTATCATCATTCAGAGTGACTATTTAAAGATATGAACTTTGTGCCTCTGTGTTACCGGAAGAGTTGGTGTTTCTGGTGACGTTCTCTGGTCCTTTCTAGTCTTTGTTGCATTTGGTCTCTTTTTTTCCCCCCACTAGAAGAGTCCCTCTTAAAATTCCTTACTGGACTGGTTAAGTGGTCCTGAACTCCTTTATATGTTGCCTGTCTGGGAAAATCTTTATCTCTCCTGAATGACACCCTTGCTGAAGAAAGAATTCATACAAATTGGACTGCAATAAAAAGAAATTTAAAAACATAAAATAAATTCTTGCTAATATGATTGAAGAAAATGGCATTTAGGAGGAAAACCAGAAGCAGAAAGAGAGGAGGACATATTTCACCCTCCATAGCCTTTACAGGGACCTGGTGTCCTTTCCTAGGAGGGGCCCCCCCTCCGGAGGATGCTTCCTGACCCTCTGCCTCCTTGTTGGAACACAGCAGGCACATCTCTAGCACCTCTGCAGTCGTGGCTTATAGCGTTTTCCCTGTATCCTATTGGGGATCACAGCATTGTGTAAGTAACCATCTGGCTGCTGTTTGACAGTATTGGGGGGATTCCGTCTTTTGTTGCTTTTTTGTTGTTTTTGTTGCTTTTGAGGTGTGTGTGTGTGTGTCTATCCCATGCAGCTATCAAGTGCAGCAATCAGATCCTCTGGCTGGGTCACCAAAAAAACCCGAAATGGTTGGCACAACATCATTTCTGGTGCTGGCGCTGGGCAGTTAGCTGGGCTCTCCTGGCAGCGCTGGGGCTCGCTCATGCAGTGACTTTCAGCTGGAGGGTCAGCTGAGCTTGAAGTTCTGGCTCGGCCACATTCCCATGTCCAGCAGTGGGTCTGGCCACTCCTGGAAGGCACGTGGGAACGTCAGCTGTGTGTGCCTTGTGGTGCCCCTGCACAGGCTAGTTGGGGCCTAGGTGGTTCCCCCTCCTCCTCTCTGGGGGTCTCTACATGCCCTGTGCACAGAGTTCTGGGAGACACAGAAATGGGCTGGCTGTGCATTTTCGCACAACATTTTATTGACTTTCTACAGCAAACGGGCTCAGAGCTGTGGGTGCGTGCCTTCATCTGGGGAGGGAGACCTTTCTGTCCTTTACAGGAGGACAAGAATCACATGGGTTGGGGGTCGAGTGCTGGAGTCCCCCACCAGGGAGCATTTGTGGACTCCGGGTGGAGGCGTGTGTCCTGAGGTTTCAGCCTGAGAGACGGTTCTGAGGACAGCAAAGCTGAACTGGACTTGCAGCTCATGGGCTTCTGCACTGGGTTCCCGCAGGGCAGCTGGACCCCGGCCTTGGGCCCTCTGGGGGCCCCAGCACCTGGAGGAACCTGTCTCCTGGTGTGGGTGCCGGTGGGGCCCACTGGCTTGCCCCTCCTCTCCCCACACTGGGGTGTCCCAGGATCCCCAGGGCTGCCCTAGATCAGCGACCTGGATCTGTGGGGCATGACCAGGGCCCAGCAGGCCATATCCAGCTGTGAGAGGGCTTGCTCAGCCCAGGGCCAGAATCCAGGGCTGGCCGGGGCCATATGGGCCTGATTCCATTAGTCTTTGTGTTGGGACTGGTGGGGGCTCAAATAAACCCAGCCCCCACAGAGCCTGGGCCCAATCAGCCCAGGTACCTCTGGGTTAGGGCCTGGTGTCCTGTGCAGGGTTTCCCACCCTCCAGGAGTGACAGTGGGTGGAGGCAGGGCACAGTGGGTCCTCTGATTCACTCACCTGCTCACACACTGTTGGGGGCTCCCTGCCGTCCCTCCTCCCTGCAACCCCTGGGTACTCTATGGGATACCCGGGCTTCTGATGGGAGCAGGGTATCCAGAGAACCCCAGGGAGGCTGATCATGTCCCACAGGGGGCAGCTGCACCGGGTCCTTGCTCGGGGTCGATGGTGTGGGGGCATGGGTATGATGGTGGTGGAGTGTGGGGGATGGTATAGGGGGGATGGTGATGGGGTATACTGTGGGTGGGGATTATGTGAGGCTGTGTGTGTGTGAGGCGGATGGGGTAGTGGTGATGCCATGGGGGATGATGATGTAGGGGGATGATGTGGGTCTGGGGAATGGGGGGATGGCGTGGGGGGCCGGCGGACACAGGGCATCCCCGTTCTCTAAGATGCACACAGAGACATCTACAGATCAAGGCGACCCCATTCTGGCGTTTGTTGTGACACCTGCCCCTGGGGCCCCATGTGGTGAGTGCAGGGCCCTGGCTGGACCGGGGCCATTATCTGGGGGTCATCATAATATGTATGTTTAAAATTGCAAATTGTCTCAAATTAAATGCACAGAATTTAGAAATATATAAAGCACTGAGAGTGGGTGTCACTCTGAACCGTCTGACCCTCTTGGGATAGATGTGTGTCTTGCTCCAGCCGCGGACATGCCGCCTGGACCCAGGTCCGGTTCATGCCCCTCACGTCCTCCACCCCATCCCCTGCTTCTCAGGGGGCCGTCCCTCTCCCCTTTGGTGTTCAGGTCCCATGGCAACCCCTGGAGGCCCCATCCTTGTGGCCTCCTCATCCCTGAGGCCCCGGGGGTGTGGTCATCCTCATCACCCTACCATGGAGCGGTGTGTTGTTGGTTGCTATTGCTCTCCCTGGCCTCAGAGACCCCATTTTCCTTACCCAGAAGCCTCCAGGGCCCCAAAGCCCACTGGCCCAGCAGCCTCATCCGACCCCCTAGCAGTCCTAAAACATGATGTGGCTGCTGAACTTCCTGATGATGTCCAGGTCTATCTGCGTTATGTCCCTGGAGGAGACCAGGGGGTCCTCCTTCATTTCCTGTGGGAAAACCGGGGAGGAGGAGCAGGTGTGAGGGACACAGACCCGACCTGTCACGAGGTGCCGTGCTGGGCAGGGAGCCCTGGGGCCACCATGGGAGTGTGTCCTGCCGAAACTCCTTCCTTCCTCTGGGAGGGCAGGGAAGGTGGGAGTGCCCACCATGCCCATGGGACCTGTGTGACGGCCTGTGCCCAGCTGTTGTAGGCGGGGAGGTGACTGAGTGTCACCCTGGGTGGGAGGGGATAGGGGTTCAGCCAAGGTGGGAGAGGACATGGCGGTGTTGTGCCCAAGATTGTGAATCCGAGAAACCACTAAGGAACTGATACCAATGCAAACACACAAGGGTTGATTTCCAAACTCGAGCTTGTGTCCAAGTACACCCAACACAGCGGAGCAGGGACTTGGACCCCGAGGTGTGTTTTAGCTTAATTTTAAGGGCTTGTCCCAGGGTCCTCCAGAAGGGCTTCATCAATTCCTCAATTTATGTTTACATTTTGATTTGGGGCCTTCAAGGGTATTGAGCTCTGCTCTCATTCTAATAGGTGCTTCCAGCCCATGGCATGGGCTCAGTTTGATTCTATTGTGGGGCTTTCTAGGACATTAAGCTGTAAACTTTGGTTTTTTTCCTGTAACTGAAATAATGTAAATTTCAGCTCTTCTTCACAGGGGCCTGGGATGGCTGGACTTGTTCGAACACTGAACTTAAAGTAGAAAGGCCTTCATTTCAAAGGCCTCTTTGCATTTTGTCCCATCCTATCTAGCTCTTTCCCCCTTCCCTGGAGCTCCTAAGAGAGCAATTGCAAATGACCTCAGCTTGGCAGCGTGTGTTGGGGGACAGGACCAGGGATTTGGGATCAGGAAGAACTGGCTCGTGGGCGTCCCAGCTGTGCACCGGGATTCCATGCTGCAGACTCTTATTCCCTAAGGCTATCTTGACAACTGACTTTGTACATAGAAAAGCTCTCCTTTATCTTTAAAAGATGAGGAGCGAGTCAAAGTGTTTTTACTCTGCCCATCTGATTGCTCAGATTCCACTCTGAGACATATTTCCTGTTAATAAGGATAATTTACTATCCATAATACTATGGTTAAAATATTCTGACACAAGTAATTCAGAAGGATGAGGGTTTCTCATCTCTTTCTTCACAGCTCAGTCACTCATCAGGAAATGCATCTGTATGGATTTGGAAATAATTGAGAGACATTAGTACCAATGGTCCTATTATTATGTGAAGGATTCTTCCCTGAGATTCTTCCCCTGTTTCAACTGACACTGAAACACTGTGAACTCTTTGGAAGACAAATGTCAAGGAAATAAATGTTATGCATTGCTAATTTAAATGCAGTTGCAATATGGTGCCTATTATATTAGAAGTATTTTATCTGATTTTTGCATTTATTATCCTTTCTTGCTTTTCAGGTTGAGGAGGCATTATACGTCTTCATAAGTGTTGTTATTTCCTTCTGATATAAAATTATTACTTTGTTCCCACTGAAGGAACTCTATAAGAATAAGGCAAAAGATAATTCAACAATTCTTAAAATGTCATCACACTTGGAGACTGATTCATTTAAGTCAATTTTCAAAATAAATCTTATTTATTAGGAAAAAAACAAAGATTTATAGTGAAATTGAGAAGATAGTACAGAGCATTCGCATTCACTTGCACTCAGTTTCTCCAATTATTGATATCTTATATTAGTACAGTACAAATATTAGATAATGAATCAAGAGTAAAAAATTCGCAATAACCAAAGACCATACTTTATTCAGATTTCCTTAGTTTTTGCTAAGTTACCATCCCTCATATCACATTCCAGTTGTCCTCCTGTTTTCTTAGGCTTCTCTGGATTGTGACAGTCTTTCAGGCTTTCCTTGTTGTTCTTGAACTGGAACACTTTGAGAAGTAGAGTATTTTGTAAAATTTCCCTCAGTTGGGATATGTCTTTCGTTTATCTCATGACTGAACTGTTTTTGTGGATTATATACAGAGATATACTGCCATTTTCATTATATCATATAAAGGATAGATACTATCAACATGATTTATCAGTCTTGGTATCGATCTGATCATCTTGCTGAGGTAGTGTTTGTCAGCTTTCTCCGTAGTAAACTGATTCTTTATTATTATTGTTATTAATTATTATTATTGTATTATCAATATTATTTTAAGTTTTTCATATTATATTTTCTAGGAGGAAGTTACTGTGTGTATTACGGAAATAAGAGTGGGAAGGTATGCTCATGAACTTGACAGTGAAATGTATGCACAAATTGTTTGAAATTCTTCTACATGGGATATTTTTCTTCCTTCTGAGTTTTTTGTTTGTTTCTTTTTCAAAGATGTTTTCTATTTATTTGAGAGAGAGAGGAGAGAAAAAGCATGAGCGAGAGGAGCAGTGGGAGAGGGAGAAGCAGGATCCCTGCTAAACAGGTAGCCTGCCTTGGGACCTGGATCATGATCTGAGCCTAAGGCAGGAGCTTAACTGACTGAGCCACCCAGGTGCCACTCTTTCTTTTTTTCTTTCTTTTTTAATAATAAATTTATTTTTTTATTGGTGTTCAGTTTGCCATCATACAGAAGAACACCAAGTGCTCATCACCCATTCACCCCCACCGCCTGCCCTCCTCCCCTTCCATTACCCCTAGTTCATTTCCCTGAGTTAGGAGTCTATGTTCTGTCTCCCTTTCTGATATTTCTCACACATTTCTACTCCCTTCCCTTATATTTCCTTTCACTACTACCTATATTCCCCAAACGAATGAGAACATACAATATTTGTCCTTCTCCGATTGACTTACTTCACTTAGCAAAATACCTTCCAGTTCCATCCACGTTGAAGCAAATGGTGGGTATTTGTCATTTCTGATGGCTGAGCAAGGCCCACCTTTTCTCTCTCTTCATCTTCTGAGTCTCCTATGATATGAATGTTATTGTTTTAATAAGTGGCTGACTTCCCTACGTCTGCCTCTGTGGTCCATAGCCTTTCTTGTTTTTAAGGTTTCCACTTGGGACTGCATCTCAGTTATAGCATTTTTAACAATGGCCTGACTAGATTTTACTTCTTTTATTTCTACAGTAAGGGATTCTCTAGTTTTCTTCTGTGTTCTTTTTCCAGTCCAGCTGCTATCTTTATAATCATAGTTTTAAACTGTAGTTAGATATCATATATGTGTATTGATGGACTTCCTGGTGTGAGTACTACCTCATGTTATTTTATGGAGGTGAATTTCTCCATCTCATTACTTTTTCCAGAAAAGAAAATGAGAAGAAAAAGAAAACCAAGAAAAACAATAACAACTGCCCTCTAAAAAAAACCACCAAATTATTTTGGCCTGCTTGTTAAAAGATTCTAAATCCCAAAATATGAAACACAATTAAAGTACCATGAAAGTAAAAATAAGAAATATATAAGGTACATACATAAAAATTAAATAAGGCAATTAATAAAAAAGAATCAATGAAAATAAAGCACAAAGTACAAAGGAAGCTAGACCCTACTTTCCAGGCAGAGCTGAAGCTCTGCAGCCTCAGTGGTCCAACAACTTGGTGGCAGTGAGTGGTCTGTGCCAGGTCTGGGGATGGGCTGTGGCGCTGATTATCAGGTGCACATCTGCCTGGTAGATGGAACTGAGGGGTGAGAGGCGGGTTGGGCGTCAGCGCCTCTGGAGTCTAGCAGGAGGCGCTCTGCTGCTCCCTGAGACCTGACCCTGATGGGCGGGATGCGGGAGGGGTCTCTGGGTCCTCTGGCTCTGGGGGTGAGCATACTGCCCCCCAGTCTGCAGGGGCCTCCACAGAAGAGCCCCCAAGCCCCCGGGTCTCCGCTGCTTCTCTCAGAACCCTGTGTTCACTCTACCTGCGTCTGAGCATCTTTTGTTTTTGTTTTTTTATCTCAGACTGTTGTGCCCAAGATTGCGAATCCGAGAAACCACCGAGACGCCGACAGCGATGAAAACACACGAGGGTTTACTTACAAGCTCGAGCTTGTGTCCAATTATACCCGACAGAGCGGAGCAGGGAGTTGGACCCCGAAGTAGGTTTTAGCTTAGTTTTAAGGGCTGGTCTCTTGGACCTCCAGAAGGGCTGGAGCAATTCCTCAATTTCTGTTTACATTTTGATATGGGGCCTTCAAGGGATTGAGCTCTCTTCCCATTCTAATAGGGACTTCCTGCCCTTGGCCTGGGCTCAGTTTTGATTCTATTGTGGGGCTTTCTAGGTCATTAAGCTATAAACTTTTGTTTTTTTTTCCTGTAACTGAAGTAATGTAAAATTCAGCTCTTCTTCACAGGAGCCTGGGATGGCTGGGCGTGTGCTAACACTGAATTTAAATTGGAATGGCCTTAATTTTCTAGGCCTCCATGTGCCCTGTCCCATCCTATCTAGATCCTTCCCCCTTCCCCAGAGCTCCTAAGAGAGCCATTGCAAATGACCTCAGCATGGCATCCTGTGTTGGGGGACAGGACCAGGGATTTGGGATCAGGAAGACCTGGAGCACGAGCGTCCTAGCTGTGCAGCGGGGTTCGATGCTGCAGACTCTTATTCCCTAAGGCTATCTTGACAACTGTCTTTCTACATAGAAAACCTCTCTTTTGTCTTTAAAAGATGAGGAGCGAGTTAAAGCATTTTTTCTCAGCGCATCTCATTGCTGAGATTCCAATCTGAGACGTATTTCCTGTTAATAAGGATAATTTACTACTATCCGTAGTACTATGGTTAAAATATTCTGACACAAGTAATTCAGAGGGATGAGGGTTTCTCATCTCTTTCTTCACAGTTCAGTCACTCATCAGGAAATGCATCTTTATGGATTTGGAATGAACTGAGAGACATTAGTACCAATGGTCCTATTATTATGTGAAGGATTCATCCCTGAGATTCTTCCCCTATTTCAACTGACACTGAAACACTGTGAACTCTTTAGAAGTCAAATGTCAAGGAAATAAATGTTATGCATTGCTAAATTTAAATGCACTTGCTATATGGTGTCTATTATAATAGAAGTATTTTTATCTGATTTTTGTTATTTATTATCCGTTCCTGCTTTTCAGGTTGAGGAGGCATTATACGTGTTCATAAGTGTTTTTCTTTCCTTCTGATATAAAATTATTACTTTGTTCCCATCAAAGGAACTCTTTAAGAATAAGGCAAAAGTTAATTCAACTATTCTTAAAATGTCTTCACACTTGGAGCCTGATTCATTTAAGTTAATTTTCAAAATAAATCTTATTTATTAGGAAAAAAACAAAGATTTATAGGGAAATTGAGAAGATAGTACAGTGCATTCACATGCACTTGCACTCAATTTCTCCAATTATTGATATCTTATATTAGTACGGTACAAAGATTAGCTAATGAATCAATATTAAAATAGTCACATTAACCAAAGACCATATTATGTTCAGATTTCCTTAGGTTTTGCTAAGTTACCAACCCTCATATCACATTCCGTTTATCCTCCTGTTTTCTTAGGCTTCTCTGGATTGTGACAGTCTTTCAGCCTTTCCTTGTTTTTGTTGAACTGGAACACTCTGAGAAGTAGAGTATTTTGAAAATTTCCTTCAGTTGGGACATGTCTGTTGTTTATCTCATGATTGAACTGTTTTTGTGGATTATATACAGAGATATACTGCCATTTTCATTATATCATATAAAGGATAGATACTATCAACATGATTTATCAGTCTTGGTATCGATCTGATCATCTTGCTGAGGTAGTGTTTGTCAGCTTTCTCCATAGTAAACTGATTCATTATTGTTATTATTATTATTATTATATTATCATTATTATTTTAGGTTTTTCTAAATATATTTTGTAGAGAAAAGTTACTTTGTGTATTGCACACTTAAGAGTGGGAAGCTATGCTCATGAACTTGTGGGTGGAATGTCTGCACAAATTGTTTGAAATTCTTCTACATGGGAGATTTCTCTTCCTTCTGGGTTTGTTTGTTTCTTTTTCAAAGATGTTATTTATTTATAGGAGAGAGAGAGGAGAAAAACATGAGTGATAGGGGCAGAGGGAGAGGGAGAAGCAGGTTCCCTGCTGAACAGGGAGCCTGCCTTGGGACCTGGATCATGATCTGTGCCTAAGTCAGAAGCATAACTGAGTCACCCATGTGCCATTCTTTCTTTCTTTCTTTCTTTTTTTTAAATAATAAATTTATTTTTTATTGGTGTTCAGTTTGCCAAATCAGAATAACACCCAGTGCTCATCCCGTCTAGTGTCCCCCTCAGTTCCCGTCACCCATTTACCCTCAACCCTGCCCTCCTCCCCTTCAGTCACCCCTAGTTCAATTCCAAGTTAGGAGTCTTTATGTTCTGCCTCCCTTTCTGATATTTCCAACATATTTCTACTCCCTTCTCTTATATTCCCTTTCACTATTACCTATATTCCCAAATGAATGAGAACATACAATGTTTGTCCTTCTCCGATTGTCCTACTTCACTCAGCATAATACCTTCCAGTTCCATCCACCTTGAAGCAAATGGTGGGTATTTGTCATTTCTGATGGCTGAGTAAGACCCACCATTTCTCTCTCTTCATCTTCCGAGTCTCCTATGATATGAATGTTATTGTTTTAATAAGTGGCTAACTTCCCTATGTCTGCCTCTGTGGTCCATAACCTTTCTTGTTTTTAAGGCTTCCAGTTGGGACTGCATCTCAGTTATACCATTTTTAACTTTGGACTGACTTGATTTTAGTTCTTTTATTACTACAGTAAGGGATTCTCTAGTTTTCTTCTGTGCTCTTTTTCCAGCCCAGCTGCTAACTTTATAATCATTGTTTTAAACTGTATTTAGATACCATATATGTTTATTGATGAACTTCCTGGCTGTGAGTACTACCTCATGTTATTTTATGATGGAGAATTTCTCCATCTCATTATTTTTTCCAGAAAAGAAAGAAGGAAGAAAAAGAAAACCAAGAAAAACAATAACAACTGCCCTCCAAAAAAAACACCAATTTATTTTGGCCTGCTTGTTAAAAGATTCTAAATCCCAAAATATGAAACACAATTAAACTACCATAAAAGTAAAAATAAGAAATATATAAGGTACATACATAAAATTAAAATAAGGCAATTAATAAAAAAGAATCAAAGAAAATAATTGAAATTAGAGCAGAAACTACAAAGGAATAGACCCTACTTTCCAGGTAGAGCTGAAGCTCTGAAGCCTCTGTGGTCTAACAACTGGTGGCACCGAATGGTCTGTGTGGGGTCTGGGGATGGGCCTTGGCGCTGAATGTCAGGTGCACATCTGCCTGGGAGTTGCACCTGCGGGGGTCAGAGGCGGGGTGGGCGTCAGTGCCTCTGGGCTCCAGGGGGCGGCGCTGTGCAGCTCCCTGAGTCCTGAATCTGATGGGCGGGATGCCGGTGGGGACGCTGGGTCCTCTGGCTCTGAGGCTGAGCATCCCGCCCCCCAGTCTGCTGGGGCCTCCACAGAAGAGCCCCGAAGCCCCCGGGTCTCCGCTGCTTCTCTCAGAACCCTGTGTTCACTCTACCTGCGTCCGAGCTTCTTTTGTTTGTTTGTTTTTTTTTTTTTATCTCAGACTGTTGTGCCCAAGATTGCGAATCTGAGAAATCACCGAGAAGCCAACACCAATGCAAACACACGAGGGTTTATTTACAAGCTCGAACTTGTGTCCAAGTATACCCGACAGAGCGGAGCAGGGACTTGGACCCCGAGGTGGGTATTAGCTTATTTTTAAGGGCTGGTCTCGGGGAATTCCTGAAGGGCTGGTGTAATTCCTCAAGTTCTGTTTACATTTTGGTATGGGGCCGTCAAGGGCATTGAGATCTGTTCTAATAGGGGCTTCCTGCCCTTCGCCTGGGCTCAGTTTTTATTCTATTGTAGGGCTTGCTGTGTCCTGACAATGAGCATTCAGGAAAGAAATGATGGACGTGACTCCCTTCTCAGGAGCATCACAGAGAATAAATAATGAGACTGAACCAAAAGAGCACAAGACTTGTGCACTGAGCCATACCAGGCTCTGGGAGGCCATCCTGGGCTCGTGGGTTGGAACCCTCATCTTGTAAAAATGTCCGCAGTTCCTGAAGCACCCTCAATTACAATGTTATTCCTGTCAAATCATGGTGGCAGATCCTATAAATAGGGAAAAAAAAACCCATAACATCCATCTGCCCCGAAATATGACCCCGGACAGCAAATCAGTATTGGAGAAGCAGTGCAGATCCGGATGCAGCAGTTTCCTATTTCAAACGATGTCACAGAGACACAGGATAAAGCAGTGTTGTCCTCGAGACCCCGCCTGGCTCTGTCGGTTAAGCATTGGACTCCTGACCTCACCTCTGGTCCTGATCTCCTGGTTGTGAGTTCTAGCCCTGGGCTGGTCCATGAACGAGGCCTGACGCCTACTTAAACAAACCAGACCCACGAGGGTTGGTCCCAGCATAAGCTGGAGGAGCAGAACAGAGAGTCCAGAAGGAAACGTACTCTGATACAACTGATTTTTTAACTTAATTTAATTTAAACCCAATTAATTAACGTATAGAGTATTATACTTTCAGAGGAAGAATTCAGGGATTCACCAGCTGGAGATAACCACAGTGCTCGTGACATCACGTGCCCTCCTTCATGCCGGTCCCCTGTTAACCTCCCAATCCTGCTTCCAATGAACATCAGTTTGTTTCCTATCATTAAGAGTCTATATTTCCTGCATCTCTTTTCATCTTATTTGTTTTTCCTTCCCTTCACAGTTGTTATCTGCTTTGCTTCTTTAATTCCACTTATGAGTGACACCACACGGTCATTCTCTTTCCCGTCTGACTTATTTCACTTAACCTGATCCCTCTAGTTCTATCCACGTCATTGCAAATGGCAAGATTTCCTTCTCTTTGATAGTTGAGTACCATTCCTCTCTCTATGACCATCATCTATCTCCCATATTTTTTATCCATCATCTGCCAGAGGGCACCGAGGCTCCTCCCACCCTGTGGCTACTATGGACCCGGATCCTGTGGACATCGGGACATGCAGGTGTCCCGATTCTCACTGCATCTGTATCTTTGGAGTGAGCTCAGGCCATTCACCTGCTGGTCGCAAGGAGGCTCTATTTGTAACTCCTGAGGAGCCTCCACACTGTTTCCAGGGCGGCTGCACCAACCAGCCCACAGTCCCGCTGACAGTGGAAGAGGGTTGAGTGAGTTTTGCAGGACGTGGTAAAAGTCTGGTCCACATTTCATTTCGCATTCTTTTTTTTTTTTAATGTTTATTTATTTATGATAGTCACAGAGAGAGAAAGAGAGAGAGGCAGAGACACAGACAGAGGGAGAAGCAGGCTCCATGCACCGGAAGCCCGATGTGGGATTCGATCCTGGGTCTCCAGGATCGCGCCCTGGGCCAAAGGCAGGCGCCAAACCGCTGCGCCACACAGGGATCCCTCATTTCGCATTCTGTGGGCTCCAATTCCGTGTCCTTAAGTATTTCTGGGGAAGCCGGGTGTTGGGCTCTATTTAAGTGAGACGTTTCTGAAACTAACAGGCCACAGCTGGAGCCTGGAAGGAGGCAGGTGTGGCCCCTGGAGTGCCCGCTGCCTCCTGCAGCGCCTGAGCATCCCACACGGGGCGCCGGAGCCCAGGCCCCACCCAGGGGGCATGAATGTGCAATACGCCTCCTCTGCCTGCACTGACAGGAGCCAGCCTGTGCTGGGGAGGCCTGAGGAGGACGTGGGGACGCGTCCATGCTGATGAGCCGAGCTTCAGGAAATTGTGGGCTCACATCCACACTGAAAGGAGCCCCTGGGCCGCCTCAGGACCCAGGGGTTGTCTTCAGGAAGATGTGGGCCCGCATCAACACTGACAGGAGCACCTGGGCAACCTCAGGACATAAGTTGAGGCTTCTGGAAGCTGGGGGCCGCATTCACGGTGACAGGAGCCCCTGCCTCCTCAGAACCCTCGGTGACAATTTGGGAGGACGTTGGGTGACATCGACACAACAGGATGCTTATTTCCTTAGGACCCGGTGTTGACTTGGGGAAATATGGGATGCGTCCATGCAGACAGAAGACCCCCGCCTTGTCAGGGCCTCTGGTGAAGCCTAAGAAAAATGTGGGTGCCTCATCCACACTGACAGGATTCTCCAGCCTCCTCAGGACCCACTGTGAAGGTTTGGGAAGATTTGGGGCCACATGTATGCTGACAGGAGCCCCAGCCTCCTCAGGTCTTATGGTGAGGCTTGAGGAAAATGTGGGTCACCTCAACACTGACAGGAACCCCGTCCTCCTCAGGACCTGCACTAAAGCTTCAGGAAATATGGGGCTGCGTCTATGCTGACAGGAGCCCACAGCCTCCTCAGGATCCGCGGTGAGTTTTCAGGGGACGTGGGGCCATGTCCAGGCTGACAGGAGCCCCCGGCCACCTGAGGACCTTCTGTGAGTCTTCCAGAGGATGTGAGGCATAGTCCACAGTGACAGGAGACCCGCCATCCTCAGGACCCGCTGACTATCACTCAGGAACACGTGGGGCCATGTCCACACTCACAGGAGCCCTGCTTCCTCAGGACCCCCTGGAGGACTTTGGAGGCGCTGTTGGGGGCCTCGTCCACATCAGAAGTGACTACTCAGAACCACAGGGTATGTGAATGGGTAGAATGAATGATAGGATCAGGGGAGGGGTGTCAGTTGGTGGTTAGGCTTAGGTTAGATGTTAGATATTTGTGATTAAGCTTATGGTTACGGATTAGAGGTTAGGGTGAGGGATAAGGGTAAGGGTCAGTGGTTAGGAGTTAGGATGGGGGTTAGGGATAAGGGAATGAGGTTAGGGTTAGTGACAGTATTTAGAGTTAGGATTAGGGTTTAGGCTTTATGGATAGGGCAGGAGGTTTGGAGGTGGGGTTAGGGTTATGGTTGCAGTTAGGGTTGGGCTTAGGTTTGCAGTTAGGGTGAGGTGTTAGGGTGTGAGTTAGGGTTAGGGGTAAGGGTTAGGGGTTAGGGTAAAATTTAGGGCTAGGTTTAGGGTTAGGGCGAGGGTTAGGTTTAGGATAGGGGTTAGGGCTAGGGTTATGATTAGTGTTTAGTTAGGGTTTAGGGTCAGGTCAGGGTCAGGGTATGGTTTTGGAAAAGGGTAAGGGATAGGTATAGGGAGTGGTTTAGGAGTTAGTTTTAGGGTACAGGTTAGAGTACAGTTTGGGGTATGAGATAGGATTAGTATTAGAGGGTTAGGGTTAGGGTACAGATTAAGGTTAGGATAGGATTTGAGTACATTAAGTTAAGGTTAGGGTTAGAGGTTAGGGTTAGATTTAAGGTAGGGGTCACGGTTAAGGGTTTAGAATAGGTTTAGGATTTAGGGTGAGGGTTGGCAGGAAGGTTCAGTGAATGTGTTTTGGTCTTGGGGTTTGTGTTTGGTTTTCGATTAGTGATGGGTCTTGTTTAAGGGTTAGGTTAACATTAGGCTTAAGTGTAGGGTTACAGTTATGTCTGTATATGGTTAGAGTTTCTGTCTTGGCATGTGCCTGCACTGGGACTCCTAATATCTTGGGCAGTTTAGTTTTATGCACTCTATTTAGGTTTGGGGTTCAAAGATAGCCTGACTCCACCAAGTCAGTGGCCTCCCCAGAGAATCAAAATCCAGGCTTCTGCTGGGGTCAGAATAGACATGGCAGGCTTCTCCCGAGCTGAGCTAAGGAGGGGATTTGTGGCTCCTAGGACTCTTTATTTGGAGTTACATTTGCCTTTATGATTTTATCTTTTGTGCGCACATGTTTCCTCTATACTACCAATTATTATTTTTAAGTTTTATTGAATTCCTGTTTGTGAACACGGTATGATATAGTTTCAGGTTTACCACATAGTGGTTAGACCCTTGGATACAACGCCTGGTACTTGTCACAGGTGCCCTCCACTGTCCCTATCCCCTGACTCACCATCCCCCCCACCTTCCCCTGGTATTTATTAGTTTATTCTCTGTGGTTAAGAGTGTGTATCTTGGTTTGCTACTCTAAAAAATTCACATGTGAATGCAACTGTATGGTATTTGGTATCTGTCTTCTCTGACTGACTGAGTTCATTTAGCATAAATCCTTTCCACTCCTTCCACGTCATTGTAAATGGCTTCATTTCATCCCTTCTGATGACCCAGTGATGTCGCAGTGTGTATATTTACCACATCTTTCTGCCCATTCATCTGTCGATGGACATCTGGGCTGTATCCACAGTTTGGTTGTTGTTGTAATGCTGCTACAAACACTGGGCTGTGTGTCCCTCCTCGAATCTACTAAAGTACTTTTGTATCCTCGGGGTAAATATCTAGCTCTGCAATTTTGGAATCATAGGGTAGCTCTATTTTTAACTTCTTTTTTTTTTAATTTTTTTTATGATAGTCACAGAGAGAGAGGCAGAGACACAGGCAGAGGGAGAAGCAGGCTCCATGCACCGGGAGCCCAAAGTGGGATTCGATCCCAGGTCTCCAGGATCACGCCCTGGGCCAAAGACAGGCACCAAACCACTGCACCTCCCAGGGATCCCCCTTTTTTTTTTAACTTCTCGAGGACCCTCCATACTGTTTTCCACAGTGACTACATCTGTTCGCATGCCCACCAGGAGTGTAAGGGGGCTACCCTTTCTCCATTGCCTCACCAACACCTGTTGTTTCTTGTGTTGTTAATTTTAGCCATTATGACAGCTCTCAGGTGACATATCATTGTGGTTTTGGTTTGCATTTCCCTGATGATGGGTGACGCTTTGTGCCTTTCCATGTGTCTGGTGCCATCTGGCTGTCTTGTCAGAAACAAAGTCCATTCATTTTTCTGCCCATCTCCAGTTGCATAATTTGTTTTTAGGATCTTGAGATTAATATTTCCTTTATGTGTTTTGCATACTAACTCTTTATTGGATGTGTTGTTTACCAATATCTCCTTTCATTTTGTATGTTGCCTTTTAGCTTTGGTTGTTTCCTTCACTTTGTGGAAGCTTTTCATTTTGATGAAGTCCCAATAGCATTTTTGCTTTTGTTCCCTCACCTCAGTGGCATATCTAGAAAGAAAATTCATTGTCCAATGTTGAAGACTTTGCTGCCTATCTTTTCTTCTTTGATTGGTTTCAGGTCTCACATTTAGGTCTTTCATCCATTTTGAATTTATTTTTTATATATATGGTGTAAGAAAGTGGTCCAGTTTGATTCTTCTGCATGTGGCTGCCTGGTTTTCCCAACACCATTTGTTCTTATCCTGGGGTCAGGGTTAGGGTTGGTTGAAGAGACTTGTCTTTGTGCCTTGGATATTCCCTCCTGCCTTGTTGTCGATTAATGGATCATAGAGTTACAGGTTTGTATCTTGTTTCGGCTTTCCATTCAATTCTACTGATCTAAGCATCTCCTGTTGGGAGATTCTTCATTGCTGATTCATTTCGTTGCTGGTTATCTGTGTGTTCAAGTTTCTTATTTCTTCCTTTATCATTTTTGCTATGTTATATATTTCCAGGAATTGATCTATTTCTTCCAGGTTCTTGGTTGCTGGCATATAATTTTTCATAATGTTCTCTTATAATCGTTTGTATTTCTCTAGTGTTGGTTGTTATTTCTCTTTTTTCATTTGTGATTTTACTTGGGTCCTTTCACATCTTTGTATCTGTTCTCTTTTTTAAAGATTTTATTTATGTATTCATGCGAGACACAGAGAGGCAGAGGTATAGGCAGAGGGAAATGAGACTCCATATGGGGAGCCTGATGTGGGAGTTGATCCCCCAGGACCCCGGGATCATGCCCTGAGCCAAATCAGATGCCTCAACCATTGAGGCACCCAGGTGCCTTGCTGATTCAATTCCTTTGCTAGTTATGGGTCTGTTTATATTTTCTATTTCTTCGTATTTCAGTTTTGCTCATTTGCACATTTCTAGGGATTTGTCCATTTCTTCCAGGTCTTACAGTTTGTTAGCGTATAATCTTTCATAGTATTCCCTTATAATTGTCTTATTTTTCTGGTGTTGATTGTGATCTCTCTTCTCTCATTTGTGATTTTTATTTATTTAGGTCTTTTCTCTTTTCTTGTTGATAAGGCTGGATAGGGCTTGATCTATTTTATTATTTATTTTGAAGAACCAGCTCTTAGTTCTGTTTTTCCATTCTACTGTTTTGTTGTTACTGTATTGTTTATTTCTGCTGTCATCTTAAATTTTTCCCTTATTCTGTAGCCTTTAGGCTTTGTTTGCTATTCCTTTTTCAGCTCCTTCAGGTGTAGGGTTAGGTTGTGTATTGGAGGCTTCTTGTTTCTTGAGCTAGGCCTGTATTGGTATGTACTTCCCTCTTAGGACTGCCTTTGGTACATCCCAGAGGTTTGGAGAAACATGTTTTCATTTTCATTTGTTTTAAATTTCCTCTTTAATTTTCTGGTTGCTCCATTCATTCTCTAGTAGGATGATCATAAACTCCAAGTACTTTTGGTCTGTCCAATTTTTTTCTTACTGTCGACTTCCAGTTTCATAGCGCCTTGGTCCAAAAATGTACATGGTGTGATATCAACCTTCTTGTACCAGTTGTACCTGTTGAGGGCTAATTTGTGGGCCCTGATATGATCTGTTCTGGAGAATGTCCCATATGCAATTGAACGGAATGTGTATTCTGCTTTCGGATCTAATATTCTAACTATATCTGTTGAGTCCCTGTCGTCCAGTGTGTCAAGGCTATTGTTCCCTTGTTGTTTTTCTGTATAGACGATCGGTCCATTGCCATAAGTGGGTGTTGAAATCCTCTGTCAGGATATTATTATCAGTGAGTTCCTGTACGTTTGTTGCTAATTGGTTTCTATATTTAGGTACTCCCATGTTGGCAGCATAAATATTTAGTTGTTTGATCTTGATAGAGAGTCTTTTTAATTATGAAATAATGCCCTTCTCCATCTCTTCTTACAGTATTTGTTCTTTCTTGTTTGAAATTTAAATATTTTATTTATTTATTCATGAGAGATACACAGAGGAGCAGAGGAAGAAACATAGCAGAGTGAGAGGCAGGCTCCCTAAGGGGAGGCAGATGTGGGACTCGATCCTGGGATCCCAGGATCACCCCCTGATCTGAAGGCAGATGCTCAAACACTGAACCACCAGGTGTCCCCCTGGTTTGGTCTCAAATCTCGTTTCTCTGATATAAGTATGTGTCCTCCAGCTTTCTTTTGATATCCATTAGTGTGGTAGATGATTTTCCCTCTCCTGACTATCAATCTGCTGGTGTCTATAGGTCTAAGGTGAGCATATTGTAGGCAGCATACAGATGGATCTTGTTTTTTTAATAACAATTTTATTTATGAGAGAGAGAGAGAGAGACAGAGAGGCAGAAAATTAGGCAGAGAGAGAAGCAGACTCCCCACCAGGAGCCCAATATGGGACTCAATCCCAGACTACAGGATCACAGCCTGGGTCAAAGGCAGATCCTCAACCCCTGAGCCACCCAGGCATCCCGGATCCTGTGTTTAAGCCACTCTGATACGCTATATCTTTTGATTGGAACATTTAGTCTATCGGCATTCAGAGTGATTATTCAAAGATATGAACTTGTGCCTTTGTGTTACAGGAGGAGTTGCAGTTTCTGGTGACGTTCTCTGGTCCTTTCTAGAATTTGTTGCTTTTGGTCTCTTTTTTCCTCCCACTTGAAGTGTCCCTCTTAAAATTCCTTACTGGACTGGTTAAGTGGTCACTGGTTAAGTGAACTCCTTTATATTTTGCCTGTCTGGGAATTCATGATCTCTCTTTCTCTCCTGAATGACACCCTTGCTGAAGGAAGAATTCATACAAATTGGACTCCAATAAAAAGAAATTTAAAAACATAAAATAAATTTTTGGTCTTATGATTGAGGAAAATGGCATTTAGGAGGAAAACCAGAAGCTAAGAGAGAGGAGGACAGATTTCACCCTCTGTAGCCTTCACAGGGACATGATGTCCTTTCCAAGGAGGGGCCTCCCTCCGTAGGATGCTTCCTGCCCCTCTGTGCTCCTTGTTGGAAACCAGCAGGCACATCTCTGTGCCTCTAGCACCTCTGCAGTCATGGTTTTTTGCATCTTCCATGTATCCTATTGGGGACCACAGCATCGTATATGTAACCATCCGGCTGCTGTTTGACAACATTGTGGGGATTCCGACTTTTGTTGGTTTTTTTTTTTAATTTTATTTATTTATGATAGTCACACAGAGAGATAGAGAGAGACAGAGAGAGGCAGAGACACAGGCAGAGAGAGAAGCAGGCTCCGTGCACCGGGAGCCCGACATGGGATCTGATCCCGCGTCTCCAGGATCGCGCCCTGGGTCAAAGGCAGGCGCTAAACCACTGCGCCACCCAGGGATCCCCTTTTGTTGGTTTTTGCTTGTGTGTGTGACTATCACATGCAGATATCACGTGCAGCTATCTGATCCTCTGGCTGGGTCACCCAAATGCCGAAATGGTTGGCACAACATCATTTCTGGTGCTGGTGCTGGGTAGATAGCTGGACTCTCCTTGCCGACTGGGGGCTCGCTCCTGCAGTGACTTTCTGCTGGAGAGTCAGCTGAGCTGGAAGGTCCGACTTGGCCAAATTCCTATATCCGGCAGGGGGTCCCACTGAGCGCCTGCTGTTTCTCTTCTCCCAGATGCCTCTCCAGCAGGGAGCCAGACCTCAGCGCCGCCCTGGGGGGAGATCCTGAGGAGGTAGCTGCCCATGGCGGGGAGCCCTGTTGCTGCCTGTGTGTGGGAGTCGAGTTGGGATCTGGGCTGGGGTTCTTGGTCCCCTGTGCTGCCAGGCCTTCTGGCGAGCCCCATGCTCACCCAGCCCCTACTCACTAGGGAGAGGAGGGTGCCCTCCACATGCTGGTATGAGAGATCCAGCACCACAAGGTGTGCAGGCTGAGTCCACCTGGTGAGGGTGGCCCAGGTTCGTGAGCTGCAAGTGTGGGACCCAGGAAAGTTAACAAAAATCCCCTACCCCTGGACAAGCAGAGCAGGACTGATTCCATTTTGTGCTACACCCGCCTCCTCCCCTATGACCCTCACATGAGCTGCTTTTTGCTTAAGGCGCTGCCACACCCTAGTCAGGCCGCTGGGCACACCCTATTCTGAAATTGTAACCCTCCCTGCTTTGTGCCTCCCAAAACTGTGCGACGATTCTGACCAAAGTAATAGGCCAGCTCAAGTGGATACTATTTGGTAAGGTGTAATTCAATTGGCCACCTGCGTGTGGACCGGCATGACTGTGCAACTTTCTGCGTATTCCATGGGCCACTGGCCCCTATAAAGCTGCTATGCCTCTTATTCTCGGGATCCACGTCCCTGCTCCACTGTGTTGGGTGCAATTACACCCAAGCTTCAGCTTGTAAAGAAACCCTCGGGAGTTTCCATCGGTGTGGGCTCCTTGGTGGTTTCCCTGATTTACAATCTTGGGCACAACACCAGGGCCTGGTGTCCTGACATCCCTTCCGGGGCCACGCTGACCACCCCACAGGCCCTCTGTGCCCCAGGCACACAGGCATGGGGAAGCGGGGAGGGGAATAAGTGCCCCGGAACTCGGCCATCCTCATTCATCAGGACAGAGGGTGCACAGACCTCCTGGTCGCTGTGCACAGACCCTGGTGACCTGAAGCTCCCTGGCTGTCACTCTGTCCCAGCCCCCCCTGGCCCGGGGGACACAGCCTGAGTCCAAGCAAAGTCTGTGGGGTCCTGACCCTGGCGTCTGGCTGCCCCTGGATGGCATGTGGGGACATCAGCTCTGTGTACCTGGTGGCGCCCCTGCGGGGGCTGTTTGGGGCCTGGATTGTGCCCCTTCCTCCTCTCTGGGTGTCTCTCCACACCCCATGCACAGAGTTCTGGGAGACACAGAAACGGGCTGGCTGTGCATTTTCGCACAACACTTTATTGACTTTCTACAGCAAAGGGGCTCAGAGCCTAATACGTGCCTTCCCCTGGGGAGGGAGACCTTTCTGTCCTTTAGGGGAGGGCAATAATCACAAGGTGTGGAGGGGCGGGTGCTAGAGTCCACATTGTGGGAACATGTGTGGACTCCAGGTGGGGGCGTGTGTCCTGAGATTTCATCCTGAGTGACTGTTCTGAGGACAGCAGAGATGACCTGGACCTGCAGCTCATGGGCTCCTGTCCTGGGACCCACAGGGCAGATGGACACCTGCCTTGGGCCCTCTGGGGCCCCAATACCTAGAAGAGCCTGCCTCCTGGTGTGGGGTTGGGTGGGGCCAACCGGCCTATCCATCCACTCCCCACCCTGGGGTGTCCCGGGATCCCCCGGCCTGCCCTAGGTTAGTGACCTGGATCTGTGGGGCATTCCCAGGGCCAAGGAGGCCACATCCACCTGTGAGAGGGCTCGCTCAGCCTGGGGCCAGAATCCAGGGCTGGCCAGGACCATGGGGACCTGGATCCCATTAGTCTTTGTTTTGGGCCTGGGTGGGGCTCAAATCACCTCAGCCCCCACAGAGCGTGGGGCCAGGTCAGCCCAGGTCCCTTTGGGTTAGGGGCTGGTGTCCTGTGCAGGGTGTGCCGCCCTCCAAGATGGACAGTGGGCGAGAGCAGGGCCCAATGTGTCCTCTGCACCACTCACCTACTCCCAGCCTTTCAGGGATCTCTGCCTTCCTTCCTCCCTGCAACCTCTGGGTTCTCTATGGGAGAATTGGGCTTCTGATGGGAGCAGGGTATCCAGAGAACCCCAGGGAGGCTGAGCATGTCCCACAGGAGGCAGATGCACTGGGTCCTTGCTGGGGGCGGATGGTGTGGGGGTGGATGTTGTGGGGTAGGGATATGATGGTGGTGGTATATTAGGAAGGTACAATATTAGCCTTGAATCAATATTAAAATATTCTCATTAACCAAAGACCATACTTTATTCAGATTTCCTTAGTTTTTGCTAAATTACCATCCCTCATATCCCATTCCATTTGTACTCATGTTTTCTTAGGCTCCTCTGGATTGTGACAGTCTTTCAGCCTTTCCTTGTTATCGTTGAACTGGAACACATTGAGAAGTAGAGTATTTTGTAAAATTTACCTCAGTTGGGAAATGTCTGTTTTTTATCTCATGATTAAACTGTTTTTGTGGATTATATACAGAGATATACTGCCATTTTCATTATATCATATAAAGGATAGATATTATCAACATGATTTATCAGTCTTCGTATCGATCTGATCATCTTGCTGAGGTCGTGTTTGTCAGCTTTCTCCATAGTAAAGTGATTCTTCTTCTTCTTCTTCTTCTTCTTCTTCTTCTTCTTCTTCTTCTTCTTCTTCTTCTTTTTCTTCTTCTTATTGTATCAATTTTGTATACTGATTTTCATATTATATTTTGTAGAAGGAAGTTACTATGTGTCTTCCAGAAATAAGAGTGGGAAGCTATGCTAATCAACTTGAGGGTGGAATGTCTGCACAACTTCTTTGAAATTCTTCTACATGGGAGATTTTTGTCCTTCTGGGTTTGTTTGTTTGTTTCTTTTTAAAGGTGTCATTAATTTATTTGAAAGAGAGAGGAGAGAATAACCAAGAGCGAGAGGGGCAGATGGAGAGGGAGAAGCAGGTTCCCTGCTGAACAGGGAGCCTGCCTTGGGACATGGATCATGATCTGAGCCTAAGGCAGAAGCTTAAGTGACTGAGCCACCCAGATGCCACTTTTTCTTTCTTTTTCTTTTTTTTAATAATAAATTTACTTTTTATTGGTGTTCAATTGCCCACATACAGAACAACACACAGTGCTCAGCCTGTCAGTACCCGTCATCCATTCACACCCACACCCACCCTCCTCCCCTTCCATCACCCCTAGTTCATTTCCCAGAGTTAGGAGTCTTTATGTTCTGTCTCCCTTTCTGATATTTCCCACACATTTCTTCTCCATTCCCTTATATTCCCTTTCACTCTTATTTATATTCCCCAAGTGAATGAGAACATACAATGTTTGTCCTTCTCCGATTGACTTACTTCACTCAGCATAATACCTTCCAGTTCCATCCACGTTGAATCAAATGGTGGGTATTTGTCATTTCTAATGTCTGAGCAAGTCCCACCTTTTCTATCTCTTCATCTTCTGTGTCTCCCATGATATGAATATTATTGTTTTAATAAGTGGCTGACTTCCCTACGTCTGTCTTGTGGTCCATAACCTTTCTTGTTTTGAAGGCTTCCACTTGGCACTGCATCTCAGTTATAGCATTTTTAACATTGGCCTGACTAGATTTTAGTTCTTTTATTTCTACAGTAAAGGTTTCTCTAGTTCTCTTCTGTGCTCTTTTTCTAGCCCAGCTGCTGTCTTTATAATCATTGTTTTAAACTGTAGTTAGACATCATATATGTGTATTGATGAACTTCCTGGCTGTGAGTAGAACCTCATGTTATTTTATGGAGGTGAATTTCTCCATCTCATTATTTTTTCCAGAAAAGAAAGAAGGAAGAAAAAGAAAACCAAGAAAAACAATAACAACTGCCCTCCCCCCCCCAAAAAAAAACCCACCAGATTATTTTTGCCTGCTTGTTAAAGATTCTAAATCCCAAAGTAAGAAAAACAATTAAAGTACCATGAATGTAAAAATAAGACATATATACGGTACATACAGAAAAATTAAAATAAGGCAATTAATAAAAAAGAATCAAAGAAAATAAATGAAAATAAAGCACAAAGTACAAAGGAATCTAGTCCGTACTTTCTAGGCAGAGCTGAAGCTCTGCTGCCTCTGTGGTCCGACAACTTGCTGGCAGCGAATGGTCTGTGCAGGGTCTCGGAATGGGTCTTGGCACTGATTCTCAGGTGCACATCTGCCAGGGAGATGCACCTGTGGGGTCAGAGGCGGGGTGGGCATCAGCGTCTCTGGCCTCCAGTGGGCAGCACTGTGCTGCTCCCTGAGTCTCTGTGCTGATGGGCGGGATGCGGGTGGGGACCCTGGATCCTCTGGCTCTGGGGCTGAGTTTTCCGCCCCCCCACCTGTCTGCAGGGGCTTCGACAGAAGAGCCGCTAGGCCCCCAGGTCTCCGCTGCTTCTCTCAGAACCCTGCTTTTACTCTGCCTGCGTCCGAGCTTCTTTTGGTTTTGTTTTTTTTATATCAGACTGTTGTGCCCAAGATTGCGAATCCGAGAAACCACCGAGATGTCGACTCCGATGTAAACACACGAGGGTTTATTTACAAGCTTGAGCTTGTGTCCAAGTATACCCGACAGAGCGGAGCAGGGACTTGGACCCCGAGGTGGGTTTTAGCTTAGTTTTAAGGGCTGGTCTTGGGACCTCCAGGAGGGCTGGAGCAATTCCTCAAGTTCTGTTTACATTTTGATATGGGGCCTTCTAGGGCATTGAGCTCTGTTCTCATTCTAATAGGGGCTTCCTGCCCTTGAGCTGGACTCAGTTTTTTTTTTTTTTTTTAGATTTTTATTTATTTATGATAGTCACAGAGAGAGAGAGAGGCAGAGACACAGGCAGAGGGAGAAGCAGGCTCCATGCACCGGGAGCCCGACGTGGGATTCGATCCCGGGTCTCCAGGATTGCGCCCTGGGCCAAAGGGAGGCGCCAAACCGCTGCGCCACCCAGGGATCCCTGGACTCAGTTTTTATTCTATTGTGGGGCTTTCTAGGACATTAAGATGTGAACAGTAAAGGTTTCACAACTGGAAGGGGAACTCACACTGTCCCTATATGCTGAAGAGGTGGTACTAGAAACAGGAAACCTGAGAGCCTCCACCAAAACCTGTTAGAACTAAGGAGTGAGTTCAGTAAAGTCAGGGGACACAAACTGACCCTACAGCTCTATTTGTAACTTCCTGAGGAGCCTCCACACTGTTTCCAGGGCGGCTGCAGCAGCCCGCGGTCCCGCCCACAGTGGAAGAGGGTTGAGTGAGTTTTGCGGAACTTGGTAAAAGTCTGGTCCACATTTCGGTCTTGGGGTTTGTGTTTGTTTTTCGATTAGTGATAGGTCTTGTTTAAGGTTTAGGTTAACATTAGGCTTAAGTGTAGGGTTAGGCTTATGTCTGTGTATGGTTAGAGTTTGGGTCTTGGCATGTCCTGCACTGGGACTCCTAGCATCTTGGGCAGTTTAGTTTTATGCACTCTATTTAGGTTTTGGGTTCAAAGATAGCCTGACTCCACCAAGTCAGTGGCCTCCCCAGAGAATCAAAATCCAGGCTTTTACTTGGGTGAGAATAGGCATGGCAGTCTTCTCCTGAGCTGAGGTAAGGAGGGGTTTTGTGTCTCTAAATACTCTTTATTTGGATTTTCAGTTGACTTTTTGATTTTATCTCTATTGCGCACATTTTTCATCAATACTACCAATTATTATTTTAAAGTTTTACTTGAATTCCTGTTTGTAAACACAGTATGATATAGTTTCAGGTTTACCACATAGTGATTCAACCCTTGGATACAACGCCTGGTACTGGTCAGAGGTGACTTCCACAATCCCCATCCCCTGATTCACCTCCCCTCCCCACCTTCCTCTGGTATTTATTAGTTTATTCTGTGTGGTTAAGAGTGTGTATCTTGGTTTGCTTCTCTCATCTCTCCAGTTTGTTTGGTTTGCCAGTTTGTTTGGTTTCCTAAAATTCACATGTTAATGCAACTGTATGGTATGTGGTATCTGTCTTTCTCTGACTGACTGAGTTCATTTAGCATAAGTCTTTCCAATTCTCCCACGTCATTGGAAATGGCTTCATTTCATCCCTTCTGATGACCCAGTGATGTCGCAGTGAGTATATTTACCACATCATCTCTGCCCATTCATCTGTCGGTGGACATTTTAGCTGTATCCACAGATTGGCTGTTGTTGATAACGCTGCTACCAACACCGGGCTGCGTGTCCCTCTTTGAATCTAATAAACTACTTTTGTATCCTCAGGGTAAATACCTAGCTGTTTAATTTTGGAATCAGAGGGTAACTCTATTTTTAACTTCTTTTTTCAAAAATTTTTTATGATAGTCACAGAGAGAGGGGCAGAGACACAGGCAGAGGGAGAAGCAGGCTACATGGACAGGGAGCCCGATGTGGGATTCGATCCTGGGTCTCCAGGATCACGCCCTGGGCCAAAGGCAGGCACCAAACCGCTGCGCCACCCAGGGATCCCTTATTTTTAACTTCTCGAGGACCCTCCAGACTGTTTTCCACAGTGGCTGCACCTTTACTTAAGTATTCATGAGAGACACAGAGAGGCAGAGGGAAAATGAGGCTCTATGTGGGGAGCCTGATGTGGGACGTGATCCCCCAGGACCCCGGGATCATGACCTGAGCCACAGCAGATGCTCAACCACTGAGGCAGCCAGGTGCCTTGCTGATTCAATTCCTTTGCTATTTATGGGTCTGTTCACATTTTCTATTTCTTCCTATTTCAGTTTTGCTCATTTACACATTTCAAGGGATTTGTCCTTTTCCTCCATTTCTTCCAGTATGTTAGTGTATAAGCTTTCATAGTTTTCCCTTATAACGGTCTTATTTTTCTGGTGTTGATTGTGATCACTCTTCTCTCATTTGTGATTTTATTTATTTAGGTCTTTTCTCTTTTCTCGTTGATAAGGCTGGCTAGGGCTTGATCCATTTTATTAATTATTCTGAAGAACCAGCTCTTAGTTTTTTATTCCATTCTACTGTTTTTTTATTTCTGTATTGTTTATTTCTGCTCTTATCTTTATTTTTTCCCATCTTCTGTAGGCTTTAGGCTTTGTTTGCTATGCCTTTTCCATCTCCTTTAGCTGTAGGGTTAGATTGTGTATTAGAGACTTCTTGTTTCCTTTTTTTAAAAAACATTTTATTTACTTTTTATTTATTTATCGTAGTCACACAGAGAGAGAGGCAGAGACATAGGCAGAGGGAGAAGCAGGCTCCATGCACCGAGAGCCCGATGTGGGATTCAATCCCGGGTCTCCAGGATCGCGCCCTGAGCCAAAGGCAGGCGCTAAACTGCTGCATCACCCAGCGATCCCAGACTTCTTGTTTCCTGAGGTAAGCCTGTATTGCTATGTATTTCTCCCTTTGGACTGCCTTTGCTACATCCCAGAGGTTTGGAGAAACATGTTTTCATTTTCATTTGTTTTAAATTTCCTCTTTAATTTCCTGGTTGCTCCATTCATTCTCTAGTAGGATGTTCATAATCTCCACATATTTTTGGTCTGTCCAAATTTTTTCTTACTGTCAACTTCGAGTTTCATAGCGTTGTAGTCAAAAATATACAGGGTGTGATATCAACTTCTTGTACCTGTTGTACCTGTTGAGGGCTGATTTGTGGCCCATGATATGATCTGTGATGGAGAATGTCCCATGTGCACTTGAAAGGAATGTGTATTCTGCTTTAGGAAGAAATGTTCAGACTATATCTGTTGAGTCCCTGTCGTCCAGTGTGTCAAGGCTATTGTTCCCATGTTGATTTTTTGCATAGACGATCAGTCCATTGCCATAAGTGGGTGGGTTTTAAAATCCCCTGTCATTGTATTATTTTCAATACAGTCAGTTCCTGTACGTTTGTTGGTATTTGGTTTCCATATTTAGGTACTCCCATGTTGGCAGCATAAATATTTAGTTCTTTGATTGATATAGAGAGTCTTTTTAACTATGAAATAATGCCCTTCTTCATCACTTCTTACATTATTTGTTCTTTCTTTTTTGAGATTAAATATTTTATTTATTTATTCATGAGAGATACACAGAGAAGCAGAGGCAGAAACATAGGCAGATGGAGAGACAGGCTCCCCAAAGGGATGCCGATGTGGGACTCGATCCTGGGATCCCAGGAATACACCCTGAGCCGAAGGCAGATGCTCAACCACTGAGCCACCAGGTGTCCCCTAGGGTTTGGTTTCAAATCTAGTTTTTCTAATATAAGTATTGGTCCTCCAGCTTTCTTTTCATAACCATTAGCGTGATAGATGATTTTCCATCCCCTGACTTTCAATCTGCTGTTTTCTATAGGTCTAAGGTGAGCATCTAGTAGGCAGCATACCGACGGACTTGTTTTTTTAATAACGATTTTATTTTTGAGAGCATGAGAGAGAGAGAGAGAGAGAGAGAGACAGGCAGAAAATTAGGCCAAGAGTGAAGCAGGCTCCCCACCAGGAGCCCAATATGGGACTCGATCCCAGACTCTAGGATCACACCCTGAGTCAAAGGCAGAGGCTCAAACCCAGAGCCACCCAGGCATCCCGGATCCTGTTTTTTAAGGCACTCTGATACCCTATATCTTTTGATTGGAGCATTTAGCATCAGCATTCAGAGTGCTTATTCAAAGATATGAACTTTGTGCCTTTGTGTTACCGGTAGAGTTGGTGTTTCTGGTGACATACTCTGGTCCTTTCTAGTCTTTGTTGCTTTTGGTCTCTTTTTTCCCCCACTAGAATAGTTCTTCTGAAAATTCCTTACTGGACTGGTTTAGTGGTCATGAACTCCTTTATACTTTGCCTGTCTGGGAAAATCTTTCTCTCTATCCTGAATGATACCCTTGCTGAAGAAAGAATTCATACAAATTGGACTCCAATAAAAAGAAATTTAAAAACTTAAAACAAATTTTTGCTATTATGATTGAGGAAAATGGCATTTAGTAGGAAAAGCAGAAGCTGAAAGAGAGGAGGAAAATTTCACCATCCGTGGCCTTCACAGGGACCTGGTGTCCTTTCCTAGGAGGGCCCCCCACTCCAGAGGATGCTTCCTGCCCCTCTGCGCTCCTTTTTGGAACACAAGAGGCACATCTCCGTGCCTCCAGCACCTCTGCAGTCATGGTTTATAGCGTCTTCCAGGTATCCTATTGGGGACCACAGCATTGTGTATGTAACCATCCAGCTGCTGTTTGACAACATTGGGGGGATTCTGACTTTTGTTGGTTTTGGGGTGTTTGTGTGTCTATCACATGAAGCTATCACGTGTAGTTTTCGGATCATCTGGCTGGGTCACCCAAACGCCGAAATGGTTGGTACAACATCATTTCTGGTGCTGATGCTGGGTGGCTAGCTGGGCTCTCCAGGCCGACCCGGGGCTCGCTCCTGTCATGAATTTCAGCTGGAGGGTCAGCTGAGGTGGAAGGTCTGGCTGGGCCACATTCCCATGTCCAGCAGTGGGTCTCCCCAAGCGCCGCCTGCTTCTCTTCTCCCCGATGCCTCTCAGCAGGGAGCCAGACCTCGGGGCTGCCCTGGGGGGATCTCCAGAGGCGCTGGGTGCCCATTATGGGGAGCCTTGGGGAGCCTGTGTGTGGGAGTAGGGGTGGTGATGGGGCTGGGGTTCCTCAGTGCCCTGTGCTGCCTGGCCTTCAGGCCGAGCACCATGTTCACCCAGTCCCTACTCACTAGGGTGAGGAGGGGTGCCCTCTACACACTGGTGTGAGATATCCAGCACCACAAGGTGTGCACACTGAGTCCATTTGGTGAGGGTGGCCCAGGTGCGTGATCTGCAAGTGTGGGACCCAGGAAATATAACAAAAATCCCCTACCCCTGGACAAGTAGAGCAGGACTGATTCCATTTTGTGCTACACCCGCCACCTCCCCTATGACCCCCTCATGTCCTGCTTATGTCTTAAGGCGCTGCCCCAACCCAGTCAAGCTGCTGGGCACACCCTAATCAGAAATAGGCTCATAAAAATGTAACTCTGCTTTGTGCCCGCCAAAACTGCACGCCGATTCTGACCAAAGTAATAGGCCAGGTCAAGTGGATACTATAGGTTAAGGTATAATTCATTCGGCCACCTGCACGTGGACCGACACGACTGTGCAACTTTCTGTGTATCCCATGGGCCACTGGCCTGTATAAAGCTGCTACGCCTCTTAGTCTCAGGGTCCAAATCCCTGCTCCGCTGTGTTGGGTGCACTTGGACTCAAGCTCCAGCTTGTAAAGAAATCCTCGGAAGTTTGCATCGATGTCGGCTCATCGGTGGTTTCTTGGATTTGCAATCCTGGGCACAACACAAGGGCCTACTGTCCTGACATCCCTTCCAGGGTCACGCTGATGGCCCCACAGGCCCTCTGTTCCCCAGGCACACAGGCACAGAGATGCGGGGAGAGGAGGAAGTACCCCAGAAACCAGCCAGCCTCCGCCCCCTTGACAGAGGGAGCACAGACATCCCAGGTCCCTTTACAGAGACCCTGGTGACCTGAGGCTCCCTGGCCATCACTCTGTCCCAGGCCCTCCTGGCCCGGGGACACAGGCTGAGTCCCAGTATAGTTTGTGGGGTCCTGACCCTGGCATCTGGCCGCCCCTGGAAGGCACGTGGGGACGTCAGCTTGTGTGCCTTGCAGTGCCCATGCAGGGGCTGTTTGGGGACTGGGTGGTGCCCCCTCCTCCTCTCTGTGGGTCTTTCCACGCCCCGTTCATAGAGTTCTGGGAGACACAGAAACGGGCTGGCTGTGCATTTTCGCACCACAACACTTTATTGACATTCTACAGCAAACGGGCTTAGAGTGGAGGGTGTGCACCTTCCCTGTGGAGGGAATGTCTGTCCTTTAGGGGAGGGCAAGAATCACATGGGTGAGGTGTGAGTGCTGGAGTCCCCCACCTGGGAGCACGTGTGGACCTCGGGTGGGGGCATGTGTCCTGAGGTTTCAGCCTGAGAGACGGTTCTGAGGACAGCAGAGCTGACCTTGACCTGCAGCTCATGGGTTCCTAGCTGGGTCCCCGCAGGGCAGCTGGACCCCAGCCACTTGGCCCCTGGGGCCCCAGCACCTGGAGGAGCCTGCCTCCCGGTGTGGGTTTGGGTGGGCCCCACCGGCCCACCTCTGCTCTCTCCAACCTTGGGTGTCCCGGGATCCCCAGGGCTGCCCCAGGTCAGCGACCTAGATCTGTGGGGCACCCCCAGGGCCCAGCAGGCCACATCCAGTTGTGAGAGGGCTCGCTCAGCGTGGGGCCAGAATCCAGCGCTGGACAGGGCCATGGGGGACTGGATCCCATTAGTCTTTTCATTGGGACTGGGGCGGGGGCTCAAATCACACCCACCCTCACAGAGCCCGGGGCCAGGCCAGTCCAGATACCCCTGGTTAGGGGCTGGTGTTCTGTGCAGTGTAAGCCACCCTCTGGGAGGGACAGTGGGCGGAGACAGGGCACAGTGCATACTCAGCACCACTCACCTGCACACACCCTTTCAGGGGCTCCCTGTCTTCCCTCCTCCCTGCAACCCCTGGGTACTCTATGGGACACCCAGGCTTCTGATGGGAGCAGGGTTTCCAGAGAACCCCGGGGAGGCTGAGTATGTCCCACAGGGGGCACCTGCACCGCGTCCTTGCTGGGAGCCATTGGTGTGGGGGTGGATTGTGTGGGGGCAGGGTTATGATGGTGGTGGATTATGGGGGATGGTGTAGGGGGGATGGTGTTGGGGTATAGTGTGGGTGGGGATTGTGTGGAGCTGTGTGGGTTTGAGGGGGATGGTGTAGGTGGGATGCCATGGGGAATGATGATGTAGGCAGATGGAGTGGGAGTGGGGAATGAGGGGGATGTCGTGGTGGGCCTGCTGACACAGGGCATCCCCTTCCTCTAAGATGCACAAGGAGACGTCTACACTTAAAGGAGACTCCAGTCTGGGGTTTGCTGTGACATCTGCCCCTGGGGCATGGTGTGGTCAGTGCAGGACCCTGGCTGGACCGGGGGCATTATCTGGGGTTCATCATACTATGTGTGTTTTCAAATTGAAAATTGTCTCAAATTAAATGCATAGAATTTAGAAACCTGTAAAGCACCGAGAGTGGGTGTTACTCTGACCCATCTGACCCTCATGGGATCGAAGTGTGTCCTGCTCCGCTGCGGCCATTCCGCCTGGCACCCAGGTTCGGTTCCTGTCCCCCACGCCATCAACCCATCCCCTGCTTCTCAGGGGGTCGTCCCTCTCCCCTTTGGGGTTTAGCTCCCATGGCAAGCCCTGGAGACCCCATCCTAGTGGCCTCCTCATGTCTGAGGCCCCGGGGGTGGGGGCACAGAGGTAATCCCCAACACCCTACCATGGAGCGGTGTGTTGTTGGTTGCTGTTCTGCCCCCCGACTCGGAAGCCCCGTTTTCCCTACCCAGAATCCCCCGGTACTCTCCTGGGTCTTGATCCCCCCTGGCCCCTCAACCTCACTCTATCCCGTAGTAGTCCCAAAGTATGATGTGACTGCTGAACGTCCTGTTGACGTCCAGGTCCACCTGCGTGATGTCCCTGGAGGAGACCAGTGCCTCCTCCTTCATTTCCTGTGGGAAAAACGGGGAGGAGGAGCTGGCATCAGGGACACAGACCCCGACCTGTCACCTTGTGCTCTCCTGGGCAGGGAGCCCTGGGGCCACCATGGGAGTGTGTCCTGCCGAAATCTCCTTCCTTCCCCTGGGAGGCTGGGGACGGCAGGAATGCCCACCGTGCCTGTGGAACTGTGTGAGGGCCTGTGCCCAGCTGTAGTGGGCGGGGAAGTGACTGAGGGTCAGCCTGGGTGGGAGGGGACAGGAGGCCAGTCCAGGTGGGGAGGGGTCATGGGGGTGTTGTGCCCAAGATGTCGAATCTGAGAAACCACTAAGGAGCCAACACTGATGCAAACACCCAAGGGTTGTTTTACAAACTCGAGCATGTGTTCAAGTATAGGCCACACAGTGGAACAGGTATTTGGACCCCGAGGAAGGTGATAGCTTAGTTTTAAGGGCTGGTCTCGGGGATGTCCAGAAGAGCTGGAGCAATTCCTCAAGTTCTGTTTACATTTTGATATGGGGCCTTCAAGGGCATTGAGCTCTCCTCTCATTCTAATTGGGGTGTCCAGCCCTTTGCTTAGGCTCAGTTTTTATTCTATTGTGGGGCTTTCTAAGAAATTAAGCTGTAAACTTGTTTTTTTCCATTAACTGAAGTAATGTAAATTTCAGCTTTCTTCACAGGGGCCTGGGATTGCTGGATGTGTGCTAATACTGAACTTAAAGTAGAATGGCCGTAATGTTCTCGGCCACCAAGCATCCCGTCCCGTCCTATCTAGCTCATGCCCCCCTCCCTGGAGCTCCTAAGAGAGAAATTGCAAATGACCTCAGCATGGCAGCCTGTTTTGTGGGACAGGCCCAGAGATTTGAGATCAGGAAGACCTGGGGCACAGGCATCCCGGCAGTGCAACAGGATTCCATGCTGCAGACTCTTATTCCCTAAGGCTATCTTGACAACTGACTTTGTACATAGAAAAGTTCTCCCTTGTCTTTAAAAGTGCAGGAGCGAGATAAAGCATTTTTCCTCTGCCCATCTGATTGCTCAGATTCCACTCAGACGTATTTCCTGTTAATAAGGATAATTTACTATCCATAATACTATGGTTAAAATATTCTGACACAAGTAATTCAAAGGGATGAGTGTTTCTCATCTTTTTCTTCACAGCTCAGTCACTCATCAGGAAATGCATCTTTATGGATTTGGAAATAATTGAGAGACATTAGTACCAATGTTCCTATTATTATGTGAAGGATTCTTCCCTGAGATTCTTCCCCTATTTCAACTGACACGAAACACTTTGAACTCTTTGGAAGTCAAAGGTCAAGGAAATAAATGTTATACATTGCTAATTTTAAATGCACTTGCAATATGGTGTCTATTGTACTAGAAGTATTTTTATCTGATTTTTGCTATTTATTATCCTTTACTGCTTTTCAGGTTGAGGAGGCATTATACGTGTTCAATTTTCAAATTAAATCCTATTTTTTAGAAAGAAAACAAAGATTTATAAGGAAATTGGGAAGATAGTACAGAGAATTCTCATGCACTTGCACTCAATTTCCCCAATAATCGATATCTTATATCAGTACGGTACAAATATTAGCTAATGAATCAATATTAAAATTTTCGCAATAACAAGAGACCATACTTTATTCAGATTTCCTTAGTTTTTGCTAAATCACCATCCCTCATACCACACTCCATTTGTCCTCATGTTTTCTTAGGCTCCTCTGGATTGTGACAGTCTCTCAGCCTTTCCTTGTTGTTGAACTGGAACACGTTGAGAAGTAGAGTATTTTGTAAAATTTCCCTCAGTTGGGACATATCTGTTGTTTATCTCATGATTGAACTGTTTTTGTGGATTATATACAGAGATATAATGCCATTTTTATTATATCATATAAAGGATAGATACTATCAACATGATTTATCAGTCCTGGTATTGATCTGATCATCTTGCTGAGGTAGTGTTTGTCAGGTTTCTCCGTAGTAATATGATTCTTTATTATTATTCTTATTCTTCTTCTTCTTCTTCTTCTTATTATTATTATTATTTTAAGTTTTTCATAATATATTTTTTAGAAGAAGTTACTATGTGTATTGCACACCTAAGAGTGGGAAGCTATGCTCAGGAACTTGAGGGTGGAATGTCTGCACAAATTGTTTGAAAATCTTCTACATGGGAGATTTCTTTTCCCTCTGGGTTTGTTTGTTTCTTTTTGAAAGATGATCTTTATTCATTTCAGAGAGAGAGGAGTGAAAAACATGTGCTAGAGGGGCAGAGGGCGAGGGAGAAGCAGGTTCCCTGCTGAAGAGGGAGCCTTCCTTGGGACCTGGATCATGATCTGACCCTAAGGCAGAAGCTTAACTAACTGAGCCACACAGGTGCCACTCTTTCTTTCTTTCTTTCTTTCTTTCTTTCTTTCTTTCTTTCTTTCTTTCTTTCTTTCTTTCTTTCTTTCTTTCTTTCTTCTTTCCTTAAAAATAAATTTACTTTTTATTGGTGTTCAATTTGACAACATACAGAATAACACCCAGTAGTGCTCATCGCGTCAAGTGCCCCCCTCAGTGCCCGTCACACATTCACCCCCACCCCCGCCCTCCTCCCCTTATATCACCCTTAGTTCGTTTCCCAGAGTTAGGAGTCTTTATATTCTGTCTCCCTTTCTGATATTTCCCACACATTTCTTCTCCCTTCCCCTATATTCCCTTTCACTATTACCTATATTCCCCAAGTGAATGAGAACATACAATATTTGTCTTTCTCTGATTCACTTACTTCACTCAGCATAATACCTTCCAGTTCCAACCATGTTGAAGGAAAAGGTGGTTATTTGTCGTTTCTAATGGCTGAGCAAGCCCACCTTTCGTCTGTCTTCATCTTGGGAGTCTCCCATGATATGAATGTTATTGTTTTAATAAGTGGCTGAGTTCCGAAATCTGCCTCTCTGGTCCATAACCTTCCTTGTTTTTAATGCTTCCACTTGGTACTGCATCTCAGTTATAGCATTTTTAACGTTGGCCTGACTAGATTTAAATTCTTTTATTTACAGTAAGGGATTCTCTAGTTTTCTTCTGTGCTCTTTTTCCAGCCCAGATGCTATCTTTATAATCATTGTTCGAAACTGTAGTTAGACATCATATATTTGTATTGATGGACTTCCTGGTTGTGAGTATTACCTCATATTATTTTATGGAGGTGAATTTCTCCATCTCATTATTTTTTCCAGAAAAGAAAGACGGAAGAAAAAGAAAACCAAGAAAAACAATAACAACTGCCCTCCCCAAAAAAACTACCAGATTATTTTTGTCTGGTTGTTAAAAGAGTCTAAGTCCCAAAATAAGAAACACAATTAAAGTACCATGAAAATAAAAATAAGAAATATATAAGGTACATACATAAAAATTAAAATAAGGCAATTTATAAAAAAGAATCAAAGAAAATAAATGAAAATAAAGCACAAAGTACAAAGGAAGCTAGACCCTACTTTCCAAGCAGAGCTGAAGCTCTGCAACCTCTGTGGTCTGACACCTTGGTGGCAGCGAGTGGTCTGTGCAGGGTCTGGGGATTGGCCATGGCGCTGATTGTCAGGTGCACATCTGCCTGTGAGATGTATCTGCGGGGTCTGAGGCGGTGTGGGCGTCAGCGCGTCTGGCCTCCAGCGGGTGGCACTGTGCTCCTCCCAGAGACCCGGTCCAGATGGGCGGGATGCGGGTGGGGTCTCTGGGTCCTCTGGCTCTGGGGCTTAGCATACTGCCCCCCAGTTTGCAGGGGCCTCCACAGAAGATCCCTCAAGTCCCCGGGTCTCCGCCACTTCTCTCAGAATCCTGCGTTCACTCTATAGGCGTCCGAGCTTCTTTTGGTTTTCTTTTTTTATCTCAGACTGTCGTGCCCAAGATTGCGAATCCGAGAACCCTCCGAGAAGCCAACAGTGATGCAAACACACGAGGGTTTATTTACCACCTCGAGCTTGTGTCCAAGTGTACCCAACAAGCGGAGCATGGACTTGGACCCTGAGGTGGGTTTTAGCTTAGTTTTAAGGGCTGGTCTCGGGAACCTCCAGAAGGGCTGGAGCAATTCCTCAAGTTCTGTTTACATTTTGATATGGGGCCTTCAAGGGCATTGAGCTCTGTTTTCATTCTAATAGGGGCTTCTTGCCCTTGGCCTGGGCTAAGTTTTGATTCAATTGTGGGGCTTTCTAGGACATTAAGCTGTAAACAGCAAAGGTTCCACACCTGGAAGGGGGACGTCACACTGTCCCTATATGCTGAAGATGCAGAACTAGAAACAGGCAACCCCAGAGCCTCCACATAAACCTGTTAGAACTAGGAGTGAGTTCAGTAAAGTCATGGGACACAAACTGACCCTACAGAGCAGAGTAGCCTTTTGTGTACCGACAATGAGCACTCAGGAAGGAAATGACGGATGTGACTCCCTTCTCAGGAGCATCAAGGAGAATAAATAATGAGACTGAACCAAAGGAGCACAAGACTTGTGCACTGAGCCATACCAGGCTCTGGGAGGCCGTCCTGGGCTCGTGTTTTGGGAGCCTCATCTTGTGAAAATGTCCGCAGTTCCTGAAGCCACCCTCAGTTTCAATGTCATTCCTATCAAAATCATGGTGGCAGACCTTAGAAATAGGAAAAAAAAAACCCATAACATCCATCTTCCTCAACAAATAACCCCTGACAACAAACCAGTATTAGAGAAGCAGGACAGAGTGAGACGCAGCACTTTCCTATTTCCCCTGTTATGCCCCCACCCCTCCAGCGACCCTCAGTTCATTTCATATCATTAAGAGTCTGTATTTCCTGCATCTGTTTTGATCTTATTTGTTTTTCCTTACCTTCACTGATGTTCATCTGCTTTGCTTCTTTAATTCTACCTATGAATGACACCACACGGTCATTCTCTATCCCGAGTGACTTACTTCACTTAACATTTTCCCTTTAGTTCTATCCACAACATTGCAAATGGCAAGATTTCCTTCTCTTTGATAGCTGAGTACCATTCCTCTCTCTATGACCATATCTACCTCCCATCCTCTTTATCCATCATCTGCAACAGGGCACCGAGTCTCCTCCCACAGTGTGGCTACTGTAGACCCAGCTGCAGTGGACATTGGGGTGCAGGTGTCCCAGTCTCACTGCATCTGTATCTTCGGAGTGATCTCCAGGCCGTTCACCTGCTGGTCACAGGACGGCTCTATTTGTAACTTCCTGAGGGGCCTCCACATTGTTTCCAGGGCAGCTCCACGAACCCACGGTCCCGCCCACAGTGGAAGAGGGTTGAGCGAGTTTTGCAGGACGTGGTAAAAGTCTGGTCCACATTTCATTTTGCAACCCGTGGGCTCCAATTCCTTGTGCTTAAGTATTTCTGGGGAAGCAGGGTGTTGGGCTCCTTTTCAGTGAGATGTTTCCGAAATTAACAGGCCCCAGCTGGAGCCTGAAAGGAGGCAGGTGGGGCCCAAGTAGCACCCGCTGCCTCCTGCACTGCCTCCTGAACAGCCTCCTGCAGCGCCTGAGTGTCCCACAGGGTGCGCCCGAGCCAGGCCCCTCCCATGGGGCAGGCATGTGCAGTAGGCCTCCTCTGCCTGCACTAACAGGAGCCAGCCTGTGCTGGGGAGGCCTGAGGGGGACGTGGGGACGCATCTACGCTGATGAGCTGCAGCCTCCACAGGACCCTCAGGAAGTCTTCAGGGGGAAATTGGGTCTCGTTCATGCTGACAGGAGCCCCAGTCTCCTCAAAACCCGCGGTGAGGCTTTAGGAAGATGTGGGCCCGTATCCACTCTGACAGGAGCCCCTGGGCTGCCTCAGGACCAGCGGGGAGTCTTCAAGAAGATGTGGGTCCACGTCCACACTGACAGGAGCCCTGAGCCACCTCAGGACCCACGGGGAGGTTTCAGAAAATTGTGGGCCCGCATCCACGCTGACAGGAGCCCCTCAGCAGCCTCAAGACCCACGGGGAGGCTTCAGGAAGATATGGGCCCGCATCCACGCTGACAGGAGCCCCTGAGCCACCTCGGGACCTGCGGGGAGGCTTCAGGAAGATGTGGTGCGACATCCACTCTGGCAGGAGCTCCCAGGCCCCTCAGGACCTAAGTTGAGGCTTCTGGAAGCTGGGGGCTGCATTCATGGTTACAGGAGCCCCGGCCTCCTCAGAACCCTTGGTGACACTTCAGGAGGACTTGGGGCCACATCGACACACAGGACGGTGACTTCCTCAGGACCCCCGGTGTAGACTTGGGGAAATATGGGGATGCGTCCATGGGGACAGAAGACCCCAGCCTTGTCAGGGCCTGTGTTGAGGCCTAAGAAAAATGTGGGTGCTGCATCTACACTGACAGGATTCTCCAGCCTTCTCAGAGCCCACTGTGAAGGTTTGGGAAGATTATGTGCCACATCCATGCTGACAGGAGCCCCGAGCCTCCTCAGGTCTTATGGTGAGGCTTGAGGAAAATGTGGGGCCACGTCAACCCTGACAGGAACCCCATCCTCCTCAGGATCAGCACTTTGGCTTCAGGACATATGGGGCTGCGTCTATGCTGACAGGAGCCCACAGCCCCCTCAGGACCCGCGGTGAGTTTTCTAGGGGACATGGGGCCATGTCCAGGCTGACAGGAGCCCCCGGCGTCCTGAGGACCTGCTGTGAGACTTCCAGAGGATGTGAGACATAGTCCACAGTGACAGGAGACCCGGCGTCCTCAGGACCTGCTGACTATGACTCAAGAACACGTTGGGCCATGTCCACACTCACAGGAGCCCGGCTCGCTTGGACCCCCTGGAGGACTTTGGAGGAGCCATTGGGGGCCACGTCTACATCAGAAGGGACTCCTCAGAACCACAGTGTAAGTGAAAGGATAGAATGAGTGGTAGGGTTAGGGGAGGGGAGGCAGTTGGTGGTTAGCCTTAGGTTATATGTTAGGTGTTAGTGATTATGCTTATGGTTACAGATTAGAAGTTAGCTGAGGCATAAGGGTAATGGTCAGTATTTAACAGTTAGGATGGGGGTTAGGGTAAGGGACAGGATTTACTGTTAGGGTTAGGGTTTAGGCTCTAGGGTTTAGGGCAGGAGGTTAGGAGTTGGGGTTAGGGTGATGGTTAGAGTTAGGGTTGGGCTTAGGTTTGCAGTTAGGGTTAGGGGTTAGGGAGTGAGTTAGGGTCAGGGTTTAGTGTGAGGGGTTAGGGTTATAGTTAGGGCTAGGTTTAGAATTAGGGCGAGGGTTAGGGTTGGGATAGGGGTTAGGACTAGGGTTAGGGTTATTGCTTGGTTAGGGTTAAGGACAGGTCCGGGTCAGGGTCAGGGTACGGTTTTGGAACAGGGTAAGAGATACGTTTTGGGAGTGGGCTAGGGGTTAGTTTTAGGGTATGGGTTAGGGTAAAGTTTGGGGTATGAGATAGGATTAGTATTAGAGGGTTAGGGTTAGGGTACAGGTTAAGGTCAGGAATAGGATTTGAGTACATTAAGTTAAGTTTAGGTTTAGAGGTTAGGGTTAGGGTTAGATTTAAGGTAGGGGTCAGGGTTAAGGGTTTAGAATAGGTTTAGGAGTTAGGTTGAGGTTTGGCAGGTAGGTTCAGTGAATGTGTTTTGGTCTTGGGGTTTGTGTTTGGTTTCTATTAGTGATGGGTCTTATTTAAGGGTTAGGTTAACATTAGGATTAAGTGTAGGGTTAGGGTTATGTCTGTGAATGGTTAGAGTTTGGGTCTTGACATGTGCCTGCACTGGGACTCCTAGTATCTTGGGCAGTTTAGTTTTATGCACTCTATTTAGGTTTTGGGTTCAAAGATAGCTTGACTCCACCAAGTCAGTGGCCTCCCCAGAGAATCAAAATCCAGGCTTCTGCTGGGGTCAGAAAAGACATGGCAGGCTTCTCCGGAATTGAGCTAAGGAGGGGATTTGTGGCTCTAAAGACTTTATTTGGATTTTTCAGTTGCCTTTCTGATTTTATCTCTAGTGCATACATGTTTCATCAATACTACCTATTATTATTTTAGTTTTACTTGAATTCCTGTTTGTATACACAGAATGATATAGTTTCAGGTTTACCACATAGTGATTCAACCCTTGGATACAACGCCTGGTACTGGCCACAGGTGCCCTCCACTATCCCCATCCCCTGATTCCCCATCCCCATCACCTTCCTCTGGTATTTATTAGTTTATTCTCTGTGGTTAAGAGTGTGTTTTTTTGTTTGCTTCTCTCATCCCCCCTCTGCCCCTTTGCCAGTTTGTCTGGTTTCTTAAAATTTACATGTGAATGCAATTGTATGGTATTTGGTATCTTTCTCTGACTGACTGAGTTCATTAAGCATAAGTCCTTTCCACTTCTCCCACGTCATTGTAAATGGCTTCATTTCATCCCTTCTGATGACCCAGTGATGTCGCAGTGGGTATATTTACCACATCGTCTCTGCCTATTCATCTGTCGATGGACATCTGGGCTGTATCCACAGTTTGGCTGTTGTTGATAACGCTGCTACAAACAATGGGCTGTTTGTCCCACTTGGAATCTACTAAACGACTTTTGTATCCTCGGGGTAAATACATAGCTCTGCAATTTTGGAATCGTAGGGTAGCTCTATTTTTAACTTCTTTTTAAAAATTTTTTTATGATAGTCACACAGAGAGAGGCAGAGACACAGGCAGAGGGAGAAGCAGACTCCGTGCACTGTTAGTCCGACATGGGATTCGATCCTGGGTCTCCAGGATCGTGACATGGGCCAAAGGCAGGTGCCAAACCCCTGTACCACCCAGGGATCCCCTATTTTTAACTTCTCGAGGACCCCCCACAGTGTTTTCCACAGTGGCTGCACCTGTTCGCATGCCCACCAGGAGTGTAAGGGGGCTTCCTCTTCTCTATAGCCTCAACAACACCTGTTGTTTCTTCTGTTGTTAATTTTAGCCATTCTGATGGCTTTCAGGTGACATCTTATTGTGGTTTTCATTTCCATTTCCCTGATGATGGGTGACACTGAGTGTCTTTCGATGTCTGGTGGCCATCTGGATGTCTTGTCAGAGACAAAGTCCATTCATGTCTTATGCCCATCTGCAGTTGGATAATTTGTGTTTAGGATGCTGAGATATATATTTGCTTTACGTATTTTGCATACTAACTGTTTATTGGATGTGTTGTTTACAAATATCTCCTTTCATTTTGTATGTTGCCTTTTAGCGTTGGTTGTTTCTTTCACTTTGCAGAAGCTTTTGAATTTGACGAAGTCCCAATAGTATTTTTGCTTTTGTTTCCCTCAACTCAGAGGCATATCTAGAAAGAAGATCCAATGGCCAATGTCAAAGACGTTGTTGCCTATCTTTTCTTCTTTGTATGGTTTCAGGCCTCACATTTAGGTCTTTCATGCACTTTGAATTTATTTTTTATATATATTGTGTAAGAAAGTGGTCCAGTTTCATTCTTCTGCATGTGGCTTCCTGATTTTCCCAACACCATTTGTTCTTATCCTGGGGTCAGGGTTAGGGTTTGTTGAAGAGACTGTCTTTGTGCCATTGGATGTTCCTTGCTGCCTTGTTGTCGATTAATGGATCATAGAGTTACAGGTTTGTATCTTGCTTCGGCATTCCATTCTATTCTATTGATCTAAGCATCTCTTGTTGGGAGATTCTTGATTCCTGATTCAATTTCGTTGCTGGTTATCTGTCTGTTCAAGTTTCTTACTTCTTCCTTTTTCATTTTTGCTATGTTATATATTTCCAGGAATTGATCTATTTCTTCCAGGTTCTAGGTTGCTGGCATATAATTTTTCATAATGTTCTCTTATAAACGTTTGTATTTCTCCAGTTTTGGTTGTTATTTCTCTTATCTCATTTGTGATTTTATTTGGGTCCTTTCTCATCTTTTTTTTTTTAAGATTTCTTTTTTTTATTTATGGTAGTCACAGAGAGAGAGAGAGAGAGAGAGGCAGAGACACAGGCAGAGGGAGAAGCAGGCTCCATGCACTGGGAGCCCGACGTGGGATTCAATCCCGGGTCTCCAGGATCGCGCCCTGGGCCAAAGGCAGGCGCCAAACTACTGCGCCACCCAGGGATCCCCTTTCTCATCTTTTTATCTTTTTTCTTTTTTAAAGATTTTATTTATGTATTCATGCGAGACACAGAGAGGCAGGGGTATAGGCAGGGGTAAAATGAGGCTCCATGCAGGGAGCCTGATATGGGACATGATTCCCCAGGACCCCGGGATCATGACCTGAGCCAAAGCAGATGCTCAACCACTGAGGCACCCAGGTGCCTTTCTGATTGAATTCCTCTGCTTGTAATGGGTCTACTCATATTTTCTATTTCTTCCTGTTTCAGTTTTGCTCGTTTGCACATTTCTAGGGATCTTTCCAATTCTTCCTGGTCTCCCAGTTTGTTTGCGTATAATCTTTCATAGTATCCCTTATAATTGTCTTATTTTCTGGTGTTGATTGTGATCACTCTTCTCTCTTTTGAGATTTTATTTATTTAGTTCTTTTCTGTTTTCTTGTTGATAAGGCTGGTTAGGGCTTAATCCATTTTCTTAGTTATTTTGAAGAACCAGTTCTTAGTTTCATTATTCCATTCTACTGTTTTGTTGTTTCTGTATTGTTTATTTCTGCTCTCATCTTTATTTTTCCCTTCTTCTGTAGGCTTTAGGCTTTGTTTCCTATTCCTCTTCCAGCTCCTTTAGGTGTAGTGTTGGGTTGTGTATTGGAGTCTTCTTGTTTCTTGAGGTAGGTCTGTATTGCTATCTACTTCCCTCTAAGGACTGTCTTTGCTACATCCTAGAGGTTTGAAGAAACATGTTTTCATTTTCATTTGTTTTAAATTTCCTCTTTAATTTCCTGGTTGCTTTATTCCTTTTCTAGTAGGATGATCATAATCTCCATGAATTTTTGGATTGTCCAAATTTTTTCTTACTGTCGACTTCGAGTTTCATAGCCTTATGGTCCGAAAATGTACTGGTGTGATACCATCCTTCTTGTACCTGTTGTACCTGTTGAGGGCTGATTTGTGGTCCATGATATAATCTATTCTGGAGAGTTTCCCATGTGCACTTGAAAGGAATGTGTATTCTGCTTTCGGAAGAAATGTTCAGACTATATCTGTTGAGTCCCTGTGGTCCAGTGTGTCAAGGCTATTGTTCCCCTGTTGATTATCTGCATAGACGATCGGTCCATTGCCATAAGTGGGTGTTAAAATCCCCTGTCATTGTATTATTATCAGTGAGTTCCTGTATGTTTGTTGTTAATTGGTTTCTATATTTCGGTACTCCCATGTTGGCAGCATAAATATGTAGTTGTTTGATCTTTTTTAAAAAATAAATTTATTTTTTATTTGTGTTCAATTGACCAACATACAAAATAACACGCAGTGCTCATCCTGTCAAGTGTCCCCCTCAGTGCCCGTCACCCATTCACCCCCACCCCCCTCTCTCCTCCCCTTCCAGCAACCCTAGTTCTTTTCCCAGAGTTAGGAGTCTTTATGATCTCTCTCCTTTTCTGATATTTCCCAAACGTTTCTTCTCCATTCCCTTATATTCCCTTTCAGTATTATTTATATTCTCCAAAGGAATGAGAACATACACTGTTTGTCCTTCACCGACTGACTTACTTCACTCAGCATAATACCCTCCAGTTCCATTCACGTTGAAGCAAATGTTGGGTATTTGTCGTTTCTAATGTCTCAGTAATATTCCATTGTATACATAAGTCACATCTTCTTTATCCATTCATTTTTTGACGGACACCGAGGCTCCTGCCACAGTTGGCTATTGTGGACATTCTGCTATAAACATCGTCGTGCAGGTGTCCCGGCGTTTCATTGCATCTGAATCTTTGGGGTAAATCCCCAACAGTGCAATTGCTGAGTCGTCAGGCAGGTCTATTTTTAACTCTTTGAGGAATCTCCACACAGTTTTCCAGAGTGACTGCACCAGTTCACATTCCCACCAGCAGTGTAAGAGTCTTCCCTTTTCTCCGCATCCTCTCCAACATTTGTGGTTTCCTGCCTTGTTAATTTTCCCCATGCTCACTGGTGTGAGGTGGGATCTCATTGTGGTTTTGATTTGTATATCCCTAAGGGCAAGTGATGCAGACCATGTTTTCATGTGCATGTTGGCCATGTCAATGTCTTCCTCTGTGAGATTTCTCTTCATGTCTTTTGCCCATTTCGTGATTGGATTGTTTGTCTCTTTGGTGTTGATTTTAAGAATTTCTTTATAGATCTTGGAAACTAGCCCTTTATCTAAAACGTCTTTTGCATATATCTTCTCCCATGCTGTAGGTTGTCTTTTAGTTTTGTTGACTGTATCCTTTGCTGTGCAAAAGCTTCTTATCTTGATGTAGTCACAATAGTTCATTTTTGCTTTTGTTTCTTTTGCCGTCATGGATGTACCTTGCAAGAAGTTGCTGTGGCCAAGTTTAAAACGGGTGTTGCCTGTGTTCTCCTCTATGATTTTGATGGACTCTTGTCTCACATTTAGATCTTTCATCCATTTTGAGTTTATCTTTGTTTATGGTGAAAGAGAGTGGTCTAGTTTCATTCTTCTGAAGGTGGATGTCCAATTTTCCAGCACCATCTATTGAAGAGACTGTCTTTCTTCCAATGGATAGTCTTTCCTCCTTTATTGAATATTTCTTGACCATAAAGTTCAAGGTCCACTTCTGGGATCTCTATTCTGTTCCATTGATCTATGTGTGTTTTTGTGCCAGTACCACACTGTCTTGATGACCACAGCTTTGTAGTACAACCTGAAATCTGGCATGTGATGCCCCCAGATATGGTTTTCTTTTTAAAAATTCCCCTGGATTGGGATCCCTGGGTGGCGCAGCAGTTTGGCGCCTGCCTTTGGCCCAGGGCGCGATCCTGGAGACCCGGTTTCAAGTCCCACATAGGGCTCCCGGTGCATGGAGCCTGCTTCTCTCTTTGCCTGTGTCTTTGCTTCTGTCTCTCTCCGTGTGTGACTATCATAAATAAATAAAAATTAAAAATAAAATAAAATAAACTTCCCCTGGCTTTTCGGGGTCTTTTCTGATTCCACACAAATCTTAAAATAATTTGTTCTAACTCTCTGAAGAAAGTCCATGGTACTTTGATAGGGATTGCATTAAACGTGTACATTGCCTGGGTAACATTGACATTTTCACAATATTAATTCTGCCAATCCATGAGCATGTAATATTTTCCATCTCTTGTGTCTTCCTCAATTTCTTTCAGAAGTTTTCTATAGTTTTTAGGTATAGATCATTTATCTCCTTGGTTAGGTTAAATCCTAGGTATCTTATGCTTTTGGGTGCAATTGTAAATGAAATTGACTCCTTAATTTCTCTTTCTTCAGTCTCATTGTTAGTATATAGAAATGCCATTGATTTCTGGGCATTGATTTTGTATCCTGCCATGCTACCAAATTGCTGTATGAGTTATAGCAATCTTCACGGGGAGGGTTTTGGGTTTTCTAGGAGTATCATGTCATTGTCGAAGAGGGAGAGTTTGACTACTTCTTTGCCAATTTGAATGCCTTTAATGTCTTTTTGTTGTCTGATTGCTGAGGCTAGGACTTCCAATACTATGTTGAATAGCACTGGTGAGAGTGGACATCCCTGTCTTGTTCCTGATCTTAGGGGAAAGGCTCCCACTGCTGCCCAATTGAGAATGATATTTGCTGTGGGCTTTTCCTACATGGCTTTTAAGATGTCGAGGATTGTTCCCTCTATCCCTACCCTCTGAAGTGTTTTGATCAGCAATGGATGCTCTATTTTGTCAAATGCTTTCTCTGCATCTAATGAGAGGATCATATGGTTCTTGGTTTTTCTCTTGCTGATATGATGAATCACATTGATTGTTTTACGAGTGTTGAACCAGCCTTGTGTCCCGGGGATAAATCCTACTTGGTCATGGTGAATAATATTCTTAATGTATTGTTGGATCCTATTGGCTTTATCTTGTTGAGAATTTTTGCATCCATGTTCATCAGGGATATTGGTCTGTATTCTCCTTTGTGGTGGAGTCTTTGTCTGGTTTTGGAATTAAGGCGATGCTGGCTTCATAGAACGAATTTGGAAGTACTCCATCTCTTTCTATCTTTCCAAACAGCTTTTTGGAAGTACTCCATCTCTTTCTATATTTCCAAACAGCTTTAGTAGGTATGGTTTCTTCTTTAAACATTTGATAGATTTCCCCTGGGAAGCCATCTGGCCCTGGCCTTTTGTGACTTGGGAGTTTTTTGATGACTGCTTCAATTTCCTCCCTGGGTATTGGCCTGTTTAGGTTTTCTATTTCTTCTTGTTCCAGTTTTGGTAGTTTGTGGCTTTCCAGGAATGCCTCCATTTCTTCTAGATTGCCTAATTTATTTCCATATAGCTGTTCATAATATGTTTTTAAAATCGTTTGTATTTCCTTGGTGTTGGTAGTGATCTCTCCTATCTCATTCATGATTTTATTTTATTTTTTTCATTCATGATTTTATTAATTTGAGTTTTCTCTCTCTTTTAGTAAGACAGGCTAATGGTTTATGTATGTTATTCTTTCAAAGAACCAACTCCTGGTTTTGTTTATCTATTCCACATTTCTTGTGGTCTCAATTTCCTTGAGATCTGCTCAAATTTTAATTAAATCTCTTATTCTCTTGAGCGTAGGATCTAGCTGCTGTTTTTTTCTCTAGCTCCTTTATGAGTAAGGTTAGCTTTTGTATTTGAGTTCTTTCCAGTTTTTGAATGGATGCTTGTATTGTGATGTATTTCCCCCTTAGGACTGCTTTTGCTGCATGCAAAAGATTTTGAACATTTGTATCTTCATTCCAATTAGTTTCCATGAATCTTTTTAATTCTTCCTCAATTTCCTGGTTGACCCTTTCATCTTTTAGCAGGATGGTCCTTAACCTCCATGTGTTTGAAGTCCTTCCAAATTTCTTGTTGTGATTTAGTTCTACTTTCAAGGCATTATGGTCTGAGAATATGCAGGGGACGATCTGAATCTTTTGGTATCGGTTCAGACCCTATTTGTGACCCAGTATGTGGTCTATTCTGGAGAAAGTTCCATGTGCACTTGAGAAGAATGTTTATTCAGTTCAGTTTAGATATAAAGTTCTGTAGATATCTGTGAAATCTATCTGCTCCAGTGTATCATTTAAAGCTCTCGTTTCTTTGGAGATGTTGTACTTAGAAGACCTATCGAGGGTAGAAAGACCTAGATTGATGTCACCAGTTTTTCTTCACTTTCGTTATTAATTGTTTTAAATATTTGTTAGCTCCGATATTCGGGGAGTATATATTGAGGATTGTTAAGTCCTCTTGTTGGATAGATCCTTTAAGTATGATTTAGTGTCCATCTTCATCTCTCACTATAGTCTTCGGGGTAAATTTTAGTTTTTCTGATATAAGGATGGCTACCCCTGCTTTCTTTTGAGGACCATTTGAATGCTAAATGGTTCTCCAACCCATTATTTTCAGATTGTAGGTGTCCTTCTGTCTAATATGAGTCTCTTGAGGGAGGAAATAGTTGGCTCCTGCTTTTTTATCCAGTCTGAAACCCTGCGCCTTTGAGGGGGTTATTAAGGCCGTTCACGTTCAGAGTTACTATCAACAGATATGAGTTTAGTGTCATCATGATATCTAGTCAGTCCTTGTTTTGTGGATTGTTCCACTGAACTTCTTTTTAAAGGGAAATTTTAAGAGTCCCCCTTAAAATTTCTTGCAGAGCTGGTTTGGAGTTCATATATTCTTTCAGTTCCTGCCTGTTGGAAGCTCTTTATCTCTCCTTCCATTTTGAATGAGAGCCTTGCTGGATAAAGTATTCTTGGTTGCATGTTCTTCTCATGGAGGACCCTGAATATATCCGGCCAGCCCTTTCTGGCCTGCCAGGTCGCTGTGGAGAGGTCTGCTGTTACCCTAATGCTCCTCCCCATAAAGGTCAGGATTTTCTTGTCTCTTGCTGCTTTAAGGATCTTCTCTTTATCTTTGGAATTTGCAAGCTTCACTATTAAATGTCGAGGTGTTGGACAGTTTTTATTGATTTTAGGGGGGGGATCTCTCTATTTCCTGGATCTGAATGCCTGTTTCCCTTCCCAGATTAGGGAAGTTTTCAGCTAGGAGTAGTTCAAATACATATTCTGGCCCTCTATCCCTTTTTGTGCCATCGGGAACCGCATTTACACATAGGTTTTTCTTCCTCAGACTGTCGTTTATTTCCTTTAATCTGTCTTCCTGGTCTTTTAATTGTCTGTCTCTTTTTTCCTCAGTTTCCCTCTTTGCCATCAACTCATCTTCTATGTCACTCACTCGTTCTTCCACCTCGTTAACCCTCATCTTTAGGACTTCTAGTTTCGATTGCATCTCATTCAATTGACTTTTAAATTTCGGCCTGATTGGATCTAAATTCTGCAGTCATGAAGTCTCTTGAGTCCTTTATGTTTTTTTCTAGAGCCAGCAGTAGCTGTATAATAGTGCTTCTGAATTCGTTTTCTGACATTGAATTGTAATCCTGATTTGTAACTCTGTTGGAGAGAGGACTGTTTCTGTCTTTTGGGGTGAGCTTTTCTTTGTAGTCATTTTGCTCAAAGCAGAGTGGCCAGAAACAAGTGTATTGGGAATAAGAGAAAAAGAGAGGATAGAAAAAAGGAAAGAGAAGAGAAAAAGAAAAAAGGAAAAAGGACTAAAAAAAGCAAAAAAGAGAATAAAAGGAGAAAGAAAAAGAAAGAAAGGGGGAGAAAAAGGGTGGGGGAAGCAATCAGAAATAAATAAAACATGGGGGAGTATCTTCTGATTCTGTATACTTTAAGTCCCTTGACTTCCCCTGGAACTTGTCCGTCCAGATGGTCTTCTGGGGGAGGGGTCTGTTGTGCTGATCTTCAGGTGTTAGCCTTTGGGGGAGCTCCTCTCCCCCTGCCAGGTGAAGCCCTCAATGGGGGTAGTTTACCCCATGAAGCCCAAGGAGAAACAACCCCAGTGGCAGTGGCCAGGTCTGAAAACCAGTATTCAGCCCCCACAGTAACTCCAGAACAGTCCATCTGCAGGGCCTGGAGGCTCCAGGGTGAGGCTGCTGATCTGCTGAGCTCTTGGCAGGAGCGTCATTGCTGTCCTGGGCCCTCCGGGCCTCTGCCTGTCCTGGGGGAGGCCGAATCCTGGGCTGTGTCATGGCGCCCTGTGCTCCGGGGCCTGTGCTGTTGGATTCTCACTCCCAGCCGTGCAGCCACCTCTCCACGGAGCCGCCACCCTAGCCCCTCTGAGCTGCTGTAGGAGCTGCGCAGCCCCCTCCACATGGAGACTCTTCCTCTGCCCTAGGTGCCGCCACCTAGCTGCTCCCAGGAACCCGCAGCCCCCTCCACACACAGCCACCACCTGAGCCCCTCAGAGCTGCTCCTGGGTCAATGCATGTGCCCTGCAGCCCTTAGGGAGCTCGGTTCACTCTCTTGGGAGTGCAGGTGTCTGTTAGTTTCCCATGGACCCCGAGGGTATCCCCACCCTCCTGGGGTCCTGCTCTGAATCCCTGATGGTGCCATTCCACCCTGGAAGATTGGTGCAGCTCCTGCATCTCTGGGACAGAGCTCTCCTGACCGGGGGGCACTCGCCCTGGCCTTAGCCCGGCTCCTCGGGGGCCTCTCCCCCTTGGATGCCTTTTGTTTCTTTACTCCTTTTTTGGTCTTCCTACCTTGATAGAAGCGCGAACTTTTCTCTCTGTAGCATTCCAGCTGATATATGTTTAAATCTCAGGTCGAATTCCTAGATTTTCAGGATGATTTGAAGGTTATCTAGGTAATTTGGTGGGGACAGGTGACTTGGGGACCCTTCTCTTCCGCCATCTTGCCCTTCTTCCTGTATGTTGCCTTTTAGGTTTGGTTGTTTCCTTCACTGTGCAGAAGCTTTTCAATTTGATGAAGTCCCAATAGCATTTTTGCTTTTGTTTCCCTCACCTCAGAGGCATATCTAGAAACAAGATCCAATGGCCTATGTCATAGATGTTGTTGCCTATCTTTTCTTCTTTGTATGGTTTCAGGTCTCACATTTAGGTCTTTCATCCATTTTGAATTTATTTTTAATATAGATGGTGTAAGAAAGTGGTCTAGTTTCATTCTTCTGCATGTGGCTGCCTGGTTTTCCCAACACCATTTGTTCTTATCCTGGGGTCAGGTTTAGGGTTTCTTGAAGAGACTGTCTTTGTGCCATTGGATATTCCTTCTTGCCTTGTTGTCCATTAATGGATCATAGATACATGTTTGTATCTTGTTTTGGCTTTCCATTCTGTTCTATTGATCTAAGCATCTCCTGTTGGGAGATCCCTGATTGCTGATTCAATTTCTTTGCTGGTTATCGGTCTTTTCAAGTTTCTTATTTATTTATTTTTCATTTTTGCTATGTTATATATTTCTAGGAATTGATCTATTTCTTCCAGGTTCTAGGTTGCTGGCATATAATTTTTCATTATATTCTCTTATTATCGTTTGTATTTCTCTAGTGTTGGTTGTTATTTCTCTTTTCTCATTTGTGATTTTATTTCAGTAATTTCTCATCTTTTTATCTTTTCTCTTTTTAAAATATTTTATTTATGTATTCATGAGAGACTCAGAGAGGCAGAGGTATAGGCAGAGGGAAAATGAGGCTCCGTGCGGGGAGCCTGATGTGGGACTTGATTCCCCAGGACCCCGGGATCATGACCTGTGCCAAAGCAGATGCTCAACCACTGAGGCACCCAGGTGCCTTGCTGATTCAACTCCTCTGCTAGTTATGGGTCTGTTCACATTTTCTATTTTTTCCTACTTCAGTTTTTCTCTTTTGCACATTTCTAGGGATTTGTCCATTTATTCCAGGTCTCCCAGTTTGTTAACATATATTCTTTCATAGTATTCCCTTATAATTGTCTTATTTTTCTGGTGTTGATTGTGATCACTCTTCTCTCATTTGTGATTTTATTTATTTAGGTCTTTTCTCTTTTCTCATTCGTAAGGCTGGATAAGGCTTGATTCCATTTATTAATTATTTTGAAGAACCAGCTCTTAGTTTCGTTATTCCATTCTACTGTTTTTTTAATTTCTGTATTGTTTATTTCTGCTCTCATCTTTATTTTTCCCTCTTCTGTAGGCTTTAGGCTTTGTTTGCTATTCCTTTTCCAGCTCCTTTAGGTGTAGGGATAGGTTGTGTATTAGAGACTTCTTGTTTCTTGAGGTAGGCCTGTATTGCTATGTACTTCCCTCTTTGGACTGCCCTTTCTACATCCCAGTGGTTTGGAGAAACATGTTTTCATTTTCATTTGTTTTAAATTTCCTCTTTAATTTCCTGTTTGCTCCATTCATTGTCTAGTAGGATGTTCATAATCTCCACGTATTTTTGGATTGTCCAAATTTTTTCTTACCTTTGACTTCGAGTTTCATAGAGTCATGGTCCAAAAAGGTACAGGGTGTGATATCAACCTTCTTGTTCCTGTTGTACCTGTTGAGGGCTGATTTGTGGCCCATGATATGATCTGTTCTGGAGAATGTCCCATGTGCACTCGAAAGGAATGTGTATTCTGCTTTAGGAAGAAATGTCCAGACTATATCTGTTGAGTCCCTGTGGTCCAGTGTGTCAAGGCTATTTTTCCCCTGTTGATTTTCTGCATAGACAATCAGTCCATTTCCATAAGTGGGTGTTGAAATCCCCTGTCAGTGTATTATTATCAGTGTGTTCCTGTATGTTTGTTGTTAATTGGTTTCCATATTTAGGTACTGCCATGTTGGCAGCATAAATGTTTAGTTGTTTGATCCTGATAGAGAGTCTTTTTAATTATGAAATAATGTCCTTCTTCATCTCTTCTTACAGTAGTTATTCTTTCTTTTTTGAGATTTAAATATTTTATTTATTTATTTTTGAGAGATACAAAGAGAAGCAGAGGCAGAAACATAGGCGGGGGAGAGACAGGCTCCCCAAAGGGATGCCAATATGGGACTCGATCCTGGGATCCCAGGATCACACCCTGAGCCGAAGGCAGATGCTCAAGCACTGAGCCACAAGGTGTCCCCCAGTGTTTGGTTTCAAATCTAGTTAGTCTGATATAAGTATGGGTTCTCCAGCTTTCTTTTCATAACCATTAGCGTGATAGATGATTTTCCATCCCCTGACTTTCAATCTCCCGGTTTCTATAGGTCTAACGTGAGCATCTAGTAGGCAGCATACTGATGGATCTTGTTGTTTTAATAACGATTTTATATTTGAGAGCATGAGAGAGAGAGAGAGAGAGAGAGAGAGGCAGAAAATTAGGCAGAGAGAGAAGCATGCTCCCCACTACTAGCACACTATGGGACTCAATCCCAGACTCCAGGATCACACCCGGAGTCAAAGGCAGAGGCTCAACACCTGAGCCATCCAGGCATCCCAGATCCTGTTTTTTAAGCCACTCTGATACCCTCTATCTTTTGATTGGAGCATTTAGTCTATCAGCATTCAGAGTGATTATTGAAAGATATGAACTTACTGCCTTTGTGTTACCGGTAGAGTTGGCGATTCCAGTGACGTTCTCTGGTCCTTTCTAGTCTTTGTTGCTTTTGGTCTCTTTTTTTCCCCCACTAGAAGAGTCCCTCTTAAAATTCCTTATTGGATTGGTTAAGTGGTCATGAACTCCTTTATATTTTGCCTGTATGGGAAATCTTTATATCTCCTTCTATCCTGAATGACACCCTTGCTGAAGAAAGAATTTATAAAAATTAGACTCTTATAAAAAGAAATTTAAAAACATAAAATAAATTTTTGGTGTTATGATTGAAGAAAATGGCATTTAGGAGGAAAACCAGAAGCTGAAAGGGAGGAGGACAGATTTCACCCTCCGTAGCCTTCACAGGGACCTGGTGTCCTTTCCTAGGAGGGCCCCCCCCCTCCATAGGATGCTTCCTGCTCCTCTGCGCTCCTTGTTGGAACCCAGCAGGCACATCTCTGTACCTCTGACACCTCTGTCGTCGTGGTTTATAACATCTTCCATGTATCCTTTTGGGGACCACAGCGTCGTGTATGGAATCATCTGGCTGCTGTTTGACATTGGGGGGATTCTGATTTTTGTTGGTTTTGGGGTGTGTGTGTGTCTATCACATGCAGCTATCACGTGCAGCTATCGGATCCTCTGGCTGGGTTACCCAAATGCCAAAATGGTGGGCATAACATCATTTCTGGTGCTGGAGCTGGGCAGCTACTGGGGTCTCCTACCGACCCTGTGCTGGCTCATGCAATGACTTTCCGCTGGAGTGTCTGCTGAGATGGAAGTTCCGGCTTGACTACATTCCTAGGTCCTGCAGTGGGTCCTGCCAAGCACCATGTGCTTCTCTTCTCCCTGATGTCTCTCCAGCAGGGAGCAGACCTCAGGGCCGCTCTGGGGGGTGCTCCTGAGGAGACGGGTGCACATGGAGGGGAGCCCTGGGGCTGCCTGTGTGTGGGAGTCGGGGTGGGGACGGGGATGGGGTTCCTCAGAACCTGTGCTGCCTGGCCTTCAGGCTGAGTCCCATCCTCACCGAGCTCCTACTCACTCGGGCAAGGAGGGTGCCCTCCACACGGTGGTGTGAGAGATCCAGCACCGTAAGGTGTGCACGCTGAGTCCACCTGGTGCAGGTGGCCCAGGTGCATGAGCTGCAAGTGTGGGACCCAGGAAATTTAACAAAAATCTCCTACCCCTGAGCAAGCAGAGCAGGACTGATTCCATTTTGTGCTACACCCTCCAACTCCCCTATGACCCCCTCATCACCTGATTATGGCTTAAGGCACTGCCCCACCCTAGTCAGATTGCTGGGCACACCCTAATCAGAAATCAGCTCATAACAGTGAACCCCGCTTTGTGCCCACCAAATCTGTGCGCCGATTCTGACCAAAGTAATAGACCAGCTCAAGTGGATACTATACGGTAGCGTGCAATTCAATCGGCCACCTGCATGTGAACTGACATGACTGTGCAAATTTCTGCATATCCCATGGTCCACTGGCCCCTAAAAAGCTGATATGCCTCTTAGTCTCAGGGTCCAAGTCCCTACTCCACTGTGTCGGGTGCACTTGGACACAAGCTCCAGTTTGTAAAGAAAGCCTTGGGAGTTTGCATCGGTGTTGGCTCCTCAGTGGTTTCTCGGTTTCACAATCTTGGGCACAACACAAGGGACTACTGTCCTGACATCCCTTCTAGGGCCATGCTGACGGCCCTGCAGGCCCTCTCTGCCCCAGGCTCACAGGCAAGGGGATGTGGGGAGGGGAGGAAGTGCCCCGTACCTGGCCAGCCACGACCCCCTGGACAGAGAGAGCACAGACATCCGGGTCGCTTTGCACAGACCCTGGTGACCTGAGGCTTCTTGGCTGTCACTCTGTCCCAGGCCCTCCTGCCCCCCACGTCTCCCACCCCATCCCCTGCTTCTCAGGGGGCCGTCCCTCTCCCCTTTGACATTCAGCTCGCATGGCAACCCCTGGAGGCCCCATCCTACTGGCCTCCTCATCCCCGAGGCACCGGGATTGTGGGCACTGGAGTCATCCCCAGCATCCTACCATGGAACAGTGTGTTGTTGGCTGCTATTGCTCCCCCCGGCCTCAGAAACCCGTTTTCCCTACCCAGAAGGCCCCGGGCCTCCCTCGGGGCCCCGAAGCCCCCTGGCCCAGCAGCCTCACCCGACCCCCTAGCCATCCCAAAATACGGTGTGGCTGCCGAATGTCCTGTTGCTGTCTAAGTCTACCTGGGTGATGTCCCTGGTGGAGACCAGGACCTCCTCCTTCATTTCCTGTGGGAGAACTGCGGAGGAGGAGCAGGCGTAAAGGACACAGACCCCCACCTGTCACGAGCTGCCATGCTGGCCAGGGAGCACTGGGGCCACCATGGGAGTGTGTCCTGCCGAAACCTCCTTCCTTCCCCTGGGAGCGGCATGGTGAGAGTTCCCACCATGCCCGTAGGACCTGTGTGAGGGCCTGTGCCCAGCTGTTGTGGGCGAGGAGGTGACTGAGGGTCAGCCTGGGTGGGAGGGGATAAGGTTTCAGCCCAGGTGGGAGGGGACATGGGGATGTTGTGCCCAAGATTGCAAATCCGAGAAACCACTACGGAGCTGACACTGATGCAAACCCACAAGGGTTGATTTCCAAACTCGAGCCTGCGTCCAAGTACACCCGACACAGCGGAGCAGGGACTTGGACCACGAGGTGGGTTTTTGCTTAGTTTTAAGGGCTTGTATCGGGAACCTCCAGAAGGGCTGGAGTAATTCCTCAAGTTCTGTTTACATTTTGATATGGGGCCTTCAAGGGCATTGACCTCTGTTCCCATTATAATAGGCGCCTCCATCCCTTGGCGTGGGCTCAGTTCTTATTCTATTGTGGGGGTTTCTAGGACATGAAGCTGTAAACTTTTGTTTTTTTCCTGTAACTGAAGTAATGTAAATTTCATCTCTTCTTCACAGGGGCCTGGGATGGCTGGACGTGTTCGAACGCTGAACTTAAAGCGGAAAGGCCTTCATTTTCTCAGCCTCCTTGCGTCCCATCCCATCCTATCTAGCTCCTTTCCCCTTCCCCGGACCTCCTGAGAGAGCAGTTGCAAATGACCTCAGCGTGGCAGCGTGTGTTGGACAGGACCAGGGATTTGGGATCAGGAAGACCTGGGTTGCGTGCAACCCGGCTGTGCAGCGGGATTCGATGCTGCAGACTCTTATTCCCTAAGGCTATCTTGAAAACTGACTTTTACATAGAAAAGCTGTCCTTTATGTTTAAAAGATGAGGAGCGAGTCAAAGCCTTTTTTCTCTGCCCATCTGATTGCTCAGATTCCAATCTGAGATGTATTTCCTGTTAATAAGGATAATTTACTATCCATAGTACTATGGTTAAAATATTCTGACACAAGTAATTCAGAGGGATGAGGGTTTCTCGTCTCTTTCTTTCTGGCTCAGTCACTCCTCAGGAAATGCATCTTTATGGATTTGGAAAGAACTGAGAGACATTATTACCAATGGTCCTATTATTCTGTGAAGGATTCTTCCCTGAGATTCTTCCCCTGTTTCAACTGACACTGAAACACTGAACTCTTTTGAAGACAAATGTCAAGGAAATAAATGTTATGCATTGCTAATTTTAATTGCACTTGCAATATGGTGTCTATTATACTAAAAGTATTTTTATCTGATTTTTGCTATTTATTATCCGTTCCTGCTTTTGAGGTTAGGGAGGCATTATACGTGTTCATAAGTGTTTTTATTTCTTTCTGACCTAAAATTTTTACTTTGTTTCCATCAAAGGAACTCTTTAAGAATAAGGCAACAGTTAATTAAACTATTCTTAAAATGTCTTCACACTTGGAGCCTGATTCATTTAAGTCAATTTTCAAAATAAATCTTATTTATTAGGAAAAAAACAAAGATATATAGGGAAATTGAGAAGATAGTACAGAGCATTCGCATGCACTTGTACTCAATTTCTCCAATTAATGATATCTTATATTAGTACGGTACAAATGTTAGCTAATGAATCAATATTAAAATAGTCGCATTAACCAAAGACCATACTTTATTCAGATTTCCTTAGTTTTTGCTAAGTTACCATCCCTCATATCACATTCCATTTGTCCTCCTGTTTTCTTAGGCTCCTCTGGATTGTGACAGTCTTTCAGCCTTTCCTTTTTGTTGCACTGGAACACTTTGAGAAGTAGAGTATTTTGTAACATTTCCCTCAGTTGGGACATGTCTGTTGTTTATCTCATGATTGAATTGTTTTTGTGGATTTTATGCAGAGATATACTGCCATTTTTATTATATCATATAAAGGATAGATACTATCAACATGATTTATCAGTTTTGGTATCGATCTGATCATCTTGCTGAGGTAGTGTTTGTCATCTTTCTCCATAGTTAAGTGATTGTTTTCATTATTATTAATTATTGTTATTATCATCATCATGTTATTTTGTTTTTCATAATATAATTTGTAGAAGGAAGTTACTATGTGTATTCCACACGTAAGAGTGGGAAGCTATGCTCATCAACATGAGAGTGGAATATCTGCACAAATTGTTTGAAATTCTTCTACAAGGGAGATTTCTCATCCTTGTGGGTTTCTTTTTTTTTGTTTCTTTTTCAAAGGTGTTATTTATTTATTTGAGAGAGAGAAGAGAGAAAAAGCATGACTGAGAGAAGCAGAGGGAGAGGGAGAAGCAGGTTCCCTGCTGAAAACGGAGCCTTCCTTGCGACCTGGATCATGATCTGACTTAAGGTAGAAGCTTAACTGACTGAGCCACCCCGGTGCCACTCTTTCTTTCTTTCTTTTTTTTTAAATAATAAATTTATTTTTTATTGGTGTTCAGTTTGCCAAATCAGAATAACACCCAGTGCTCATCCCATCTAGTGACCCCTCAGTGCCCGTCACCCATTCACCCTCAACCCTGCCCTCCTCCCCTCAATCACCACTAGTTCATTTCCAAGAGTTAGGAGTCTTTATGTTCTGCCTCCCTTTCTGATATTTCCCACACATTTCTACTCCCTTCCCTTATATTCCCTTTAAGTATTACTTATATTCCCCAAATGAATGAGAACATACAATGTTTGTCCTTCTCCGATTGTCCTACTTCACTCAGCATAATACCTTCCAGTTCCATCCACCTTGAAGCAAATGGTGGGTATTTGTTGTTTCTAATGGCTGAGTAAGGCCCACCTTTTCTCTCTCTTCATCTTCTGAGTCTCCTATGATATGAATGTTATTGTTTTAATAAGTGGCTGACTTCCCTACGTCTGCCTCTGTGGTCCATAACCTTTCTTGTTTTTAAGGCTTCCAGTTGGGACTGCATCTCAGTTATAGCATTTTTAACGTTGGACTGACTTGATTTTAGCTCTTTTATTTCTACAGTAAGAGATTCTCTAGTTTGCTTCTGTGCTCATTTTCCAGCCCAGCTGCTATCTTTATAATCATTGTTTTAAACCGTAGTTAGACATAATATATGTTTATTGATGAACTTCCTGGCTGTGAGTACTACCTCATGTTATTTTATGGAGGAGAATTTCTCCATCTCATTATTTTTTCCAGAAAAAAAGAAGGAAGAAAAAGAAAAACCACGAAAAACAATAACAACTGCCCTCCAAAAAAACCCACCAGATTATTTTGGCCTGCTTGTTAAAAAGATTCTAAATCCCAAAATATGAAACACAATTAAACTACCATAAAAGTAAAAATAAGAAATATATAAGGTACATACATTAAATTAAAATAAGGCAATTAATAAAAAAGAATCAAAGAAAATAATTAAAAATAGAGCACAAAGTACAAGGGAATCTAGACCCTACTTTCCAGGCAGAGCTGAAGTTTTGCAGCCTCTGTGGTCTGGCAACTTGGTGGCAGCGAATGGTCTGTGTGGGGTCTGGGGATGGGCCTTGGCGCTGATTATCAGGTGCACATCTGCCTGGGAGTTGCACCTGTGGGGGTCAGAGTCGGGGTGAGCGTCAGCGCCTCTGGGCTCCAGCGGGCGGCACTGTGCTGCTCCCTGATTCCTGGCCCTGATGGTGGGATGCCGGTGGGGACGCTGGGTCCTCTGGCTCTGGGGCTGAGCATCCCACCCCCCAGTCTGCTGGGGCCACCACAGAAGAACCCCAAAGCCCCCGGGTCTCCGCGGCTTCTCTCAGAACCCTGCATTCACTCTACCTGCACCCAAGCTTCTTTTGGTTTTCTTTTTTTATCTCAGACTGTTGTGCCCAAGATTGTGAATCTGTGAATCTGAGAAATCACAAATCACCGAGAAGCCAACACCAATGCAAACACATGAGGGTTTATTTACAAGCTCGAGCTTGTGTCCAAGTATACCCAACACAGTGGAGCGGGGACTTGGACCCCGAGGTGGGTTTTAGCTTATTTTTAAGAGTTGGTCTCGGGGAACTCCTGAAGGGTGGAGTAATTCCTCAAGTTCTGTTTACATTTTGATATGGGGCCTTCAAGGGCATTGAGATCTGTTCTAATAGGGGATTCCTGCCCTTGGACTGGGCTCAGTTTTTATTCTACTGTGGGGCTTGCTGTGTCCTGACAGTGAGCATTCAGGAAGGAAATGATGGATGTGACTCCCTTCTCAGGTGCATCACAGAGAATAAATAAGGAGACTGAACAAAAAGAGCACAAGACATTGGGGACTTCGTCCATATTAGAAGGGACTCCTCAGAACCACAGGGTAAGTGAATGGTTAGAATGGATTGTAGGGTCAGGGGAGGTGAGGCAGTTGGTGGTTAGGCTTAGGTTAGATGTTAGGTGTTTGTGATTAACCTTATGGTTACGGATTAGAGGTTAGGGTGAGGGATAAGTGTAAGGGTCAGTGGTTAGGAGTTAGGATGGGGGTTAGGGATTAGGGAATGAGGTTAGGGTTAGTGACAGTATTTAGAGTTAAGGTTAGGGTTATGCTTTAGGGTTTAGGGCAGGAGGTTAGGAGGTGGGTTTAGGGTTATGGTTACAGTTAGGGTTGGGCTTAGGTTTGCAGTTAGGGTGAGGTGTTAGGGTGTGAGTTAGGGTTAGGGGTAAGGGTTAGGGGTTAGGGTAAAATTTAGGGCTAGGTTTAGGGTTAGGGCGAGGGTTAGGTATAGGATAGGGGTTAGGGCTAGGGATAGGATTAGTATTTATTTAGGGTTTAGGGTCAGGTCAGGGTCAGGGTCAGGGTACGGTTTTGGAAAAGGGTAAGAGATAGGTATAGGGAGTGGTTTAGGAGTTAGTTTTAGGGTACAGGTTAGAGTAAAGTTTGGGGTATGAGATAGGATTTGTATTAGAGGGTTAGGGTTAGGGTACAGGTTAAGGTTAGGAATAGGATTTGAGTACATTAAGTTAAGGTTAAGGTTAGAGGTTAGGGTTAGATTTAAGGTAGGGGTCAGGGTTAAGGGTTTAGAATAGGTTTAGGATATAGGGTGAGGGTTGGCATGAAGGTTCCGTGAATGTGTTTTGGTCTTGGTGTTTGTGTTTGGTTTTCGATTAGTGATGGTTCTTGTTTAAGGGTCAGGTTAACATTAAGATTAAGTGTAGGATTAGACTTATGTCTGTGTATGGTTAGAGTTTGGGTCTTGGAATGTGTCTGCACTGGGACTCCTAGCATCTTGGGCAGTTTAGTTTTATGCACTCTATTTAGGTTTTGGGTTCAAAGATAGCCTGACTCCACCAAGTCAGTGGCCTCCCCAGAGAATCAAAATCCTGGCTTCTGCTGGGGTGAGAATAGACATGGCAGGTTTCTCCCGAGCTGAGCTAAGGAGGGGATTTGTGGCTCTAAAGACTCTTTATTTGGATTTTCAGTTGCCTTTCTGATTTTATCTCTTGTGTGCACATGTTTTCTCTATACTACCAATTATTATTTTAAAGTTTTACTTGAATTCCTGTTTGTAAACACAGTATGATATAGTTTCAGGTTTACCACATAGTGGTTAGACCCCTGGATACAACGCCTGGTACTGGTCACAGGTGCCCTCCACTATCCCCATCCCCTGATTCACCATCCTCCCCACCTTCCCCTGGTATTTATTAGTTTATTCTCTGTGGTTAAGAGTGTGTATCTTGGTTTGCTTCTCTCATGCCTCCTCCACCCCTTTGCCAGTTTGTTTGGTTTCTCAAAATTCACAAGTGAATGCAATTGTATGGTATTTGGTATCTGTCTTTCTCTGACTGAGTTCATTTAGCATAAATCCTTTCCACTCCTTCCACGTCACCGTAAATGGATTCATTTCATCCCTTCTGATGACCGAGTGATGTCACAGTGTGTATATTTACCACACCTTTCTGCCCATTCATCAGTCGATGGACATCTGGGCTGTATCCACAGTCTGGCTGTTGTTGATAACGCTGCTACAAACAGTGGGCTGCGTGTCCTTCCTCGAATCTACTAAAGTATTTCTCTATCCTCGGGATAAATACCTAGCTGTGAAATTTTGGAATCGTAGGGTAGCTCTATTTTTAACTTCTTTTTTAAAATTTTTTTATGATAGTCACAGAGAGAGAGACAGAGACACAGGCAGAGGGAGAAGCAGGCTCCATGCCCTGGAGCCCAAAGTGGGATTCAATCCCGGGTCTCCAGGTTCACACTCTGGGCCAAAGACAGGTACCAAACCACTGCAACACCCAGGGATCCAATTTTTTTTAACTTCTCTAGGACCCTCCACACTGTTTTCCACAGTGGCTAAATGTGTTCGCATGCCCACCAGGAATGTAAGGAGGCTACCCTTTCTCCAAAGCCTCACCAACACCTGTTGTTTCTTGTGTTGTTAATTTTAGCCATTATGACGGCTCTCAGCTGACATATCATTGTGGTTTTGGTTTGCATTTCCCTGATGATGGGTGACGCTTTGTGTCTTTCCGTGAGTCTGGTGGCCATCTGGCTGTCTTGTCAGAGACAAAGTCCATTCATTTTTCTGCCCATCTCTAGTTGCATAATTTGTTTTTAGGATCTTGAGATTAATATTTCCTTTATGTGTTTTGCATACTAACTCTTTATTAGATGTGTTGTTTACCAATATCTCCTTTCATTTTGTATGTTGCCTTTTAGCTTTGGTTGTTTCCTTCACTTTGCAGAAGCTTTTCATTTTGATGAAGTCCCAGTAGCATTTTTGCTTTTGTTCCCTCACCTCAGTGGCATATCTAGAAAGAAAAATCAGTGGCCAATGTCAAAGACGTTGCTGCCTATCTTTTCTTCTTTGATTGGTTTCAGGTCTCACATTTAGATCTTTCATCCATTTTGAATTTATTTTTTATATATATGGTGTAAGAATGTGATCCAGTTTCATTCTTCTGCATGTGGCTGTCTGGTTTTCCCAACACCATTAATTCTTATCCTGGGGTCAGGGTTAGGGTTTGTTGAAGAGACTGTCTTTCTGCCATTGGTATTCCTTCCTGCCTTGTTATTCTTTATGGGTCATAGATACAGGTTTGTATCTTGTTTTGGCTTTCCATTCTGTTCTATTGATCTAAGCGTCTCCTGTTGGGAGAACCCTGATTGCTGATTCAATTTCTTTGCTGGTTATCTGTCTGTTCAAATTTCTTATTTCTTCATTTTTAATTTTTGCTATGTTATATATTTCTAGGAATTGATCTATTTCTTCCAGGTTCTAGGTTGCTGGCATATAATTTTTCATCATATTCTCTTATAATCGTTTGTATTTCTCTAGTGTTGTTTTTTATTTCTCTTTTCTCATCTGATTTTATTTGGGTCCTTTCTCAACTTTTTATCTTTTTTTTTTAAATATTTTATTTATGTATTCATGAGAGACACAAAATGCAAAGGTATAGGCAGAGGGAAAATGAGGCTCCATGCGGGGAGCCTGATGTGGGACTTGAACACCTAGGACCCCGGGATCATGACCTGAGCCAAACACATGCTCAACCACTGAGGCACCCAGGTGCCTTGCTGATTCAATTCCTTTGCTAGTAATGGGTCTGTTCACATTTTCTATATCTTCCTATTTCAGTTTTGTTCATTTGCACATTTCTAGGGATTTGTCCATTTCTTCCAGGTCTCCCAGTTTGTTAGCGTATAATCTTTCATAGTATCCCCTTATAATTGTCTTATTTTTCTGGTGTTGATTCTGATCTCTCTTCTCTCATTTGTGATTTTATTTATTTAGGTCTTTTCTCTTTTCTCGTCATAAGGCTGGCTAGGGCTTGATCCATTTTATTACTTATTTTAAAGAACTAGCTCTTAGTTCTGTTATTCCATTCTACTGTTTTGTTGTTTCTGTATTGTTTATTTCTGCTCTGATCTTAATTTTTTCCCTTCTATTGTAGGCTTTAGTCTTTGTTTGCTATTCCTTTTTCAGCTCCTTCAGGTGTAGGGTTAGGTTGTGTATTGGAGACTTCTTGTTTCTTGAGGTAGGATTGTATTGCTATGTACTTCCCTCTTAGGACTGCCTTTGCTACATCCCAGAGGTTTGGAGAAACATGTTTTCATTTTCAGTTGTTTTAAATTTCCTCTTTAATTTTCTGGTTGCTCCATTCATTCTCTAGTAGGATGATCATAAACTCCACGTATTTTTGGTCTGTCCAATTTTTTTCTTACTGTCGACTTCCAGTTTCATAGCGCCTTGGTCTGAAAATGAACAGGGTGTGAAATCAACATTCTTGTACCTGTTGTACCTGTTGAGGGCTGATTTGTGGGCCCTGATAGGATCTGTTCTGGAGAATGTCCCATATGCAATTGAACAGAATGTTTATTCTCCTTTTGGAACTAATATTCTATCTATATCTGTTGAGTCCCTGTTGCCCAGTGTGTCAAGGCTATTGTTCCCTTGTTGATTTTCTGCATAGACGATCAGTCCATTGCCATAAGTGGGTGTTGGAATCCTCTGTCAGTGTATTATTATCAGTGATTTCCTGTACGTTGGTTGTTAATCAGTTTCTATATTTAGGTACTCATGTTGGCAGCATAAATAGTTGTTTGATCTTGATAGTCTTTTTAATTATGAAATAATGCTCTTCTTCATCTCTTCTTACAATATTTGTTGTTACTTTTTGAGATTTAAATATATTATTTATTTATTTTTGAGAGATACACAGAGAAGCAGAGGCAGAAACATAGGCAGAGGGAGAGGCAGGCTCCCCAAAGGGAGGGTGATGTGGGACTCGATCCTGGGATCCCAGGATCACACCCTGAGCCGAAGGCAGATGCTCAACAACTGAGCCACCAGGTGTCCCCCAGGGTTTGGTTTCAAAACTCGTTTGTCTGATATAAGTATGGGTCCTCCAGCTTTCTTTTGATATCCATTAACGTGGTAGATGATTTTCCCTCCCCTGACTATCAATCTGCTGGGGTCTATAGGTCTAAGGTGAGCATCTTGTAGGCAGCATACAGATGGATCTTGTTTTTTTAATAATGATTTTATTTATCACAGAGAGAGAGAGAGGCCGAAAATTAGGGAGAGAGAGAAGCAGACTCCCCACCAGGAGCCCAATATGGGACATAATCCCAGACTCCAGGATCACAGCCTGAGCAAAGGCAGATGCTCAACCCCTTGAACCACCCAGGTATCCCGGATCCTGTGTTTTAAGCCACTCTGATACCCTATATCTTTTGATTGGAAAATTTAGTCTATCAGCATTGAGTGATTATTCAAAGATATGAACTTTGTTCCTTTGTGTTACCAGAAGAGTTGGTGTTTCTGGTGACGTTCTCTTGTCCTTTCTAGTCTTTATTGCTTTTGGTCTCTTTTTTTCCCCCACTAGAAGAGTCCCTCTTAATCCCTTACTGGACTGGTTAAGTGGTCATGAATTCCTTGATATGTTGACTGTCCAGAAAATCTTTCTCTCTCCTTCTCTCCTGAATGACACCCTTGCTGAAGCAAGAATTCATACAAATTGGACTCCAATAAAAAGGAATTTAAAAACATAAAATAAATTTTTGGTCTTATGATTGAGGAAAATGGCATTTAGGAGGAAAACCAGAAGCTAAGAGAGAGGAGGACAGATTTCACCATCCGTAGCCATCACAGGGACATGGTGTCCTTTCCATGAAGGGGCCTCCCCTCCGTAGGATTCTTCCTGCACCTCTGTGCTCCTTGTTGGAAACCAGCAAGCACATCTCTGTATCTCTAGCACCTCTGCAGTCATGGTTTATTGCATCTTCCATGTATCCTACTGGTGACAACAGCGTCGTGTATGTAACCATCTGGCTCCTGTTAGACAACATTGGGGGGGATTCCGACTTCTGTTGGTTTTGGGGTGTGTGTGTGTCTATCACATGTAGCTATCACGTGCAGGTATCTGATCCTCTGGCTGGGTCACCCAAATGCCGAAATGGTTGGCACAACATCATTTCTGGTGCTGGCGCTGGGCAGATAGCTGGGCTCTCCTTGCCGACTCGGGGCTCGCTCCTGCAGTGACTTCCCACTGGAGGGTCAGCTGAGCTGGAAAGTCCAACTCGGCCAAATTCCCATGTCCTCAGGGGGTCCCGCTGAGCACCTGCTGTTTCTCTTCTCCCAGATGCCTCTCCAGCAGGGAGCCAGACCTCAGCACCGCCCTGGGGGGAGATCCTGAGGAGCTGGCTGCCCATGGCGGGGAGCCCTGTTGCTGCCTGTGTATGGGAGTCGAGTTGGGGTCTGGTCTGGGGTTCTCAGTCCCCTGTGCTGCCTGGCCTTCTGGCGAGCCCCATGCTCACCCAGCCCCTACTCACTAGGGTGAGGAGGGTGCCCTCTACACACTGGTGTGAGAGATCCAGCACCACAAGCTGTGCACAGTGAGTCCACCTGGTGAGGGTGGCCCAGGTTTGTGAGCTGCAAGTGTGGGACCCAGGAAAGTTAACAAAAATCCCCTACCCCTGGACAAGCAGAGCAGGACTGATTCCATTTTGTGCTACACCCACCTCCTCCCCTATGACCCCCACATGAGCTGCTTATTGCTTAAGGTGCTGCCCCACCCTAGTCAGGCTGCTAGGCACACCCTAATCGGAAATCGGCTCATAACAATGTAACCCTGCTTTGTACTCCCCAAAACTGTGCGACAATTCTGACCAAAGTAATAGGCCAGCTCAAGTGGATACTATAGGGTAGGTGTAATTCAAACGGCCACCTGCGTGTGGACCATCATGACTGTGCAACTTTCTGCATATCCCATGGGCCACTGGCCCCTATAAAGCTGCTATGCCTCTTAGTCTCGGGATCCACGTCCCTGCTCCGCTGTGTTTGGTGAAATTACACCCAAGCTCCAGCTTGTAAAGAAACCCTCGGGAGTTTCCATCGGTGTGGGCTCCTTGGTGGTTTCCCTGATTTACAATCTTGGGCACAACACCAGGGCCTGGTGTCCTGACATCCCTTCCGGGGCCACGCTGACCGCCCCACAGGCCCTTTGTGCCCCAGGCACACAGGCACAGGGATGCGAGGATGGGAGGAAGTGCCCCGGAACTCGGCCATCCTTGGCCCTCAGGACAGAGGGGGCACAGACCTCCCAGGTTGCTGTGCACAGACCCTGGTGACCTGAAGCTCCCTGGCTGTCACTCTGTCCCAGCCCCACCTGGCCCGGGGGACACAGCCTGAGTCTAAGTAAAGTCTGTGGGGTCCTGACGTCTGGCTGCCCCTGGAAGGCACGTGGGGACGTCAGCTGTGTGTACCTGGTGGCGCCCCTGCAGGGGCTGTTTGGGGCCTGGATGGTGCCCCCTCCTCCTCTCTGGGTGTCTCTTCACGCCCCATGCATAGAGTTCTGGGATACACAGAAACGGGCTGGCTGTGCATTTTTTCACAACACTTTATTGACTTTTTACAGCAAAGCGGCTCAGAGCCTAATGCGTGCCTTCCCCTGGGGAGGGAGACCTTTCTGTCCTTTAGGGGAGGGCAATAATCACACGGTGTGGAGAGGCGGGTGCTAGAGTCCACATTGTGGGAACATGTGTGGACTCCGGGTGGGGGCGTGTGTCCTGAGATTTCATCCTGAGTGACTGTTCTGAGGACAGCAGAGATGACCTGGACCTGCAGCTCATGGGCTCCTGTACTGGGGCCCCGCAGGGCAGCTGGACACCTGCCTTGGGCCCTCTGGGGCCCCAATACCTGGAAGAGCCTGCCTCCTGGTGTGGGGTTGGGTGGGGCCAACCGGCCTATCCATCCTTTCCCTACCCTGGGGTGTCCCGGGATCCCCCAGTCTGCCCTAGGTTATTGACCTGGATCTGTGGGGCACGCCCAGGGCCCAGGAGGCCACATCCACTTGTGAGAGGGCTCGCTCAGCCTGGGGCCAGAATCCAGGGCTGGCCAGGACCATGGAGGCCTGGATCCCATTAGTCTTTGTGTTGGGCCTGGGAGGGGCTCAATTCAACCTTGTCCCCACAGAGCACAGAGCCAGGTCAGCCCAGGTCCCTCTGGGTTAGGGGCTGGTGTCCTGTGCAGGGTGTGCTGCCCTCCAGGACAGACAGTGGGCGGAGGCAGGGCCCAATGTATCCTCTGCACCACTCACCTACACCCAGCCTTTCGGGGATCTCTGCCTTCCCTCCTCCCTGCAACCTCTGGGTTCTCTATGGGACAATCAGGCTTCTGATGGGAGCAGGGTATCCAGAAAACCCCAGGGAGGCTGAGCATGTCCCACAGGGGGCAGCTGCACTGGGTCCTTGCTGGGGGCCGATGGTGTGGGGGTGGATGTTGTGGGGTAGGGATATGATGTTGGTGGTATATTAGGAAGGTATAAATATTAGCCTTGAATCAATATTAAAATATTCTCATTAACCAAAGACCATACTTTATTCAGATTTCCTTAGTTTTTGCTAAGTTACCATCCCTCATATCCCATTCCATTTGTCCTCATGTTTTCTTAGGCTCCTCTGGATTGTGACAGTCTTTCTGCCTTTCCTTATTGTCGTTGAACTGGAACACTTTGAGAAGTAGAGTATTTTGTAAAATTTACCTCAGTTGGGAAATGTCTGTTATCTCATGATTAAACTCTTTTTGTGGGTTATATAAAGAGATATACTGCCATTTTAATTATATCATATAAAGGATAGATATTATCAACATGATTTATCAGTCTTGGTATCAATCTGATCATCTTGCTGAGGTAGTGTTTGTCAGCTTTCTCCGTAGTAAAGTGATTATTATTATTATTATTATTATATTATCATTTTTATATACACATTTTCATATTCTATTTTGTAGAAGGAAGTTACTATGTGTATTCCATACATATGAGTGGGAGGCTATGCTAATCAACTTGAGAGTGGAATGTCTGTACAACTTCTTTGAAATTCTTCTACATGGGAGATTTCTCTTCCTTCTGGGTTTGTTTGTTTCTTTTTAAAGATGTCATTTATTTATTTGAAAGAGAGAGGAGAGAAAAACCAAGAGCGAGAGGGGCAGATGTAGAGGGAGAAGCAGGTTCCCTGCAAACAGGGAGCCTGCCTTGGGAATTGGATCATGATCTGAGCCTAAGACAATAGCTTATGTGACTGAGCCACCCAGATGCCACTTTTTCTTTCTTTTTCTTTTTTTAGTAATAAATTTACTTTTATTGGTATTCAATTTGCCCACATACAGAATAACACCCAGTGCTCAGCCCGTCAGTATACGTCACACATTCACCCCCACCCCCACCCTCCTCCCCTTCCATCACCCCTAGTTCATTTCCCAGAGTTAGGAGTCTTTATGTTCTGTCTCCCTTTCTGATATTTCCCACACATTTCTTCTCACTTCCCTTATATTCCCTTCACTATCATCTATATTCCCCAAATGAATGAGAACATACAATGTTTCTCCTTATCCGATTGACTTACTTCACTCAGCGAAATACCTTCCAGTTCCATCCACTTTGAAGCAAATGGTGGGTATTTGCTGTTTCTAATGTCTGAGAAAGGCCCACCTATTCTCTCTCTTCATCTTCTGAGTCTCCTATGGTATGAATGTTATTGTTTTAATAAGTGGATGACTTCCCTACGTCTGTCTCTGTGGTCCATAACCATTCTTGTTTTGAAGGCTTCCACTTGGGACTGCATCTCAGTTATACCATTTTTAACATTGGCCTGACTAGATTTTAGTTCTTTTATTTCTACAGTAAAGGTTTCTCTAGTTTTCTTCTGTGCTCTTTTTCTAGCCCAGCTGTTGTCTTTATAATCATTGTTTTAAACTGTATTTAGACATCATATATGTGTATTGATGAACTTCCTGGCTGTGAGTAGACCTCATGTTATTTTATGGAGGTGATTTTCTCCATCTCATTATATTTTCCAGAAAAGAAAGAAGGAAGAAAAAGAAAAAACAAGAAAAACAATAACAACTGCCCTCCCCCCACAAAAAACAAAACAAAACAAAATAAAACCCAGATTATTTTGGCCTGCTTGTTAAAAGATTCTAAATCCCAAAATAGAAACAATTAAAGTGATCCCTGGGTGATGCAGCGGTTTAGTGCCTGCCTTTGGCCCAGGGCATGATCCTGTAGACTCTGGATCAAATCCCACGTCGGGGTCCCAGTGCATGGAGCCTGCTTCTCCCTCTGCCTGTGTCTCTGCCTCACTCTCTCTCTCTCTTTCTCTCTGTTTGTGACTAGCATAAATAAATTGAAAAAAATTTAAAAAAAGAATCACAATTAAAGTACTATGAAAGCAAAAATAAGAAATATATAAGGTACATACATAGAAATTAAAATAAGGCAATTAATAAAAAAGAATCAAAGAAAATAAATGAAAAAAGAGCACAAAGTACAAAGGAATCTAGACCCTACTTTCCAGGCAGAGCTTAAGCTCTGCAGCCACTGTGGTCCAACAACTTGGTGGCAACGAATGCTCTGTGTGGGGTCTGGGGATGGGCCATGGCGCTGATTGTCAGGTGCACATCTGCCTGGGAGATGCACCTGCGGGGGTCAGAGGCGGGGTGGGCGTCAGCGCCTCTGGGCTCAGCGGGCTGCGCTGCCCTGTTCCTGAGACCTGGCCCTGATAGGCGGGATGCGGGTGGGGTCTCTGGGTCCTCTGGCTCTGGGGCAGAGCATCCCCCACCCCAGTCTGCTGGGGCCTCCACAGAAGAGCTGCCAAGCCCCCAGGTCTCCGCGGCTTCTCTCAGAACCCTGAGTTCACTCTACCTGTGTCCGAGCTTCTTTTGGTTTTGTTTTTTTATCTCAGACTGTTATGCCCAAGATTGCTAATCCGAGAAACCACCGAGAAGCTGACACCAAGGCAAACACATGAGAGTTTATTTACAAGCTTGAGCTTGTGTCCAAGTATACCCGACAGAGCAGAGCAGGGACTTGGACCCTGAGGTGGGTTTTAGCTTAGTTTTAAGAGTTGGTCTCTGGGTACTCCCGAAGGGCTAGAGCAATTCCTCAAGTTCTTTTTTTTTTTAAACTACTTTTTTTTTTTAAGATTTTATTTTTTTTATGATAGTCACAGAGAGAGAGAGAGAGAGGCAGAGACACAGGCAGAGGGAGAAGCAGGCTCCATGCACCTGGATACCGATGTGGGATTCGATCCTGGGTCTCCAGGATCGCGCCCTGGGCCAAAGGCAGGCGCCAAACCGCTGTGCCACCCAGGGATCCCTCTCAAGTTCTGTTTACATTTTTTTTTGTTTTGTTTTTTTTTTTAAGATTTTATTTATTTATTCTTGAGAGAGAGAAGGAGAGACAGAGCCAGAGACACAGGCAGAGGGAGAAGCAGGCTCCATGCACCGGGAGCCAGACGTGGGATTCGATCCCGGGTCTCCAGGATCGCGCCCTGGGCCAAAGGCAGGCGCAAACCGCTGCGCCACCCAGGGATCCCATCTGTTTACATTTTGATATGGGGCCTTCAAAGGCATTGAGATCTATTCTCATTCTAATAGGGGCTTCCTGCACTTGGCCTGGGCTCAGTTTTTATTCTATTGTGGGGCTTTCCAGGGTATTAAGCTGTAAACTTTTGTTATTTTCCTGTAACTGAAGTAATGTAAATTTCAGCTCTTCTTCACAGGGGCCTGGGATGACTGGACTTGTTCGAATGCTGAACTTAAAGTGGAAAGGCCTTCATTTTCTCGGCCTCCTTGTGTTCCTTCCCATCCTATCTAGCTCCTTCCCCCTTCCCCAGAGCTCCTAAGAGAGCAATTGTTAATGATCTCAGCCTGGCAGCTTGTGTTGGGGGACAGGCCCAGGGATTTGGGATCAGGAAGACCTGGGGCTCGGGCGTCCCAGCTGTGCAGCGGGATTTGATGCTGCAACTCTTATTCCCTAAGGCTATCTTGACAACTGACTTTGTACATAGAAAAGCTGTCCTTTCTCTTTATAAGACAAAGAGAGAGTCAAAGTGTTTTTTTCTCTGCCCATCTGATTGCTCAGATTCCCAGGATAGATGTGGGCCCGCATCCACCCTGACAGGAACACCTGGGCCGCTTCAGGACCTGCAGGGAGGCTTCAGGAAGCTGTGGTGCTGCGTCCACTCTGGCAGGAGCTCCCGGGCCACTCAGGACATAATTTGAGTCTTCTGGAAGGTGGGGGCCGCATCCATGGTGTCAGGAGCCCTGGCTTCCTCAGAATCCACAGTGAGGCTATGGGAGGACTGGGGGCCACGCCCAAACAACAGGACGCTGACGTCCTCAGGACCCCCGGTGTAGACTTCGGGAAATATGGGGATGCTTCCATGCAGACAGAAGACCCCATCCTTGTCAGGGCCTGTGGTGAGGCGTAAGAAAAATGTGGGTGCTGAATCCAAACTGACAGGAGTCTCCAGCCTCTTTAGGATCAGCACTTTGGCTTCAGGACATATGGGCCTGCGTCTATGCTGACAGGAGCCCACAGCCCCCTCAGGACCGGCAGTGAGTTTTCTGGGGGCCATGGGGCCATGTCCAGGCTGACAGGAGCCCTTGGCCTCCTGAGGACCTGCTGTGAGGCTTCCAGAGGATGTGAGACATAGTCCACAGTGACAGGAGACCCGTGTCCTCAGGACCTGCTGACTATGACCCAAGAACACGTGGGGCCACATCCACACTCACAGGATCCTGGCTTCCTCAGGACCCCCTGGAGGACTCTGGAGGTGCTGTTGGGGGCCACGTCCACATCAGAAGGGACTACTCAGAACCACAGGGTAAGTGAATGGGTAGAATGAATGGTAGGGTCAGGGGAGGGGAGGCAGTTGGTGGTTAAGTTAGGTTAGATGTTAGGGTTTAGTGATTATGCTTATGGTTACAGATTAGAGGATAGCGTGAGGGATAAGGGTAAGGGTCAGTGGTTAGGAGTTAGGCTGGGGGTTAGGGATTAGGGAAAGGGGTTAGGGTTAGTGTTAGGGACAGGATTTAGAGTTAGGGTTAGGGTTTAGGCTTAGGGATTAGGGCAGGATGTTAGGAGTTGGGGTTAGGGTTATGGTTAGTGTTAGGGTTGTGATTAGGTTTGCAGTTAGGGTTAGGGGTTAGGGTGTGAGTTAGGGTTAGGGGTTAGCGTTAAGGGTTAGAGTTAAAGCTAGGCCTAGGTTTAGGGTTAGGCTTAAGATAGGGTTTAGTGCTAGTGTTAGGGTTAGTGTTTGGTTAGGGGTTAGGGATAGGGTCAGGGTAGGGTCAGGGTATGGTTTTGGAAAAGGGTAAGAGATAGGGTTAGGCAGTGGGTTAGGGATTAGTTTTAGGGTATGGGTAGTGTACAGTTTGGGGTATGAGATAGGGTTAGTATTAGAGGGTTAGGGTTAGGGTACAAATTAAGGTTAGGAATAGGATTTGAGTACATTAAGTTAAGGTTAGGGTTAGAGGTTAGGGTTACGATTAGATTTAAGGTAAGGGTCAGGGTTAAGGAAACCTCAGAATAGGTTTAGGAGTTAGGGTGTGGCTTGGCAGGTAGGTTCAGTGAATGTGGTTTGGTCTTGGGGTTTGTGTTTGGTTTTTGATTAGTGATAGTTCTTGTTTAAGTGTTAGGTTAACATTAGGCTTAAGTGTAGGGTAAGGGTTATGTCTGTGTATGGTTAGAGTTTCTGTCTTGGCATGTGCCTGCACTGGGACTCCTAGCATCTTGGGCAGTTTAGTTTTATGCACTCTATTTAGGTTTTGGTTTCAAAGATAGCCTGACTCCACCAAGTCAGTGGCCTCCCCAGAGAATCAAAATCCAGTCTTCTCTGGGGTGAGAATAGGCATGGCAGGATTCTCGTGAGCTGAGCGAAGGAGGGGATTTGTGGCTCTAAAAACACTTTGTTTGGATTTTCAGTTGCCTTTCTGATTTTATCTCTTGTGTGCACTTGTTTTCTCTATACTACCAATTATTATTTTAAAGTTTTACTTAAATTCCTCTTTGTAAACACAGTATGATATAGTTTCAGGTTTACCACATAGTGATTCAACCCTTGAATACAACGCCTGGTACTGGTCACAGGTGCCCTCCACTATCCCCATCCCCTGATTTCCCACCCCCCACCTTCCTCTGGTATTTATTAGTTTATTCTCTGTGGTTAAGAGTGTGTTTCTTGGTTTGCATCTCTCATCCCACCCTTTGCCCATTTGCCAGTTTGTTTGGTTTCTTAAAATTCACATGTGAATGCAATTGTATGGTATTTGGAATCTGTATTCTCTGACTGAGTTCATTTAGCATAAGTCCCTTCCACTTCTCCCACGTCATTGTAAATGGCTTCATTTCATCCCTTCTGATGACCCAGTGATGTTGCAGTGTGTATATTTAACACATCGTCTCTGCCCATTCATCTGTCGATGGACATCTCGGCTCTATACACACTTTCGCTGTTGTTGATAATGCTGCTACCAACACTGGGCTGCATGTTCCTCTTAAAATCTACTAAACTACTTTTGTATCCTCGGGGTAAATACCTAGCTGTGCAATTTTGGAATCGTAGAGTAGCTCTATTTTTAAAGTCTTTTTTAAATTTTTTTTATGATAGTCACAGAGACAGAGGCAGAGACACAGGGAGAGAAAGAAGCAGGCTACATGCACTGGGAGCCCGAAGTGGGATTCGATCCCGGGTCTCAGGGATCACGCCCTGGGCCAAAGGCAGGCACCAAACCACTGTGCCACCCAGGGATCCCCTATTTTTAATTTCTTGAGGACCCTCCAGACTGTTTTCCACAGTGGCTTCACCTTTATTTATGTATTCATGAGAGACACAGAGAGGCAGAGTTATAGGCAGAGGGAAAATGAGGCTTCATGCAGGGAGCCTGATGTCGGACGTGATCCCCCAGGACCCCGGGAACATGACCTGAGCCAAAGCAGATGCTCAACCACTGAGGCACCCAGGTGCCTTACTGATTCAATTTCTTTGTTAGTTATGGGTCTGTTCATATTTTCTATTTCTTCCTATTTCAGTTTTGCTCGTTTGCACATTTCTAGGGATTTGTCCATTTCTTCCAGGTCTCCCAGTTTGTTAGTGTATAATATTTCATAGTATTCCCTTATAATCATCTTATTTTTCTGGTGTTGATTGTGATCTCTCTTCTCTCATTTGTGATTTTATTTATTTAGGTTTTCTCTTTTCTCGTTGATAAGGCTGGCTAGGGCTTGATCCATTTTATTAATTAATTTTTGAAGAACCAGCTCTTAGTTTCGTTATTCCATTCTACTGTTTTGTTTTTTCTGCATTGTTTATTTCTTCTCTCATCTTTATTTTTTCCCTTCTTCTGTAGGATTTAGGCTTTGTTTCCTATTCCTTTACCAGCTCCTTTAGGTGTAGGGTTAGGTTGTGTATTGGAGACTTCTTGTTTCTTTAGGGCTGTATTGCTATGTACTTCCCTCTTAGGACTGCCTTTGCTACATCCCAGAGGTTTGGAGAAACATGTTTTCATTTTCATTTGTTTTAAATTTCCTCTTTAATTTCCTGGTTGCTCCATTCATTCTCTAGTAGGATGTTCATAATCTCCATGTATTATTGGTTTGTCCAATTTTTTTTCTTACTGTCGACTTCGAGTTTCATAGCGTTGTGGTCCGAAAATGTACAAGGGGTGATATCAACCTTCTTGTACCTGTTGTACCTGTTGAGGGCTGATTTGTGGCCCATGATATGATCTTTTCTGGAGAATGTCCCATGTGCACTTGAAAGGAATGTGTATTCTTCTTTAGGAAGAAATGTTCAGACTATATCTGTTGAGTCCCTTTCGTCCAGTGTGTCAAGGCTATTGTTCCCCTGTTGATTTTCTGCATAGACGATCAGTCCATTGCCATAAGTGGGTGTTAAAATCCCCTGTCATTGTATTATTATCAGTGATTTCCTGTATGTTTGTTGTTAATTGGTTTCTATATTTAGGTACTCCTATGTTGGCAGCATAAATGTTTAGTTGTTTGAACTTTTTTTTTTAGTAAATTTATTTTTTATTGGTGTTCAGTTTACCAACAAACAGAATAACACCCATGCTCATCCCGGCAAGTGCCCCCCTCAGTGCCCGTCACCCATTCACCCGCACCCCCTGCCCTCCTCCCCTCCCAGCATCCCTAGTTACTTTCTCAGAGTTAGGAGTCTTTATGTTCTTTCTCCATTTCTCATATTTCCCACACATTTCTTCTCCATTCCCTTATATTCCTTTTCACTATTATTTATATTAACGCATTGAATGACAACATACATTTGTCCTTCTCCAATTGACTTACTTCACTCAGCATAATACCCTCCAGTTCCATCCACGTTGAAGCAAATGGTGGGTATTTGTCGTTTCTAATGGCTGAGGAATATTCCATTGTATACATAAACCACATCTTCTTTATTCATTCATCTTTCAATGGACACCATGGCTCCGTCCACAGTGTCGCTATTGTGGACATTCCTGGTAAAAACATCGGGGTGCAGGTGTCCTGGCGTTTCATTGCATCTGAATATTTTGGGTAAATAGGGAAGAGTGCAATTTCTGGGTCATAGGGCAGGTCTATTTTTAACTCTTTGAGGAACCTCCACACAGTTTTCCGGAGTGGCTGCACCAGTTCACATTCCCACCAACAGTGTAAGAGGGTTCCCTTTTCTCCGCATCCTCTCCAACATTTGTGGTTTCCGGCCTTGTTAATTTTCCCCATTCTCACTGGTGTGAGGTGGTATCTCATTTTAGTTTTGATTTCTATTTCCCTGAGGCAAGTGATGCAGAGCATTTTCTCATGTGCATGTTGGCCATGTCAGTGTCTCCCTCTGTGAGATTTCTCTTCATGTCTTTTGCCCATTTCATGATTGGATTCTTTGTCTCTTTAGTGTTGATTTTAAGAAGTTCTTTATAGGTCTTTGAAACTACCCCTTTATCTGATACATCATTTGCAAATATCTTCTCCCATTCTGTAGGTTGTCTTTTAGTTTTGTTGACTGTATCCTTTGCTGTGCAAAAGCCTCTTATCTTGATGAAATCACAACAGTTCATTTTTGCTTTTGTTTCTTTTGCCTTCGTGTATGTATCTTGCAAGAAGTTACTGTGGCCAAGTTCAAAAAGGGTGTTGCCTGTGTTCTCCTCTATGATTTTGATGGAATCTTGTCTCACATTTAGATCTTTCATCCATTTTGAGTTTATCTTTGTGTATGGTGAAAGAGAGTGGTCTAGTTTCATTCTTCTGCATGTGGATGTCCATTTTCCCAGCCCCATTTATTGAAGAGACTGTCTTTCTTCCAATGGATAGTCTTTCCTCCTTTATCGAATATTAGTTGACCATAAAGTTCAAGGTCCACTTCTGGGTTCTCTATTCTGTTCCATTGATCTATTTGTCTGTTTTTGTGCCAGTACCACACTGTCTTGATGACCACAGCTTTGTAGTACACCCTGAAATCTGGCATTGTGATGTCCCCATATAAGGTTGTCTTTTTTATATTCCCCTGGCTATTCGGGGTCTTTTCTGATTCCACACAAATCTTAAATAATTTGCTCTAACTCTCTGAAGAAAGTCCATGGTATTTTGATAGGGCTTGCATTAAACGTGTTCATTGCCTGGGTACCATTGACATTTTCACAATGATAATTCTGCCAATCCATGAGCATGGAATATTTTTCCATCTCTTTGTGTCTTCCTCAATTTCTTTCAGAAGTGTTCTATTGTTTTTAGGGTATATCCTTTACCTCCTTGGTTAGGTTTATTCCTAGGTATCTTAAGCTTTTTGGTGCAATTGTAAATGAAATTGACTCCTTAATTTCTCTTTCTTCAGTCTCATTGTCAGTGTATAGAAATGCCATTGATTTCTGGGCATTGATTTTGTATCCTGCAACGCTACCAAATTGCTGTATGTGTTCTAGCAATCTTGGGGTGGAGGCTTTTGGGTTTTCTAGGTAAAGTATTATGTCATCTGAAAAGAGGGAGTGTTTGACTACTTCTTTGCCAATTTGAATGCCTTTAATGTCTTTTTGCTGTCTGCTGAGGCTGGGACTTCCAGTACTATGTTGAATAGCAGTGGGAGAGTGGACATCCCTGTCTTGTTCCTGATCTTTGGGGAAAGGCCTCCAGTGCGGCCCCACTGAGAATGATATTTGCTGTGGGCTTTTCCTAGATTGCTTTTAAGATGACGAGAAATGTTCCTCTCTCCCTATGCTCTGAAGTGTTTTGATCAGGAATGGATGCTCTATTTTGTCAAATGCTTTCTCTGCATCTAATGAGAGGATCATATGGTTCTTGGTTTGTCTCTTGCTGATATGATGAATCACATTGATTGTTTGAAGAGTGTTGAACCAGCCTGTGTTCCGAGGATAAATCCTACTTGGTCATGGTGAATAATTTTCTTAATGTACTTTTGGATCCTATTGGCTAGTATCTTGTTGAGAATTTTTGCATCCATGTTCATCATGGCTATTGGTCTGTAATTCTCCTTTTTGGTGGGGTCTTTGTCTGGTTTTGGAATTAAGGTGATGCTGGCCTCATGGAATGAATTTGGAAGTACTCTATCTCTTTCTAACTTTCCAAACATCTTTAGTAGGATAGGTATGGTTTCTTCTTTAAACGTTTGATAGAATTCCCCTGGGAAGCCATCTGGCCCTGGACGTTTGTGTCCTGGGAGGTTTTGGAAGACTGCTTCAATTTCCTCCCTGGTTTTTGGCCTGTTCAGGTTTTGTATTTCTTCCTGTTCCAGTTCTGGCAGTTTCTGTCTTTCCAGGAATGCGTCCATTTCTTCTAGATTGCCTAATTTATTGGTGTATGGCTGGTCATAATATGTTTTTAAAATCCTTTTTATTTCCTTGGTGTTGGTAGTGACCTCTCCTTTCTCATTCATGATTTTATTAATTTGAATATTCTCTCTCTTCTTTTTAATAAGGTTGGCTAATGGTCTATCTATCTTATTAATTCATTCAATGAACCAACTCCTCCTTCCGTTGATCTGTTCCACATTTCTTCTGCTCTCGATTTCCTTGAGTTCTGCTCGAATGTTAATTAACTCTATTCTTCTGTTGGGTGTAGGATCTATCTGCTTTTTTTTTGCTCTAGCCTCTTTATGTGTAAGGTTAGCTTTTGTATTTGAGTAGTTTCGCATTTTGGAATAGATGCTTATATTGTGATGTATTTCCCCCTTAGGACTGCTTTTGCTGCAAGCCAAATATTTTAATGGTTGTATGTTCATTCTCATTAGTTTCCATGAATCTTTTAATATTTCCTTAATTTCCTGGTTGGCCCTTTCATCTTTTAGCAGGATGATCCTTCACCTCCACGTGTTTGAGCTCCTTCCAAACTTCTTGTTATGATTAAGTTCTAATTCCAAGGCATTATGGTCTGAGAATATGCAGGGGACGATCCCAATCGTTTGGTATCGGTTCAGACCCTACTTGTGACCCAGTATGTGGTCTATTCTGGAGAAAGCTCTATGTGCACTTGAGAAGAATGTGCATTCAGTTGAGTTTGGATGTAAAGTTCTGTAGATTTCTGTGAAATCCATCTGGTCCAGTGTATCATTTAAAGCTCTCGTTTCTTTGGAGATGTGCTTAGAAGACGTATCGAGGGTAGAAAGAACTAGATTGAAGTCACCAAGTATAAGATAATTATTATCTAAGTATTTCTTTACTTTGGTTATTAATTGGTTTAAGTATTTGCCAGCTCCCATATTCGGGGCATATATTGAGGATTGTTAAGTCCTCTTGTTGGATAGATCCCTTAAGTATGATTTAGTGTTCCTCTTCATCTCTCACTACAGTCCTCGGGGTAAATTTTAGTTTATCTGATATAAGGATGGCTACCCCTGCTTTCTTTTGAGGACCATTTGAATGGTAAATGGTTCTCCAACATTTAATTTTCAGATTGTAGGTGTCCTTCTGTCTAAAATGAGTCTCTCGTAGACAGCAAATAGATGGGTCCTGCTTTTTTATCCAGTCTGAAACCCTGGGCCTTTTGACGCGGTCATTAAGCCTGTTCATGTTCAGAGTTACTATCGATAGATATGAGTTTAGTGTCATCATGATATCTATTCAGTCCTTGTTTTTGTGGATTGTTCCACTGAACTTCTTCTTAAAGGGGAATTTTAAGAGTCCCCCTTAAAATTTCTTGCAGAGCTGGTTTGGAGGTCACATATTCTTTCAGTTCCTGCCTGTCTTGGAAACTCTTTATCTCTCCTTCCATTTTGAATGAGAGCTTGCTGGATAAAGTATTCTTGGTTGCATGTTCTTCTCATTGAGGACCCTGAATATATCCTGCCAGCCCTTTCTGGGCTGCCAGGTCGCTGTGGAGACATCTGCTGTTACCCTAATGCTCCTCCCCATAAAGGTCAGGGATTTCTTGTCTCTTGCTGCTTTAAGGATCTTCTCTTTATCTTTGGAATTTGGAAGCTTCACTATTAAATGTCAAGGTGTTGGACGGTTTTTATTGATTTTAGGGGGGAATCTCTCTATTTCCTGGATCTGAATGCCTGTTTCCCTTCCCAGATTAGGAAATTTTTCAGCTAGGATTTGTTTAAATACTTATCCTGGCCCTCTGTCCATTTTGGTGCCCTCGGGAACCCCAATTACATGTAGGTTTTCTTCCTCAGACTGTCGTTTATTTCCCTTAATCTGTCTTTCTGGTCTTTTAATTGTCCGTCTCTTTTTTCCTCAGTTTCCCTCTTTGCCATCAACTTGTCTTCTATGTCATTCCCTCGTCCTTCTACCTTGTTAACCCTCATCGTTAGGACTTCTAGTTTGGATTGCATCTCATTCAATTGATTTTTACTTTCTGCCTGATTGGATTTAAATTCTGCAGTCATGAAGTCTCTTGATCCTTTATGCTTTTTTCTAGAGCCACCAGTAGCTGTATAATAGTGCTTCTGAATTGGCTTTCTGACATTGAAATCTAATCCAGATTTTGTAACTCTGTGGGAGAGAGGACTGTTTCTGATTCTTTCTTTTGAGGTGAGCTTCTCCTTCTAGTCATTTTGCTCAGTGCAGTGGCCAAAAACAAATTTTATTGGGTAAAGGAGAAAAAGAGAGGAGAGAAAGAAGGAAAGAAAAGAGAAAAAGAAAAAAGAATAAAGGAAGATAGAAGAAAAAAGAGAATAAAAAGAGAAAGAAAAGGAAAGAAGGGGGAAAAGGGAGGGCGAAGCAATCAGAAATAAAAAAAAAACGTGGGGGAGTATCTTCTGATTCTGTATACTTTAAGTCCCTTGACTTCCCCTGGAACTTGTCCGTCTAGCTGGACTTCTGGGGCAGGGCCTGTTGTGCTGATTTTCAGATATTAGCACTTGGGGGAGCTCCTCTGTCCACTGCCTGGTGCAGAGCTCAGTGGGCGTAGTTTACCCCGTGAGGCCTCAGGAGGAACAACCCCAGTGGCAGCGGCCAGCTCTGGATACCTGTATTCAGCACCCACAGTAACTCCAGAGCAGTCCATCTGCAGGGCCTGGAGTCTGGGCCGGGACCGCTGATCTGCTCAGCTCTGGGCAGGAGAATCCTTGTTGTCCTGGGCCATCCGGGCCTCTGCCTGTCCCAGGGGAGGCCAAATCCTGGGCTGTGTCCTGGCGCCTTGTGCTCTGGGGCCTGCGCTGTTGGATTCACGCTCCTGTCTGTGCAGCCGCCTCTCCCCACAGCTGCCGCCCAGCCCCTCTGAGCTGCTCCTGGTCGGGCAGCCCCCTCAGGGAGCCACCGCCTGAGCACCTCCGAGTTGCTTCCTGAGCCGCACAGCCCCCTCTGCACGGAGCCACTTCCTCTGCTTGAGGCACTGCCACCAAGCTGCTCCCGGGGTATGCAACCCGCTCCACGCAGAGCCCTGCCCGAACCCCTCTGAGCTGCTCCCAAGTCAGTGCACGTGCCCTGCAGCACTTAGGGAGCTTGGTGCACTCTCCTGGGAGTGCAGGTGTCTCTTAGTGTCCCAGGGAGCACGAGGGTATCCCCGCCCTCCTGGGGTCCTGCTCTGAATCCCTGTGGGCGCCATTCTGCCCAGGAAGATTGGTGCTGATCCTGCTTCTCTGGGACAAAGCTCTCCTGACCAGGGGGCACACCGCCTGGCCTTAGCCCGGCTCCTCGTGGTGCCCCTCCACTTGGATGCCTTTTGTTTCTTTATTTCTTTTTCCCCCGTCATCCTACCTTGATAGAAGCGCGAACTTTTCTCACTGTAGCATTCCAGTTGGTCTGTCTTTAAATCTCAGGCAGAATTCGAAGATTTTCAGAATGATTTGAAGGTTATCTAGGTAATTTGGAGGGTACAGGTGACTTGGGGACCCTACTCTTCCGCCATCTTGCCCCTGCTCCTGTATGTTGCCTTTTAGCTTTGGTTCTTTCCTTCACTTTGCAGAAGCTTTTCAATTTGATGAAGTCACAATAGGATATTTGCTTTTGTTTCCCTCACCTCAGAGGCATATCTAGAAAGAAGATCCAATGGCCAATGTCAAAGTCATTGCTGCCTATCTTTTCTTCTTTATATGTTTTTTGGTCTCACATTTAGGTCTTTCATCCATTTTGAATTTATTTTTTATATATATGGAGTAAGAAAGTGGTCCAGTTTCATTCTTCTGCATGTGGCTGCCTGGTTTTCCCAACACCATTTGTTCTTATCCTGCAGTCAGGGTTAGGGTTTGTTGAAGAGACTTTCTGCCATTGGATATTCCTTCCTGCCTTGTTGTCCATTATGGGTCATAGATACATGTTTGTATCTTGTTTTGGCTTTCCATTCTGTTCTATTGATCTAAGCATCTCCTATTGGTAGAACCCTGATTGCTGATTCAATTTCTTTGCTGGTCAACTGTCTGTTCAAATTTCTTATTTCTTCATTTTTGATTTTTGCTATGTTATATATTTCCAGGAATTGATCTATTTCTTCCAGGTTCTAGGTTGCTGGCATATAATTTTTCATCATATTCTCTTATAATCTTTTGTATTTCTCTAGTGTTGGTTTTTATTTCTCTTTTCTCATTTCTGATTTTATTTGTGTCCTTTCTAATCTTTTTATCTTTTTTCTTTTTTAAAGATTTTATTTATGTATTCATGCAAGACACAGAGATGCAGAGGTATAGGCACAGGGAACATGAGGCTCCATGCGGGGAGCCTGATGTGGGACTTGATTCCCCAGGACCCCAGGATCATGACCTGAGCCAAAGCACATGTTCAACAACTGAGGCACCCAAGTGCCTTGCTGATTCAATTCCTTTGCTAGTTATGGGTATGTTCACATTTTCTATTTCTCCTATTTCAGTTTTGCTCATTTGCACATTTCTAGGGATTTGTCCATTTCTTCCAGGTCTCCCAGTTTGTTAACCTATATTCTTTCATAGTATTCCCTTATAATTGTTTTATTTTTCTGGTGTTGATTGTGATCACTCTTCTCTCATTTGTGATTTTATTTATTTAGGTCTTTTCTCATTCATAAGTCTGGATAGGGCTTGATCCATTTTATTAATTATTTTGAAGAACCGGTTCTTAGTTTCGTTATTCCATTCTACTGTTTTTTTATTTCTGTATTGTTTATTTCTGCTCTCATCTTAATTTTTTCCCTTCTTCTGTAGGATTTAGGCTTTGTTTGCTATGCCTTTTCCAGCTCCTTTAGGTGTAGGGTTAGGTTGTGTATTAGAGACTTCTTGTTTCCTTTTTTTTTAAACATTTTATTTAATTTTTATTTATTTATGATAGTCTCAGAGAGAGAGAGAGGCAGAGACATCGGCAGAGGGAGAAGGAGGCTACATGCACCAAGAGCCCGATGTGGGATTTGTTCCCGGGTCTCCAGGATCGCGCCCTGGGCCAAAGGCAGGCGCCAAACCGCTGCACCATCCAGGGATCCCAGACTTCTTGTTTCCTGAGGTAAGCCTGTATTGCTATGTACTTCCCTCTTTGGACTGCCTTTGCTACATCCCAGAGGTTTGGAAACATGTTTTCATTTTCATTTGTTTTAAATTTCCTCTTTAATTTCCTCGTTGCTCCATTCATTCTCTAGTAGGATGTTCATAATCTCCACATATTTTTGGTCTGTCCAAATTTTTTCTTACTGCCGACTTCAAGTTTCATAGCATCGTGGTTAAAAATATACAGGGTGGGGATCCCTGGGTGGCGCAGCGGTTTGGCACCTGCCTTTGGCCCAGGGCGCGATCCTGGAGACCCAGGATCAAATCCCACGTCAGGCTCCTGGTGTATGGAGCCTGCTTCTCCCTCTGCCTATGTCTCTGCCTCTCTCTCTCCCTGTGTGACTATCATAAATAATTAAAAATTAAAAAAAATATACAGGGTGTGATATCAAACTCCTTGAACCTGTTGTACCTGTTGAGGGCTGATTTGTGGCCTATGATATGATCTGTTCTGGAGAATGTCCCATGTGCACTTGAAAGGAATGTGTATTCTGGGATCACTGGGTGGTGCAGCAGTTTGGCGCCTGCCTTTGGCCCAGGGCGCAATCATGGAGACCCGGGATCAAATCCCACATCAGGCTTCCTGCTTGGAGCCTGCTTCTCCCTCTGCCTATGTCTCTGCCTCTCTCTCTCTCTGTGTGACTATCATGAATAAATAAATAAAATCTTTAAAAAAAAAAGAAAGTAATGTGTATTCTGCTTTAGGAAGAAATGTTCAGACTATATCTGTTGGGTCCCTGTGGTCCAGTGTGTCAAGGCTATTGTTCCCCTGTTGATTTCCTGCATAGACAATCGGTCCATTGCCATAAGTGGTTGGGTGTTAAAATCCCGTCATTGTATTATTATCAGTGAGTTCCTGTACATTTGTTGGTAATTGTTTTCCATATTTAGGTACTCCCATGTTGGCAGCATAAATATTTAGTTGTTTGATCCTGATAGAGAGTCTTTTTAACTATGAAATAATGCCCTTCTTCATCACTTCTTATAGTATTTGTTCTTTCTTTTTTGAGATTGAATATTTAATTTATTTATTCATGAGAGATACACAGAGAAGCAGAGGCAGAAACATAGGCAGAGGGAGAGAAAGGCTCCCCAAAGGGATGCCGTTGTGGGACTCGATCCTGGGATCCCAGGAACATACCCTGAGCCAAAGGCAGATGCTCAACAACTGAGCCACCAGGTGTCCCCCAGGGTTTGGTTTCAAATCTAGTTTTTCTAATATAAGCATTGGTCCTCCAGCTTTCTTTTCATAACCATTAGCGTGATAGATGATTTTCCATCCCTGACTTTCAATCTGCTGGTGTCTATAGGTCTAAGGTGAGCATCTAGTAGGCAGCATACCTATGGACCTTGTTTTTTTAATAACGATTTTATTTTTGAGAGCATGAGAAAGAGAGAGAGAGAGAGAGAGAGGCAGAAAATTAGGCCCAGAGAGAAGCAGGCTTCCCACCAGGAGCCCAATATGGGACTCGATCCCAGACTCTAGGATAACATCCTGATTCAAAGGCAGAGGCTCAAACCCTGAGCCACCCAGGCATCCCGGATCCTGTTTTTTAAGGCACTCTGATACCCTATATCTTTTGATTGGAGCATTTAGTATCAGCATTCAGAGTGCTTATTCAAAATATGAACTTTGTGTCTTTGTGTTACCAGAAGAGTTGGTGTTTCTGGTGACGTTCTCTGGTCCTTTCTAGTCTTTGTTGCTTTTGGTCTCTTTTTTCCCTCACTAGAATGCTCCCTCTGAAAATTCCTTACTGGACTGGTTTAGTGGTCATGAACTCCTTTATACTTTGCCTGTCTGGGAAAATCTTTCTCTCTCTTTCTATCCTGAATGACACCCTTGCTGAAGCAAGAATTCATACAAATTGGACTCCAATAAAAAGAAATATGAAAACATAAAATAAATTTTTGCTATTATGATTGTGGTAAATGGCATTTAGTAGGAAAAGCAGAAGCTGAAAGAGAAGAGGAATGATTTCACCATCCGTGGGCTTCACAGGGTCCTGTTGTCCTTTCCTAGGAGGGCCCCCCCCTCTGTAGGATGCTTTCTGCCCCTCTGCGCTCCTTTTTGGAACACAGCAGGCACATCTCCGTGCCTCCAGCACCTCTGCAGTCATGGTTTATAGCATCTTCCAGGTATCCTATTGGGGACCACGGCGTCGTGTATGTAACCATCCAGCTGCTGTTTGACAACATTGGGGGGATTCTGACTTTTGTTGGTTGTGGGGTGTGTGTGTGTCTATCACATGAAGCTGTCACATGCAGCTATCAGATCTTCCGGCTGTGTCACCCAAATGCCGAAATGGTTGGTACAACTTCATTTCTGGTGCTGATGCTGGGTGGCTAGCTGGGCTCTCCTGGCTGACCCAGCGCTCGCTCCTGAGGTGAATTTCAGCCAGAGGGTCAGCTGAGGTGGAAGGTCTGACTCGGCCACAATCCAATGTCCGGCAGTGGGTCTCCCCGAGCACCGCCTGTTTCTCTTCTCCCCAATGCCTCTCCAGCAGGGAGCCGGACCTCGGGGCCACCCTAGGTGGATCTCCAGAGGTGCCGGGTGCCCATTACGGGGAGCCATGCGGCAGCCTGTGTGTGGGAGTAGAGGTGGTGATGGGGCTGGTGTTCCTCGGTCCTCTGCTGCCTGGCCTTCAGGCCAAGCCCCATGCTCACCCAGCCCCTACTCACTAGGGCGAGGAGGGTGCCCTCTACACACTGGTGTGAGAGATCCAGCACCACAAGGTGTGCACAGTGAGTCCACCTGGTGAGGGTGGCCCAGGTGCATGATCTGCAAGTGTGGGGCCCAGGAAATTTATCAAAAATCGCCTACCCCTGGACAAGCAGAGCAGGACTGATTCCATTTTGTGCTACAACCGCCACCTCCCCTATGACCCCCACATGACCTGCTTATGTCTTAAGGCGTTGCCCCAACCCAGTCAAGCCGCTGGGCACACCGTAATCGTAAATTTGCTCATAACAATGTAACCCTGCTTTGTGCCCGCCAAAACTGCACGCCGATTCTGACCAAAGAAATAGGCCAGGTCAAGTGGATCCTATAGGGTAAGGTGTAATTCAATCGGCCACCTGCATGTGGACCGACACGACTGTGCAACTTTCTGTGTATCCCATGGGCCACTGGCCCCTATAAACCTGCTACACCTCTTAGTCTCAGGGTCCAAATCCCTGCTCTGCTGTGTCGGGTGCACTAGGACACAAGCTCCAGATTGTAAGGAACCCTTGGGAGTTTGCATTGGTGTTGGCTCCTCAGTGGTTTCTTGGATTCACAATCTTGGGCACAACTCAAAGGCCTACTGTCCTAACATCCCTTCTAGGACCATGCTGACCGCCCGGCAGGCCCTCTCTGCCCCAGCCACACAGGCACAGGGATGCGGGGAAGGGAGGAAGTGCCCCGTACCCAGCCAGCCACGGCCTCCTGGAAAGAGGGAGCACAGACCTCTGGGTCGCTTTGCATAGACCCTGGTGACCTGAGGCTTCCTAGTGTCACTCTGTCCCAGGCCCTCCTGGCCCGCGGGGCATAGCCTGAGTCCCAGTAAAGTCTGTTGGGTCCTGACCCCGGCATCTGGCCACCTGTGGAAGGCACGTGGGGACGTCAGCCGGGTGTTCCTGGCGGCGCCCCTGCAGGGGCTTGTGGGGCCTAGGTGGTACCCCCTCCTCCTCTCTGGGGGTCTCTCCATGCCCCATAAACAGTGTTCTGGGAGACACAGAAGCGGGCTGGCTGTGCATTTTCACACCACAACACTTTATTGACTTTCTACAGTAAACGGGCTCAGAGCCAAGGGTGCACGCCTTCCCCTGGGGATGGAGAACTTTCTGTCCCTTAGGGAAGGGCAAGAATGACATGGGTTGGGGATGGATGCCGGAGTCCCCCACCTGGAAGCATGTGTGGACTCTGGGTGGGGGCGTGTGTCCTGAGGTTTCAGTCTGAGAGACGGTTCTGAGGACAGCAGAGCTGACCTGACCTGGACCTGCAGCTCATGGGCTTCTGCGCTGGGTCTCCGCAGGGCAGCTGGACCCCGGCCTCAGGCTCCCTGGGTCCCCAGCACCTGTAGGAGCCAGCCTCCTGGTGTGGGTTCAGGTGGGGCCCACCATCCAGCTGTGAGAGGGCTGGCTCAGCCTGGGGCCAGAATCCAGGGCTAGCCAGGGCTGTGTGTGCTGGATCCCATTAGTCTTTGTGTTGGGCCTGTGGTGGGGGCTCAAATCACCCCCAGCCCTCACAGAGCCCAGGGCCAGGCCAGCCCAGATCCCCATGGGTTAAGGGCTGGTGTCCTGTGCAGTGTTTGCCACCCTAAATGAGGGACAGTGGGCAGAATCAGGGCACAGTGGGTCCTCTGCATCACTCAACTGCACCCACCCTGTCGGGGGCTTCCTGTCTTCCCTCCTCCCTGCAACCCCTGAGTACTCTATGGGACACCCGGGCTTCTGATGGGATTAGGGTATCCAGAGAACCCCGGGGAGGCTGAGCATGTCCCGCAGGGGGAACCTGCATCGGGTCATTGCTGGGGGCCAATGGTGTGGTGGTGGATGGTGTGGGGGCAGGGGTATGATGGTGGTGGAGTGTGGGGGATTGTGTAGGGGTGATGGTGTTGGGGTATAGTGTGAGTGCGGATTGTGTGGGGCTGTGTGGGTGTGAGGGGGATGTGTAGGTGGGATACCATTGGGGATGATGATGTAGGAGGATGGTGTGAGAGTGGGGAATGTGGGGGATGTCGTGGGGGGCCTGTGGACACAGGAAATCTCCTTCCTCTATGATCCTAAGGAGACATCTACAGTTAAAGGCGACTAGTCTGGGGTTTGCAGTGACACCTGCCCCTGGGGCTCCGTGTGGTCATTGCAGGGCCCTGGCTGGACCGGGGACATTATCTGGGGGTCATTTTACTATATATGCTTTCAAATTGCAAATTGTCTCAAATTAAATGCATAAAATTTAGAATAATATAAAGCACCGAGAGTGGGTGTCACTCTGACCCGTCCGACCCTCATGGGATCGATGTGGTCCTGCTCCAGCCGCGGCTATGCAGCCTGGCCCCCTGGTCCGGTTCCTGCCCCCCACATCCCCCACCCCATCCCCTGCTTCTCAGGGAGCCGTCCCTCTCCTCTTTGGTCTTCATCTCCCATGGCTACCCCTGGAGGCCCCATCCTAGTGGCCTCCTCATCCCCGAGGCACCGGGAGTGTGGGCACGGGTGTCAGCCCCAGCATCCTACCGTGGAGCAGTGTGTTGTTGGCTGCTATTTCTCCCCCGGCCTCAGTAGCCCCGTTTTCCCTACCCAGAAGGCCCCGGGCCTCCCTTGGTGTCCCGAAGACCCCTGGCCCAGCAGCCTCACCCGACCCCCTAGCCATCCCAAAATATGGTGTGGCTGCCGAATATCCTGGTGACATCCAAGTCTACCTCCAAGATGTCCCTGGAGGAGACCAGGGCCTCCTCCTTCATTTCCTGTGGGAAACCCGGGGAGGAGGAGCAGGCGTCAGGGACACAGACCCCACCTGTCACGAGCTGCTGTGCTGGGCAGGGAGCCCTGGGGCCACCATGGGAGTGTGTCCTGCCAAAACCTCTTTCCTTCCTCTGGGAGGCCAGGCATGATGAAAGTGTCCACCGTGCCCGTGACACCTGTGTGAGGGCCTGTGCCCAGCTGTTGTGGGCGGGCAGGTGACTGAGTGTCAGCCTGGATGGGAGGGGATAGTGGTTCAGCCCAGGTGGGAGGGGACATGGGGGTGTTGTGCCCAAGATTGTGAATCCAAGAAACCACTATGGAGCTGACACTGATGCAAACAGACAAGGGTTGATTTCCAAACTCGAGCTTGCATCCAAGTACACCCGACACAGCAGAGCAGGGACTTGGACCCCAAGGTGGTGTTTTGCTTTTAAGGGCTTGTCTTGGGGACCTCCAAAAGGGCTGGAGCAATTCCTCAAGTTGTGTTTACATTTTGATATGGGGCCTTCAAGGGCATTGAGCTCTGTTCTCATTCTAATAGGTGCTTCCAGCCCTTGGCGTGGGCTCTGTTCTTATTCTATTGTGGGGCTTTCCAGGGCATTAAGCTGTAAACTTTTGTTTTTTTCCTGTAACTGAAGTAATGTAAATTTCATCTCTTCTTCACGGGGGCCTGGGATGGCTGGACGTGTTCGAACGCTGAACTTAAAGTGGAAAGGCCTTCATTTTCTTGGCCTCCTTGCATCCCTTCCCATCCTATCTAGCTCCTTCCCCCTTCCCCGGAGCTTCTAAGAGAGCAATTGCAAATGACCTCAGCCTGGCAGCCTGTGTGGGGGACAGGCCCAGGGATTTGGGATCAGGAAGACCTGGGGCGTGGGCGTCCCAGCTGTGCAGCGGGATTCCATGCTGCAGACTCTTATTCCCTAAGGCTATCTTGACAACTGACTTCGTACATAAAAAAGCTGTCCTTTCTCTTTATAAGATGAAGAGCGATTCAAAGTGTTTTTTCTCTGCCCTTCTGATTGCTCAGATTCCAATCTGAGACGTATTTCCTGTTAATAAGGATAATTTACTACTATCCGTAGTACTATGGTTAAAATATTCTGACACAAGTAATTCAGAGGGATGAGGGTTTCTCATCTTTTTCTTCACAGCTCAGTCACTCCTCAGGAATTGCATCTTTATGGATTTGGAAAGAACTGAGATATATTATTACCAGTGGTCCTATTATTCTGTGAAGGATTCTTCCCTGAGATTCTTCCCCTGTTTCAACTGACACTGAAACACTTTGAACTCTTTTGAAGACAAATGTCAAGGAAATAAATGTTATGCATTGCTAATTTTAAATGCCCTTGCAATATGGTGTCTATTATAATAGAACTATTTTTTATCTGATTTTTGCTATTTATTATCCGTTCCTGCTTTTCAGGTTGAGGAGACATTATACGTGTTCATAAGTGTTTTTCTTTCCTTCTGATATAAAATTATTACTTTGTTCCCATCGAAGGAAGTCTTTAAGAATAAGGCAAAAGTTAATTTAACTATTCTTAAAATGTCTTCACACTGAGAGCCTGTTTCATTTAAGTCAATTTTCAAAATAAATCTTATTTATTAGGAAAAAAAAGAAAGATTTATAGGGAAATTAAGAAGATAGTACAGAGCATTCGCATGCACTTGCACTCAATTTCTCCAATTATTGATATCTTATATCAGTATGGTACAAATATTAGCTAATGAATCAATATTAAAATAGTTGCATTAACCAATGACCATACTTTATTCAGATTTCCTTAGTTTTTGCTAAGTTACCATCCCTCATATCACATTCCATTTGTCCTCCTGTTTTCTTAGGCTCCTCTGGATTGTGACAGTCTTTCAGCCTTTCCTTGTTGTTGCACTGGAATACTTTGAGAAGGAGAGTATTTTGAAAATTTCCCTCAGTTGAGACATGTCTTTCGTTTATCTCATGATTGAACTGTTTTTGTGGATTATATACAGAGATATACTGCCATTTTCATTATATCATATAAAGGATAGATACTTTCAACATGATTTATCAGTCTTGGTATCGATCTGATTATCTTGCTGAGGTAGTGTTTGTCATCTTTCTCCGTAGTTAAGTGATTCTCCTCCTCCTCCTCCTCCTCCTCCTCCTCCTCCTCCTCCTTCTTCTTCTTATTATTATTATTTTAAGTTTTTCATAATATATTTTGTAGAAGGAAGTTACTATGTGTATTCCACACGTAAGAGTGGGAAGCTATGCTCATCAACTTGAGGGTGGAATGTCTGCACAAATTGTTTGAAATTCTTCTACATGGGAGATTTCTCTTCTTGTGGCTTTGTTTTTTTTAGTTTCTTTTTCAAAGATTTTTTTATTTATTTGAGAGAGAGAGGAGAGAAAAACCATGAGTGAGAGGGGCAGAGGGAGAGGGAGAAGCAGGTTCCCTGCTAAACAGGGAGCCTTCCTTGGGACCTGGATCATGATCTGACTTAAGGCAGAAGCTTAACTGACTGAGCCACCAAGGTGCCACTATTTCTTTCTTTCCCTCTTTCTTTTTTTTTTTAAATAATATATTCACTTTTTATTGGTGTTCAATTTGACAACATACAGAATAACACTCAGTGCTCATCCCGTCAAGTGCCCCCCTCAGTGCCCGTCACCCATTCATACAGATCCTGATCTCCTCCCCTTCCATCACCCCTAGTTAGCTTCCTAGAGTTAGGAGTCTTTATGTTCTGTCTCCCTTTCTGATATTTCCCACACATTTCTTCTCCCTTCCCCTATATTCCCTTTCACTATTATTTATATTCTCCAAGTGAATGAGAACATACAATGTTTGTCCTTCTCTGATTGACTTACTTCACTCAGCATAATACCTTCCAGTTACATCCACATTGAAGCAATGGTGGGTATTTGTGGTTTCTATTGGATGAGTAAGGCCCACCTTTTCTCTCCCTTCATCTTCTGAGTCTCCTATGATATGAATGTTATTGTTTTAATAAGTGGCTGAGTTCCCTAAATCTGCCTCTGTGGTCCATAACTTTCTTTGTTTTTAAGGCTTCCACTTGGGACTGCATCTCAGTTATACTATTTTTAACATTCGCCTGACTAAATTTTAGTTCCTTTATTTCTACAGTAAGGGATTCTCTAGTTTTCTTCTGTGCTCTTTTTCCAGCCCAGCTGCTATCTTTATAATCATTGTTTTAAACTGTATTTAGACATCATATATTTGTTTTGATGGACTTTATGGCTGTGAATACTACCTCATGTTATTTTATGGAGGTGAATTTCTCGATCTCATTATATTTTCCAGAAAAGAAAGTAGGAAAAAAAGAAAAACCAAGAAAAACAATAACAACTGCCCTCCCCCAAAAAAACCACTAGATTATTTTGGCCTCCTTGTAAAAAGATTCTAAATCCCAAAATAACAAACACAATTAATGTTCCATGAAAGTAAAAATAAGAAATATATAAGGTACATACATAAAAAATAAAATAAGGCAATTAATAAAATAGAATAAAAAAAATAAATGAAAATAAAGCACAAAATACAAAGGAAGCTAGACCCTTCTTTCCAGGCAGCGCTGAAGCTCTGCAGCCTTTTGGGTCTGACAACTTGGTGGCAGCGAATGGTCTGTGTGGGGTCTGGGGATGGCCCATGGTGCTGATTGTCAGGTGCACATCTGCCTGGGAGATGCACCTGCAGGGTCAGGGTTGGGGTGGTCTTCAGCGCCTCTGGCCTCCAGCAGGTGACGCAGTGGTGCTCCCTGAGATTGGAGCTGTTTGGAGTGATTTGGGAGGGGACACTGGGTCCTCTGGTTCTGGGGCTAAGCATCCCACCCCCCAGTCTGCAAGCCCTCCACAGAAGAGCCCCAAGCGCATCTCTCAGAACCCTGCTTTCACTTTGCCCGCGTCCGAAATGCTTTTGGTTTTGTTTTTTTATCTCAGACTGTTGTGCCCAAGATTGTGTATCCGAAAAACCATGGAGAAGCCCACACCGAAGCAAACACACGAGGGTTTATTTACAAGCTCGAGCTTGTGTCCAAGTATACCTGACAGTGCGGAGCAGGGACTTCGACCCCGAGGTGAGTTTTTGCTTAGGTTTAAGGGCTTGTCTCGGGGACCTCCAGAAGGGCTATAGCAATTCCTCAAGTTCTGTGTACATTTTTATATGGGGCCTTCAAGGGCATTGAGCTCTGTTCTCATTCTAATAGGGGCTTCCTGCCCTTGGTCTGGGCTCAGTTTTGATTCTATTGTCGGGCTTTCTAGGACATTAAGCTGTAACCAGCAAAGGTTCCACACCTGGAAGGGGGACGTCACACTGTCCCTATATGCTGAAGACGCGATACTGGAAATAGGAAACCTGGGAGCCTCCACCAAAACCTGTTAGAACTAAGGAGTGAGTTCAGTAAAGTCACGGGACACAAACTGACCCTACAGAGCAGAGTAGCCTTGCTCTGTCCCGACAATGAGCACTCAGGAAGGAAAGGAAGGACGTGAAGGCCTTCTCAGGAGCATCAAGGAGAATAAATAATGAGACTGAACCATAGGAGCACAAGACTTGTTCACTGAGCCATACATGGCTCTGTTCTGGGAGGCCGTCCTGGGTTTGAGGGGTGGGAGCCTCATCTTGTGAAAATGTCCACAGTTTCTGAAGCCACCCTCAGTTTCAAAGTCATTCCTATCAAAATCATGGTGGCATATCTTAGAAATAGCAAAAAAAAAAAAAAAAGAAAAAAAGAAAAAAAACCATAACATCAATCTGCCCCCACAAAAGACCCCGGACAGCAAATCAGTACTGGAGGAGCAGGAGAGAGTGGGACGCAGCACTTTCCTATTTCAAACGATGTCACAGACACAAAGGATAAAGCAGTGTGGTTCTCGGGCCCCCAGCTGGCTCCGTTGGTTAAGCATCTGACTCCTGACCTCACCTTCGGTACTGATCTCAGGGGTCTTGAGTTCTAGCCCTGGGCTGGGCCATGGACGGTGCGTGGAGCCTACTTAGGCAAACCAGTCCCATGGAGGGTGGTTCGGGCATAAGCTGAAGGAGCAAAACAGAGAGTCCAGAAGGAAATGTGCTCTGATACAATGGATTTTTTTAACTTAATTTAATTTAAACCCAATTAATTAATGGATAGTGTATTATACTTTCAGAGGAAGAATCAGGGATTCACCAGTTGGAGATAACAGCAATGCTCGTGACATCACGTGACCTCCTTCATGCAGGTCCCCTGTTAACCTCCCTGCCTCCAATGACCATCAGTTTGTTTCCTATCATTAAGAGTCTGTATTTCGGGGATCCCTGGGTGGCGCTGCGGTTTGGCGCCTGCCTTTGGCCCAGGGCGCGATCCTGGAAACCCGGGATCGAATCCCACATCGGGCTCCTGGTGCATGGAGCCTGCTTCTCCCTCTGCCTATGTCTCTGCCTCTCTCTTTCTCTCTGTGACTATCATAAATAAATAAAAATTAAAAAAAAGAGTCTGTATTTCCTGCAACTGTTTTCATCTTATTTGTTTTTCCTTCCCTTCACAGTTGTTATATGCTTTGCTTTTTAATTCCACCTATGAATGACACCACACGGTCATTCTCTTTCCTGACTGACTTATTTCATTTAACATGATCCCTCTAGTTCTATCCACGTCATTGCAAATGGCAATGTTTCCTTCTCTTTGATAGCTGAGTTCCATTCCTCTCTCTATGACCATCATCTATCTCCCATCCTTTTTATCCATCATCTGCCACAGAGCACCGAGGCTCCTCCCACAGTGTGGCTACTGTGGACCCGGCTGCTGTATACATTGGGGTGCAGGTGTCCCAAGTCTCACTGCATCTGTATCTTCGGAGTGAAATCGGGCCGTTCACCTGCTGTTCACAGGATGTTACAAATAGAGTCGCCCTGCAGAGCCTCCACACTGTTTCCAGGGTGGCTGCACCAGCCCGCAATCCCGCCCACAGTGGAAGAGGGTTGAGTGGGTTTTGCGGGACGTGGTAAAACTCTGGTCCACATTTCATTTTGCGTCCTGTGGGCTCCAATTCCTTGTCCTTAAGTATTTCTGGGGAAGCCAGGTGTTGGGCTCCGTTTCAGTGAGACGTTTCCAAAGCTAACAGGCCACAGCAGGAGCCTGAAAGGAGGCAGGTGCGGCCCCTGGAGCGCCCGCTGCCTTCTGCACAGCCTCCTGCAGCGCCTGAGCGTCCTGCAGGGGGCGCCCGAGCCCAGGCCCCACCCAGCGGGCATGAATGTGCAGTAGGCCTCCTCTGCCTGCACTAACAGGAGCCAGCCTGTGCTGGGGAGGCCTGAGGAGGACGTGGGGACACGTCCACGCTGATGAGCCGCAGCTTCAGGAAGATGTGGGCCCGCATCCACGCTGACAGGAGCCCCTGGGCCACCTCAGGACATAAGTTGAGGCTTCTGGAAGCTGCGGGCCACATTAATGGTGGCAGAAGCCCCGGCCTCCTCAGAACCCTCGGTGATGCTTCGGGAGGACGTTGTGTCACATCGACACAACAGGATGCTGAATCCTTAGGACCCCTGGTGTTGACTTGGGGAAATATGGGATGCATCCATGCGGACAGAAGACCCCAGGCTTGTCAGGGCCTGTGGTGAGGCCTAAGAAAAATGTGGGTGCCGCATCCACACTGACAAGAGTCTCCAGCCTCCTCAGGACCCACTGTGAAGGTTTGAGAAGATTTGGGGCCACATCTATGCTGACAGGAGCCCCCAGCCTCCTCAGGTCTTCTGGTGAGGCTTGAGGAAAATGTTGGGCCACCTCAACACTGACAGGACCCCCGTCCTCCTCAGGACATGCACTTTGGCTTCGGGAAATATGGGGCTGCGTCTATGCTGACAGGAGCCCACAGCTCCTCAGGACGTGTGGTGAGTTTTCTGGGGGACGTGTGGCCATGTCCAGGCTGACAGGAGCCCCGGGCCACCTGAGGACCTGCTGTGAGGCTTCCAGATGATGTGAGGCATAGTCCACAGTGACAGGAGACCCAGCGTCCTCAGGACCCTCTGACTATGACTCAGGAACAATTGGGGCCACGTCCATACTCACAGGAGCCCTGCTTCCTCAGGACCCCCTGGAGGACTCTGGAGGCGCTGTTGGGGGTCACGTCCACATCAGAAGGGACTACTCAGAACCACAGGGTAAGTGAATGGGTAGAATGAATGGTAGGGTCGGGAGAGGAGGCAGTTGGTGGTTAGGCTTAGGTTAGATGTTAGGTGTTTGTGATTAAGCTTATAGTTACGGAATACAGGTTAGGGTGAGGGATAAGGTTAAGAGTCAGTGGTTAGGAGTTAAGATGGGGGTTAGGGATTAGGGAACGGGGTTAGGGTTAGTGACAGGATTTAGAGTTAGGCTTAGGGTTTAGGCTTTAGGGATTAGGACAGGAGGCTTGGAGGTGGGGTTAGGGTTATGGTTACAGTTAGGGTTGGGCTTAGGTTTGCATTTAGGGTTAGGGGTTAGGGTGTGAGTTAGGGTTAGGGGTAAGTGTTAGGGGTTCGGGTAAAAGTTATGGCTACGTTTAGGGTTAGGGCGAGGATTAGGTTTAGGATAGGGGTTAGGGCTAGGGTTAGGGTTAGTGTTTAGTTAGGGATTAGGGTCAGGTCAGGGTCAGGTTACGGTTTTTTAAAAGGGTAAGAGATAGGTTTAGGGAGTGGTTTAGGAGTTAGTTTTAGGGTACAAGTTAGAGTACCATTTGGGGTATGAGATAGGATTAGTATTAGAGGGTTAGGGTTAGGGTACAGGTTAAGGTTAGGAATAGGATTTGAGTACATTAAGTTAAGGTTAGGGTTAGAGGTTAGGGTTAGATTTAAGACAGGGGTCAGGGATAAGGGTTTAGAATAGGTTTAGGAGTTAGGGTGAGGGTTGGCAGGAAGGTTCACTGAATGTGTTTTGGTCTTGGGGTTTGTGTTTGGTTGTCGATTAGTGATGGGTCTTGTTTAAAGTTTAGTTTAAACATTAGGATTAAGTGTAGGGTTAGGGTTATGTCTGTGTATGGTTAGAGTTTGGGTCCTGGCATGTGCCTGCACTGGGACTCCTAGTATCTTGGGCCATTGAGTTTTATGCACTCTATTTAGGTTTTGGGTTCAAAGATAGCCTGACTCCACCAAATTAGTGGCCTCCCCAGAGACTCAAAATCCAGGCTTCTGATGGGGTCAGAATAGACATTACAGACTTCTTCCAAGCTGAGCTAAGGAGGGGATTTGTGGCTCTAAATACTCTTTATTTGGATTTTTAGTTGCCTTTCTGATTTTTTCTCTAGTGCGCACATGTTTCATCAATACTACCAATTATTATTTTTAAGTTTTATTGAATTCCTGTTTGTGAACACGGTGTGATATAGTTTCAGGTTTACCACTTAGTGATTCAACACTTGGATACAACGTCTGGTACTGGTCACAGGTGCCCTCCACTGTCCCCATCCCCTGTTTCCCCATCCCCCCACCTTCCTCTGGTATTTATTAGTTTATTCTCTGTGGTTAAGAGTGGGTATCTTGGCTTGCTTCTCTCATCCCCCCTGAGCCCCTTTGCCAGTTTGTTTGGTTTCTTAAAATTCACCTGTGAATGCAATTGTATTGTATTTGGTATCTGTCTTTCTCTGAGTTCATTTAGCATAAATCCTTTCCACTCCTTCCACATCATTGTAAATGGCTTCATTTCATCCCTTCTGATGACCGAGTGATGTCGCAGTGTGTATATTTACCACACTGTCTCTGCCCGTTCATCTGCCGATGGACGTAGGGCTGTATCCACAGTTTGGCTGTTGTTGATAACGCTGCTAGAAACACTGGGCTGCGTGTCCCCCTCGAATCTACTAAAGTACTTTTGTGTCCTCAGGGTAAATACCTAGCTCTGCAAATTTGGAATCTTAGGTTAGCTCTATTTTTAACTTTTTAAAAAAATTTTTTTATGATAGTCACAGAGAGAGAGGTAGAGACACAGGCAGAGGGAGAAGCAGGCTCCATGCACCGGGAGCCCAATGTGGGATTCGATCCCCGGTCTCCAGGATCATGCCCTGGGCCAAAGACAGGCACCAAACCACTGCACCACCCAGGGATCACCTATTTTTAACTACTAGAGGACCCTCCACACTGTTTTCCACAGTGGCTACTTCTGTTCGCATGCCCACCAGGAGTGTAAGGGAGCGACCCCTTCTCCATAGCCTCACTAAAACCTGTTTTTTCTTGTGTTGTTAATATTAGCCATTATGACGGCTGTCAGGTGAACTATCATTGTGGTTTTGATTTGCATTTCCTTGATGATGGGTGATGCTTAGTGTCTTTCCTTGTGTCTGGTCGCCATCTGGCAGTCTTTCAGAGAGAAAGTCCATTCATTTTTCTGCCCATCTCCAGTTGCATAATTTGTTTTTAGGATCTTGAGATTTATATTTGCTTTATGTGTTTTGCATACTAACTCTTTAGTGGATGTGTTGTTTACCAATATCTCCTTTCATTTTGTATGTTGCCTTTTAGCTTTGGTTGTTTCCTTCACTTTTCGGAAGCTTTTCAATTTCTTAAAGTCCCAATAGGATTTTTGCTTTTGTTTCCCTCACCTCAGAGGCATATCTAGAAAGAACATCCAATGGCCCATGTCAAAGACTTTGCTGCCTATCTTTTCTTCTTTGTATGGTTTCAGGTCTCACAGTTAGGTCTTTCATCCATTTTGAATTTATTTTTTATATATATGGAGTAAGAAAGTGGTCCAGTTTCATTCTTCTGCATTTGGCTGCCTGGTTTTCCCAACACCATTTGTTCTTATCCTGGGGTCAGGATTAGGGTTTGTTGAAGAGACTGTCTTTGTGCCATTGGATATTCCTTGCTGCCTTGTTGTCGATTAATGGATCATAGAGTTACAGGTTTGTATCTTGTTTCGGCTTTCCATTCTGTTCTATTGATCTAAGCATCTCCTGTTGGGAGATTCTTGATTGCAGATTCAATTTCTTTGCTGGTTATCTGTCTGTTCAAGTTTCTTATTTCTTCCTTTTTCATTTTTGCTATGTTATATATTTCCAGGAATTGATCTATTTCTTCCAGGTTCTAGGTTCCTGGCATATAATTTTTCGTAATGTTCTCTTATAATCGTTTGTATTTCTCTAGTGTTGGTTGTTATTTCTCTTTTCTCATTTGTGATTTTATTTAGGTCCTTTCACATCTTTGTATTTGTTCTCTTTTTTTAAAGATTTTATTTATGTATTCATGTGAGACACAGAGAGGCAGAGTTATAGGCAGAGGGAAAATGAGGCTCCATGTGGGGAGCCTGATGTGGGACTTGATCCCCCAGGACCCCGGAATCATGACCTGAGCCAAAGCACATGCTCAACCACTGAGGCACCCAGGTACCTTGCTGATTCAGTTCCTTTGCTAGTTATGGGTCTATTCACACTTTCTATTTCTTCCTATTTCAGTTCTGCTCATTTGCTCATTTCTAGGGATTTGTCCATTTCTTTCAGGTCTCCCAGTTTGCGTATAATCTTTCATAGTATTACCTTATAATTGTCTTATTTTTCTGGTGTTGATTGTGATCTCTCTTCTCTCATTTGTGATTTTATTTATTTAGGTCTTTTCTTTTTCTCGTTGATACGGCTTGCTAGGGCTTGATCCATTTTATTAATTATTTTAAAGAACCAGCTCTCAGTTTTGTTTTTCCATTCTACTGTTTTGTTGTTCCTATATTGTTTATTTCTGCTCTCTTTTTTATTTTTTCCCTTCTTCTGTAGGCTTTAGGCTATGTTTGCTATTTCTTTTTCAGCTCCTTCAGGTGTAGGGTTACGATGTGTATTGGAGACTTCTTGTTTCTTGAGGTAGGCCTGTATTGCTATGTACTTCCCTCTTAGGACTGCCTTTGCTACATCCCAGAGGTTTGGAGAAACATGTTTTGATTTTCGTTTGTTTTATATTTCCTCTTTAATTTCCTGGTTGCTCCATTCATTCTCTAGTAGGATGATCATAAACTCAACATATTTTTGGTCTGTCCAAATTTTTTCTTACTGTCGACTTCAAGTTTCATAGCGTTGTGGTCCAAAAATGTACAGGGTGTGATATCAACCTTCTTGTAACTGTTGTACCTGTTGAGAGCTGTTTTGTGGGCCTTGATATTATCTGTTCTGGAGAATGTCCCATGTGCAGTTGAAAGGAATGTGTATTCTGCTTTCGGATCGAATATTCTGACTATATCTGTTGAGTTCCTGTGGTCCAGTGTGTCAAGGCTATTGTTCACTTGTTGATTCTGCTAGATGATCGGTCCATTGCCATAAGTGGGTGTTGAAATCCCCTGTCAGTATATTATTACCAGTGATTTCCTGTATGTTTGTTGTTAATTGGTTTCTATATTTAGGTACTCTCATGTTGGCAGCATAAATATTTAGTTGTTTGATCTTGATAGAGTGTCTTTTTAATTATGAAATAATGTTCTTCATCTCTTCTTACAGTATTTGTTCTTCCTTTTTGAGATTTAAATATTTTATTTATTTTTTCATTAGAGATACACAGAGAAGCAGAGGCAGAAACATAGGCAGAGGGAGAGGCAGGCTCCCCTAAGGGAGTCCGATGTGGGACTCGATCCTGGGATCCCAGGATCACACCCTGAGCCGAAGGCAGATGCTCAACAACTGAGCCACCAGGTGTCCCCCAGGGTTTGGTTTCAAATCTCTTTTGTCTGATATAAGTATGGGTCCTCCAGCTTTCGTTTGATATCCATTAGCGTGGTAGATGATTTTCCCTCCCCTGACTATCAATCTGCTGGTGTGTCTAGGTCTAAGGTGAGCATCTTGTAGGCAGCATACAGATGGATCTTGTTTTTTTAATAACGATTTTATTTATGAGAGAGAGAGAGAGAGAGGCCGAAAATTAGGGAGAAAGAGAAGCAGACTCCCCACCAGGAGCCCCATATGGGACTCGATCCCAGACTCCAGGATCACACCCTGAGTCAAAGGCAGATGCTCAACACCTTGAGCCACCCAGGCATCCCAGATCCTGTTTTTTAAGCCACTCTGGTACCCTATATCTTTTGATTGGAGCATTTAGTCTATCAGCATTCAGAGTGATTATTCAAAGATATGAACTTTGTGATTTTGTGTTACCGGAAGAGTTGGTGTTTCTGGTGACGTACTCTGGGCCTTTCTAGAGTTGTTGTTTTTGGTCTCTTTTTTTCCCCCACTAGAAAAGTCCCTCTTAAAATTCCTTACTGGACTGGTTAAATGGTCATGAACTCCTTTATATTTTGCCTGTCTGGGAAAATCATTATCTCTCCTCTCCTCCTGAATGACACCCTTGCTGAAGCAAGAATTCATACAAATTGGACTCCAATAAAAGAAATTTAAAAACATAAAATAAATTTTTGGTCTTATGATTGAGGAAAATGGCATGTAGGAGGTAAACCAGAAGCTGAAAGAGTGGAGGACAGATTTCACCATCCGTAGCCTTCACAGGGACATGATGTCCTTTCCAAGGAGGGGCCTCCCCTCCGTAGGATGCTTCCTGCCCCTCTGTGCTCCTTGTTGGAACCCAGCAGGCACATCTCTGTGCCTCCAGCACCTCTGAAGTCATGGTTTATTGCGTCTTTCATGTATCATATTGGGGACAACAGCGTCGTGTATGTAACCATCCGGCTGCTGTTAGACAACACTGGGTGGATTCCAACTTTTGTTGGTTGTGTGGTGTGTGTGTGTCTATCACATGTAGCTATCACGTGCAGCTATTGGATCCTCTGGCTGGCTCACCCAAATGCCGAAATGGTTGGCACAACATCATTTCTGGTGCTGGCGCTGGGCGGCTAGCTAGGCTCTCATGGCAGACCAACGGCTCGCGCGTGCAGTGATTTTCCGCTGGAGGGTAGGCTGAGCTGGAAGGTCCGGCTTGGCCATATTCCCATGTGCGGAAGTGGGTCCTGCCATGCGCTGGCTGCTTATCTTCTCCCTGATGCCTCTCCAGCAGGGAGCTAGACCTCGGGGCCATCCTGGTGGGAGCTCCTGAGGAGCCAGCTGCCCATGGGTGGGGAGCCCTGGGACTGCCTGTGTTTGGGAGTCTGGGTGGAGACGGGGCTGGGGTTCTTTGGTCCCCTGTGCTGCCTGGCCTTCAGGCTGAGCCCCATGCTCACCCAGCCCCTATTCACTAAGGCGAGGAGGGTGCCCTCCACATGCTGGTGTGAGAGATCTAGCACCACAAGGTGTGCACGCCGAGTACACCTTGTGAGGGTGGCCCACGTGCGTGAGCTGCAGTGTGGGACCCAGTAAATTTAACAAAAATCCCTTATCCCTGGACAAGCAGAGCAGGACTGATTCCATTTTGTGCTCCACCAGCCATCTCCCCTATGACCCCACGTGACCTGCTTAGGGCTTAAGGCGCTGCCCCACCCGACTCAAACCGCTGGGCACACCCTAATCTGAAATCGGGTCATCACATTGTAACCCTGCATTGTGCCACAAAAAGCTGCGCCCAATTCTGACCAAAGTAATAGGCCAGTTCAAGTCGATACTATAGGGTAAAGTGTAATTCAACCAGCCACCTGCGTGTGGACAAACATGACTACGCATCTTTCAGCATTCCCATGTGCCACTGGCTCCTATAAAGCTGCTACATCTCTTAGTCTCGGGGTCCAAATCCCTACACCTCTGTGTCCGGTGCACTTGGACCCAAGCTCCAGCTTGTAAAGAAACCCTCGGGAGTTTGCATCAGTGTGGGCTCCTTGGTGGTTTATCGGATTAGCAATCTTGGGCACAACACAAGGGCCTGTTGTCCTGACATCCCTTCCAGGGCCACGCTACCGCCCCGCAGGCCCTCTGTGCCCCAGGCACACAGGCACGGGGATACGGGGAGGGGAGGAAGTGCCCCGGAACCCAGCCAGCCCTGGCCCCCTGGACAGAGAGAGCACAGACCACCCAGGTCTCTTCCACAGACACTGGTACCCTGAGGCTCCCTGGCTGTCACTCTGTCCCAGCCCCTCCTGGCCTGCTGGGCACAGGCTGAGTCCCAGTAAAGTCTATGGTGCCTGACCCTGGTGTCTGGCAGCCCCTGGAAGGCATGTGAGGATGTCAGCTGGGTGTGACTGGCAGCGCCACTGTAGGGGCTGTTTGGGGCATCGATGTAGCCCCTCCTCCTCTCTCGGGGTCTCTCCACGCCCTCTGCTCAGAGTTCTGGGATACACATAAATGGGCTGGCTGTGCATTTTCGCACCACAACACTTTATTGACGATCTACAGCAATGGGGCTCAGAGCCGAGGGCACGTGCTTTTCCCTGGGGAGGGAGACCTTTCTGTCCTTTAGGGGAGGGCAAGAATCACATGTGGAGTGGGGACGGGTGCTGGAGTCCCCCACCTGGGAGCATGTTTGGACTCCGGGTGGGGACGTGTCTTGAGGTTTCAGCAAGAGAGACGATTCTGAGGGCTGCAGAGCTGAGCTGGACCTGAGCTCATGGACTCCTGCACTGTTCCCCACAGTGTAGCTGGACCCCGGTCTCGGGGCCCTGGGGCCCCAGAACCTGGTGGAGCCTGTCTCCTAGTGTGGGTGTGGGTGTGGCCCACCGGCCTACCCCTTCTCTCCCAACATTGGGTGTCCCGGGATTCCTAGGGCTGCCCTAGGTCAGCGACCTGGATCTGTGGGGCACACCCAGGGCCCAAGAGGCCACATCCAGCTGTGGGAGGGCTCTCTCAGCCTGGGGCCAGAATCCAGGGCTAGCCAGGGCCATGGGGGGCTGGATCCCATTAGTCTTTGTGTTGGGCCTGGGGGGGCTCAAATCACCCCAACCCCACAGAGCCTGGGGACAGGCCAGCCCATGTCCCTCTGGGTTAGGGGCGTGTCCTATGCAGGGTGTGCCGCCCTCCAGGAGGGACAGTGGGTGGAGGCAGGGCACAGTGGGTCCTCTGCACCACTCACCTGCACCCACCCTGTCTGGGGCTCCCTGCCTTCCCTCCTTCCTGCAACCCCTGGGTACTCTATGGGAAACCCGGTCTTCTGATGGGAGCAGGGTATCCAGAGAACCCCGGTGAGGCTGAGTATGTCCCACAGGGGGCAGCTGCCCAGGGTCCTTGCTGGGGACAGATGCTGTGGGGGTGGATGTTGTGGGGGCAGGGGCATGATGGTGGTGGAGTGTGGGGGACGGTGCAGGGGGGATGGTGGGGGGAATAGTGTGGGTGGGGATTGTGTGGGGCTGTGTCAGTGTGAGGGGGATGATATAGGTGGGATGCCATTGGGGATGATGATGAAGGGGGATGCTGTGGGGGTGGGGAAAGAGGGGATGACATGGGGGGCCTGCCGACACAGGGCATCCACTTTCTCTCAGACGCACATGGATATGTCTACAGATAAAGGCGATCCCAGTCTGGGGTTTGCTGTGACACCTGCCCCTGGGGCACCGTGTGGTCAGTGCAGGACGCTGGCTGGACTGGGGGCATTATCTGGGGGTCATCATACTATGTATGCTTACAAATTGCAAATTGTCTCAAATTAAATGCATAGAATTTAGATATATATAAAACACCGAGTGTGGGTGTCACCCTGATTCGTCCGACCCTCATGGGAACGATGTGTGTCCTGCTCCAGCCACGGCCATGCCGCCTGGCCCGCAGGTCCGGTTACTGCCCTCCACGGGCCCCACCGCAGCCCCCTGCTTTTCAAGGGGCCGTCCCTCGCCCCTGTGTGGTTCACCTCCCATGGAAACCCCTAGAGGCACCGACCTAGTGACCCCCTCAACCCCGAAGCCCCGGGGGTTGGGGCATGGGTGTCATCCCCTGCACCCAACCATACAGTGGTGTGTTGATGGCTGCTGTTGCTTCCCCGGCCTCTTAAGCCCGGTGTTCCCTACCCAGAAGCCCTTGGGCCTCCCCCGGGGCCTAGAAGCCCCCTGACTCAACAGCCTCTCCCCACCCTCTAGCAATCCCAAAACTTAATTTGGCTGCTAAACATCTTGTTGATGTCCAGGTCTATCTGCATGATGTCCCTGGAGGAGTCGAGGCCTCCTCCTTCATTTCCTGCGGGAAAACCGGGGAGGAGGAGCCGGCGTCAGGGACACAGACACTGGCCAGTCACCAGCTGCCATCCTGGGCAGGGAGCCCTGGGACCACCATAGGAGTGTGTCCTGCTGAAATCTCCTTTCTTCTCCTGGGAGGCCGGGGATGGCCAGAGTGCCGACCGTGGCTGTGGGACCTCTGTGAGGGGCTGTGGTGAGCCGCTGTGGGCGGGAGGTGACTGAGGGTCAGCCTGGGTGGGAGGGGACAGGGTATCAGCCCAGGTGGGGAGGGGACTTGGGGGTGTTGTGCCCAAGATTGCAAGTGCCCAACACTTGGGGGTGTTGTGCCCAAGATTGTCCAAGCAGACACCGATGCAAACACACGAGGGTTGATTTACAAACTCAAGGTTGGGTCCAAGTATACCCCACACAGCGGAGCAGGGACTTGGACCCCGAGGTGGGTTTTAGCTTAGTTTTAAGGGCTGGTCTCAGGGTCCTACAGAAGGGCTGGAGCAATTCCTCAAGTTCTGTTTACATTTTGATATGAGGCCTTCAAGGGCATTGAGCTTTGTTCTCATTCTAATATGGGGCTTTCTGGGACCTTAAGCTGTAAGTTTTTTTTCTTTTTTTCCTGTAACTGAAGTAATGTAAATTTTAGCTCTTATACACAGGGTCCTGGGATGGCAGTACTTGTGCTAACTGTGAACTTAAAGTGGAATGGCCTCAATTTTCTCAGCCTCCCCACAGACAAGTGACTGAAGTTTAAAACTCCAAATTTTAGGGGCTGCCCTGGTGGAGACCTGTTCTCTTCCTGCCCGGGAGGGTGTCCACACACTCCTGGCCTTTGCTGCTCTGTCCCAGGAACTGGGCCCCATAACTGCACAGGGGTTTGCAGCTTATGGCCACACAGGGCAGACAGCTGGCCCGAGCCCCGCTGCTCTCAGCCGGGTTCCTGCTCCTGTGCCTGGGAACAGTTGGCGCCACTGTCCTTGGGACCCCTGGGATCCTGAGCCCACCCTGTCGCTCCAGGGACTGCCCCCCACTTCTCCACTTGAACACCTTAAGGCTGGTGTGTCCCCCACTCTAGGAGACTTCTGAAAGTACAATTTTTGTGCACTGCTGCTTATAATATTGTGAGTAGATTCGTAGGTTGGCTCTCTGCCCTTGTGGGATCCGGGGCTCTGTCTCTCCAAGATCAACTGATTGATTTTTTTAAGATTTTATTTTTCTGTAATCTCTACAGCCAACATGGGGCTTGAACTTGCTACCCCAAGAACAAGAGTCCCATGTTCTTACGAACCACACTGAGCCGGTCAGGCTCTCTTTGATTGATTGATACATGTTAATTGAAGCAGGGGTCTTGCATGTGTCAGGGCAGAAACTGAGCCCACGCTTTGAGGTGTGGTGGAGTCATTTGGACCTGATCAATGTGAAAGAAACCATAGCTTCCCTGGGAGCCCAGGGAGCAGGGCCCACACACGTGAATAGTTGATAATTTCCTTTACTGTAGTAGTTATTTTACTGACTATTTATTTAAAGTGCTATTCAATGGTAAATATCAATCTAGGATTGGGATACAGTGAGAACATTCTAGGATTTGTAGGTAACTAAAGCTTCCCGTCCAGGACTTAATGTTCCAGTTCGATGCAGAGATAGGCAAGGAAGCAAAGAGTTATGAAACATGGCACTGGGGTGCCTGGCTGGCCTGGTTGGGGGATCTTGATCTCAGGGTTGTGAGTTTGAACTCCATGTTGGGTATAGAGAGGACATGAAACGAAAATATTTAACAAATAATAAATGGATGAACAAATAAAGCATGACATCAAAGGTAAGTGTTTGCTTATGTCTCACCTGCGAACTATTCTTGATCGCCCCACTTGTCCTACTTAGCCCAGATGACGTCCTCCACAAGGGATAGTCCTGCCTCAGTGTAAGTGGGCGTCTTTCATTGTAAGACCTGTGGTTCCCCTCGTTCTGCAGGGAGAGAAGAGCCGTGAAGCCACGACTTCGGGGGATCAGCATACACCTAGGCAATGACCATTTCTGAACACGGTAGCCAGAGCTCGGCCTCCTTTAGGACGCGATGTCATAATGAAGCCTCTTTGGTCATAGTCTTGGATGCAGGGTGGCGGCTAAACTAGAATTAGGAAGAACAAAAGAGGAGGAAAACCAGAAGCTGAAAGAGAGGACAGATTTCACCATCCGTAGCCTTCACAGGGACCTGGTGTCCTATCCTAGGAGGGGCACCCCCTCCGTAGGATGCTTCCAACCTCTCTGTGCTCCTTTTTGAAACCCAGCAGGCACATCTCCGTGCCTCCACTACCTCTGCAGTCATGGTTTATAGCGTCTTCCATGTATCCTATTGGGGACCACAGCGTCGTGTATGTAACCATCTGACTGCTGTTTGACAACATTGGGGGATTCCGACTTTTGTTGGTTTTGGGTTGTGTGTGTGTCTATCACATGCAGATATCACGTGCAGCTATCTGATCCTCTGGCTAGGTCACCCAAATGCCGAAATGGTTGGCACAACATCATTTCTGGTGCTGGCGCTGGGCAGATAGCTGGGTTCTCCTTGCTTACTCGGGGCTCGCTCCTGCAGTGACTTTCCTCTGGGGGGTCAGCTGAGCTTGAAGTTCGGACTCCGCCACATTCCCATGTCCAGCAGGGGGTCCCGCTGAGCGCAGGCTGCTTCTCTTCTCCCTGATGCCTCTCCATCAGGGAGCCAGACCTCAGCGCTGCCTGGGGGAGATCCTGAGGAGCTGCCCATGGCGGAGAGCCCTGTTGCTGCCTGTGTGTGGGAGTCGAGTTGGGGTGAGGGCTGGGGTTCTAGGTCCCCTGTGCTGCCTGGCCTTCTGGCGAGCCCCATGCTCATCCAGCCCCTACTCACTAGGGCAAGGAGGGTGCCCTCCACACGCTGGTGTGAGAGATCCAGCACCACAAGGTGTGCAGGCTGAGTCCACCTGGTCAGGGTAGCCGAGGTGCATGAGCTGCAAGTGTGGGACCCAGGAAAGTTAACAAAAATCCCCTACTCCTGGACAAGCAGGGCAGGACTGATTCCATTTTGTGCTACACCTGCCACCTCCCCTATGACCCCCACATGACCTGCTTATTGCTTAAGGTGCTGCCCCACCCTAGTCAGGCCGCTGGGCACACCCTAATCAGAAATCGGCTTATAAAAATGTAACCCTGCTTTGTGTCCCCCAAAACTGTGCGACGATTCTGACCAAAGTAATAGGCCAGCTCAATTGGATACTATAGGGTAAGGTGTAATTCAATCAGCCACCAGCTTGTGGACCGGCATGATCGTGCAACTTTCTGTGAATCCCATGTGCCACTGGCCCCTATAAAGCTGCTATGCCTCTTAGTCTCGGGATCCATGTCCCTGCTCCGCTGTGTTGGTTGCAATTACACCCAAGCTCCAGCTTGTAAAGAAACCCTCGGGAGTTTCCATCGGTGTGGGCTCCTTGGTGGTTTCCCTGATTTACAATCTTGGGCACAACACCAAGGCCTGGTGTCCTGGCATCCCTTCCAGGGCCACGCTGACCGCCCCACAGGCCCTCTGTGCTGCAGGCACACAGGCATGGGGATGTGGGGACAGGAATAAGTGCTCCGGAACTCGGCCATCCTCGTTCATCAGGACAGAGGGAGCACAGACCTCCCAGGTCGCTGTGCACAGACCCTGGTGACCTGAAGCTCCCTGGCTGTCACTCTGTCCCATCCCCTCCTGGCCCAGTGGGCAGAGCCTGAGTCCCAGGAAAGTCTGTGGGTCCTGACCCTGGCATCTGGCCGCCCCTGGAAGGCCCGTGGGGACGTCAGCTGTGTGTACCTGGTGGCGCCCCTGCAGGGGCTGTTTGGGGCCTGGATGGTGCCCCCTCCTCCTCTCTGGGTATCTCTCCATGCCCCATGCAGAGTTCTAGGAGACACAGAAATGGCCTGGCTATGCATTTTCGCACCACAAAACTTTATTGACTTTTTACAGCAAACGGGCTCAGAGCCTAATGTGAGCCTTCCCCTGGGGAGGGAGACCTTTCTGTCCTTTAGGGGAGGGCAAGAATCACACAGTGTGGGGGGGGGAGGGTGCTAGGGTCCACATTGTGGGAGCATGTGTGGACTCCGGGTGGGGGCGTGTGTCCTGAGTTTTCAGCCTGAGTGACTGTTTTGAGGACAGCAGAGATGACCTGGACCTGCAGCTCATGGGCTCCTGCACTGGGACCTGCAGGGCAGCTGGACCCCGGCCTTGGGCCCTCTGGGGCCCCAATACCCAATACCTGGAGCCTGCCTCCTGGTGTGGGGTCGGGTGGGGCCAACCGGCCTATCCATCCTCTCCCCACCCTGGGTTGTCCCGGGATCCCCCAGCCTGCCCTAGGTCAGTGACCTGGATCTGTGTGGCACACACAGGGCCCAAGAGGCCACGTCCAGCTGTGAGAGGGCTCACTCATCCTGGGGCCAGAATCCAGGGCTAGCCAGGACCATGGGGGCCTGGATCCCATTAGTCTTTGTTTTGGGCCTGGGTGGGGCTCAAATCACCTCAGCCCCCACAGAGCGCGGGGCCAGGTCAGCCCAGGTCCCTTTGGGTTAGGGGCTGGTGTCCTGTGCAGGGTGTGCCGAACTCCAGGAGGCACAGAGGGCGGAGGCAGGGCCCAATGTGTCCTCTGCACCACTCACCTGCACCCACCATTTCGGGGATCCTTGCCTTCCCTCCTCCCTGCAACCTCTGGGTTCTCTATGGGAGAATTGGGCTTCTGATGGGAGCAGGGTATCCAGAGAACCCTGGGGAGGCTGAGCATGTCCCACAGGGGGGCAGCTCACTGGGTCCTTGCTGGAGGCCGGTGGTGTGGTGGTGGATGGTGTGGGGCAGGGATATGATTGTGGTGTTATATTAGTCCGGTACAAATATTAGCTAATGAATCAATATTAAAATAGTCGCATTAACCAAAGACCATACGTTATTCAGATTTCCTTAGATTTTGCTAAGTTACTATCCTTCATATCACATTCCATTTGTACTCGTGTTTTCTTAGGCTCCTCTGGATTGTGACAGTCTTTCAGCCTTTCCTTGTTGTCGTTGAACTGGAACACTTTGAGAAGTAGAGTATTTTGTAAAATTTACCTCAGTTGGGACATGTCTGTTATTTATCTCATCATTGAACTGTTTTTGTGGATTATATACAGAGATATACTGCTATTTTTATTATATCATATAAAGGATAGATATTATCAACATGATTTATCAGTCTTGGTATTGATCTGATCATCTTGCTGAGGTAGTGTTTGTCAGCTTTCTCCATAGTAAAGTGATTTTATTATTATTATTATTATTATTATTTTTATTTTTATATTAAGATTTTCATATTATATTTTGTAGAAGGAAGTTACTATGTGTATTCCACACATAAGAGTGGGAGGCTATGCTAATCAACTTGAGGGTGGAATGTCTGGACAACTTCTTTGAAATTCTAATACATGGGAGATTTCTCTTCCTTCTGTTTGTTTCTTTTTCAGGATGTTATTTATTTATTTGAGAGAGAGAGGAGAGAAAAACCATTAGTGAGAGGGGTAGTTGGAGAGGGAGAAGCAGGTTCCCTGCTTCAGGGAGCCTGCCTTGGGACCTGGATCATGATCTGAGCCTAAGGCAGAAGCTTAACTGACTGAGCCACCCAGATGCCACTTTTTCTTTCTTTCTTTCTAATAATAAATTTACTTTTTATTGGTGTTCAATTTGCCCACATACAGAATAACACCCAGTGCTCATCCCGTCAAGTGCCCCCCTCAGTACACGTCACCCATTCACCCCCACCCCCATCCTCCTCCCCTTCCATCACCCCTAGTTCATTTCTCAGAGTTAGGAGTCTTTATGTTCTGTCTCCATTTCTGATATTTTCCACACATTTCTTCTCCCTTCCCCTATATTCCCTTTCACTATTATTTATATTCCCCAAGTGAATGAGAACATACAATGTTTGTCCTTCTCCGATTGACTTACTTCACTCAGCATGATACCTTCCTGTTCCATCCACGTTGAATCAAATGGTGGCCATTTGTCTTTTCTAATGGCTGAGCAAGGCCCACCTTTTCTCTCTCTTCATCATCTGAGTCTCCTATGATATAAATGTTATTGTTTTAATAAGTGGCTGAGTTCCCTATGTCTGCCTCTGTGGTCCATAACCTTTCTTGTTTTGAAGGCTTCCACTTGGGACTGCATCTCAGTTATAGCATTTTTAACATTGGCCTGACTAGATTTTAGTTCTTTTATTTCTACAGTAGGAATTCTCTAGTTTTCTTCTGTGCTCTTTTTCCAGCCCAGCTGCTACCTTTATAATCATTGTTTTAAACTGTAATTAGATATCATATATGTGTATTGATGAACTTCCTGGCTGTGAGTACTACCTCAGTTATTTTATGGAGTTGAATTTCTCCATATCATTATTTTTTCCATAAAAGAAGGAAGAAAAAGGAAAACCAAGAAAAACAATAACAACTACCCTCCCAAAATAAAAAACACCAGATTATTTTGGCCTGCTTGTTAAAGATTCTAAATTCCAAAATAAGAAACACAATTAAAGTACCATAATAGTAAAAATAAGAAATATATAAGGTACATACATAAAAATTAAAATAAGGCAATTAATAAAAAAGAATCAAAGAAAATAAATGAAAATAAAGCACAAAGTACAAAGGAAGCTAGACCCTACTTTCCAGGCAGAGCTCAAGCTCTGCAGCCTCTGTGGTCCGACAACTTGGTGGCAGTGAGTGGTCTGTGCAGGGTCTCGGGATGGGCCATGGCGCTGATTCTTAGGTGCACATCTGCCTGGGAGATGCAACTGTGGGGTCAGAGGCAGGGTGGGCGTCAGCGCCTCTGGCCTCCAGTGGGCGGCGCTGTGCTGCTCCCTGAGACTCTCCTGATGGGCGGGATGTGGGTGGGGACATTGAGTCCTCTGGCTCTGGGGCTGAGCATCCCCCCACCTCCCCCACCCCACCCCCCATCTGCAAGGGACTACACAAAAGACCTGCCAACACCCTGAGTCTCCACTGCTTCTCTCAGAACCCTGCTTTTACTCTGCCTGTGTCCAAGCTTCTTTTGGTTTTGTTTTTTTTTCTCAGACTGTTTTGCCCAAGATTGCGAATCCGAGAAACCACCGAGAAGCCGACACCAATGTAAACACACGAGGGTTTATTTACAAGCTCGAGCTTGTATCCAAGTACACCCGACATAGCGGAGCAGGGACTTGGACCCCGAGGTGGGTTTTAGCTTAGTTTTAAGTGCTGATCTCCGGACCTCCAGGAGGGCTGGAGCAATTCCTCAAGTTCTGTTTACATTTTGATATGGGGCCTTCTAGGGCATTGAGCTCTGTTCTCATTCTAATAGGGGCTTCCTGCCCTTTGCCTGGACTCAATTTTTATTCTATTGTGGGGCTTTCTAGGACATTAAGCTGTAAACAGCAAAGGTTCCACAACTGGAAGGGGAACTCACACTGTCCCTGTATGCTGAGGACGTGGTACTAGAAACAGGAAAGTCGAGAGCCTCCACCAAGCCTGTTAGAACTAAGGAGTGAGTTCAGTAAAGTCAGGGGACACAAACTGACCCTACACAGCAGAATAGCCTTGCTGTATCCCGACAATGAGCACTCAGGAAGGAAATGAAGGACGTGACTCCCTTCTCAGGAGCATCACAGAGAACAAATAATGAGACAGAAACAAAGGAACACAAGACTTGTGCACTGAGCCATACCAGGCTCTGGGAGGCCTTCCTGGGCTCAGGGGTGGGAGCTTCATCTTGTGAAAATGTCCGCAGTTCCTGAAGCCACCCTCAGTTTCAATGTCATTCCAATCAAAATCATGGTCGCAGATCTTAGAAATAGGAAAAAAAAAACCATAACATCCATCCGCCCCCCAAAATGACCCCGGACAGCAAATCAGTATTGGAGGAGCAGGCCAGAGAGGGACATGGCACTTTCCTATTTCAAACGATGTCACAGAGACACAGGATATAGCAGTGTTGTTCTCGCGCCCCTGGCTGGCTGTCAGTTAAGCATTCGACACCTGACCTCACCTCCCGTCCTGATCTCGGGGTCGGGGTCGTGAGTTCTAGCCGGGGGCTGGGCCATGGATGAGGCATGGAGCCTACTTAAACAAACCAGACACAAGGGAGGTGGTCCCGGCATAAGCTGAAGGAGCAGAACAGAGATTCTAGAAGGAATTGTGCTCTGATACAACTGATTTTTTTAACTTAATTTAATTTAAACCCAATTAATTAATGGATAGTGTATTATACTTTCAGAGGAAGAATTCAGGGATTCACCAGTTGGAGATAACAGCAGTGCACGTGACATCACGTGCCCTCCTTCATGCCGGTCCCCTGTGATCCCCTCACCCGTCCCCTACCCTCCAGCGACCCTCAGTTTGTTTCCTATAATTAAGAGTCTGTATTTCCTGCATCTGTTTTCATCTTATTTGTTTTTCCTTCCCTTCACAGATGTTCATCTGCTTTTCTTCTTTAATTCCACCTATGAATGACACCCCACAGTCATTCTCTTTCCCGACTGACTTATTTCACTTAACATGATTTCTCTAGTTCTATCCACATCATTGCAAATGGCAAGATCTCCTTCTCTTTGATACCTGAGCACCATTCCTCTCTCTATGACCATCATCTATCTCCCATCCTCTTTATTCATCATCTGCCTGAGGGCACCGAGATACCTCACACAGTGTGGCTACTGTGGACCTGGCTGTTGTGGACATTGGGGTGCAGGTGCCCTGAGTCTCACTGTATCTGTATCTTCGGAGTCAGCTCCAGGCCCTGCACCTGCTGGTCGCAGGGCGTCTGTATTTGTAACTTCCTGAGGAGCCTCCACACTGTTTCCAGGGCGGCTGCACCAGCCCGCAGTCCCACCCACAGTGGAAGGGAGTTGAGTGAATTTTGCAGGACTTGCTAAAGTCTGGTCCACATTTCATTTTGCAGTCTGTGGGCTCCAATTCCTTGTCCTTAAGTATTTCTGGGGAAGCCGGGTGTTGGACTCCTTTTCAGTGAGACGTTTCCAATGCTAACAGGCCACAGCTGGAGCCTGGAAGGAGGCAGGTGTGGCCCCCTGCACCAGCAAGCCGCCTCCTGCACAGCCTCCTGCAGCGCCTAGCATCGCAAAGGGGGCGCTCAAGCCCAGGCCTCACCCAGGGTGCCCGCATGTGCAGTAGGCCTCATCTGCCTGCACTAATAGGAGCCAGCCTGTGCTGGGGAAGCCTGATGAAGACATGGGGACGCATCCACCCTGATCAGCCACAGCCTCCTCAGGACGCGCAGGGAGTCTAAAGGGGGATATTGGGCCGTGTTCACGCTGAGAGGAGCCCCGGTCCTCTCAGGACCCTCGGTGAGGCTTCAGGAAGATGTTGGCCCACATACACCCTGATAGGAAACCCTGAGCTACCTCAGGACCCGCGGGGAGGCTTCAGGAAATTGTGGGCCCGCATCCACGCTGACAGGAGCCTCTGGGCCACCTCAGGACCCGCGGGGAGGCTTCAGGAAGATGTGGCACCGTGTCCACTCTGGTAGAAACTCCCAGACCCCTCAGGATATAAGTTGAGGCTTCTGGAAGCTGGCGGCCGCATTCAGAGTGACAGGAGCCACGGCCTCCTCAGTACCCTCAGTGACATTTTGGTAGTACGTGTGGTCATGTCCACACAACAGGATGCTGACTTCCTCAGGACCCCTGGTCTAGTCTTTGGGAAATATGGGTATGCGTCCATGCGGACAGAAGACCCCAGCCTTGTCAGGGCCTCTGGTGAGGCTTAAGAAAGATGTGAGTGCCGCATGCACACTGACAGGAATCTCCGGCCTTCTCAGGACACACTGTGAAGTTTTGGGAAGATTTGGAGCCCTGTCAATGCTGACAGGAGCCCCCAGCCTCCTCAGGTCTTATGGTGAGGCTTGAGGAAAATGTGGGGCCACGTCAACACTGACAGGACCCCTGTCCTCCTCAGGATGTGCACTTTGGCTTCGGGAAATATGGGGCTGGGTCTATGCTGACAGGAGCCCACAGCTTCATCAGGACCCACAGTGAGTTTTCTGGGGGATGTGAGGCCATGTCTAGGCTGACAGGAGCCCCCAGACTCCTGAGGACTTGCTGTGAGGCTTCCAGAGGATGTGAAGCATAGTCCACAGTGACAGGAGACCTGGCGTCTTCTGGACCCACTGACTATGACACAGGAACACTTGGGGCCATGTCCGCACTCACAGGAGCCTGGCTTCCTCAGGACCCCCTGGAGGACTCTGGAGACGCCGTTGGGGGCCACGTCCATATCAGAACGGACTCCTCTGAACCACAGGGTAAGTGAATGAGTAGAATGAATGGTAGGGTCAGGGGAGGGGAGGCAGTTGGTGGTTAGCCTTAGGTTAGATGTTAGGTGTTAGTGATTATGCTTATGGTTATGGATTAGAGGTGAGGGTGAGGGATAAGGGTAAGGGTCAGTGGCTAGGAGTTAGGATGTGGGTTAGGGGTAGGGATAGGATTTAGAGTTAGGTTAGGGTTTAGGCTTTAGGGATTAAGGCACGAGTTTTGGAGTTGGGGTTAGGGTTATGGTTAGAGTTAGTGTTGGGCTTAGGTTTGCAGTTAGGGTTAGGGGTTAGGGTGTGAGTTAGGGTTAGGGGTTAGAGTTAAGAGTTAGAGTTAAAGTTAGTGCTAGGTTTAGGGTTAGGGCGAGGGTTACTTTTAGGATAGGGGTTAGGGCTAGGGTTAGGGTTAGTGTTTGGTTAGGGGTTAGGGTTAGGGTCAGGTCAGGGTCATGGTACGGTTTTGGAAAAGGGTTAGGGAGTGGGTTAGGGGTTGGTTTTAGGGTACGGGTTAGGGTACAGTTTGGGGTATGAGATAGGATTAGTATTAGAGGGTTAAGGTTAGGGTACAGGTTAAGGTTAGGAATAGGATTTGAATACCTTATTTTAAGGTTAGGGTTAGAGGTTAGTGTTCGGGTTAGATTTAAGTTAGAGGTCAGGGTGAAGAGTTCATAATAGGATTAAGAGTTAGCGTGAGGGTTGGCAGGAAGGTTCAGTGAATGTGTTTTGGTCTTGGGGTTTGTGTTTGGTTTTTGATTAGTGATGGGTTTTGTTTAAGGGTTACGTTAACATTAGGATTAAGTATAGGGTTAGGGTTATGTCTGTGTATGGTTAGAGTTTGGGTCTTGGCATGTGCCTGCACTCGGACTCCTAGTATTGGGCAGTTTAGTTTTATGCACTCTAGGTTTTGGTTTCAAAGATAGCATGACTCCACCAAGTCAGTGGCCTCCCTGGAGAATCAAAATCCAGGCTTCTGCTGGGGTCAGAATATACATGGCAGGCTTCTCCCAAGCTGAGCTAAGGAAGGGATTTGTGGGTCTAAAGACTCTTTATTTGGATTTTCAGTTGTCTTTCTGATATTATCTCTACTGCGCCCATGTTTCATCAATACTACCAATTATTATTTTAAAGTTTTACTTGAATTCCTCTTTGTAAACACAGTATGATATAGCTTCTGGTTTACCACATAGTGATTCAACCCTTGCATACAACGCCTGGTACTAGTCACAGGTGCCCTCCACTGTCCCTATCCCCTGATTCCCCATCCCCCCCCTTCCTCTGGTATTTATTAGTTTATTCTCTGTGACTAAGAGTGTGTCTCTTGGTTTGCTTCTCTCATCCCCCCTGAGCCCCTTTGCCAGTTTGTTTGGTTTCTTAAAATCCATATGTGAATGCAATTGTATGGTATTTGGTATCTGTCTTCCTCTGACTGAGTTCATTTAGCATAAATCCTTTCCACTCCTTCCACGTCATTGTAAATGGCTTCATTTCATCCCTTCTGATGACCGAGTGATGTCGCAGTGTGTATATTTACCACATCTTTCTGCCCATTCATCTGTCGATGGACATCTGGGCTGTATCCACAGTTTGGCTGTTGTTGATTACGCTGCTACAAACACTGTGCTGCATGTTTAGAATCTACTAAAGTACTTTTGTATCCACGGGGTAAATACCTAGCTCTGCAATTTTGGAATCGTAGGGTAGCTCTATTTTTAACTTCTTTTTAAAAAAAATTTTTTATGATAGTCACAGAGAGGCAGAGACATAGGCAGAGGGAGAAGCAGGCTCCATGCACTAGGAGCCCGAAGTGGGATTCCATCTCAGGTCTCCAGGATCGCGCCCAGGGCCAAAGACAGGCACCAAACCACTGCAACACCCAGGGATCCCCTTTTTTTAACTTCTCGAGGACCCTCCACACTGTTTTCCACAGTGGCTACATCTTTTTGCATGCCCACCAGGAGTGTAAGCGTGCTACCTCTTCTCCATAGCCTCACCAACACCTGTTGTTTCTTGTGTTGTTAATATTAGCCATTGTGACGGTTGTCAGGTGACATATAATTGTGGCTTTGGTTTGCATTTCCCTGATGATGGGTGACGCTTAGTGTCTTTCCGTGTGTCTGGTGGCCATCTGGCTGTCTTGGCAGAGACAAAGTCCATTCATTTTTCTGCCCATCTCCAGTTGCATAATTTGTTTTTAGGATCTTGAGATTTATATTTCCTTTATGTGTTTTGCATACTAACTCTTCATTGGATGTGTTGTTTACCAATTGCTCCTTTCATTTTGTATGTTGCCTTTTAGCTTTGGTTTTTTCCTTCACTTTGTGGAAGCTTTTCAATTTGATGAATTCCCAATAGTATTTTTGCTTTTGTTTCCTCACCTCAGAGGCATATCTAGAAAGAAGATCCAGGGATCTCTGGGTGGCGCAGTGGTTTAGTGCCTGCCTTTGGCCCAGGGCCCGATCCTGGAGACCTGGGATCGAGTCCCACGTCAGGCTCCCTGCATGGAGCCTGCTTCTGTCTCTGCCTATGTCTCTTTCTCTGTGTGTGTGTGTGTGACTATCATAAATAAATAAAAATTAAAAAAACAAATTATATATATATATATATATATATAAAAGAAGATCCAATGGCCAATGTCAAAGACGTTGCTGCCTATCTTTTCTTCTTTGTATGGTTTCAAGTCTCACATTTAGGTCTTTCATCCATTTTGAATTTATTTTTTATATATATGGTGTAAGAAAGTGGTCCAGTTTCATTCTTCTGCATTTGGCTGCCTGGTTTTCCCAATACCATTTGTTCTTATCCTGGGGTCAGGGTTAGGGTTTGTTGAAGAGACTGTCTTTGTGCTTTGGATATTCCTTCCTGCCTTGTTGTCGATTAATGGATCATAGAATTACAGGTTTGTATCTTGTTTCGGATTTCCATTCTGTTTTATTGATATAAGCATCTCCTGTTGGGAGATCCTTGATTACTGATTCAATTTCTTTGCTGGTTATCTGACTGTTCAAGTTTCTTATTTCTTCCTTTTTCATTTTTGCTATGTTATATATTTCCAGGAATTAATCTATTTCTTCCAGGTTCTAGGTTGCTGGCATATAATTTTTCATAATGTTCTCTTATAATCGTTTGTATTTCTCTAGTGTTGGTTGTAATATCTCTTTTCTCATTTGAGATTTTATTTGGGTCCTTTCATCTTTTTATCTTTTTTCTTTTTTAAGGATTTATTTATGGATTCATGAGAGACACAGAGAGGCAGAGGTATAGACACAGGGAAATTGAGGCTCCATGCGGGGAGCCTGATGTGAGACTTGATTCCACAAGACACCTGGATGATGACCTGAGCCAAAGCAGATGCTCAACCACTGAGGCACCAAGGTGCCTTGCTGATTCAAATCCTTTGCTAGTTAAGGGTCTGTTCACATTTTTTATTTCTTCCTATTTCAATTTTGCTCATTTGCACATTTCTAGGCATTTGTCCATTTCCTCCAGGTCTCCCAGTATGTTAGCGTATAATCTTTCATAGTATTCCCTTATAATTGTCTTATTTTTCTGGTGTTGATTGTGATCTCTCTTCTCTCATTTGTGATTTTATTTATTTAGGTCTTTTTTCTCGTTGATGAGGCTGGCTAGGGCTTGATCTGTTTTCTTAATTATTTTGAGGAACCATCTCTTTGTTTCATTATTCCATTCTACTGCTTTGTTGTTTATGTATTGTTTATTTGTGCTCTCATCTTTATTTTCCCCCTGTTCTATAGGATTTAGGCTTTGTTTACTAATCATTTTCCAGCTTCTTAAGGTGTAGGGTTAGGCTGTGTATTGGAGACTTCTTGTTTCTTGAGGTAGGCCTGTATTGCTATGTACTTCCCTCGTACGACTGCCTTTGCTACATCCCAGAGGTTTGAAGAAACATGTTTTCATTTTCATTTGTTTTAAATTTCCTCTTTAATTTCCTGGTTGCTCCATTCATTCTCTAGTAGGATGTTCATAATCTCCACATATTTTTGGTCTGTCCAAATTTTTTCTTACTGTTGACTTCGAGTTTCATAGCGTCATGGTCTGAAAATGTACAGGGCGTGATATCAACCTTCTTGTACCTGTTGTACCTGTTGAGGGCTGATTTGTGGGTCATGATATGACCTGTTCTGGAGAATGTCCCATGTGCACTTGAAAGGAATGTGTATTCTGCTTTAGGAATAAATGTTCAGACTATATCTGTTGAGTTCCTGTGGTCCATTGTGTCAAGGCTGTTTTTCCCTTGTTGATTTTCTGTATAGATGAGCGGTCCATTGCCATTAGTGGGTGTTAAAATCCGCTGTCATTGTATTATTATCAGTGAGTTCCTGTACATTTGTTGTTAATTGGTTTCTATATTTAGGTACTGCCATTTTGGCAGCATAAATATATAGTTGTTTGATCTTGACAGAGAGTCTTTTTAATTATGAAATAATGCCCTTCTTCATCGCTTGTTACAGTATTTGTTCTTTCTTTTTTGAAATGTAAATATTTTATTTAGTTATCCATGAGAGATACACAGAGAAGCAGAGGCAGAAATATAGGCAGAAGTACAGGCAGGCTCCCCAAATGGAGGCTGATGTGGGACTCGGTCCTGGGATCCCCAGGCATACAGGCACGGGGATGATGGGTGGAGGAGGGGCCCCAGAACATGGCCTGCCCCGGCCCCCTTGACAGAGGGAGCACAGACATCGGGGTGGCTTTGCACAGAAACTGATGACCTGAGGCTTCTTGGCTATCACTCTGTCCCAGCCCCTCCTGGCCCGCGGGGCACAGCCTGAGTCCCAGAAAAGTCTGTCAGGTCCTGAACCTGGCATCCGGCCGCCCCTGGAAGTCACATGGGGAGGTCAGCTGGGTGTGGATGGTGGCGCCCCTGCAGGGGCTGGTGGGGCCTGGGTGGTGCCCCCTCCTCCTCCCTTGGGGTCTCTCCAAGCCCCGTGCACAGTGTTCTGGGAGACACAGAAAAGGCCTGGCTGTGTATTTTCGCACCACAACACTTAATTGGCTTTCTACAGCAAATGGGCTCAGAGCCGAGGGTGCACGCCTTCCCCTAGGGACGGAGAGCTTTCTGTCCTTTAAGGGAGGGCAAGAATGACACGGGTTGGGGGGGCGGGTGCTGGAGTCCCCCACCTGGGAGCATGTGTGGAATCCGGTTGGGGGCGTGTGTCCTGAGGTTTCAGCCTGAGAGACGGTTCTGAGGACAGCAGAGCTGACCTGGACCTGTAGCTCATGGGCTCCTATGCTGGGTCCCCGCAGGGCAGCTGGACCCCGGCCTCGGGCTCCCAGGTACCCCAGCACCTGGAGCAGCCTGCCCTCTGGTGTGGGTATGGGTGGGGCCCACCGGCCTACCCCTGCTCTCCCCACCCTGGTGTGTCCCAGGATCCAAAGGGCGCCCTAGGTCAGCAACCTGGATCAGTGGGGTATGCCCAGGGCCCAAGAGGCCACATCCAGCTGTAAGACGGCTTGCTAGCCCGGGGCCAGAATCCAGGGCTGGCCAGGGCCATGGGGGGCTGGATCCCATTAGTCTTTGTGTTAGGCCTGGCGGGGGCTCAAATCAACTCAGCCCCCACAGAGCCCGGGGCCAGGTCAGCCCAGGTTCCTATGGGTTAGGGGCTGGTGTCCTGTGCAGGGTGTGCCGCCCTCCAGGAGGGACAGTGGGCGGAGGCAGGACACGGTGGATCCTCTGCACCACTCACCTGCACCCACCCTGTCGGGGGCTCCCTGTCTTTCCAGCTCCCTGCAACCCCTGGGTACTCTATGGGACACCCGGGCTTCTGATGGGATCAGGGTATACAGAGAAACTCGGGGAGGCTGAGCATGTCCCACAGGGGGCATCTGCATCAGGTCGTTGCTAGGGATAAATGGTGTGGGGGTGGATCCTGTGGGAGCAGGGGTATGATTGTGGTGGAGTGTGGGGGATGGTGTAGGGGGGATGGTGTTGGGGTATAGTGTGGGTGGGGATTGTGTGGGGCTGTGTGGGTGTGAGGGGGATCATTTAGGTGGGATTCCTTTGGGGATGATGATGTAGAGTGGGGAGTGGGGAATGAGGGGGATGTCGTGGGGGGCTTGCACACACAGGGTATCTCCTTCCCCTAAGATGCACAACGAGACGTCTACAGTTAAAGGCGACCCCAGTCTGGGGTTTGTTGTGACACCTGCCCCTGGGGTGCGGTGTGGTCAGTGCAGGGCCGTGGCTGGACCGGGAGCATTATTTGGGGGTCATCATAATATGCATGCTTTCAAATTGCAAATTGTCTCAAATTAAATGCATAGAATTTAGAAATATATAAAGCACCGAGAGTGGGTGTCACTCTGACCCGTCGGACCCTCATGGGATCGATGTGTATCCTGCTCCAGCCGTGGCCATGCCACCTGGCCCCCAGGTCCGGTTCCTGCCCCTCACATCCCCCACCCCATCCTCTGCTTCTCATGGGGCCGTCCCTCTCCCCTTTGGTGTTCAGCTCCCATGGCAACCCCTGGAGGCCCCATCCTAGTGGCTTCCTCATCCCTGAGGCCCAGAGGGGTGGGCACGGTGGTCATCCCAATCACCCTACCATGGAGTGGTGTGTTGTTGGCTGCTGTTGCTCCCCCTGGTGTCAGAGGCCCCGTTTTCCCTACACAGAAGCCCCCGGGGCCCCAAAGCCCCCTGGCCCAGCAGCCTCACCCGACCCCTAGCAGTCCTAATATATGATGTGGCTGCCGAACGTCCTGTTGACGTCCATGTCTACCTGTGTGATGTCCCTGGAGGAGACCAGGGCCTCCTCCTTCATTTACTGTGGGAAAACCGGGGAGGAGGAGCAGGCATCAGGGACAAACCCTGACCTGTCATGAGCTGCCATGTTGGGCAGGGAGCCCTGTGGTCACCATGGGAGTGTGTCCTGCCAAAACCTCCTTCCTTCCTCTGGGATGCCAGGGATGGGGGGAGTCCCCACCGTGCCCGTGGGACCTTTGTGAGGGCCTGTACCCAGTTGTTGTGGGCGGGGAGGTGACAGAGTGTCAGCCTGGTTGGGAGGGGATAGGGGTTCAGCCAAGGTGGGAGGGGACATGGGGGTATTGTGCCCAAGATTGTGTATCCGAGAAACCACTAAGGAGCTGACACCGATGCAAACACACAAGGGTTGAATTCCAAACTCGAATTTGCGTCCCAGTACACCCAACACAGCGGAGCAGGGACTAGGACCCGGAGTTGGGTTTTAGCTTAGTTTTAAGGGCTGGTCTCAGGGACGTCCAGAAGGGCTGGAACAATTCCTCAAGTTCTGTTTACATTTTGATATGGGGCCTTCAAGGGCATTGAGCTCTGCTCTCATTCTAATAGGGGCTTCCTGCCCTTGGCCTGGGCTCTGTTTTGATTCTATTGTGGGGCTTTCTAGGACATTAAGCTGTAAACTTTTGTTTTTTTCCTGTAACTGAAGTAATGTAAATTTCATCTCTTCTTCACAGGGGCCTGGGATGGCTGGGCGTGTGCGAATGCTGAATTTAAATTGGAATGGCCTTAATTTTTCTCTGCCTCCATGTGTCCTGTCCCATCCTATCTAGTTCCTTCCCCCTTCCCAAGAGCTCCTAAGAGAGCAATTGCAAATGACCTCAGCGTGGCATCCTGTGTTGGGGGGACAGGCCCAGTGATTGTGATCAGGAAGACCTGGTGTGTGGGTGTCCCAGCTGTGCAGCAGGATTCGATGCTGCTGACTCTTATTCCCTAAGGCCATCTTGACAACTGACTTCGTACATAGAAAAACTCTCCTTTGTCTTTAAAAGATGAGGAGCGATTCAAAGTGTTTTTTCTCTGCCCATCTGATTGCTCAGATTCCAATGTGAGACGTATTTCCTGTTAATAAGGATAATTTACTATCCGTAGTAATATGGTTAAAATATTCTGACACAAGTAATTCAGAGGGATGAGGGTTTCTCATTTCTTTCTTCACAGCTCAGTCACTCATTAGAAAATGCATCTTTATGGATTTGGAAAGTTCTGAGAGACATTATTACCAATGGTCCTGTTATTATGTGAAGGATTCTTCCCTGAGATTCTTCCCCTGTTTCAACTGACACTGAAACACTTTGAACTCTTTGGAAGACAAATGTCAAGGAGATAAATGTTATGCCTTGCTAATTTTAAATGCACTTGCAATATGCTGTCTATTGTACTAGAAGTATTTTTATCTGATTTTTGCTATTTATTATCCTTTACTGCTTTTCAGGTTGAGGAGGCATTATACGTGTTCATAAGTGTTTTTCTTTCCTTCTGATCTAAAATTCTTACTATGTTTCCATCAAAGGAACTCTTTAAGAATAAGGCAAAAGTTAATTCAACTATTCTTAAAATGTCTTCACACTTGGAGCCTGATTCATTTAAGTCAATTTTCAAAATAAATCTTATTTATTAGGAAAAAAACAAAGATTTATAGGGAAATTGAGAAGATACTACAGTGAATTCTCATGCACTTGCACTCAATTTCTCCAATTATTGATATCTTATATCAGTACGGTACAAATATTAGCTAATGAATCAATATTAAAATAGTCACAATAACTAAAGACCATACTTTATTCAGATTTCCTTAGTTTTTGCTAAGTTACCATCCCTCATATCACATTCCATTTGTCCTCCTGTTTTCTTAGGCTCCTCTGGATTATGACAGTCTTTCAGCCTTTCCTTGTTGTTGCACTGGAACACTTTGAGAAGTAGAGTATTTTGTAAAATTTCCCTCAGTTGGGACATGTCTCATTTATCTCATGATTGAACAGTTTTTGTGGATTATATACAGAGATATACTGCCATTTTCATTATATCATATAAAGGATAGATACTATCAACATGATTTATCAGTCTTGGTATCAATCTGATGATCTTGCTGAGGTAGTGTTTGTCACCTTTCTCCGCAGTAAACTGATCCTTTATTATTATTATTAATTATTATTATTATATTATCAATATTATTTTACATTTTTCATAATATATTTTGTAGAATGAAGTTACTATCTGTATTCTACACATAAGAGTGGGAAGCTATGCTCATGAACTTGACGGTGGAATGTCTGCAAAAATTGTTTGAAATACTACATGGGAGATTTCTCTTGTGGGTTTGTTTCTTTTTCAAATATATTTTTTATTTATTTGAGAGAGAGTGGAGAGAAAAAGCATGAGTGAGAGGGGCAGAGGGAGAGGGAGAAACAGGTTTCCTGCTGAACAGATAGCCTGCCTTGGGACCTGGATCATGATCTGAGCCTAAGGTTTAACTAACTGAGCCACACAGGTGCCACTCTTCCTTCCTTCCTTCCTTCCTTCCTTCCTTCCTTCCTTCCTTCCTTCCTTCCTTCCTTCCTTTCCCTTTCTTTCTTTCTTTCTTTCTTTCTTTCTTTCTTTCTTTCTTTCTTTCTTTCTTTCTTTCTTTCTTCTTTTAATAATAATTTTATTTTTTATTGGTGTTCATGTCGCCAACATACAGAATAACTCCCAGTGCTCATCCTGTCAAGTGCCCCCCTCAGTGCCCGTCACCCATTCACCCGCACTCCCTGTCCTCCTCCCCTCCCAGCATCCCTCGTTACTTTCTCAGAGTTAGGAGTCTTTATGTTCTGTCTCCATTTCTCATATTTCCCACACATTTCTTCTCCATTCCCTTATATTCCTTTTCACTATTATTTATATTAATGCATTGAATGACAACATACGTTTGTCCTTCTCTGATTGACTTACTTCACTCAGCATAATACCCTCCAGTTCCATCCACATTGAAGCAAATGTTGGGTATTTGTCGTTTCTAATGGTTGAGTAATATTCCATTGTATACATAAACCACATCTTCTTTATCTATTCATCTTTCGATGGACACCATGGCTCCGTCCACAGTTTCGCTATTGTGGACATTGCTGCTATACACATCAGGGTGCAGGAGTCCCAGCGTTTTATTGCATCTGAATCTTTGAGGTAAATCCGCAACAGTGCAATTGCTGGGTCGTAGGGCAGGTCTGTTTTTAACTCTTTGAGGAACCTCCACACAGTTTTCCACAGTGGCTGCACCAGTTCACATTCCCACCAACAGTGTAAGAGTCTTCCCTTTTCTGTGCATCCTCTCCAACATTTGTTGTTCCTTGCCTTGTTAATTATCCCCATTCAGTGGTGTGAGGTGGTTCTCATTGTGGTTTTGATTTGTATTTCCCTGATGGCAAGGAATGCAGAGCATTTTTCCATGTTCATCTTGGCCATGTCAATGTCTTCCTCTGTGAGATTTCTCTTCATGTCTTTTGCCCATTTCATGATTGCATTGTTTGTCTCTTGGTGTTGATTTTAAGATGTTCTTTATAGATCTTTGAAACTAGCCCTTTATCTGATACGTCATTTGCAAATATCTTCTCCCATTCTGTAGGTTGTCTTTTAGTTTGGTTGACTGTATCCTTTGCTGTGCAAAAGCTTCTTATATTGATGAAATCACAATAGTTCATTTTTGCTTTTGTTTCTTTTGCCTTCGTGGATGTATCTTGCAAGAAGTTACTGTGGCCAAGTTCAAAAAGGATGTTGCCTCTGATCTCCTCTAGGATTTTGATGGACTCTTGTCTCACATTTAGATCTTTCATCCATTTTGAGTTTATCTTTGTTTATGGTGAAAGAGAGTAGTCTAGTTTCATTCTTCTGCATGTGGATGTCCATTATCCCTGCACCATGTATTGAAGAGACTGTCTTTCTTCCAATGGGTAGTCTTTACCCCCTTATCAAATATTAGTTGACCATAAAGTTCAGGGTCCAATCCTGGGGTCTCTTTTCTGTTCCACTCATCTATTTGTCTGTTTTTGTGCAGGTACCACACTGTCTTGAACCACAGCTTTGTAGTACACCATGAAATCTGGCATTGTGATGCCCCCAGATATGGTTGTCTTTTTTAAAATTCCCCTGGCTATTCAGGGTCTTTTCTGATTCCACACAAGTCTTTTTTTTATGATAGTCACACACACACACACACACACACACAGAGAGAGAGAGAGAGAGGCAGGGACACAAGCAAAGCGAGAAGCAGGCTCCATGTACCGGGAGCCTGACATGGGATTCGAACCCAGGTCTCCAGGAACGTGCCCTGGGCCAAAGGCAGGCGCCAAACCGATGCACCACCCAGGGATCCCGATTCCACACAAATCTTAAAATGATTTGTTCTAAATCTCTGAAGAAAGTCCATGGTATTTTGATAGGGTTTGCATTAAACCTGTACATTGCCTTGGTAACATTGACATTTTCACAATGTTAATTCTGCCATTCCATGAGCATGGAATATTTTTCCATCTCTTTGTGTCTTCCTCAATTTCTTTCAGAAGTGTTCTATAGTTTTTAGGGTATAGAATATTTACCTCCTTAGTTAGGGTTATTCCTAGATATCTTATGCTTTTGGGTGCAATTGTAAATGAGATTGACTCCTTCATTTCTCTTTCTTCAGTCTCATTGTTAGTGTATAGAAATGCCATTGATTTCTGGCAATTGATTTTGTATCCTGCAACGCTACCAAATTCTGTATGAGTTGTAGCAATCTTGGGGTGGAGGCTTTTGGGTTTTCTAGGTACAGTATCATGTCATCGGCGAAGAGGGGGAGTTTGACTTCTTCTTTGCCAATTTGAATGCCCTGAATGTCTTTTTGTTGTCTGATTGCTGAGGCTAGGAATTCCAGTACTATGTTGAATAGCAGTGGTGAGAGTGGACATCCCTGTCTTGTTCCTCATCTTAGGGGAAAGGCTTCCCGTGCTTCCCCATTGAGCATGATATTTGCTGTGGGCTTTTCGTAGATGGCTTGTAAGATGTCGAGGAATGTTCCCTCCATCCCTACACTCTGAAGTATTTTGATCAGGAATGGATGCTCTATTTTGTCAAATACTTTCTCTGCATCTAATGAGAGGATCATATGGTTCTTGGTTTTTCTCTTGCCGATATGATGAATCACATTGATTGTTTTATGAGTGTTGAACCAGCCTTGTGTCCTGGGGATAAGTCCTACTTGGTCATGGTGAATAATTTTCTTAATGTACTGTTGGATCCTATAGGCTAGTATCTTGTTGAGAATTTTGCATCCATATTCATCAGCGATATTGGTCTGTAATTCTCCTTTTTGGCAGGGTCTTTGTTGGTTTTGGAATGAAGGTGATGCTGGCTTCATGGAACGAATTTGGTAGTACTCCATCTCTTTCTATCTTTCCAAACAGCTTTAGTAGAATAGGTATGATTTCTTCTTTAAACGGTTGATAGAATTCCCCTGGGAAGCCATTTGGCCCTGGACTCTTGTGTCTTGGGAGGTTTTGGATGACTACTTCAATTTCCTCCCTGGTTTTTGGCCTGTTCATTTTTTCTCTTTCTTCCTGTTCCATTTTTTGGTAGTTTCTGGCTTTCCAGGAATGTGTCCATTTCTTCTAGAATGCCTAATTTATTGGTGTATACCCAATAATATAATAATAATTATAGCCAATAATATAATAATATTATAGCCAATAGTATATTTTAAAAATCGTTTTATTTCCTTGGTGTTGGTAGTGACCACTCCTTTCTGATTCATGATTTTATTAATTTGAATATTCTCTCTCTTCTTTTTAATAAGGTTGGCTAATGGTTTATCTATCTTATTAATTCATTCAAAGACCCAACTCCCCGTTCCGTTGATCTGTTCCACAGTTCCTCTGGTCTTGATTTCCTTGTGTTCTGCTCGAATGTTAATTAACTCTATTCTTCTGTTGGGTGTAGGATCTATCTGCTGTATTTTCTCTAGCTCCTTTATGTGTAACGTTAGCTTTTGTATTTGAGTAGTTTCCCGTTTTTGAATGGATGCTGTATTGTGATGTATTTCCACCTTAAGGCTGCTTTTGCTGATCCCAAAGATTTTGAATGCTTGTATGTTCATTCTCATTAGTTTCCATGAATCTTTTTAATTCTTCCTTAATTTCCTGGTTGACCCTTTCGTCTTTTAGCAGGATGATCCTTCACCTCGACGTGTTTGAGGTCCTTCCAAACTTCTTGTTGTTATTTAGTTCTAATTTCAAGGCATTATGGACTGAGAATATACAGGGGATGATCCCAATCATTTGTTATCGGTTCAGACCCTATTTGTGACCCAATATGTGGTCTATTCTGGAGAAAGTTCCATGTGCACCTGAGAAGAATGTGTATTCAGTTGAGTTTGGATGTAAAGTTCTGTATATATCTGTGAAATCTATCTGGTCCAGTGTATTATTTAAAGCTCTCGTTTCTTTGGAGATGTTGTGCTTAGAAGACCTATCGAGGGTAGAAAGAGCTAGATTGAAGTCACCAAGTATAAGATAATTATTATCTAAGTATTTCTTCACTTTGGTTATTAATTGGTTTAAATATTTGGCAGCTCCCGCATTCAGGGCATATATTGAGGATTGTTAAGTCCTCTTGTGGGATAGATCCCTTAAGTATGACTTAGTGTCCCTCTTCAACTCTCACTACATTCTTTGGGTTAAATTTTAGTTTATCTGATATAAGGATGGCTACCCCTGCTTTCTTTTGAGCACCATTTAAATGGTAAATGGTTCTCCAACATTTAATTTTCAGATTGTAGGTGTCCTTTGTCTAAAATGAGTCTCTTGTAGACAGCAAATAGGTGGGTCCTGCTTTCTTATCCAGTCTGAAACCCTGTGCCTTTTGATGGGGTCATTAAGCCTGTTCACGTTCAGAGTTACTATCGACAGATATGAGTTTAGTGTCATCACGATATCTCTTCAGTCTTTGTTTTTGTCGATTGTTCCACTGAACTTCTTCTTTTATTTATTTATTTATTTATTTATTTATTTATTTATTTATTTATTTTTTTTATTGGTGTTCAATTTACTAACATACAGAATAACACACAGTGCCCGTCACCCATTCACTCCCACCCCCCGCCCTCCTCCCCTTCTACCACCCCTAGTTCGTTTCCCAGAGTTAGCAGTCTTTACGTTCTGTCTCCCTTTCTGATATTTCCCACACATTTCTTCTCCCTTCCCTTATTTTCCCTTTCACTATTATTTATATTCCCCAAATGAATGAGAACATATAATGTTTGTCCTTCTCCGACTGACTTACTTCACTCAGCATAATACCTTCCAGTTCCATCCACGTTGAAGCAAATGGTGGGTATTTGTCATTTCTAATAGCTGAGTAATATTCCATTGTATACATAAACCACATCTTCTTTATCCATTCATCTTTCGTTGGACACCGAGGCTCCTTCCACAGTTTGGCTATCGTGGCCATTGCTGCTAGAAACATCGGGGTGCAGGTGTCCCGGCGTTTCATTGCATTTGTATCTTTGGGGTAAATCCCCAACAGTGCAATTGCTGGGTCGTAGGGCAGGTATATTTTTAACTGTTTGAGGAACCTCCACACAGTTTTCCAGAGTGGCTGCACCAGTTCACATTCCCACCAACAGTGTAAGAGGGTTCCCTTTTCTCCGCATCCTCTCCAACATTTGTTGTTTCCTGCCTTGTTAATTTTCCCCATTCTCACTGGTGTGAGGTGGTATCTCATTGTAGTTTTGATTTGTATTTCCCTGATGGCAAGTGATGCAGAGCATTTTCTCATATGCATGTTGGCCATGTCTATGTCTTCCTCTGTGAGATTTCTGTTCATGTGTTTTGCCCATTTCATGATTGGATTGTTTGTTTCTTTGGTGTTGAGTTTAATAAGTTCTTTATAAATCTTGGAAACTAGCCCTTTATCTGATATGTCATTTGCAAATATCTTCTCCCATTCTGTAGGTTGTCTTTGAGTTTTGTTGACTGTATCCTTTGCTGTGCAAAAGCTTCTTATCTTGATGAAGTCCCAATAGTTCATTTTTGCTTTTGTTTCTTTTGCCTTCGTGGATGTATCTTGCAAGAAGTTACTGTGGCCAAGTTCAAAAAGGGTGTTGCCTGTGTTCTTCTCTAGGATTTTGATGGAATCTTGTCTCACATTTAGATCTTTCATCCATTTTGAGTTTATCTTTGTGTATGGTGAAAGAGAGTGGTCTAGTTTCATTCTTCTGCATGTGGATGTCCAATTTTCCCAGCACCATTTATTGAAGAGACTGTCTTTCTTCCAATGGATAGTCTTTCCTCCTTTATCGAATATTAGTTGACCATAAAGTTCAGGGTCCACTTCTGGATTCTCTATTCTGTTCCACTGATCTATGTGTCTGTTTTTGTGCCAGTACCACACTGTCTTGATGACCACAGCTTTGTAGTATAACCTGAAATCTGGCATTGTGATGCCCCCAGATATGGTTTTCTTTTTTAAAATTCCCCTGGCTATTCGGGGTCTTTTCTGATTCCACACAAATCTTAAAATAATTTGTTCTATCTCTCTGAAGAAAGTCCATGGTATTTTGATAGGGATTGCATTAAACGTGTATATTGCCCTGGGTAACATTGACATTTTCACAATATTAATTCTGCCAATCCATGAGCATGGAATATTTTTCCATCTCTTTGTGTCTTCCTCAATTTCTTTCAGAAGTGTTCTATAGTTTTGAGGGTATAGATCCTTTACATCTTTGGTGAGGTTTATTCCTAGGTATCTTATGCTTTTGGGTGCAATTGTAAATGGGATTGACTCCTTAATTTCTCTTTCTTCAGTCTCATTGTTAGTGTATAGAAATGCCACTGACTTCTGGGCATTGATTTTGTATCCTGCCACGCTACCGAATTGCTGTATGAGTTCTAGCAATCTTGGGGTGGAGACTTTTGGGTTTTCTATGTAGAGTATCATGTCATCGGCGAAGAGGGAGAGTTTGACTTCTTCTTTGCCAATTTGAATGCCTTTAATGTCTTTTTGTTGTCTGATTGCTGAGGCTAGGACTTCCAGTACTATGTTGAATAGCAGTGGTGAGAGTGGACATCCCTGTCTTGTTGCTGATCTTAGGGGAAAGGCTCCCAGTGCTTCCCCATTGAGAATGATATTTGCTGTGGGCTTTTCGTAGATGGCTTTTAAGATGTCGAGGAATGTTCCCTCTATCCCTACACTCTGAAGAGTTTTGATCAGGAATGGATGCTGTATTTTGTCAAATGCTTTCTCTGCATCCAATGAGAGGATCATATGGTTCTTGGTTTTTCTCTTGCTGATATGATGAATCACATTGATTGTTTTACGGGTGTTGAACCAGCCTTGTGTCCCAGGGATAAATCCTACTTGGTCATGGTGAATAATTTTCTTAATGTACTGTTGGATCCTATTGGCCAGTATCTTGTTGAGAATTTTTGCATCCATGTTCATCAGGGATATTGGTCTGTAATTCTCCTTTTTGGCGGGGTCTTTGTCTGGTTTTGGAATTAAGGTGATGCTGGCTTCATAGAACGAATTTAGAAGTACTCCATCTCTTTCTATCTTTCCAAACAGCTTTAAGAGAATAGGTATGATTTCTTCTTTAACCGTTTGATAAAATTCTCCTGGGAAGCCATCTGGCCCTGGACTCTTGTGTCTTGGGAGGTTTTTGATGACTGCTTCAATTTCCTCCCTGGTTATTGGCCTGTTCAGGTTTTCTATTTCTTCCTGTTCCAGTTTTGGTAGTTTGTGGATTTCCAGGAATGCGTCCATTTCTTCTAGATTGCCTAATTTATTGGCGTATAGCTGTTCATAATATGTTTTTAAAATCGTTTGTATTTCCTTGGTGTTGGTAGTGATCTCTCCTTTCTCATTCTTAAAGGGGAATTTTAAGAGTCCCCCTTAAAATTTCTTCCAGAGCTGTTGGAGGTCACATATTCTTTCAGTTCCTGCCTGTCTTGGAAGCTCTTTATCTCTCCTTCCATTTTGAATGAGAGCCTTGCTGGATAAAGTATTCTTGGTTGCTTGTTCTTCTCATGGAGGACCCTGAATATATCCTGCCAGCCATTTCTGGGCTGCCAGGTCGCTGTGGAGAGGTCTTCTATTACCCTAATGCTCCTCCCCATAAGGCAGGGATTTCTTTTCTCTTACTGCTTTAAGCATCTTCTCTATATGTTTGGAATTTGCAAGCTTTACTATTAAATGTCGAGGTGTTGGACGGTTTTTATTGATTTTAGGGGGGGATCTCTCTATTTCCTGGATCTGAATGCCTGTTTCCCTTCCCAGACTAGGAAATTTTTCAGCTAGGATTTGTTCAAATACTTATTCTGGCCCTCTACCCCTTTCGGCGCCCTCAGGAACCCAAATTACACATTGCTTTTTCTTCCTCAGGCTGTCGTTTATTTCCCTTAATCTGTCTTCCTGGTCTTTTAGTTGTCTGTCTCTTTTTTCCTCAGTTTCCCTCTTTCCATCAACTTGTCTTCTATGTCACTCCCTTGTTCTTCCACCTCCTTAACCCTCATTGTTAGGACTTCTAGTTTATATTGCATCTCATTCAATTGATTTTTAATTTCGGCCTGATTGGATCTAAATTCTGCAGTCATGAAGTCTCTTGAGTCCTTTATGCTTTTTTCTAGAGCCACCAGTAGCTGTATAATAGTGCTTCTGAATTGGCTTTCTGACATTGAATTGTAATCCAGATTTTGTAACTCTGTGGGAGAGAGGCCTGTTTCTGATTCTTTCTTTGAGGTAAGGTTTTACTTCTAGTCATTTTGCTGAGTGCAGAGTGGCCAAAAACAAATTGTATTGGGAAAAGGAGAAAAAGAGAGGAGAGAAAGAAGGAAAGAAAGGAGAAAAACGAAAAAGAATAAATGAAGAAAGAAGGAGAAAAGAGAACAAAAAGAAAGAAAAAGAAAGAAAGGGGGGGAAAGGGTGGGGAAGCAAACAGAAATGAAAAAAAAAACATGGGGGAGTATCTTCTGATTCTATATACTTCTTCTGATGGGAGCAGGGTATCCAGAGAATCCCGGGGAGTCTGAGCATGTCCCACAGGGGTACCTGCACCAGGTCCTTGCTGGGGGCCGATGGTGTGGTGGTGGATGTTGTGGGGGCATGGGTGGTGGAGTGTGGGGGATGGTGTAGGGGTGATGGTGTTGGGGTATAGTGTGAGTGGGGATTGTGTGGGGCTGTGTGGGTGTTAGGGGGATGGTGTATGGGGGATGCCATTGGGGATGATGATGTAGGGGGATGATGTGGGGGTGGGGAATGAGCGGGATGGTGTGGGGGGGCCTGCGGACACAGGGCATCCCCTTCCTCTAAGATGCACAAGGAGACGTCTACAGTTAAAGGCGACCCCAGTCTGGGGTTTCCTGTGACACCTGCCCCTGTGGCACCGTGTGGTAAGTGCAGGGTCCTGGCTGGACCGGGGGCATTATCTGGGGGTCATCATACTATGTATGTTTTCAAATTGCAAATTGCAAATTGTCTCAAATGAAATGCATAGACTTTAGAAATATATAAAGCACCAAGAGTGGGTGTCACTCTGACCCATCTGACCCTCATGGGATTGATGTGTGTCCTGCTCTAGCCGCGGCCATGCTGCCTGCCCCCCACGTCTCCCACCCCATCCCCTGCTTCTCAGGGCGCCATCCCTCTCCCCTTTGGGGTTCAGCTCCCATGGCAACCACTGGAGGCCCCATCTAATTGGCCTCCTCATCCCAGAGGCCCCGGGGTTGGGGGCATGTGGGTCCCGAGGCAAACCGAGGCAAACACTCGATGGTTGATTTCCAAACTCGAGCTTGCGTCCAAGTACACCCGACACAGCGGAGCATGGACTCGGACCCCGAAGTGGGTTTTAGCTTAGTTTTAAGGGCTGGTCTCGGGGACCTCCAGAAGGGCTGGGGCAATTCCTCAAGTTCTGTTTACATTTTGATATGGGGCCTTCAAGGGCATTGAGCTCTGTTCTCATTCTAATATGGGGCTTCTGGGACCTTAAGCTGTAAGCTGTTTTTTTCTTTTTTTCCTGTAACTGAAGTAATGTAAATTTTAGCTCTTATTCACAGGGGCCTGGGATGGCAGTACTTGTGCTAACAGTGAACTTAAAGTGGAGCCGCCTCAATTTTCTCAGCCTCCACACAGACAAGTGACTGAAGCTTAAAACTCCAAATTTTAGGGGCTGCTCTGGTGGAGACCTGTGCTCTTCCTGCCCGGGAGGGTGTCCTCACACTCCTGGCCTTTGCTGGCCTGTCCCAGGAACTGGGCCCCGTGACTGCACAGGGGTTTGCAGCTTATGGTCACACAGGGCAGACAGCTGGCCCAAGCCCCGCTGCTCTCAGCCAGGTTCCTGCTACTGTGCCTGGGAACAGTTGGCGCCACCATCCTTGGGACCCCTGGGATCCTGAGCCCACCCTGTCACTCCAGGGACTGCCCCCCAATTCTCCACCTGAACACCTTAAGGCTGGTGTGTACCCCACTCTAGGAGACTTCTGAAAGTTCACATTTTGTGCTCTGCTGCATATAATATTGTGCGTAGAACCATCAGCTGGCTCCCTGCCCTTGTGGGATCCGGGGCTATGTCTCCCCAAGATAAACTGATTTTTTTTAAGATTTTATTTTTCTGTAATCTCTACAGCCCACATTGGGCTTGAACATGCTACCCCAAGAACAAGGGTCCCATGTTCTTATGAACCACACTGAGGCAGTTAGGCTCCCTTTGATTGATTGATAAATGTTAATTGAAGGAGGGGTGTTGCATGTGTCAGGGCAGAAACTGAGCCCATGCTTTGAGGTGTGGTGGAGTCATTTGGACCTCGATCAATGTTAAAGGAACCATAGCTTCCCTGGGAGCCCAGGGAGCAGGGACCACATACGAGAAAATTTGATAATTTCCTTTTCTGTAGTAGTTATCTTACTGACTATTTATTTAAAGTGCTATTCAATGGTAAATGTCAATCTAGGATTGGGATACAGTGAGAACATTCTAGGATTCGGAGGTTACTAAAGCTCCCCGTCAAGGACTCAATGTTCCAGTTCAATGCAGAGATAGGCAAGGAAGCAAAGAGTTATGAAACATGGCACTGGGGTGCCTGGCTGGCCTGGTTGGGGTATCTTGAACTCAGGGTTATGAGTTTGAATACCGTGTTGGGTATAGACAGGACATAAAATTAAAATATTAACAAAAAATAAATGGATGAACAAATAAAGCATGATATCAAAGGTAAGTGCTTGCTTATGTCTCACCTGCGACCTATTCTTGATCACCCCACTTGCACTACTTGGCCCAGATGATGTCCTCCACAAGGGCAGTCCCGCCCAAGTGGAAGTGGGCATCTTTCATTGTAAGACCTGTGGTTCCCCTCGTTATGCAGGGAGAGAAGAGCCATGAAGGCATGAGTTCGGGGGATCAACATACACCTAGAAAATGATCGTTTCTGAACCCGGTAGCCAGAGCTCAGCCTCCTTTTAGGACCAGATATCATAAAGAACCCTCTTTGGTCATTGGTTTGGATGCAGGGTGGAGGGTAAACTAGAATTAGGAAGAACAAAGGAGGAGGAAATCCAGAAGCTGAAAGGAGGAAAGATTTCTCAATCCGTAGCCTTCACAGGGACCTGGTGTCCTTTCCTAAGAGGGCCCCCCCCATTGAAGTATGCTTCCTGCCCCTCTGCTCTCCTTGTTGGAACCCAGCAGGCACATCTCCGTGCCTCCAGCACCTCTGCAGTCGTGATTTATAGCGTCTTCCATGTATCCTACTAGGGACCATAGCGTCATGTATGTAACCATTCGACTGCTGTTTGACAACATTGAGGGATTCCGACTTTTGTTGGTTTCGGTGTGTGTGTGTGTGTCTATCACATGCAGCTATCACGTGCAGCTATCTGATCCTCTGGCTGGGTCACCCAAACACCGAAATGGTTGGCAGAACATCATTTCTGGTGCTGGCGCTGGGCAGATAGCTGGACTCTCCTGACCGACCCGGGGCTGGCTCGGGCAGTGACTTTTGGCTGGAAGGTCAGCTGAGCTGGAAGGTCTGGCTCAGCCACATTCCCATGTCCGGCAGTGGCTCCCGCTGAGCACCAGCTGCTTCTCTTCTCCCCAGTGCCTCTCCAGCAGGGAGCCGGACCTCGGGGCCACCCTGGGGGGATCTCCAGAGGCGCCAGGTGCCCATTACGGGGAGCCATGGGGCAGCCTGTGTGTGGGAGTAGGGGTGGTGATGGGGCTGGTGTTCCTCGGCCCCTGTGCTGCCTGGCCTTCCTGCCGAGCCCTATGCTCACCCAGTCCCTACTCACTAGGGCGAAGAGGGTGCCCTGTACACGCTGGTGTGAGAGATCCAGCACCACAAGGTGTGCACACTGAGTCCACCTGGTGAGGGTGACCCAGGTGCATGAGCTGCAAGTGTGGGACCCAGGAAAGTTAACAAAAATCCCCTACACCTGGACAAGCAGAGCAGGACTGATTCCATTTTGTGCTACAACCGCCACCTCCCCTATGACCCCCACATAACCTGCTTATGTCTTAAGGCGCTTCCCCAACCCAGTCAAGCCGCTGGGCATACCCTAATCGGAAAGCGGCTCATAACAATGTAACCCTGCTTTGTGCCCGCCAAAACTTCACGCCGATTCTGACCAAAGTAATAGGCCAGGTCATTGGAACTATAGGGTAAGGTGTAATTCAATTGGCCACCTGCGTGTGGACCAACACGACTGTGCAACTTTCTGTGTATCCCATGGGCCACTGGCCCCTTTAAAGCTGCTACACCTATTAGTCTCAGGATCCAAATCCCTGCTCCGCTGTGTTGGGTGCATCGGACTCAAGCTCCAGCTTGTAAAGAAATCCTCGGGAGTTTGCATCGGTGACAGCTCATCGGTGGTTTCTTGGATTTGCAGTCTTGGGCACAACACAAGGGCCTGCTGTCCTGACATCCCTTCCAGGGCCACGCTGAGCGCCCCACAGGCCCTCTCTGCCCCAGGCACACTGGCATGGGGATGCGGGGAGGGTAGTATATGCCCTGGAACAGGGCCAGCCCCGGCCTCCTGGACAGAGGGAGCACAGACCTCCCAGGTCGCTTTGCAGAGACCCTGGTGACCTGAAGTTCCCTGGCTGTCACTCTGTCCTAGCCCATTCTGGCCCATGGGGCACAGGCTGAGTCCCAGTATAGTCTGTGGGGTCCTGACCCTGGCGACTGGCCGCCCCTGGAAGGCACGTGGGGACTTCAGCTGTGTGTGCCTTGCGCTGCCCCTGCAGGGGCTGTTTGGGGACTGGGTGATGCCCCCTCTTCCACGTGGGGTCTCTGTGGGTCTCTCCACGCCCCGTGCACAGAGTTCTGGGAGACACAGAAACGGTCTGGCTGTGCATTTTCGCACCACAACACTTTATTGACATTCTACAGCAAATGGGCTCAGAGTGGAGGGTGCACGCCTTCCCCTGTGGAGGGAATGTCTGTCCTTTAGGGGAGGGCAAGAATCACATGGGTGGGGTGTGAGTGCTGGAGTCCCCCACCTGGGAGCACGTGTGGACCTCGGGTGGGGGCCTGTGTCCTAAGGTTTCAGCCTGAGAGATGGCTCTGAGGACAGCAGAGCTGACCTTGACCTGCCGCTCATGGGTTCCTAGTTGGGTCCCCACAGGGCAGCTGGACCCCAGCCATGGGCCCCCTGGGGCCCCAGCACCTGGAGGAGCCAGCCTCCTGGTGTGGGTGCGGGTGGGGCCCACTGGCCCACTTCTGCTCTCCCCAACCGTGGGTGTCTCGGGATCCCCAGGGCTGCCCTAGGTCAGCGACCTGGATCCGTGGGGCATGCTCAGGGCCCAGGAGGCCACATCCAGCTGTGAGAGGGCTCGCTCAGCATGGGGCCAGAATCCAGCGCTGGACAGGGCCATGGGGGGCTGGATCCCATTAGTCTTTTTGTTGGGACTGGGGCGGGGACTCAAATCACCCCCGCCCTCACAGAGCCCGGGGCCAGGCCAGTCCAGATCCCCCTGGTTAGGGGCTGGCATCCTGTGCAGTGTAAGCCGCCCTCCAGGAGGGACAGTGGGCGGAGACAGGGCACAGTGCTTCCTCTGCACCACTCACCTGCACACACCCTGTCGGGGGCTCCCTGTCTTCCCTCCTCCCTGCAACCCCTGGGTACTCTATGGGACACCCGGGCTTCTGATGGGAGCAGGGAATCCAGAGAAACCCGGGGAGGCTGAGCATGTCCCACAGGGGGCACCTGTACCGGGTCCTTGCTGGGGGCCAATGGTGTGGGGGTTGAAGGTGTAGGGGCAGGGATATGATGATGGTGGATAGTGTAGGGCGGATGGTGTTGGGGTATAATGTGGGTGGGGATTGTGTGGGGCTGTGTGGGTTTGAGGGTTATGGTGTAGGTGGGATGCCATTGGGGATGATGATGTAGGGGGATGGAGTGGGAGTGGGGAATGAGGGAGATGTCGTGGGGGGCCTGCGGACACAGGGCATCTCCTCCTCGAAGATGCACAAGGAGACGTCTACAATTAAAGGCGACTCCAGTCTGGGGTTTGCTGTGACCCCTGCCCCTGGGGCCAGGTGTGGACAGTGCAGGGCCCTGGCTGGACCGGGGGCATTATCTGGAGTTCATCATACTATGTGTGTTTTCAAATTTCAAATTGTCTCAAATCAAATACATAGAATTTAGAAATATATAAATCACCGAGAGTGGGTGTCACTCTGACCCGTCCGACCCTCATGGGATCGAAGTGTGTCCTGCTCCAGCCGCGGTCATGCCACCTGGCCCCCAGGTCCGGTTCATGCCCCTCACGTACCCGACCCCATCCCCTACTTCTCAGGGGGCAGCCCCTCTCCCCTTTGAGGTTCAGCTCCCATGGCAAGCCCTGGAGGCCCCATCCCAGTTGCCTCCTCATCCCCGAGGCCCCGGGGGTGTGGGCATAGAGGTCATCCCCAACACCCTACCATGGAGCGGTGTGTTGTTGGCTGCTGTTTGCCCCCTGCCTCAGAAGCCCCGTTTTTCCTACTCAGAATCCCCCGGTCCTCCACTGGGTCGTGATCCCCCTTGGCCCCTCACCCTCACCCTACCCCTTAGTAGTCCCAAAATATGATGTGACTGCTGAGCGTCCTGTTGACGTCCAGGTCCACCTGCGTGATGTCCCTGAGGAGACCAGGGCCTCCTCCTTCATTTCCTGCGGGAAAAATTGGGAGAAGGAGCTAGTGTCAGGGACACAGACCCCGACCTGTCACCAGGTGCTCTCCTGGGCAGGGAGCCCTGGGGCCACCATGGGAGTGTGTTCTGCCGAAACCTCCTTCCTTCCCCTGGGAGGCTGGGGATGGCGGGAGTGCCCACCGTGCCTGTGGAACTGTGTGAGGGCCTGTGCCCAGCTGTTTTGGGTGGGGAGGTGACTGAGGGTCAGCATGGGTGGGAGGGGACAGGAGGTCAGTCCAGGTGGGGAGGGGTCATGGGGGTGTTGTGCCCAAGATGGCGAATCCAAGAAACCACTAAGGAGCCGACACTGATGCAAACACACGAGGGTTGTTTTACAAACTCGAGCATGGGTTCAAGTATATGCCACACAGTGGATCAGGGACTTGGACCCCCAGGAGGGTTTTAGCTTAGTTTTAAGGGCTGGTCTCAGGGACCTCCAGAAGGGCTGGAGCAATTCCTCAAGTTCTGTTTACATTTTGATGTGGGGCCTTCAAGGTCATTGAGCTCACTTCTCATTCTAATTGGGGTTTCCAGCCCTTTGCTTAGGCTCAGTTTTTATTCTATTGTGGGGCTTTCTAAGACAAGCTGTAAACTTTGTTTTTTTACAGTAACTGAAGTAATGCAAATTTCAGCTCTTCTTCACAGGGGCCTGAGATTGCTGGACGTGTGCTAATACTGAACTTAAAGTAGAATGGCTGTAATGTTCTCGGCCTCCATGCATCCCATCCCGTCCTATCTAGCTCATGCCCCCCTCCCTGAAGCTCCTAAGAGAGAAATTGCAAATGACCTCAGCGTGGCTACCTGTGTGGTGGGACAGGCCCAGGGATTTGAGATCAGGAAGAACTGGGGCACGGGCATCCTGGCTGTGCAGCAGAATTCGATGCTGCAGACTCTTATTCCCTAAGGCTATCTTGACAACTGACTTTGTACATAGAAAACCTCTCCTTTGTCTTTAAAAGTGCAGGAGCGAGTTAAAGCATTTTTTATCTGCCCATCTGATTGCTCAGATTCCACTCTGAGACATATTTCCTGTTAATAAGGATAATTTACTATCCATAATACTATGGTTAAAATATTCAGACACAAGTAATTCAAAGGGATGAGTGTTTCTCATCTCTTTCTTCACAGCTCAGTCACTCATCAGGAAATGCATCTTTATGGATGTGGAAATAATTGAGAGACATTAGTACCAATGGTCCTATTATTATGTGAAGGATTCTTCCCTGAGATTCTTCCCCTGTTTCTACTGACACTGAAACACTGTGAACTCTTTGGAAGTCAAATGTCAAGGAAATAAATGTTATACATTGCTAATTTTAAATGCACTTGCAATATGGTATCTATTATAATAGAAGTATTTTTATCTGATTTTTGCTATTTATTATCCTTTACTGCTCAGGTTGAGGAGGCATTATACGTGTTCATAAGTGTTTTTCTTTCCTTCTGATATAAAATTCTTACTTTGTTCCCATCAAAGGAACTTTTTAAGAATAAGGCAAAAGATAATTCACCGATTCTTAAAATCTCTTCACATTGGAGCCTGATTCATTTAAGTCAATTTTCAAATTAAATCTTATTTCTTAGAAGGAAAACAAAGATTTATAGGGAAATTGAGAAGATAGTACAGAGAATTCTCATGTATTTGCACGCAATTTCTCCAATTATTGATATCTTATATCAGTATGGTACAAATATTAGCTAATGAATCAATATTAAAATTTTCACAATAACCAAAGAGCATACTTTATTCAGATTTCCTTAGTTTTTGCTAAATCACCATCCCTCATACCACACTCCATTTGTCCTCATGTTTTCTTAGGCTCCTCTGGATTGTGACAGTCTTTCAGCCTTTCCTTGTTGAACTGGAACACTTTGACAAGTAGAGTATTTTGTAAAATTTCCCTCAATTGGGACATGTCTGTTGTTTTTCTCATGATTGAGCTGTTTTTGTGGATTATATACAGAGATAAACTGCCATTTTTATTATATCATATAAAGGTTAGATACTATCAACATGAGTTATCAGTCTTGGTATCGATCTGATCATCTTGCTGAGGTAGTGTTTGTTGGTTTCTCCGTAGTAAAGTGATCCTTTTATTATTATTATTATTATTATTATTATTATATTATTATTATTATTTTAAGTTTTTCATAATATATTTTGTAGAAGGAAGTTACTATGTGTATTCCACATGTAAGAATGGGAAGCTATGCTCAGGAACTTGAGGGTGGAATGTCAGCACAAATTGTTGGAAAATCTTCTACATGGGAGATTTCTCTTCCCTCTGGGTTTGTTTGTGTCTTTTTCAAAGATGCTATTTATTTATTTGAGAGAGAGGAGTGCTAGAGGGGCAGAGGGCGAGGGAGAAGCAAGTTCCCTGCTGAACAGGGAGCCTTCCTTGGGACCTGGATCATGATCTGACCCTAAGGCAGAAGCTTAACTAACTGAGCCACACAGCTGCTACTTTTCTTTTCTTTCTTTCTTTCTTTCTTTCTTTCTTTCTTTCTTTCTTTCTTTCTTTCTTTCTTTCTTTTACTTAATAATAAATTTACTTTTTATTGGTGTTCAATTTGCCAACATACAGAATAACAACCAGTGCTCATCGTGTCAAGTGCCCCCCTCAGTGCCCATCACACATTCACCCCCACCCCCGCCCTCCTCCCCTTAAATCACCCCTAGTTCATTTCCCAGAGTTAGGAGTCTTTACGTTCTGTCTCCCTTTCTGATATTTCCCACACATTTCTTCTCCCTTCCCTTATATTCCCTTTCACTATTATCTATATTCCCCAAGTGAATGAGAACATACAATATTTGTCTTTCTCTGATTGACTTACCTCACTCAGCATAACACCTTCCAGTTCCATCCACGTTGAAGGAAATGGTGGTTATTTGTCATTTCTAATGGCTGAGCAAGCCCACCTTTCCTCTGTCTTCATCTTGGGAGTCTCCCATGATATAAATGTTATTGTTTTAATAAGTGGCTGAGTTCCGAAATCTGCCTTTGTGGTCCATAACCTTCCTTGTTTTTAATGCTTCTACTTGGTAGTGCATCTCAGTTATAGCATTTTTAAATCTTTTTTTTAAATTTTTATTTATTTATGATAGTCACACACACACACACACACAGAGAGAGAGAGAGAGAGAGAGGCAGAGACATAGACAGAGGGAGAAGCAGGCTCCATGCACCGAGAGCCCAACGTGGGATTCAATCCCGGGTCTCCAGGATCGCGCCCTGGCCAAAGGCAGGCGCCAAACCGCTGCACCACCCAGGGATCCCCAGTTATAGCATTTTTAACGTTGGCCTGACTAGATTTTACTTCTTTTATTTCTACAGTAAGGGATTCTCTAGTTTTCTTCTGTGCTCTTTTTCCAGCCCAGATGCTATCTTTATAATCATTGTTTTAAACTGTAGTTAAACATAATATATTTGTATTGATGGACTTCCTGGCTGTGAGTACTACCTCATATTATTTTATGGAGGTGAATTTCTCCATCTCATTATTTTTTTCCAGAAAAGAAAGAAGGAAGAAAAAGAAAAACCAAGAAAAACAATAACAACTGCCCTCCCCAAAAAAACTACCAGATTATTTTTGCCTGGTTGTTAAAAGATTCTAAATCCCAAAATAAGAAACACAAAGTACCATGAAACTAAAAATAAGAAATATATAAGGTACATACATAAAAATTAAAATAAGGCAATTTATAAAATAGAATCAAAGAAAATACATGAAAATAAAGCACAAAGTACAAAGGAGGCTAGACCCTACTTTCCAAGCAGAGCTGAAGCTCTGCAGCCTCTATGTTCCAACACCTTCGTGGCAGCGAAGGGACTGTGCGGGGTCTGGGGATTGGCCATGGCGCTGATTGTCAGGTGTACATCTGCCTGTGAGATGCATCTGCGGGGTCTGAGGCGGTGTGGGCGTCAGCGCGTCTGTCCTACAGCAGGTGGCGCTGTGCTCCTCCCAGAGACCCGGTCCAGATGGGCGGGATGCGGGTGGGGTCTCTGGGTCCTCTGAGCATCCTGCCCCCCAGTCTCCAGGGGCCTCCACAGCAGAGCCCCCAACCCCCCGGGTCTCCGCCACTTCTCTCAGAATCCTGCGTTCACTCTACCTGCGTCCGAGCTTCTTTTGGTTTTCTTTTTTTATCTCAGACTGTTGTGCCCAAGATTGCGAATCCGAGAAACCTCCGAGAAGCCAACAATGATGCAAACACACGAGGGTTTATTTACCACCGCGAGCTTGTGTCCAAGTATACCCGACAGAGCGGAGCAGGGACTTGGACCCTGAGGTGGGTTTTAGCTTAGTTTTAAGGGCTGGTCTCAGGGACCTCCAGAAGGACTGGAGCAATTCCTCAAGTTCTGTTTACATTTTGATATGGGGCCTTCAAGGGCATTGAGCTCTGTCCTCATTCTAATAGGGGCTTCCTGCCCTTGGCCTGGGCTCAGTTTTGATTCAATAATGGGGCTTTCTAGGACATTAAGCTGTAAAAATCAAAGGTTCCACACCTGGAAGGGGGACGTCACACTGTCCCTATATACTGAAGGTGCGGAACTAGAAATAGGAAACCCGAGAGCCTCCACCAAAACCTGTTAGAACTAAGGAGTGAGTTCAGTAAAGTCACGGGACACAAACTGACCCTACAGAGCAGAGTAGCCTTGCTGTGTCTCGACAATGAGCACTCAGGAAGGAAAGGAAGGACGTGAAGGCCTTCTCAGGAGCATCAAGGAGAATAAATAATGAGACTGAACCAAAGGAGCACAAGACTTGTGCACTGAGCCTTACCAGGCTCTGGGAGGCCGTCCTGGGCTCGTGGGGTGGGAGCCTCATCTTGTGAAAATGTCCGCAGTTCCTGAAGCCACCCTCAGTTTCAATGTCATTTCTATCAAAATCATGGTGGCAGACCTTAGAAATAGGAAAAAAAAAAACCCATAACATCCATCCTCCTCAACAAATAACCCCGGACAGCAAATCAGTATTGGAGAAGCAGGACAGAGTGAGACGCAGCACTTTCCTATTTCCCCTGTTATGCCCCCACCCCTCCAGCGACCCTCAGTTCGTTTCCTATCGTTAAGAGTCTGTATTTCCTGCATTTGTTTTGATCTTGTCTCTCCTTCCCTTCACAGTAGTTCATCTGCTTTGCTTCTTTAATTCCACCTATGAATGACACCACACGGTCATTCTCTTTCCCGAGTGACTTACTTCACTTAACATGATCCCTTTAGTTCTATCCACATCATTGCAAATGGCAAGATTTCCTTCTCTTTGATAGCTGAGTTCCATTCCTCTCTGTATGACCATCATCTATCTCCCATCCTCTTTATCCATCATCTGGCAGAGGGCACCAAGGCTCCTCCCACAGTGTGGCTACTGTGGACCCGGCTGCTGTGGACATTGGGGTGCAGTTGTCCCAAGACTCACTGCATCTGTATCTTCGGAGTGAGCTCCAGGCCGTTCACCTGCTGGTGGCAGGGTGGCTCTATTTGTAACTTCCTAAGGAGCCTCCACACTGTTTCCAGGGCGGCTGCACCAACCCACGGTCCCACACACAGTGGAAGAGGGTTGAGTGAGATTTGCAGGATGTGGTAAAATTCTGGTCCACATTTCATTTCGTGTCCTGTGGGTTCCAATTCCTTGTCCTTAAGTATTTCTGGGGAAGTCGGGTGTTGGGCTCCTTTTCAGTGAGATGTTTCTGAAGCTAACAGGCCCCAGCTGGAGCCTGAAAGGAGGCAGGTGGGGGGCCCATGGAGCACCTGCTGCCTCCTGCACAGCCTCCTGCAGTGCCTGAGTGTCCCTCAGGGGACGCCCGAGCCCAGGCCCCTCCCATGGGGCACGCGTGTGCAGTAGGCCTCCTCTGCCTGCACTAACAGGAGCCAGCCTGTGCTGGGGAGGCCTGAGGGGGATGTGGGGACACATCTACGAGATGAGCTGAAGCCTCCACAGGACCCGCGGGGAGTCTTCAGGGGGAAATTGGGTCGCGTTCATGCTGACAGGAACCCCGGTCTCCTCAGGACCCGCGGTGAGGCTTTAGGAAGATGTGGGCCCGCATCCACCCTGACAGGAGCCCTGGGCCACCTCAGGACCCGCGGGGAGTCTTCAGGAAGATGTGGGTCCACATCCACACTGACAGGAGCCCTGAGCCACCTCAGGACCCGCGGGGAGGCTTCAGGAAGATGTGGGTCCACATCCACACTGACAGGAGCCCCTGAGCCACTTCAGGACCTGCAGGGAGGCTTCAGGAAGATGTGGTGCCACGTCCACTCTTCCAGGAGCTCCCGGGCCCCTCAGGACATAAGTTGAGGCTTCTGGAAGCTGGGGGCCGCATTCAAGGTTACAGGAGCCCCGGCCTCCTCAGAACCCTCGGTTACGCTTTGGGAGGACTTGGGGCCACATGGATACAACAGGACGCTGACTTCCTCATGACCTTCGGTGTAGACTTGGGGAAATATGTGGATGCATCCATGCGGACAGAAGACCCCAGCCTTGTCAGAGCCTGTGGTGAGGCCTAAGAAAAATGTGGGTGCCGCATCCACACTGACATGTCTCCAGCCTCCTCAGAACCCACTGCGAAGGTTTGGGAAGATTATGGGCCACATCCATGCTGCCAGGAGCCCCCAGCCTCCTCAGGTCTTATGGTGAGGTTTGAGGAAAATGAGGGGTCATGTCAACCCTGACAGGAACCCCGTCCTCCTCAGGACCAGCACTTTGGCTTCAGGACATATGGGGCTGCGTCTATGCTGACAGGAGCCCACAGCCCCCTCAGGACCAACGGTGAGTTTTCTGGGGGCCATGGGGCCATGTCCAGGCTGACAGGAGCCCCCCGGCTTCCTGAGGACCTGCTGTGACGCTTTAGAGAATGTGAGACATAGTCCACAGTGACAGGAGACCCGGCGTCCTCAGGACCCGCTGACTATGACTCAGGAACACGTTGGGCCATGTCCACACTCACAGGAGCCCGGCTTGCTTGGACCCCCTGGAGGACTCTGGAGGAGCCGTTGGGGGCCACGTCTACATCAGAAGGGACTCCTCAGAACCACATGGTAAGTGAAAGGGTAGAATGAATGGTAAGGTTAGGGGAGGAGAGGCAGTTGGTGGTTAGCCTTAGGTTATATGTTAGATGTTAGTGATTATGCTTATGGTTACGGATTAGAGGTTAGGTGAGGCATAAGGGTAATGGTCAGTAGTTAAGAGTTAGGATGGGGTTGGGGTAAGGGACAGGATTTAATGTTAGGGTTAGGGTTTAGGCTCTAGGGATTAGGACAGGAGGTTAGGAGTTGAGGTTAGGGTTATGGTTAGAGTTAGGGTTGGGCTTAGGTTTGCAGTTAGGGTTAGGAGTTAGGGTGTGAGTTAGGGTTTAGGGTGAGGGGTTAGGGTTATAGTTAGGGCTAGGTTTAGAATTAGGGTGAGGGTTAGGGTTAGGATAGGGGTTAGGACTAGGGTTAGGGTTATTGTTTGGTTAGGGGTTAGGGTTAGGGACAGGTCAGGGTCAGGGTATGGTTTTGGAAGAGGGTAAGAGATACATTTATGGAGTGGGTTAGGGGTTAGTTTTAGGGTACGGGTTAGGGTATAGTTTGGGGTATGAGATAGGATTAGTATTAAAGGGTTAGGGGTAGGGTACAGGTTAAAGTCAGGAATAGGATTTGAGTACATTAAGTTAAGTTTACGTTTAGAGGTTAGGGTTAGATTTCAGGTAGCAGTCAGGGTTAAGGGTTTAGAATAGGTTTAGGAGTTAGGGTGAGGTTTGGCAGGAAGGTTCAGTGAATGTGTTTCGGTCTTGCGGTTTGTGTTTGGTTTTCGATTAGTGATAGGTCTTGTTAAGGTTTAGGCTAACATTAGGCTTAAGTGTAGTGTTAGGGTTATATCTGTGTATGGTTAGAGTTTGGGTCTTGGCATGTGCCTGCACTGGGACTCCTAGTATCTTGGGCAGTTTAGTTTTATGCACTCTATTTAGGTTTTGGTTTCAAAGATAGCCTGACTCCATCAAGTCAGTGGCCTCTCCAGAGAATCAAAATCCAGGCTTCTGCTGGGGTCAGAATATACATGGCAGGCTTCTACCAAGCTGAGCTAAGGAGGGGATTTGTGACTCTAAAGACTCTTTATTTGGATTTTCAGTTGCCTTTCTGATTTTATCTCTTGTGCGCACATGTTTCATCAATACTACCAATTATTATTTTAAAGTTTTACTTGAATTCCTCTTTGTAAACACAGTATGATATAGTTTCCGGTTTACCACATAGTGATTCAACCTTTGGATACAACGCCTGGTACTTGGTCACAGGTGCCCTCCACTATCCCCATCCCCTGATTCCCCATCCCCCTACCTTCCTCTGGTATTTATTAGTTTATTCTCTGGGGTTGATAGTGTGTTTTTTTATTTGCTTCTCTCATCCCCCCTCTGCCCCTTTGCCAGTTTGTTTGGTTTCTTAAAATTCACATGTGAATGCAATTGTATGGTATTTGGTATATGTCTTCCTCTGACTGAGTTCATTTAGCATAAGTCCTTTCCACTTCTCCCATGTCATTGTAAATGGCTTCACTTCATCCATTCTGATGAACGAGTGATGTCGCAGTGGGTATATTTACCACATCGTCTCTGCCCATTCATCTGTCGATGGACATCTGGGCTGTATCCACAGTTTGGCTCTTGTTGATAACGCTGCTACAAACACTGGGCTGCGTGTCCCTCTTCGAATCTACTAAACAACTTCTGTATCCTTGGGGTAAATACCTAGCTGTGCAATTTTGGAATCGTAGTTAGCTCCATTTTTAACTTCTTTTTTTTTAAATTTTTTATGATAGTCACAGAGAGAGAGGCAGAGACACAGGCAGAGGGAGAAGCAGGCTCCATGCACTGTGAGTCCGACGTGGGATTCGATCCCGGGTCTCCAGGATCACAACATGGGCCAAAGGCAGGTGCCAAACCGATGAGCCACCCCGGGATCCCCTATTTTTAACTTCTCAAGCACCCTCCACAGTGTTTTCCACAGTGGCTGCACCTGTTCGCCTGCCCACCAGGAGTGTAAGGGGCCTCCCTCTTCTCCATAGCCTCAATGACACCTGTTGTTTCTTCTGTTCTTAATTTTAGCCATTCTGATGGCTGGCAGGTGTCATCTCATTGTGGTTTTGGTTTGCATTTCCCTGCTGATGGGTTACGCTGAGTGTCTTTCCGTGTGTCTCATGGCCATGTGAATGTCTTGTCAGAGACAAAGTCCATTCATGTCTTCTGCCCATCTGTAGTTGGATAATTTGTGTTTAGGATGCTGAGATTTATATTTCCTTTATGTATTTTGGATACTAAATCTTTATTGGATGTGTTCTTTACAAATATCTCCTCTCATTTTGTATGTTGCCTTTTAGGTTTCGTTGTTTCCTTCACTTTGCAGAAGATTTTCAATTTGATGAAGTCCCAATAGTATTTTTGCTTTTGTTTCCCTCCCCTCAGAGGCATATCTAGAAAGAAGATCCAGTGGCAAATGTCAAAGACGCTGCTGCCTATCTTTTCTTCTTTGTATGGTTTCAGGTCTCACATTTAGGTCTTTCATTCATTTTGAATTTATTTTTTATATATATGGTGTAAGAAAGTGGTCCAGTTTCATTCTTCTGCATGTGGCTGCCTGGTTTTCCCAACACCATTTTTTCTTATCCTGGGGTCAGGTTTAGGGTTTCTTGAAGAGACTGTCTTTGTGCTTTGGATATTCCTTCCTGCCTCATTGTCGATTAATGGATCATAGAGTTACAGGTTTGTATCTTGTTTCGGCTTTCCATTCTGTTCTATTGATCTAAGCGTCTCCTGTTGGGAGATCCTTGATTACTGATTCAATTTCTTTGCTGGTTATCTGTCTGTTCAAGTTTCTTATTTCTTACATTTTCATTTTTGCCATGTTATATATTTCTAGGAATTGATCTATTTCTTCCAGGTTCGAGGTTGCTGGCATATAATTTTTCATAATGTTCTCTTATAATCGTTTGTATTTCTCTAGTGTTGTTATATCTCTTTTCTCATTTGTGATTTTATTTGGGTCCTTTCTCATCTTTTTATATTTTTGCATTTTTTAAAGATTTATTTATGGATTCATGAGAGACACAGAGAGGCAGAGGTATAGACACAGGGAAGTTGAGGCTCCATGCGGGGAGCCTGATGTGGGACTTGTTTCCCCAGGACGCCGGGATCATGACCTGAGCCAAAGCACATGCTCAACCATGAGGCACCCAGGTGCCTTGCTGATTCAGTTCCTTTGCTAGTTATGGGTCTGTTCACATTTTCTGTTTCTTCCTATTTCAGTTTTGCTCATTTGCACATTTCTGGGGATTTGTCCATTTCTTCCAGGTCTCCCAGTATGTTAGCGTATAATCTTTCATGGTATTCCCTTATAATTGTCTTATTTTTCTGGTGTTGATTGTGATCTCTCTTCTCTCATTTGTGATTTTATTTATTTAGGTCTTTTCTCTTTTCTCGTTGATAAGGCTGGCCAAGTCTTGATCCATTTTCTTAATTATTTTGATGAACCATCTCTTTGTTTCATTATTCCATTCTACTGCTTTGTTGTTTCTGTATTATTTATTTCTCCTCTCATCTTTATTTTCCCCCTCTTCTATAGGCTTTAGGCTTTGTTTGCTATTCCTTTTCCAGTTACTTAAGGTGTAGGGTTAGGCTGTGTATTGGAGACTTCTTGTTTCTTGAGGTAGGATTGTATTGCTATGTACTTCCCTCTTAGGACTGCCTTTGCTACATCCCAGAGGTTTGAAGAAACATGTTTTCTTTTTCATTTGTTTTAAATTTCCTCTTTAATTTCCTGGTTGCTCCATTCATTCTCTAGTAGGATGTTCATAATCTCCACGTATTTTTGATCTGTCCAAATTTTTTCTTACTGTCAACTTCGAGTTTCATATGGTCGTGGTCCTAAAATGTACAGGGTGTGATATCAACTTTCTTGTACCTGTTGTACCTGTTGAGGGCTGAATTGTGGGCCATGATATGATCTGTTCTGGAGAATGTCACATGTACACCTGAAAGGAATGTGTATTTTGCTTTAGGTTGAAATGTTCAGACTATATCGGAGTCCCTGTGGTCCAGTGTGTCAAGGCTATTTTTCTCTTGTTGATTTTCTGTATAGACGTTCAGTCCATTGCCATAAGTGGGTGTTAAAATCCCCTGTCATTGTATTATTATCAATGACTTTCTGTACGTTTGTTGTTAATTGGTTTCTATATTTAGGTACTCCCATGTTGGCAGCATAAATTTTTAGTTGTTTGAACTTTTTTTTAAAATAAATTTATTTTTTATGGTGTTCAATTTACCAACAAACAGAATAACACCCAGTGCTCATCCCGGCAAGGGCCCCCCTCAGTGCCATTCACCCATTCACCCGCAACCCCCACTCTCCTCCCCTTAAAGCATCCCTAGTTCCTTTCTCAGAGTTAGGAGTACTTATGTTCTGTCTCCCTTTCTGATATTTCCCACACGTTTCTTCTCCATTCCCTTATATTCCCTTTCACTATTATTTATATTCTCCAAATGAATGAGAACATACACTATTTGTACTTCTCCAATTGACTTACTTTACTCAGCATAATGCCCTCCAGTTTCATCCACTTTGAAGCAAATGGTGGGTATTTGTCGTTTCTAATGCCTAAATAATATTCCACTTTATACATAAACCTCATCTTCTTTACACATTCATCTTTCAATAGACACCAAGGCTCCTTCCACAGTTTAGCTATTGTGGACATTCTGTTATAAACATCAGGGTGCCGGAGTCCCGTCGTTTCCTTGCATCTGAGTCTTTGGGGTAAATCCCCAAAGGTGCAATTGCTGGGTCGTCGGGCAAGTCAATTTTTATCTCTTTGAGGAACCTCCACTCAGTTTTCCAGAGTGGCTGCACCAGATCACATTCCCACCAACAGTGTAAGAGGGTTCCCTTTTCTCCGCATCCTCTCCAACATTTGTGGTTTCCTGGCTTGTTAATTTTCCCCATGCTCACTGGTGTGAGGTGGTATCTCATTGTGTTTTGATTTGTATTTCCCTGATGGCAAGTGATGCAGAGCATGTTTTCGTGTGCATGTTGGCCATGTGAATGTCTTCCTCTGTGAGATTTCTCTTCATGTCTTTTGCCCATTTCATGATTGGATTGTTTGTTTCCTTGGGTTTGAGTTTAAAACGTTCTTTATAGATCTTGGAAACTAGCCCTTTATCTGATACGACTTTTGCATATATCTTCTCCATTCTTTAGGTTGTCTTTTACTTCTGTTGACTGTATCCTTTGCTGTGCAAAAGCTTCTTATCTTGATGAAGTCCCAGTAGTTCATTTTTACTTTTGTTTCTTTTGCCTTCGTGGATTTATCTTGCAAGAAGTTACTGTGGCTGAGTTCAAAAAGGGTGTTGCCTGTGTTCTCCTCTAGGATTTTGATGGACTCTTGTCTCACATTTAGATCTTTCATCCATTTTGAGTTTATCTTTGTGTATGGTGAAAGAGAGTGGTCTAGTTTCATTCTTCTGACTGTGGATGTCCATTTTCCCTACACCATATATTGTAGAGACTGTCTTTCTTCCAATGGATAGTCTTTCCTACTTTATCGAATACCAGTTGACCATGAAGTTCAGGGTCCACTTCTGGGTTCTCTATTCTGTTCCATTGATCTATGAGTCTGTTTTTGTGCCAGTACCACACTGTCTTGATGACCACAGCTTTGTGGTACAACCTGAAATCTGGCATTGTGTTCCCCCCAGATATGGTTTTCTTTTTTAAAATTCCTCTGGCTATTCGGGGTCTTTCCTGATTCCACACAAATATTAAAATAGTTTGTTCTAACTCTCTGAAGAAAGTCCATGGTATTTTGATAGGGATTGCATTAAACATGTACATTGCCCTGGGTAACATTGACTTTTTCACAGTATTAATTCTGCCAATCCATGAGCATGGTATATTTTTCCATCTCTTTGTGTCTTCCTCAATTTCTTTCAGAAGCATTCTATAGTGTTTATGGTTGAGATCCTTTACCTCCTTGGTTAGGTTTTTTCCTAGGTATCTTATGCTTTTGGGTACAATTGTAAATGAGACTGCCTCCTCAATTTCTCTTTCTTCAGCCTCATTGTTAGTGTATAGAAATGCCATTGATTTCTGGGCATTGATTTTGTATCCTGCCATGCTACCAAATTGCTGTATGAGATGTAGCAATCTTGTGGGGGGAGGGTCTTCGGTTTTCTAGGTAGAGAATCATGTCATCGGTGAAGACGGAGAGTTTGACTACTTCTTTGCCAATTTGAGTGCCTTTAATGTCTTTTTGTTGTCTGATTGCTGAGGCTAGGACTTCCAGTACTGTGTTGAATAGCAGTGGTGAGAGTGGACATCCCTGTCTTGTTCCTGATCTTAGGGGAAATGCTCCCAGTGCTTCCACATTGAGAATGATATTTGCTGTGGGCTTTTCGTAGATGGCTTTTAAGATGTCGAGGAATGTTCCCTCTATCCCTACGCTCTGAAGTGTTTTGATCAGGAATGGATGCTCTATTTTGTCAAATTCTTTCTCTGCATCTAATGAGAGGATCATACGGTTCTTGTTTTTTCTCTTGCTGATATGATGAATCACATCGATTGTTTTACGAGTGTTGAACCAGCCTTGTGTCCCGGAGATAAATCCTACTTTGTCATGATGAATAATTTTCTTAATGTATTGTTGGATCCTATAGGCTAGTATCTTGTTGAGAATTTTTGCATCCATGTTCATCAGGGATATTGGTCTGTATTCTCCTTTTTGGTGGGGTCTTTGTCTGGTTTTGGAATTAAGGTGATGCTGGCCTCATAGAACGAATTTGGAAGTACTCCATCTCTTTCTATCTTTCCAAACAGCTTTAGTAGGATAGGTATGGTTTCTTCTTTAAAAGTTTGATAGAATTCCCCTGGGAAGCCATCTGGCCCTGGACTCTTGTGTCGTGGGAGGTTTTGGATGACTGCTTCAATTTCCTCCCTGGTTATTGGTCTGTTCAGGTTTTCTATTTCTTCCTGTTCCAGTTTTGGTAGTTTCTGGCTTTCCAGGAAAGCCTTCATTTCTTCTAGATTGCCTAATTTATTGGCGTATAGCTGTTCATAACATGTTTTTAAAATCGTTTGTAATTCCTTGGTGTTGGTAGTGATCTCTCCTTTCTCATTCATGATTTTATTAATTTGAGTCTTCTCTCTCTTCTTTTTAATAAGGCTGGCTAATGGTTTAGGTATCTTATTAATTCTTTCAAAGAACCAACTCCTGGTTCTATCTGTTCCACATTTCTTCAGGTCTCGATTTCCTTGAGTTCTGCTCGAATTTTAATTAACTCTCTTCTGTTGGGTGTAGGATCTATCTGCTTTTTTTTTCTCTAGCCTCTTTATGTGTAAGGTTAGCTTTTGCGTTTGAGTTCTTTCCAGTTTTTGAATGGATGCTTGTATTGCGATGTATTTCCCTCTTAGGAATGCTTTTGCTGCATTCCAAAGATTTTGAACATTGTATCTTCATGCTCATTAGTTTCCATGAATCTTTTTAATTCTTCCTTAATTTCCTATGACACTTTCATCTTTAGCAGGATGGTCCTTCACCTCCACGTGTTTGTGGTCCTTCCAAACTTCTTGTTATGATTTAGTTTTAATTTCAAGGCATTATGGTCTGAGAATATGCAGGGGACGATCCCAATCTTTTGGTATCAGTTCAGACTCGATTTGTAACCGAGTAAGTGGTCTATTCTGGAGAAAGTTCCATGTGCACTTGAAATTGAAAAGAATGTGTATTCAGTTGAGTTTGGATGTAAAGTTCTGTAGATTTCTGTGAAATCCATCTGGTCCAGTGTATCATTTAAAGCTCTCATTTCTATGGAGATGTTGTGGTTAGAAGACCTATCGAATATAGAAAAGGCTAGACTGAAGTCACCAAGTATGTGTATTATTATCTAAGTATTTCTTCACTTTGGTTATTAATTGATTTAAATATTTGGGAGCTCCCACATTCGGGGATATATGTAGAGGATTTTTATGTCCTCTTGTTTGATAGATCCTTTAAGTATGATGTAGTGTCACTCTTCATCTCTCACTACAGTCTTCGGGGTAAATTTTAGTTTATCTGATATAAGGATGGCTACCCCTGCTTTCTTTTGAGGACCATTTGAATGGTAAATGGTTCTCCAACCTTTTATTTTCAGGCTGTAGGTGTCCTTCTGTCTAAAATGAGTCTTTTGTAGACAGCAAATAGATGGGTCCTGCTTTTTTATCCAGTCTGAAACCCTTTGCCTTTTGATGGGGTCATTAAGCCCGTTCACATTCAGAGTTACTAATCGCAGATATGAGTTTAGTGTCATCATGATGTCTAGTCAGTCCTTGTTTTGTGGATTGTTCCACTGAACTTCTTCTTAAAGGGGAATTTTAAGAGTCCCCCTTAAAATTCCCTGCAGAGCAGGTTTCGAGGTCACATATTCTTTCAGTTCCTGCCTGTCTTGGAAGCTCTTTATCTCTCCTTCCATTTTGATTGAGAGCCTTGCTGGATAAAGTATTCTTGGTTGCATGTTCTTCTCATGGAGGACCCTGAATATATCCGGCCAGCCCTTTCTGGACTGCCAGTTCTCTGTGGAGTGGTCTGCTGTTACCCTAATGCTCCTCCCCATAAAGGTCAGGGATTTCTTGTCTCTTGCTGCTTTAAGGATCTTCTCTTTATCTTTGGAATTTGTAAGCTTTACTATTAAATGTCGAGGTGTTGGACGGTTTTTATTGATTTTAGGGGGGGGGGGATCTCTCTATTTCCTGGATCTGAATGCCTGTTTCCCTTCCCAGATTAGGAATGTTTTCAGCTAGGATTTGTTCAAATACATATTCTGGCCCTCTGTCCCTTTCGGTGCCCTCTGGAACCCCAATTACAAGTAGGTTTTTCTTCCTCAGGCTGTCGTTTATTTCCCTTAATCTATCATCCTGGTCTTTTAATTGTCTGTCTCTTTTTTCCTCAGTTTCCCTCTTTGCCAACAACTTGTCTTCTATGTCACTCACTCGTTCTTCCACCTCGTTAACCCTCATCGTTAGGACTTCTAGTTTGGATTGCATCTCATTCAATTTATTTTCAATTTCGGCCTGATTGGATTTAAATTCTGAAGTCATGAAGTCTTTTGAGTCCTTTATGCTTTTTTCTAGAGCCACCAGTAGCTGTATAAGTGCTTCTGAATTGGCTTTCTGACATTGAATTGTAATCCAGATTTTGTAACTCTTAGGAGAGAGGACTGTTTCTTTCTTTTGAGATGAGGTTTTCCTTCTATTCATTTTGCTCAGTGCAGAGTGGCCAAAAAAAATGTATTCGGAAAAGGAGAAAAAGAGAGAGAAAGAAGGAAAGAAAGAGAAAAAGAGAAAAGGAAGAAAAAAAAAGAAAAAAGAGAAGAAAAAGAGAAAGAAAAAGAAAGAAAGGAATAAAGGGTGGGGGATGCAAACAAATCAAAAAGAAAGAAGAAAAGAAAAAAGAAAAGAAAAGAAAAAACCACGGGGGAGTATCTTCTGATTCTGTATACTTTAAGTCCGTTGACTTCCCCTGGAACTTGTCCGTCTAGCTCGTCTTCTGGCGGAGGGGCCTGTTGTGCTGATTTTCAGGTGTTAGCTCTTGGGGGAGCTGCTCTGCCCTCTGCCTGGTGCAGGGCTCAGTTGGGGTTGTTTAACCCGTGAGGCCCCAGGAGGAACCATCCCAGTGACACCGGCAGCTCTGGAGCCCTGGATGCAGCTCCCACAGTAACTATGGAGCTCTCCCTCTGCAGGGCCTGGAGGTGCCAAGGCGGGGACGCTGATCTGCTCAGTTATGGGCAGAAGCGTCCTAGCTGTTGTGGGCCTTCCCGGGCTCTGCCTGTCCCAGGGGGAGGCCAGATCCTCGGCTGTGTCCTGGCGCCCTGTGCTCCAGTGCCTGCGCTGTTGGATTCCCCCTCCCAGCCACACACCTGCCTCTGCGGTGCCGCCGCCCGAGCCCCTCTGAGCTGGTCCCAGATCCCCTTTGCCCTCTCCGCAGGGATCCTCTTCCTCTGCCAGAGCCCCCTCCGAGCTGCTCCTGGCCTCGCAGCCCCCTCCATGTGGAGCCGCCACCCGAGCCCCTCCGAGCTGCTCCAGGTCCAGCCGTGGGCCCTGCAGTCTTTTACGGAGCTCAGCCGCGGGGTATGGTGCAGTCTCCTGGGTGCGCAGGTGTCTGTTAGTGTTCCAGGGAGCCCGAGGGCATCCCCACCATCCTGGCGTCCTGCTCCAACTCCCTGCGGGTGCCTTTCCACCCAGGAAGATTGGTGAAGCTCCTGCTTCTCCGGGACAGAGCTTTCCTGTCCTGGGGGCACTCGCCCCAGCCTTAGCCCGGCACCTCGTGGGGCCCCTCCCCCTTGGATGCCTTTTGTTTCTTTATTTCTTTTTCCCCCTCTTCCTACCTTGATAGAAGTGTGAACTCTTCTCACTGAAGCATTCCAGCTGGTCTCTCTTTAAATCTCAGGCCTAATTCATAGATTTTCAGGATGATGAAGATTATCTAGGTAATTTGGTGGGGATAGGTGATTTGGGAACCCTACTCTTCAGCCATCTTGCTCCTCCCTCCACTTTCCTATTTCAAACAATGTCACAGAGACACAGGATAAAGCAGTGTGGTTCTCGGGTCCTGGCTGGCTCCATTGGTTAAGCATCCGACTCCTGACTTCACCCTTGGACTTGATCTCGGGGTCATGAATTCTAGCCCTGTGCTGAACTGTGGACGAGGCATGGAGCCTACTTAAACAAACCAAAGCCACAGGGGTGTGGTTCTGGCATAAGATGAAGGAGCAGAATAGAGAGCCTGGAAGAAAATGCACTCCGATACCGTCAACTGATTTTTTAAACTTAATTTAATTTAAACCCAATTAATTAACAGTATAGTGTATTATACTTTCAGAGGTAGAATTTAGGGATTCACCAGTTGGAGATAACACCAGGGCTCATGACATCACGTGCCCTCCGTCATGCCCCTCTACCAGTTATCCTGTCCCTCCACTCCCCTCCCTTCCAGCGACCCTCAGTTTGTTTCCTGTGATTGAGTCTTTTTTTCCTCCATCTCTGTTTTCATCTTATTTGTTTTTCCTTCCCTTCACAGATGCCCATCTGCTTTGCTTCTTTAATTTCACCTATGAATGCAACCATACGGTAATTTTCTTTCCTGACTGACTTATTTCACTTAACATGATCCCTCTAGTTCTATCCACGTCATTGCAAATGGCAATATTTTCTTCTCTTTGATAGCTGAGTACCATTCCTATCATCTAACTATCTATCATCTATGACCATCATCTATCTTCCATCCTCTTTATCCATCATCTGCCTGAGGGCACCGAGGCTCCTCCCACAGTGTGGCTACTATGGACCCGGCTGCTGTGGACATTGGGGTGCAGGTGTCCCTGAGTCTCATGCATCTCTATCTTCGGGGTGAGCTAAGGCTGTGCACCTGCTGGTCCCAGGGCGTTTGTAACTTCCTGAGGAGCCTCCACACTGTTTCCAGGGTGGATGCACCAGCCTGCGGTCCCGCCCACAGAGGAAGAGGGTTGAGTGAGTTTTGCAGGGCGTGGTTAAAGTCTGGTAAACATTTCTTTTTGTGTCCTGTGGGCTCTAATCATTGTCCTTAAGTCTTTCTGGGGAAGCCAGGTATTGGGCTCTGTTTCAGTGAGTCGTTTCCAAAGCTCATAGGCCTCAGCTGGAGCCTGGAAGGAGGCAGGTGTGGCCCCGTGCACAGGGGCGCTGCCTCCTGCATGGCCTCCTGCAGTGCCTGAGTGTCCTGCAGGAGGCGCCCGAGACCAGGCCTGGCCCAAAGGGCCGCGAAGGCTCAGTAGGCCTCGTCCACCTGCACTAACAGGAGCCCACATGTGCTGGGGAGGCCTGAGGAGGACATGGGGACGCATCCACACTGATGAGCCCTGGTCTCCTCAGGACCTGCGGTGAGGCTTCAGGAAGATGTGGTGCTGCGTCCACTCTGGCAGGAGCTCCCAGGCCGCTCAGGACATAAGTTGAGGCTTCTGGGAGGTGGGGGCTGTATCCACGGTGTCAGGAGCCCTGGCCCCCTCAGAACCCGCAGTGACGGTATGGGAGGACATGGGGCCACGCCCACACAACAGGACGCTGACGTCCTCAGACCCCAGGTGTAGACTTCGGGAAATATGGGGATGCTTCCATGCAGACAGAGACCCCAGGCTTGTCAGAGCCTGTGGTGAGGCGTAAGAAAGATGTGGGTGCCAAATCCACACTGACAGGAGTCTCTGGCCTCCTCAGGACCTGCCCTTTGGCTTCGGGATATATGGGGCTGTGTCTATGCTTACAGGAGCCCTCAGCCCCCTCAGGACCCGCGGTGAGTTTTCTGGGGGCCATGGGGCCATGTCCAGGCTGACAGGAGCCCTCAACCTCCTGAGGACCTGCTGTGAGACTTCCAGAGGATGTGAGGCATAGTCCACAGTGACAGGAGACCCGGCGTCCTCAGGACTCGCTGACTATGACTCAGGAACACGTGGGGCCACGTCCACACTCACAGGATCCTGGCTTCCGCAGGACCCCCTGGAGGACTCTGGAGGCGCCATTGGGGGCCACGTCCACATCAGAAGGGACTACTCAGAACCACAGGGTAAGTGAATGGGTAGAATGAATGGTAGGGTCAGGGGAGGGGAGGCAGTTGGTGGTTAAGTTAGGTTAGATGTTAGGGTTTAGTGATTATGCTTATGGTTACGGATTAGAGGATAGCATGAGGGATAAGGGTAAGTGTGAGTGGTTAGGAGTTGGATGGGGGTTAGGGATTTGGGAAAGGGGTTAGGGTTAGTGTTAGGGACAGGATTTAGAGTTAGGATTAGGGTTTAGGCTTAGGGATTAGGGCAGGATGTTAGGATTTGGGGTTAGGGTTATGGTTAGTGTTAGGGTTGTGATTAGGTTTGCAGTTAGGGTTAGGGGTTAGGGTGTGAGTTAGGGTTAGTTGTTAGGGTTAGGGGTTAGGGTTAAAGTTAGTGCTAGGTTTAGAGTTAGGGTGAGCGGTAGGGTTAGGATAGGGGTTAGGATTAGGGTTAGTGTTTGGTCAGGGGTAATGGTCAGGTCAGGGTCAGGGTAGGGTCATTGTACGGTTTTGGAAAAGGATAAGAGATAGGATTAGGAAGTGGGCTAGGGGTTAGTTTTAGGGTACGGGTTAGGGTACAGTTTGGGGTATGAGATAGGATTAGTATTAGAGGGTAGGGTTAGGGTACAGGATAAGGTTAAGAATAGGATTTGAATACATTAAGTTAAGGTTAGGGTTAGAGGTTAGGGTTAGGGTTAGAATTAAGGTAGGGGTCAGTGTTAAGGAAACCTAAGAATAGGTTTAGGAGTTAGGGTGAGGCTTGGCAGGTAGGTTCAGTGAATGTGTTCGGTCTTGGGGTTTGTGTTTGGTTTTTGATTAGTGATAGGTCTTGTTTAAGGTTTAGGTTAACATTAGGCTTAAGTGTAGGGTTAGGGATATGTCTGTGTATGGTTAGAGTTTGGGTCTTGGCCTGTGCGTGCACTGGGACTCCTAGTATCCTGGGCAGTTTAGTTTTATGCACTCTATTTAGGTTTTGGGTTCAAAGATAGCTTGGCTCCAACAAGTCAGTGGCCTCCCCAGAGAATCAAAATCCAGGCTTCTGCTGGGGTCAGAAAAGACATGGCAGGCTTCTCCCGAGCTGAGCTAAGGAGGGGATTTGTGGCTCTAAATACTCTTTATTTGGATTTTCAGTTGCCTTTCTGATTTTATCTCTTGTGCACACATGTTTCATCAATACTAACAATTATTATTTTAAACTTTTATTGAATTCCTGTTTGTAAACACAGTATGATATAGCTTCTGGTTTACCACATAGTGATTCAACCCTTGGATGCAACGCCTGGTACTGGTCACAGGTGCCCTCCACTATCCCCATCGCCTGATTCCCCATCCCCCCCACCTTCCTCTGGTATCTATTAGTTTATTCTCTGTGGTTAAGAGTGAGTTTCTTGGTTTGCTTCTCTCATCCCACCCCATCGATCCCCTTGCCCGATTGTTTGGTTTCTTAAAATTCACATGTGAATGCAATTGTGTGGTATTTGGTATCTGTCTTTCTCTGACTGACTGAGTTCCTTGAGCATAAGTCCTTTACAATTCTCCCACGTCATTGTAAATGGCTTCATTTCATCCCTTGTGATGACCAAGTGATGTCGCAGTGTGTATATTTACCACATCGTCTCTGCCCATTCATGTGTCGATGCACATCTTGGCTGTAACGACAGTTTGGCTATTGTTGATAACGCGGCTACAAACACTAGGCTACGTGTCCCTCTTTGAATCTAAGAGACTACTTTTATATCCTAAAGATAAATACCTAGCTGTGCAATTTTGGAATCATAGGGTACTTCTACTTTTAACTTCTTGAGGACACTCCAGACTGTTTTCCACAGTAGCTGCACCTGTTCACATGACCACGAGGAGTGTAAGGGGGCTCCCCCTTCTCCATAGCCTCACCAACACCTGTTGTTTCTTGTGTTAATTTTAGCCATTCAGTCGGCTGTCAGGTGACATCTCATTGTGGTTTTGGTTTGCATTTTGCTGATGATGGGTGACGCTGAGTGTCTGTCCGTGTGTCTGGTGGCCATCTGGATGTCTTGACAGAGACAAAGTCCATTCATGTCTTCTGCCCATCTGCAGTTGGATAATTTGTGTTTAGGATGCTGAGATTTATATTTGCTTTACGTATTTTGCATACTAACTCTTTATTGGATGTGTTGTTTACAAATATCTCCTCTCATTTTGTATTTTGCATTTTAGCGTTGCTTGTTTCCTTCACTTTGCAGAAGCTTTTCAATTTGATGAACTCCCAATAGGATTTTTGCTTTTGTTTCGCTCGCCTCAGATGCATATCTGGAAAGAAGATCCAATGGCCAATGTCAAAGACGTTGCTGCCTATCTTTTCTTCTTTGTATGGTTTCAGGTCTCACATTTAGGTCTTTCATCCATTTTGAATTTATTTTTTATATATATGGTGTAAGAAAGTGGTCCAGTTTCATTCTTCTGCATGTGGCTGCCTGGTTTTCCCAACACCATTTGTTCTTATCCTGGGGTCAGGGTTAGGGTTTGTTGAAGAGACTGTCTCTGTGCCATTGGATATTCCTTCCTGCCTTGTTGTCGATTAATGGACCATAGAGTTACAGGTTTGTATCTTGTTTTGGCTTTCCATTTTATTCTATTCATCTAAGCGTCTCCTGTTGGGAGATTCTTGATTGCTGATTCAATTTCTCTGCTGGTTATCTGTGTGTTCAAGTTCCTTATTTCTTCCTTTTTCATTTTTGCTATGTTATATATTTCTAGGAATTGATCTATCTCTTCCAGGTTCGGGGTTGTTGGCATATAATTTTTCATAATGTTCTCTTATCAACGTTTGTATTTCTAGTGTTGGTGGTTATTTCTCTTTTCTCATTTGTGATTTTATTTGGGTCCTTTCTCATCTTTATATCTTTTCCTTTTTTAAAGATTTTATTTATGTATTCAATTCATGCAAGACGCAGAGAGGCAGAGGTATAGGCAGAGGGAAAATGAGGCTCCATGTGGGGAGCCTGATGTGGGACTTGATGCCCCAGGATCCTGGGATCGTGACCTGAGCCAAAGCAGATGCTCAACCACTGTGGCACCCAGGTGCCTTGCTGATTCAATTCCTTTGCTAGTTATGGGTCTGTTCACATTTCTATTTCTTCCTATTTCAGTTTTGCTCGTTTGCACATTTCTAGGGATCTTTCCAATTCTTCCTGGTCTCCCAGTTTGTTAGCGTATAATCTTTCATGGTATTCCCTTAAAGTTGTCTTATTTTTTTGGTGTTGATTGCGATCTCTCTTCTCTCATTTGTGACTTTATTTATATATGTTTTTCTCTTTTCTCGTTGATAAGGCTGGCTAGGGCTTTGTCTATTTTATTAATTATTTTGAAGAACCAGCTCTTAGTTTCGTTATTCCATTCTACTGTTTTGTTGTTTCTGCATTGTTTATTTCTGCTCTCATCTTTATTTTTTCCCTTCTTCTGTAGGCTTCAGGCTATGTTTGCTATTCTTTTTCCAGCTCCTTTAGGTATAGGGTTAGGTTGTGTATTGGAGACTTCTTGTTTCTTGAGGTAGGCCTGTATTGCTATGTACTTCCCTCTTAGGACTGCCTTTGCTACAGCCCAGATGTTTTGAGAAACATGTTTTCATTTACATTTGTTTTAAATTTCCTATTTAATTTCTTGGTTGCTCCATTCATTCTCTAGTAGGATATTCATAATCTCCACGTATTTTTGGTCTGTCCAATTTTTTTTTCTTACTGTCGAATTCAAGTTTCATAACGTCGTGGTCCAAAAATGTACAGGGTGTGATATCAACCTTCTTGTACCTGTTGTACCTGTTGAGGGCTGATTTGTGGGCCATGATATGATCTGTTCTGTAGAATGTCCCATGTGCAGTTGAAAGGAATGTGTAGGGATCCCTGGGTAGTGCAGCAGTTTAGCGCCTGCCTTTGGCCCATGTCGCAATCCTGGAGACCCGGGATCAAATCCCACGTCGGCCTCCTTGTGAATGGAGCCTGCTTCTCCCTCTGCCAATGTCTCTGCCCCTCTCTCACTCTCTCTCTCTCTGTGACTATCATAAATAATAAAAAATGAAAGGAATGTGTATTCTGCTTTAGGATGAAATGTTCAGACTATATATGTTGAGTCCCTGTGGTCCAGTGTGTCAAGGATATTGTTCCCCTGTTGATTTTCTGTATAGACGATTGTTCCATTGCCATAAGTGGATGTTAAATCCCCTGTTACTGTATTATTATCAGTGAGTTCCTGTACATTTGCTGCTAATTGGTTTCTATATTTAGGTACTCCCATGTTGGCAGCATAAATATTTAGTTGTTTGATCTTGATAGAAAGTCTTTTTAATTATGAAATAATGCCCTTCTCTTCTTATACTATTTGTTCTTTCTTTTTTGAAATTTAAATATTTTATTTATTTATTAATGAGAGATACACATTGAAGCAGAGGCAAAACATAGGCAGAGGGAAAAGCAGACTCCGCAAAGGGAGGCCGATGAGGGACTCGATCCTGGGATCCCAGGATAACCCTGAGCCGAAGGCAGATGCTCAACCACTGAGCCAACAGGTGTCCGCCAGGGTTAGGTTTCAAATCTCCTTTGTCTGATATAGTATGGGTCCTCCAGCTTTCTTTTGATATCCATTAGCGTGATAGATGATTTTCCATCCCCTGACTTTCAATCTCCTGGTGTCTATAAATGTGAGCATCTTGTAGGCAGCATACAGATGGATCTTGTTTTTTTAATAATGATTTTATTTATGAGAGAGAGAGAGAGAGTGAGAGAGGCAGAAAATTAGGCAGAAAGAGAAGCAGACTCCCCACCAGGAACAGAATATGGGACTCAATCCCAGACTCCAGGATCACAACCTAAGTCAAAGGCAGAGGCTCAACCCCTGAGCCACCCAGGCATCCTGGATTCTGTTTTTTAAGCCACTATGATACCCTCTATCTTTTGATTGGAGCATTTAGTCTATCAGCATTCAGAGTGATTATTCAAAGATATGAACTTTGTGCCTTTGTGTTTCCGGAAGAGTTGGTATTTCTGGTGACGTTCTCTGGTTCTTTCTAGTCTTTGTTTCTTTTGGTCTCTTTTTTCCCCCACTATCAGAGTCCCTCTTAAAATTCCTTTCTGGACTGGTTAAGTGGTCATGAACTCCTTTATATGTTGCCTGTCTAGGAAACTCTTTCTCTCTCCTTCTCTCCTGAATGACACGCTTGCTGAAGAAAGAATTCATACAAATTGGACTCCAATAAAAATAAATTTAAAAACATAAATTCTTTCTAATATGATTGAGGAAAATGGCATGTAGGAGGAAAACCAGAAGCAGAAAGAGAAGAGGAGAGATTTCACCCTCTGTAGCCTTCACAGGGACCTGGTGTCCTTTCCTAGGAGGTGCCCCCTGTCCGTAGGATGCTTCCTTCCCCTCTGTGCTCCTTGATGGAACCCATCAGGCACATCTCCGTGCCTCCAGCATGTCTGAAGTCATGGTTTATAGCGTCTTCCATGTATCCTATTGGGGATCACAGCATCTTGTATGTAACCATCCGGCTGCTGTTTGACAACATTGGGGGGATTACGACTTTTGTTGGTTTTGGGGTGTGTGTGTCTCTATGACATGCAGCTATCACGTGCAGCTATTGGATCCTATGCCTGGGTAACCCAAAACCCCGAAATGGTTGGCAAAACCTCATTTCTAGTGCTGGCGCTGGGTGGCTAGCTGGGCTCTTCTGTCCAACCCGGGGCTTGCTCATGCAGTGACTTTCCACTGGAGGGTCAGCTGAGCAGGAAGATCTGGCTCAGCCACATTCCCATGTCCAGCAGTGGGTCCTGCCAAGCGCTGGCTGCTTCTATTCTCCCCAATGACTCTCCAGCAGGGAGCCAGACATTCGGGCCACCCTTGGGGGGAGCTCCTGAGGAGCCGGCTGCCCATGGTGGGAGCCATGGGGCTGCCTGTATGTAGGAGTCAGGGTGGGGATGGGGCTGGGGTTGTCGGTCCCCTGTCCTGACTGGCCTTCAGGCCGAGCCCTATGCTCACCCATCCCCTACTCACTCGGGCAAGGAGGGTGCCCTCCACACGTTGGTGTGAGAGATCCAGCACCACAAGGTATGCACGCTGAGTCCACCTGGTGAGGGTGGCCCAGGTGCATGAGCTGTAAGTGTGGGACCCAGGAAATTTAACAAAAATCCCCTACCCCTGGACAAACAGAGCAGGACTCATTCCATTTTGTGCTACACACGCCACCTCCCCTATGACCCCCAAATGACCTACTTATGGCTTAAGGTGCTGCCCCACCCTAGTCAGGCCGCTGGGCACACCCTAATTGGAAATCGGCTCATAACAATGTAACCCTGCTTTGTGCCCGCCAAAATCGTGCACCAATTCTGACCAAAGTAATAGACCAGCTCAAGTGGATACTATAGGGTAAGGTGTAATTCAATCGGCCAACTACATGTGGACCGACATGACTGTGCAACTTTATGCGTATCCCATGGTCCACTGGCCCCTATAAAGCTGCCTCGTCCCTTACTCTCAGGGTCCAAGTCCCTGCTCCAATGTGTCTGGTGCACTTGGACCCAAGCTCCAGCTTGTAAAGAGACCCTCGGGAGTTTCATTGGTGTCGGCTCCTTGGTGGTTTCTCAGATTCGAAATCTTGGGCACAACACAAGGGCCTGCTGTCCTGATATCACTTCCATGGCCACGCTGACCGCCCCGCAGGCCCTCTGTGCCCAAGGCACCCAGGCACGGGGATGCGGGGAGGGGAGGAAGTGCCCTGGAACCCGGCCAGGCCCGACCCCCTGGACAGAGGGAGGTGACCTCTCAGGTCACTTTGCACAGACCCTGGTGACCTGAGGCTCCTTGGCTGTCACTCTGTCCTGCCCATTCTGGCCGACAGGGCACAGGCTGAGTCCCAGTAAAGTCTGTGAGGCCTGACCCTGGCGTCCGGCCACCACTGGATGGCACATGGGAACGTCAGCTGTGTGTGCCTAACGGTGCCCCTGCATGGGCTGGTTGGGGCCTCGGTGGTGCCCCCTAATCCTCTCTGGGGGTCTCTCCATGCCCTCTACACAGAGTTCTGGGGACACAGAAACGGGATGGCTGTGCATTTTCGCACCACAACACTTTATTGAATTTGTACAGCAAATGGGCTCAGAGCAGAGGGTGCGCGCCTTCCCCTGGGGAAGTAGACCTTTTTGTCTTTAGGGGAGGGCAAGAATCACATGGGGTGGGGGGGCGAGTGCTGGAGTCCCCCACCTGTGAGCATGTGTGGACTCTGGTTGGGGGCGTGTGTCCTGAGGTTTCAGCCTGAGTGACGGTTCTGAGGACAGCAGAGCTGACCTGGAACTGCAGCTCATGGTCTCCTGTGCTGGGTCCCTGCAGGACAGCTAGACCCCGGCCTCGGGACCCCTGGGGCCCCAACACCTGTAGGAGCCTGCCTCCTGGTGTGGGTGTGGGTGGGGCCCACCAGCCTACCCCTGCTCTCCCCACCCTGGGGTGTCCCGGGATTTCCTGGTCTGCCCTAGGTCAGCGACCTGGATCTGTGGGGCACGCCCAGTGCCCAGGAGGCCACATTCAACTGTGAGAATTCTCGCTCAGCCTGGGGCCAGAATCCAGGGCTGGCCAGGGCCATGGGGGGCTGGATCCCATTAGTCTTTGTGTTGGGCCTGGTTGGGGCTCAAATCAACCCAGCTCCCCAGAGCCTGGTGCCCAGTCAGCCCTGGTCCCTCTAGGTTAGGGGCTGGTGTCCTGTGCAGGGTGTGCCGCACTCTAGGAGGAACAGTGGGCGGAGGCAGGGCACAGTGGGTCCTCTGAACCACTCACCTGCACACACCGTGTCGGGGGCTCCCTGTCTTCCCTCCTCCCTGCAACCCCTGGGTACTCTATGGGACACCCGGGCTTCTGATGGGAGCAGGGTATCCAGAGAACCCTGGGGAGGCTGAGCATGTCCCACAGGGGGCAGCTGCACCGGGTCCTTGCTCAGGGCTGATGGTGTGAGGGTGGATGGTGTGGGGGCATGGGTATGATGGTGGTGGAGTTGGGTGCTGGTTTAGGGGGAATAGTGTTGAGGTATAGTGTGGGTGGGGATTGTGTGGGGCTTTGTGTGTGTGAGGGGGATGGTGTAGGGGTGATGCCATGGGGGATGATGATGTAGGGGGATGATGTGTTTTTGGTAAATGGGGGGATGGGGTAGCGGGCTGGCAGACACACGGCAAACCCTTTCTCTAACATGCATTGGGAGACGTCTACCAATTAAGGCGACCCCAGTCTTTGGTTTGCTGTGACACCTGCCCCTGGGGCCCCGTGTGGTCAGTGCAGGGCCCTGGCTGGACTGGGGGCAATATCTCGGGTCATCATACTATGTATGTTTACATATTGCAAATTGTCTCAAATGAAATGCATAGAATTTAGAAATATATAAAGCACCGAGTGGAGGTGTCACCCTGACCCGTCCGACCCTCATCGGATCGATGTGTGTCCTCCTCCAGTCACAGCCATACACCCAGCACCCAGGTCCCCGTACTGTCCCCCACGGCCCGCAACCCTGCCCCCTGCTTTTCAGAGTGCCGTCCCTCACACCTTTGGGGTTCAGCTCACATGGCAACCCCTGGAAGCCCCATCCTAGTGGCCTCCTCATCCCTGAGAAACCGGGGGAGGGGGCACGGGGTTCATCCCCAGCACCTTACCATGCAGCTGTGTGTTGCTGGCTGCTGTTCTTTTCCCGGCCTCGGAAGCCTTGTGTTCCCGACCCAGAAGCCCCTGGTCCTCTCCAGGAGCCCGATCCCCCCTGGCCCCTCAGCCTCACCCTACCCTGTAGTAGTACCAAAACATGATGTGACTGTTGAATGTCCTGTTGACATCCAGGTCTACCTGCGTGATGTCCTAGGAGGAGACCAGGGCCTCCTTCTTCATTTCCTGTGGGAAAACCGGGGAGGAGGAGCAGGCATCAAGGATACAGACCCTGACCTGTCACGATCTGATGTGCAGGGCAGGGAGCCCTAGGGCAACCATGGGAGTGTGTCCTGCAGAATCCTCCTTCCTTCCTCTGGAAGGCTGGGGATGGTGGGAGTGCCCACCGTGCCCGTGGAACTGTGTGAGGGCCTGTGCCCAGCTGTTGTAGGTGGCGAGGTGGCTGAGGGTCAGCCTGGGTGGGACGGCAGAGGAGTTCAGCCCAGGTGGGAGGGGACATGGGATGTTGTGCCCAAGATTGCGAATCTGAGAAACCACTATGGAGTTGACACCAATGCAAACACATGAGGGTTGATTTCCAAACTCGAGCTTGCATTCAAGTACACCCGAACCCAACACAGCAGAGCAGGGACCTGGACCCCGAGTTGGGTTTTAGCTTAGTTTTAAGGGCTTGTCTCACGGACCTCCAGAAGGGCTGGAACAATTCCTCAAATTCTGTTTATATTTCGATATGGGACCTTCATTGGCATTGAGCTCTGTTCTCATTCTAATAGGCACTTCCAGCCCTTGGCGTGGGCTCAGTCCTTATTCTATTGTTGGGCTTTCTAGGGCAATAAGCTATAAACTTTTGTTTTTTTCCTGTATCTGAAGTAATGTAAATTTCAGCTCTTCTTCACAGGGTCCTGGGATGGCTTGACATGTTCGAACGCTGAACTTAAAGTGGAAAGGCCTTCATTTTCTCGGCCTCCTTGTGTCCATTCCCATCCTATCTAGCTCCTTCACACTTCCCCGGAGCTCCTAAGAGAGCAATTGCAAATGACCTCAGCCTGACAGCCAGTGTTGGGGGACAGGCCCAGGGATTTGGAATCAGGAAGACCTGGCTCCTGGGCATCCCAGCTGTGCAGCAGGATTCGATGCTGCAGACTCTTACTCCCTGAGGCTATCTTGACAACTGACTTTGTACATAGAAAAGCTGTCCTTTCTCTTTATAAGATGAAGAGCGAGTCAAAGTGTTTTTTCTCTGCACTTCTGATTGCTCAGATTCCAATCTGAGATGTATTTCCTGTTAATAAGGATAATTTACTATCCGTAGTACTATGGTTAAAATATTCTGACACAAGTAAATCAGAGGGATGAGGGAATGTCTTCTCTTTCTTCACAGCTCAGTCACTCATCAGGAAATGCATCTTTATGGATTTGGAAAGAACTGAGAGACATTATTACCAATGGTCCTATTATTATGTGAAGGATTCTTCCCTGAGATTCTTCCCCTGTTTCAACTGACACTGAAACACTGTGAACTCTTTGGAAGACAAATGTCAGGGAAATAAATGTTATGCATTGATAATTTTAAATGCACTAGCAATATGGTGTCTATTATACTAGAATTATTTTTATCTGATTTTTGCTATTTATTATCCGTTCCTCCTTTTCAGGTTGAGGAGGCATTATACGTGTTCATAAATGTTTTTCTTTCCTTCTGATATAAAATTCTTTTTCCCATCAAAGGAATTCTTTAAGAATAAGGCAAAAGTTAATTCAACGATTCTTAAAATGTCTTCACACTTGGAGCCTGATTCATTTTAGTCAATTTTCAAAATAAATCTTATTTATTAGGGAAAAAAACAAAGATTTATAGGGAAATTGAGAAGATAGTACAGAGAATTCTCATGCACTTGCACTCAATTTCTCCAATTATTGATATCTTATATCAGTACGGTACAATATTAGCTAATGAATCAATATTAAAATATTCGCAAAAACCAAAGACCATACTTTATTCAGATTTCCTTAGTTTTTGCTAAGTCACCACCCCTCATATGACATTCCATTTGTCCTCCTGTTTTCTTAGGCTCCTCTGGATTGTGACAGTCTTTCAGCCTTTCCTTGTTTTTGTTGAACTGGAACACTTTGAGAAGTAGAGTATTTTGTAAAATTTCCCTCAGTTGGGACATGTCTGTTGTTTATCTCATGATTGAACTGTTTTTGTGGATTATATACAGAGATATACTGCCATTTTCATTATATCATATAAAGGATAGATACTATCAACATGATTTATCAGTCTTGGCATCGTTCTGGTCATCTTGCTGAAGTAGGGTTTGTCAGCTTTCTCCGTTGTAAACTGATTCTTTATTATTATTATTATTATATTATCATTATTTTAAGTTTTTCATAATATATTTTGTAGAAGGAAGTTACTTTGTGTATTGCACACATAAGAGTGGGAAGCTATGCTCATGAACTTCACGGTGGAATGTCTGCACAAATTGTTTGAAATTCTTCTACATGGGAGATTTCTCTTCCCTCTAGATTTGTTTGATTGTTTTTTTTTTTCAGAGATGTTATTTATTTATTTGAGAGAGAGGAGAGAAAAAGCATGAGTGAGCGGGACAGAGGGAGAGGGAGAAGCAGGTTCCCAGCTGAACAGGGAGCCTGCCTTGGGACCTGGATCATGATCCGAGCCTAAGACAGAAGCTTAACTGACTGAGCAACCCAGGTGCCACACTTTGTTTCTTTCTTTTTTTTAATAATAAATTTACTTTTTCTTAGTGTTCTATTTGCCAGCATACAGAATAACACCCAGTGCTCATCCCGTCAAGTGCCCCCCTCAGTGCCCATCACCCATTCACCCTCACCCACCGCCCACTTCCCCTTCAATCACCCCTAGTTCTTTTCCCAGAGTTAGGAGTTTATGTTCTGTCTCCCTTTCTGATATTTCCCACACATTTCTTCTCTCTTCCCTTATATTCCCTTTACTATTATCTATATTCCCCAAATGAATGAGAACATACAATGTTTGTCCTTCTCTGATTGACTTACGTCACTCAGTATAATACCTTCCAGTTCCATCCACGTTGAAGCAAATGGTGGGTATTTGTCGTTTCTAATGGCTGAGCAAGGCCCACCTTTTCTCTCTCTTCATCTTCTGAGTCTCCTATGATATGAATGTTATTGTTTTAATAAGTGGCTGAGTTCCCTATGTCTGCCTCTATGCTCCATAACGTTTCTTGTTTTTAAGGCTTCCACTTGGGACTGTATCAGAGTTATAGCATTTTTAACGTTGGCCTGACTAGATTTTAGTTCTTTTATTTCTACAGTAAGGGATTCTCTAGTTTTCTTCTGTGCTCTATTTCCAGCCCAGCTGCTATCTTTATAATCATTGTTTTGAACTGTAGTTAGACATCATATATGTGTATTGATGAACTTCCTGGCTGTGAGTACTACCTCATGTTATTTTATGGAGGAGAATTTCTCCATTTCATTATTTTTTCCAGAAAAGAAAGAAGGAAGAAAAAGAAAAACCAAGAAAAACAGTAACAACTGCCCTCCCCCCCAAAAAAAAAACAGATTATTTTGGCCTGCTCATTAAAAGATTCTAAATCCCAAAATATGAAACACAATTAAAGTACCATGAAACTAAAAATAAGAAATATATAAGGTACATACATAAAAGTTAAAATAAGGCAATTAATAAAATAGAATCAAAGAAAATAAATGAAAGAAGAGCACAAAGTACAAGGAATCTAGACTCTACTTTCGAGGCAGAGCTGAAGCTCTGCAGCCTCTTTGTTTTGACAACTTGGTGGCAGGGAATGGTCTGTGTGGGGTCTGGGGATGGGCCTTGGCGCTGATTGTCAGGTGCACATCTGCCTGGGAGTTGCACTTGTGGGGGTCAGAGGCTGGGTGGTCGTCAGCACCTCTGGGCTCCAGCAGGTGGCGCTGTGCTGCTCCCTGAGACCCAGCCCTGATGAGCGGGATGTGGGTGGGGTTTCTGGGTCCTCTGGCTCTGGGGCTGAGCATCCTGCCCCCCAGGCTGCTGGGGCCTTCACAGAAGAGCTCCCAAGCCCCCGGGTCTCTGCCGCTTCTCTCAGAACCCTGCGTTCACTCTACCTGCGTCCAAGCTTCTTTTGGTTTTGTTTTTTATCTAAGACTGTTGTGCCCAAGATTGCGAATCTGAGAAACCACCGAGAAGCTGACACTGATGCAAACACACGGGGGTTTATTTACAAGCTCGAGCTTGTGTCCATGTATACCCGACACAGTGGAGCAGGGACTTGGACCCAGAGGTGGGTTTTAGCTTAGTTTTAAGGGCTGGTCTCGGGGAAGTCTAGAAGGGCTGGAGCAATTCCTCAAGTTCTGTTTACATTTAGATATGGGGCCTTCAAGAGCATTGAGATCTGTTCTAATAGGGGCTTCCTGCATTTGGCCTGTGCTCAGTTTTTGTTCTATTGTGGGGCTTGCTGTGTCCTGACAATGAGCACTCAGGAAGGAAATGACGGATGTGACTCCCTTCTCAGGAGCATCACAGAGAATAAATAATGAGACTGAACAAAAGGAACACAAGACTTGTGCACTGAGCCATACCAGGCTCTGGGAGGCCATCTTGGGCTCGTGGTTTGGGAGACTCATCTTGTGAAAATGTCCGCAGTTCCTGAAGCCACCTTCTATTTCAATGTCATTCCTGTCAAATCATGGTGGCAGATCCTATAAATAGGAAAAAAAAAACCCATAACATCCATCCGCCCCCACAAATGACCCCGGAGAGCAAATCAGTATTGGAGAAGCAGGACAGAGCAGGACGCAGCACCTTCCTATTTCAAACGATGTCACAGAGACACAGGATAAAGCAGTGTTGTCCTCGGGACCCCGCCCGGCTCCGTCGGTTTAGCATCCGACTCCTGACCTCACCTCCGGTCCTGATCTCGGGGTTGTGAGTTCTAATCCTGGGCTGGTCCATGGACAAGGCCTGACGCCTACTTAAACAAACCAGACCCACGAGGGTTGGTCCCAGCATAAGCTGAAGGAGCAGAACAGAGTCCAGAAGGAAATGTGCTCTGATACAACTGATTTTTTAACTTAATTTAATTTAAACCCAATTAATTAACGTATAGTGTATTATACTTTCAGAGGAAGAATTCAGAGATTCACCAGTTGGAGAAAACCGCAGTGCTCGTGACATCACGTGCCCTCCTTTATGACAGTCCCCTGTTATCCTCTCCCCCGTCCCCTCCCCTGCAGTGACACTCAGTTTGTTTCCTATAATTTAGAGTCTGTATTTCCTGCATCTGTTTTTATCTTATTTTTCCTTCCCTTCACAGATGTTCATCTACTTTGCTTCTTTAATTCCACCTATGAATGACACCACACGGTCATTCTCTTTTCCCACTGACCTATTTCACTTAAGATGATCCCTCTAGCTCTATCCACGTCATTGCAAATGGCAAGATTTCCTGCTCTTTGATAGCTGAATACCATTCCTCTCTCTATGACCACCATCTATCTCCCATCCTCTTTATCCATCATCTGCCAGAGGGCACCGAGGGTCCTCCCACATTGTGGCTACTGTGGACGCGGCTGCTGTGGACATTGGGGTGCAGTTTTCCCAAGTCTCACTGCATGTGTATCTTCGGAGTGAGCTCCAGGCTTTCACATGCTGGTCACAGGGCTGCTCTATTTGTAACTTCCGGAGGAGCCTCCACACTGTTTCCAAGGCTGCTGCAGCAGCCCACGTTCCCGCCCACAGTGGAAGAGAGTTGAGTGAGTTTTACAGGACGTGGTAAAAGTCTGGTCCACTTTTCATTTCACGTCCTTTGGGCTCCAATTCCTTCTCCTTAAGTATTTTTGGGGAACCTGTGTGTTAGGCTCCTTTTCAGTCAGACGTTTCCGAAGCTAACAGGCCACAGCTGGAGCCTGGAAGAAGGCAGAGATGGGCCCTGGGACAGGCACGTGCCTCCTGCACAGCCCCTGTAGTGCCTGAAGATCCCGCAGGGGGCGCCCGAGCCCAGGCACTGCCCAAGGGGCATGCATGTGCAGTAGGCCTCATCTGCCTGCACTAACAGGAGCCAGCTGGGGAGGCCTGAGGAAGATGTGGGGACATGTCCACGCTGATGAGCCACAGCCTCCTCAGAACCTGTGGGGAGTCTTCAGGGGGGTATTGGGCAGCGTTCACGCTGACAGGAGCCCCGGTCTCCTCAGGACACACGGTGAGGATTCAGGAAGATGTGGGCCCACATCCACCCTGACAGGAGCCCTTGGGCCACTTCAGGACCTGCGGGGAGGCTTCAGGAAATTGTGGGCCTGCACCCACCCTGAAAGGAGCCCCTGGGCTGCCTCAGGACCCGCGGGGAGGCTTCAGTAAGATGTGGGCCCCCATCCACGCTAACAGGAGCCCCTGGGCCGCCTCAGAACATGTGGGGAGGCTTCTGAAAGATGGGGCGCTGCGTCACTCTGGCAGGAGCTAACTGGCCCCTCAGGACATAAGTTGAGTCTTCTGGAAGCTGGGGGCTGCATCCACAGTGACAGGAGCCTCGGCCACCTCAGAACCTGCGGTGACGCTTCGGGAGGATGTGGGGCCACGTCCGCACAACCGGACGCTGATGTCCTCAGGACCCCCAGTGTAGACTTCGGGAAATATGGGGATGCGTCCATGCGGACAGAAGACCCCAGCCTTGTCAGAGCCTGTGGTGAGGCCTAAGAAAAATGTGGATTCCGAATCCCCACTGACAGAAGTCTCCGGCCTCCTCAGGACCCGCTGTGAATGATTGGGATGATTTGGGGCCACGTCCATTCTGACAAGAGTCCCCAGCCTCCTCAGGTCTTATGGTGAGGCTGAGGAAAATGTGGGGCCATGTCAAGACTGAGAGGACCCGCGTCCTCCTCAGGACCTGCACTTTGGCTTTGGGACACATGGGGCTGCATCTAGGCTGACAGGAACCCACAGCCTCCTCAGGACCGCGGTGAGTTTTCAGGGGACATGGGGCCATGTCCAGGCTGACAGGAGGCCCCGGCCTCCTGAGAACCTGCGGTGAGGCTTCCAGAGGATGTGAGGCACCCAGAAGGATGTTCCATCTCCTTCCAGAGGAGGCATACTCCACGTTGACAGGAGACCCGGCGTACTCAGGGCCCGCTGACTATGACTCTGGAACACGTGGGGCCACGTCCGCATTCACAGGAGCCTGACTTCCTCAGGACCCCCTGGAGGACTCTGGAGGCGCTGTTAGGGGCCACGTCAATGTCAGAAGGGACTCCTCAGAACCATAGGGTAAGTGAATGGGTAGAATGAATGCTAAGGTCAGGGGAGGGGAGGCATTTGGTGGTTAGGCTTAGGTTAGATGTTAGGGGTTAGTGATTAAGCTTATGGTTATGGATTAGAGGTTAGGGTGAGGGTTAAGAGTAAGGGTCAGTGGTTAGGAGTTAGGAAGGGGGTTTGGGTTAGGGACAGGAGTAAGAGTTAGGTTTAGGGTTTAGACTTTAGGGATTAGGGTAGGAGGTTAGGAATTAGTGTTTGGGTTATGGTTAGAGTTAGGGTTGGGCTAGGTTTGCAGTTAGGGTTAGGGGTTAGGGTGTGAGTTTGGGTTAGTCGTTAGGGTTAGGGAGAAGAGTTAAAGTTAGGGCTAGGTTTAGGGTTAGGGCGAGGGTTAGGTTTAGGATAGGGGTTAGTGCTAGGGTTAGGGTTAGTGTTTGGTAGGGGTTAGGGTTAGGGTCAGGTCAGGGTCAGGGTATGGTTTTGGAAAAGGGTAAGAGAGGGTTAGGCAGTGGGTTAGGGATTAGTTTAGGGTACATGTTAGGGTACAGTTTGGGGTATGAGATAGGATTAGTATTAGAGGGTTAGGGTTAGGGTACATGTTAAGGTTAGGAATAGGATTTGAGTACATTAAGATAAGGTTAGGGTTAGAGGTTAGGGTTAGGGTTAGATTTAAGGTAAGGGTCAGGGTTAAGGGTTTAGAATAGGTTTAGGGGTTATGGTGAGGGTTGGCAGGAAGGTTCAGTGAATGTGTTTCGGTCTTGGGGTTTGTGTTTGGTTTTTGATTAGTGATAATTCTTGTTTAAGGGTTAGGTTATCATTAGGCTTAAGTGGAGGGTTAGGGTTATGTCTCTGTATGGTTAGAGTTTGTGTCTTGGCATGTGCCTGCACTGGGATTCCTAGCATCTTGGGCAGTTTAGTTTTATGCACTCTATTTAGATTTTGGGTTCAAAGATAGCCTGACTCCACCAAGTCAGCAGCCTCCACAGAGAGTCAAAATCCAGGCTTCTGCTGGGGTGAGAATAGGCATGGCAGGCTTCTCCTGAGCTGAGCTAAGGAGGGGGATTTGTGGCTCTAAAGACTCTTTGGATTTTCAGTTGCTTTTATGATTTTATCTCTTGTGCACACATGTTTCATCAATACTACCAATTATTATTTTAAACTTTTACTTGAATTCCTCTTTGTAAACACAGTATGATATAGTATCAGGTTTACCACATAGTGATTCACCCTTGAATACAACGCCTGGGTCTGGTCAGAGGTGACCTCCTCTATGCCCATCCCCTGATTCCCCTTCCCCCCCGTTCCTCTGGTATCTATTAGTTTATTCTCTGTGGTTAAGAGTGTGTTTTTTTGTTTGCTTCTCTCATCCCCCCTCTGCCCCTTTGCCAGTTTGTTTGGTTTCTTAAAATTCACATGTGAATGCAATTGTATGGTATTTGGTATCTGTCTTTCTCTGACTGAGTGAGTTCATTTAGCATAAGTCCCTTCCACTTCTCCCACGTCATTGTAAATGGCTTCACTTCATCCCTTCTGATGACCGAGTGATGTCGCAGTGTGTATATTTACCACATCGTCTCTGCCCATTCTTCTGTCGATGGACATCTGGGCTCTATACAGTTTCGCTGTTGTTGACAATGCTGCTACCAACACTGGGCTGCGTGTTCCTCTTCGAATCTACTCAACTACTTTTGTATCCTCAGGGTAAGTACCTAGCTGTGCAATTTTGGAATCATAGGGTAGCTCTATTTTTAACTTCTTTTTTAAATTTTTTTTTGTGATAATCACAGAGAGAGAGGCAGAGACACAGGCAGAGGGAGAAGCAGGCTACATGCCCCGGGAGCCCGAGGTGGGATTCGATCCTGGGTCTCCAGGATCACGACCTGGGCCAAAGGCAGGCGCCAAACCGCTGTGCCACCCAAGGATCCCCTAATTTTAACTTCTCGAGGACCCTCCAGACTGTTTCACAGTGGCTGCACCTTTACTTATTTATTCATGAGAGACAGAGAGGGGCAGAGTTATAGGCAGAGGGAAAATGAGTCTCCATATGGGGAGCCTGATGTGGGACGTGATCCCCCAGGACCCTGGGATCATGACCTGAGCCAAAGCAGTTGCTCAATCACTGAGGCACCCAGGTGCCTTGCTGATTCAATTTCTTTGCTAGTTATGGGTCTGTTCATATTTTCCATTTCTTCCTATTTCAGTTTTGCACATGTGCTCGTTTGTACATTTCTAGGGATTTGTCCTTTTCTTGCAGGTCTCCCAGTTTGTTAGCGTATAATCTTTCATAGTATTCCCTTATAATTGTCTTATTTTTCTGGTGTTAATTGTTATCTCACTTCTCTCATTTGTGATTTTATTTATTTAGGTTTTCTCTTTTCTAGTTGATACGACTGGCTAGGGCTTGATCCATTTTCTTAATTATTTTGGAGAACCAGCTCTTAGTTTCGTTATTCCATTCTACTGTTTTTTTAATTTCTGCATTGTTTATTTCTGCTCTCATCTTTATTTTTTCCCTTTTTCTGTAGCCTTTAGGCTTTGTTAGCTATTCCTTTTCCAGCCTCTTTGGGTGTAGGGTTAGGTTGCGAATTGGAGACTTCTTGTTGCTTGAGATAGGCCTGTATTGCTATGTACTTCCCTCTTAGGACTGCCTTTGCAACATCCCAGAGGTTTGGAGAAACATGTTTTCATTTTCATTTGTTTTAAATTTCCTCTTTAATTTCCTGGTTGCTCTATTCATTCTCTAGTAGGATGTTCATAATCTCCATGTATTTTTGGTCTGTCAATTTTGTTTCTTACTGTCGACTTCCAGTTTCATAGCATCATGGTCCAAATATGTAAAGGGTGTGATATCAACCTTCTTGTACCTGTTGTACCTGTTAAGGGCTGATTTGTGGGACATGATATGATCTGTTCTGGAGAATGTCCCATGTGCACGTGAAAGGAATGTGTATTCTGCTTTAGGAATAAATGTTCAGACTATATCTGTTGAGTCTCTGTGGTCCAGTGTGTCAATGTTATTGTTCCCCTGTTGATTTTCTGCATAGACGATCGGTCCATTGCCATAAGTGGGTGTTAAAATCCCCTGTCATTGTATTATTATCAGTGAGTTCCTGTATGTTTGTTGTTAATTGGTTTCTATATTTAGGTACTCCCATGTATCAGCATAAATATTTAGTTGTTTGAACATTTTTTTAAATAAATTTATTTTTTATTGGTGTTTAATCTACCAACAAACAGAATAACACCCACTGCTCATCCCGGCAAGGGCGCCTCTCACTACCCTTCACCCATTCACCTTCACCCCCCGCCCTCCTCCCCTTAAAGCATCCCTAGTTCCTTTCTCAGAGTTAGGAGTCTTTTTTTAAAAATATTTATGTATTTATGATAGACATAGAGAGAGAGAGAAAGAGAGGCAGAGACACAGGAGGAAGGAGAAGTAGGCTCCATGCCGGGAGCCCGATGTGGGACTCGATGCTGGGACTCCAGGATCGTGCCCTGGGCCAAAGGCAGGCGCTAAACCGCTGAGCCACCCAGGGATCCCCGAGTTAGGAGTCTTTATGTTCTGTCTCCCTTTCTCATATTTCCCACACATTTCTTCTCCATTCCCTTATATTCCCTTTCACTATTATTTATATTAACCAATTGAATGAGAACATATGTTTGTCCTTCTTCAATTGACTTACTTCACTCAGCATAATACCCTCCAGTTCCATCCACGTCGAGGCAAATGGTGGGTATTTGTCGTTTTTAATGGCTGAGTAATATTCCATTGTATACATAAACCATATCTTCTTTATCCATTCATCTTTCGATGGACACCATGGCTCCGTCCACAGTTTCGCTATTGTGGACATTCCTGTTAAACACATCGGGGTGCACGTGTCCCGGCATTTCATTGCATCTGAATATTTTGGGTAAATCCCCAAGAGTGCAATTGCTGGGTCATAAGGCAGGTCTATTTTTAACTCTTTGAGGAACCTCCACACAGTTTTCCAGAGTGGCTGCACCAGTTCACATTCCCACCAACAGTGTAAGAGGGTTCCCTTTTCTCCGCATCCTCTCCAACATTTGTGGTTTCCTGCCTTGTTAATTTTCCCCATGCTCACTGGTGTGAGGTGGTATCTCATTGTAGTTTTGATTTGTATTTCCCTGAGGCAAGTGATGCAGAGCATTTTCTCATGTGCATGTTGGCAATATCTATGTCTTTGTCTGTGAAATTTCTATCCATGTCCTTTGCCCATTTCATGATTGGATTGTTTGTTTCTTTGGTGTTGAGTTTAAGAAGTTCTTTATAGATCTTGGAAACTAGCCCTTTATCTGATATGTCTTTTGAAAACATCTTCTCCCACTCTGTAGGTTGTCTTTTAGTTTTGTTGACTGTACCCTTGGCTGTGCAAAAGCTTCTTATCTTGAAGAAGTCACAATAGTTCATTTTTGCTTTTGTTTCTTTTGCCTTCATGGATGTACCTTGCAAGAATTTACTGTGGACGAGTTCAAAAAGGGTGTTGCCTGAGTTCTCTTGGATTTTGATGGATTCTTGTCTCACATTTAGATGTTTCATCCATTTTGAGTTTATCTTTGTGTATTGTGAAAGAGAGTGGTCTAGTTTCATTCTTCTGAGTGTGGATGTCTATTTTCCCAGTACCGTATATCGTAGAGACTGTCTTTCTTCCAATGATTAGTCTTTCCAACTTTATTGAATATCAGTTGACCATAAAGTTGAGGGTCCACTTCTGGGTTCTCTATTCCGTTCCATTGATCTATGAGTCTATTTTTGTGCCAGTACCACACTGTCTTGATGAACACAGCTTTGTAGTACAACCTGAAATCTGGCATTGTGATGCCCCCAGATATGGTTTTCTTTTTTAAAATTCCCCTGGCTATTCGGGGTCTTTCCTGATTCCACACAAATATTAAAATAGTTTGTTCTAACTCTCTGAAGAAAGTCCATGGTATTTTGATAGGGATTGCATTAAACGTGTACATTGCCCTGGGTAGCATTCACTTTTTCACAATATTAATTCTGCCAATCCATGAGCATGGAATATTTTTCCATCTCTTTGTGTCTTCCTCAATTTCTTTCAGAGGCATTCTATAATGTTTATGGTTGAGATCCTTTACCTCCTTTGTTAGGTTTATTCCTAGGTATCTTATTCTTTTGGGTGCAATTGTAAATCAGATTGCCTCCTCTATTTCTCTTTCTTCAGTCTCATTGTTAGTGTATAGAAATGCCATTGATTTCTCGGCATTGATTTTGTATCCTGCCACGCTACCAAATTGCTGTATGAGTTCTAGCAATCTTGGGGGGGAGGCTTTTGGGTTTTCTAGTTAGAGTATCATGTCATCGGCGAAGAGGGAGAGTTTGACTTCTTCTTTGCCAATTTGAATGCCTTTATTTATTTTTGTTGTCTTATTGCTGAGGCTCGGACTTCCAGTACTATGTTGAATAGCAGTGGTGAGAGTGGACATCCCTGTCTTGTTCCTGATCTTAGTGGAAATGCTCCCAGTGCTTCCACATTGAGAATGATATTTGCTGTGGGCTTTGCGTAGATGGCCTTTATGATGTCGAGGAATGTTCCCTCTATCCTTACGCTCTGAAGTGTTTTGATCAGCAATGGATGCTCTATTTTGTCAAATGCTTTCTCTGCATCTAATGAGAGGATCATATGGTTCTTGGTTTTTCTTTGCTGATACGATGAATCCCATTGATTGTTTGACGAGTGTTGAACCAGCCTTGTGTCCCGGAGATAAATCCTACTTTGTCATGGTGAATAATTTTCTTAATGTACTGTTGGATCCTATTGGCTAGTATCTTGTTGAGAATTTTTGCATCCATGTTCATCAGGGATATTGGTCTGTAATTCTCCTTTTTGGTGGGGTCTTTGTCTGGTTTTGGAATTAAGGTGATGCTGGCCTCATAGAATGAATTTGGAAGTACTCCATCTCTTTCTATCTTTCCAAACAGCTTTAGTAGGATAGGTATGGTTTCTTCCTTAAACGTTTGATAGAATTCCCCTGGGAAGCCATCTGGCCCTGGACTTTTGTGTCTTGGGAGGTTTTGGATGACTGCTTCAATTTCCTCCCTGGTTATTGGCCTGTTTAGGTTTTCTATTTCTTCCTGTTCCAGTTGGTAGTTTTTTGGCTATCTAGGATTGTGCCCATTTCCTCTAGATTGCCTAATTTATTGGCGTATAGCTGTTCATAACATGCTTTTAAAATCGTTTGTATTTCCTTGGTGTTGGTAGTGATCTCTCATTTCTCATTCATGATTTTATTAATTTGAGTCTTCTCTATCTTCTTTTTAATCTGGTTGGCTAATGGTTTATCTATCTTATTAATTTGTTCAAAGAACCAACTCCTGGTTCTGTTGATCTGTTCCACATTTCTTCTGGTCTCGATTTCCTTGAGTTCTGCTTGAATTTTTTTTTATTTATTATTTATTTATATGATAGTCACAGAGAGAGAGAGAAGCAGAGACATAGGCAGAGGGAGAAGCAGGCTCCATGAACCGGGAGCACGACGTGGTATTCGATCCCGGGTCTCCAGGATCACGTCCCGGGCCAAAGGCAGGCGCTAAACCGCTGCGCCACCCAGGGATCCCATGCTCGAATTTTAATTAAGTCTCTTCTTCTGTTGCGATGTATATCCCCCTTAGGACTGCTTTTGCTGCATCCCAAAGATTTTGAACGGTTGTATGTTCATTCTCATTAGTTTCCATGAAAGCTTTTAATTCTTCCTTAATTTCCTGGTTGACCCTTTCATCTTTTAGCAGGATAGTCCTTCACCTCCATGTGTTTGAGGTCCTTCCAAACTTCTTGTTGTGATTTAGTTCTAATTTCAAGGCATTATGGTCTGAGAATATGCAGGGGATGATCCCAATCCCTTGGTATCGGTTCAGGCCCTATTTGTGACCCAGTATGTGGTCTATTCTGGAGAAAGTTTCATGTACACCTGAGAAGAATGTGTATTCAGTTGAGTTTGGATGTAAAGTTCTGTAGATTTCTGTGAAATCCATCTGGTCCAGTGTATCATTTAAAGCTCTTTTTTTCTTTGGAGATGTTGTGCTTAGAGACCTATCGAGGGTAGAAAGAGCTAGATTGAAGTCACCAAGTATAAGTGTATTATTATCTAAGTATTTCTTCACTATGGTTATTAATTGGTTTAAATACTTGGCAGCTCCCACATTCGGGGCATATGTTGAGGATTGTTAAGTCTTCTTGTGGGATAGATCCCTTAAGTATGATTTAGTGTCCCTCTTCATCTCTCACTACACTCTTCGGGGTAAATTTTAGTTTTTCTGATATAAGGATGGCTACCCCTGCTTTCTTTTGAGGACCTTTTGAATGGTAAATAGTTCTCCAACATTTTATTTTCAGGTTGTCGGTGTCCTTCTGTCTAATATGAGTCTCTTGTAGACAGCAAATAGATGGGTCCTGCTTTTTTATCCAGTCTGAAACCCTGCGCCTTTTGATGGGGTCATTAAGCCCATTCACGTTCAGAGTTACTATCGACAGATATGAGTTTAGCGTCTTCATGATATCTATTCAGTCCTTGTTTTTGTGGATTGTTCCACTGAGCTTCTTCTTAAAGGGGAATTTTAAGAGTCCCCCTTAAAATTTCTTGCAGAGTTGGTTTGGAGGTCACATATTCTTTCAGTTCCTGCCTGTCTTGGAAGCTCTTTATCTCTCCTTCCATTTTGAATGAGAGCCTTGCTAGATAAAGTATTCTCGGTTGCATGTTATTCTCATTGATGACCCTGAATATATCCTGCCAGCACTTTCTGGCCTGCCAGGTTGCTATGTAGAGGTCTGCTGTTACCCTAATGCTCCTCCCCATAAAGGTCAGGATTTTCTTGTCTCTTGCTGCTTAAAGATCTTCTCTTTATCTTTGGAATTTGCAAGTTTCCCTATTAAATGTCGAGGTGTTGGATGGTTATTATTGATTTAAGGGGGGGATCTCTCTATTTCCTGCATCTGAACGCATGTTTTCCTTCCCAGATTAGGAATGTTTTCAGCTATTATTTGTTCAAATACTTATTCTGGCCCTCTGTCCATTTTGGCGCCCTTGGGAATCCCAATTACACGTAGGTTTTTCTTCCGCAGGCTGTCGTTTATTTCCCTTAATCTGTCTTCCTGGTCATTTAATTGTCTGTCTCTTTTTTCCTCAGTTTCTCTCTTTGCCATCAACTTGTCTTCTATGTCACTCATTCGTTCTTCCACCTCGTTATGCCTCATCGTTAGGACTTCCAGTTTGGATTGCATCTCATTCAATTGATTTTTCATTTCGGCCTGATTGGATCTAAATTCTGCAGTCATGAAGTCTCTTGAGTCCTTTATGCTTTTTTCTAGAGCCACCAGTAGCTGTATAATAGTGCTTCTGAATTTGCTTTCTGACATTGAATTGTAATCCAGATTTTGTAACTCTGTGGGAGAGACGACTGTTTCTGATTCTTTATTTTGAGGTTAGGTTTTCCTTCTAGTCATTTTCCTGAGTGCCGAGTGGCCAAAAACAAATTGAATTGGGAAAAGGAGAAAAAGAGAGGAGAGAAAGAAGGAAAGAAAAGAGAAAAAGGCAAAGAATAAAGGAAGAAAGAAGGAAAAAAGAGAATAAAAAAAGAAAGAAAAGAAAGAAAATGGGGAAAAAGGGTGGGGGAAGCAATCATAAATAAAAAAAACATGGGGGGATCTTCTGATTCTGTATACTTTAAGTTCCTTGACTTCCCCTGGAACTTGTCCGTCTAGCTGGTCTTCCAGGGGAGGGGCCTGTTGTGTGGATTTACAGGTGTTAGCACTTGGGGGAGCTGCTCTGTCCCTTGCCTGGTGCAGGGCTCAGTGTGGTTAGTTTACCCCGTGAGGCCCCAGGAGGAACAACCCCAGTGGCAACAGCCAGCTCTGGAAACCTGTATTCAGCCCATGCAGTAACTCGGGAGCAGTCCATTTCTAATGGCTGAGTAACATTCCATTGTATACATAAACCACATCTTCTTTATCCATTCAACTTTCGATGGACATCGAGGCTCCTTCCACAGTTTGGCTATTGTGGACATTCCTAATATAAACATCAGGGTGCAGGTGTCCCGGCGTTTCATTGCATCTGAATCTTTGCGGTAAATCCCCAACAGTGCAATTTCTGGGTCATTGTGCAGGTCTATTTTTATCTCATTGAGGAACCTCCACAGAGATTTCCAGAGTGGCTGCATCAGTTCACATTCCCACCAACAGTGGTTTCTATATTTAGGTACTCCCATGTTGGCAGCATAAATATTTACTTGTTTTATCATGATAGAGAGTCTTTTTAATTATGAAATAATGCCCTTCTTCATCTCTTCTTACAGTATTTGTTCTTTCTTTTTTGAAATTTAAAATCTTTATTTATTTATTCATGAGAATTACACAGAGAAGCAGAGGAAGGAACATAGCAGAGTGAGAGGCAGCCTCCCCAAAGGGAGGATGATGTGGGACTCGATCCTGAGATCCCAGAATCACACCCTGAGCCGAAGGCAGATGCTCAACCACTGAGCCACCAGGTGTCCCCCAGGGTGTGTTTTCAAATCTAATTTGTTTGATATAAGTATGGGTTCTCCATCTTTCTTTTGATATCCATTAGCATCATAGGTGATTTTCCATCCCCTGACTTTCAATCTGTTGGTGTCTATAGGTCTAAGGTGAGCATCTTGTAGGCAGCGTACAGATGGATGTTGTTTTTTTAATAATAATTTTATTTATGATAGTGTGAGAGTGAGCGAGACTGAGGGGGGGGGCAGAAAATTAGGCAGAGAGAGAAACAGGCTCCCCACCAGGAGCCCAATATGGGACTCGATCCAAGACTTCAGGATCACACCCTGAGTCAAAGGCAGAGGCTCAACCCCTGAGCCACCCAGACATCCCGGATCCTGTTTTTTAAGCCACTCTGATACCCTATATCTTTTTATTGGAGCATTTAGTCTATCAGCATTCAGAGTGATTATTCAAAGATATGAACTTTGTGCATTTGTGTTCCCGGAAGAGTTGGTGTTTCTGGTGACGTTCTCTGGGCCTTTCTTGTCTTTGTTGCTTTTGGTCTCTTTTTTCCCCCACTAGAAGAGTCCCTCTTAAAATTCCTTACTGGATTGGTTAAGTGGTCATGAACTCCTTTATATGTTGCCTGTCTGGGAAAATCTTTCTCTCGCCTCTCCTGTATGACACCCTTGCTGAAGAAAGAATTCATACAAATTGGACTCCAATAAAAAGAAATTTAAAAACATAAAATAAATTCTTGCTAATATGATTGAAGAAAATGGCATTTAGGATGAAAACCAGAAGCAGAAAGAGAGGAGGAGATTTCACCCTCCGTAGCCTTCACAAGGACATGGTGTCCTTTCCTAGGAGGGCCCCCCCACTCCGGAGGATGCTTCCTGCCCCTCTGCCCTCCCTGTTGGAACACTGCAAACACATTCCATGCGTCCAACACCTCTGCAGTTATGGCTTATAGCATTTTTCCAAATATCCTATTGGAGACCACAGTGTAGTGTATGTAACCATCTGGCTCCTGTTTGACAACATTGGGAGGATTCCGACTTTTGTTGGTTTTGAGATGCGTGTGTGTCTATCACATGCAGCTATCCCATGCAGCTATCAGATCCTCTGGCTGGGTCACGCAAAACCCCGAAATGGTTGGCAGAACATCATTTCTGGTGCTGGCACTGGGCAGCTAGCTGGGCTCTCCTGGCCACGCCGGGGCTCACTCATGCAGGAACTTTCAGCTGGAGGGTCAGCAGAGCTGGAAGTTTTGGCTCGGCCACATTCCCATGTCCAGCAGGGGGTCTGGTTGCACTGGAAGGCATGTGGGGAAATCAGCTGTGTGTGCCTGGTGGCGCCCCTGCAGGGGCTGGTGGGGCCTAGGTAGTGCCCCCTCCTCCTCTCTGGGGGTCTCTCCATGCCCCAAGCACATAGTTCTGGGAGACACAGAAATGGGCTGGCTCTGCATTTTCACACCACAACACTTTATTGAGTTTCTACAGCAAAGGGCTCAGAGCCATGAGTTCGTGCCTTCTCCTGGAGAAGGAGACCTTTCTGTCCTTTAAGGGGGGGGGGCAAGAATCACATGGGGTGGGGGGGCGGGTGCTGGAGTCCCCCACCTGGGAGCATGTGTGGTTCCGTGTGGGGGTGAGTGTCCTGAGGTTTCAGCCTGATTGACGGTTCTGAGGACAGCAGAGCTGACCTGGACCTGCAGTTCATGGGCTCCTGCTCTGGGTCCCCGCAGGGCAGCTGGACCCCGGCCTGGGCTCTCTGGGGCCACAGCACCTGGAGGAGCCTGCCTCCTGGTGTGGGTGCGGGTGTGGCCCACCAGCTTACCCCTCCTCTCCCCACACTGGTGTGTCCCGGGATCCCCAGGGCTGCCCTAGATCAGCGACCTGTATCTGTGGGGCACGCCCAGGGCCCTGCAGGCCACATCCAGCTGTGAGAGGGCTTGCTCAGCCCGGGGCCAGAATCCAGGGCTGGCCAGGGCCATGGGGCCTGATTCCATTAGTCCTTGAGTTGGGACTGGTGGGGACTCAAATCAACCCAACCCCCAAGAGCCTGGGCCCAAGTCAGCCCAGGTCCCTCTGGGTTAGGGGCTGGTGTCCTGTGCAGGTTGTGCCGCCCTCCAGGAGGAAGAGTGGGAGGAGGCAGGGCACAGTGCTTCCTCTGCTCCACCTACCTGCACTCACCCTGTCGGGGGCTCCCTGTCTTTCCTCCTCCCTGCAACCCCTGGACACTCTATGGGACACCGGGCTTCTGATGGTAGCAGGCTGTCCAGAGAACCACGGGGAGGCTGAGCATGTCCCACAGGGTGCACCTGCACTGGGTCCTTGCTGGGGGGCGATGGTGTGTGAATGGATGATTTTGGGGCAGGGGTATGATGGTGGTGGATTGAGGGGGATGGTGTAAGGGGGATGGTGTTGGGGTATAGTGTGGGTGGGGTTTGTGTGGGGGTGTGTGGGTTTGAGGGGGATGGTGTAGGGGGGATGCCATGAGGGATAATGATGTAGGGGGATAGTGTATGGGTAGGGAGTGAGGGGGATGGCGTGGAGGGCCTGCGGACACAGGGCATCCCCTTTCTTTAAGATGCACACCAAGACATCTACAGATAATGGCGACCACAGTCTGGGGTTTATTGTGACACCTGCCCCAGGGGTCCCGGGTGGTCAGTGCAGGGCCCTGGCTGGACCGGGTGCATTATCTGGGGGTCATCATACTATGTATGTTTACAAATTGCAAATTGTCTCAAATTAAATGCATAGAATTTAGAAATATATAAAGCACCGTGGGTGGGTGTCACTCTGACCCTTCCGACCCTCATCGGATCGATGTGTGTCCTCCTCCAGTCACAGCCATGCAACCTGCCCCCAGGTCCCCTTAATGCCCCCCATGGCCCCCACCCAGGCACCTGGTTTCAGGGTGCCGTCCGTTACCCCTTTGGGGTTCAGCTCCCATGGCAAGCCCTGGACGACCCATCCTAGTGACCTCCTCATCCCTAAGACACTGGGTGTTGGGGCACAGAGGTCATCCCTAGCACCCTTTCATGCTGCCGTGTTTTGTTGGCTGCTGTTCTTCCCCCGGCCTCAAAGCCCCATGTTCCCTACTCAGAATCCACCAGTCCTCCCCCGGGTCCCAATACCCCCTGGCACCTCAGCCTCATACTACCCGGTAGTAGTCCCAAAACATGATGTGACTGCTGAATGTCATGTTGATGTCCATGTCCACCTGCTTGATGTTCCTGGAGGAGACCAGGGCCTCTTACTTCATTTCCTGTGGGAATACCAGGGAGGAGGAGCCAGCATCAGGGACTCAGACCCCGACATGTCACCAGGTGCCACCCTGGGCAGGGAGCCAGGGGTCACCATGGGAGTGTGTCCTGCTGAATCCTCCTTCCTTCCCCTGGGAGGCCAGGGAGGGCGGGAGTGCCCAGCATGCCCATGGACCTGTGTGAGGGCCTGTGCCCAGCTGTTGTGGGCGGGGAGGTGACTGAGGGTCAGCCTGGGTGGGAGGGGACAGGGAGTCAGTCCAGGTGGGAAGGGGACATGGGGGTGTTGTGCACAAGATGGCGAATCCAAGAAACCACTAAGGAGCCGACACTGATGTAAACAAACGAGGGTTGTTTTACAAACTCGAGCATGGGTCCAAGTATTCCCCACAGAGTGGAGCAGGGATTTGGACCCTGAGGACAGTTTTAGCCTAGTTTTAAGGGCTGGTCTCGGGGACCTCCAGAAGGGCTGGAGCAATTCCTCAAGTACGGTTCACATTTTGATATGGGGCCTTCAAGGGCATTGAGCTCTCTTCTCATTCTAATAGGGGCTTCCAGCCCTTGGCTTCGGCTCAGTTTTTATTCTATTCTGGGGCATTCTAGGACATTAAGCTGTAAATTTTTGTTTTTTTCCTGTAACTGAAGTCATGTAAATTTCAGCTCTTCTTCACAGGGGACTGGGATTGCTGGACTTGTGCAAATGCTGAACTTAAAGTGGAATGGCCGTAATGTTCTCGGCCTCCCCACGTCCCGTCCCATACTTTCTAGCTCCTGCCGCCCTCCCCGGAGCTCCTAAGAGAGCAATTGCAAATGACCTCAGCGTGGCAGCCTGTGTTGGGGGACAAACCCAGGGATTTGGGATCAGGAAGACCTGGAGATCGGGCATCTCGGCTATGCAGCGTGATTTGATGCTGCAGACTCTTATTCCCTAAGGCTATCTTGACAACTGACTTTGTACATAGAAAAGTTCTCCTTTGCCTTTAAAAGATGAGGAGCAATCAAAGCGTTTTTTTCTCTGCCCATCTGATTGCTCAGATTCCAATCTGAGACATATTGACTGTTAATATGGATAATGTACTATCCGTGGTAGTATTGTTAAAATATTCTGACACTAGTAATTCAGAGGGATGAGGCTTTCTCAACTATTTTTTCGCAGCTCAGTCACTCATCAGAAAATTCATCTTTATGGATTTGGAAATAACTGAGAGACATTATTACCAATGGTCCTATTATTGTGTGAAGGATTCTTCCCTGAGTTTCTTCCCCTGTTTCAACTGACACTGAAACACTGTGAACTCTTTGGAAGACAAATGTCAAGGAGATAAATGTTATGCCTTGCTAATTTTAAATGCACTTGCAATATGGTGTCTATTATAATAGAAGTATTTTTAGGTGATTTTTGCTATTCATTATGCTTTCCTGCTTTTCAGGTTGAGGAAGCATTGTACGTGTTCATAACTGTTTTTCTTTCCTTCTGGTATAAAATTTTTACTTTGTTCCTAACGAAGGAACTCCTTAAGAATAAGGCAAATGTTAACTATTCTTGAAATGTCTTCACACTTGGAGTCTGATTTATTTAAGTCAATTTTCAAAATAAATCTTATTTATTAGAAAATAAAACAAAGATTTGTAGGGAAATTGAGAAGATACTAAGAGAATTCTCATGCATTTGCACTCAATATTTCCAATTATGGATATGTTATATTAGTACGGTTCAAATATTAGCTAATGAATCAATATTAAAATATTTGCATTAACCAGGGACAATACTTTATTCAGATTTCCATAGTTTTTGCTGAGTTACCATTCCTCATATCACACTCCATTTGTCCTCCTGTTTCCTTAGGCTCCTCTGGATTGTGACAGTCTTTCAGCCTTTCCTTGTTGTCGTTTAACTGGAACGCTTTGAGAAGTAGAGTAATTTGTAAAATTTCCCTCAGTTGGGACATGTCTGTTGTTTATCTCATGATTGAACTGTTTTTGTGGATTATATACAGAGATATATTGCTATTTTTATTATATAAAGGAGAGATACTATCAACATAATTTATCAGTCTTGGTATCGATCTGATCATTTTGCTGATGTAGTGTTTGTCAGCTTTCTCCGTAGTAAAGTGATTCTTTATTCTCCTTCTTCTTCTTCTTCTTCTTCTTCTTCTTCTTCTTATTATTATTATTATTATTATTATTATTATTATTACTATTTCATTATCATTATTTTTTTAAGTTTCTCATAATATATTTTGTAGAAGGAAGTTACTATGTGTATTGCACACATAAGAGTGGGAAGCTATGCTCATGAACTTGAGGGTGGAATGTCTGCACAAATTGTTTGAAATTCTTCTACATGGGTGATTTCTCTTCATTCTGGGTTTGTTTGTGTCTTTTTCAAAGACTTTATTTAATTAATTGAGAGAGGAGAGAAAAACCATGAGCAAGACGGGCAGAGGGAGAGGGAGAAGTAGGTTCCCTGCTGAACAGGGAGCCTTCCTTGGACCTGTATCATGATCTGAGCCTAAGTCAGAAGCTTAACTGACTGAGCCACCCAGGTGCCACTTTTTCTTCCTTCTTTTTTTTTTCTTAATAATAAATTTATTTTTTTATGTGTGTTCAATTTGCCCACATACAGAATAACACCCAGTGCTCATCCCAAGTGCCCCCCTCAGTGCCCATCACACATTCACCCCCACCCCAGCCCTCCTCCCCTACCATCACCCCTAGTTCGTTTCCCAGAGTTAGGAGTCTTTTTATTAAATTTTTATTTATTTGTGATAGTCACAGAGAGAGAGAGAGAATGAGGCAGAGACACAGGCAGAGGGAGAAGCAGGCTCCATGCACCGGGACCCCGACGTGGGATCTATCCCAGGTCTCCAGGATCGTGCCCTGGGCCAAAGGCAGGCGCCAAACCGCTGCGCCACCCAGGGATCCCGAGTTAGGAGTCTTTATGTTCTGTCTCCCTTTCTGATATTTCCCACACATTCCTTCTCCCTTCCCTTATATTCCCTTTCACTATTATTTATATTCCCCAAGTGAATGAGAACATACAATGTTTGTCCTTCTCCGATTGAGTTACTTCACTCAGCATAATACCGTCAAGTTACATCCACCTTGAAGCAAATGGTGGGTATTTGTCATTTATAATGGCTGATCAAGGCCCACCTTTTCTCTCTCTTCATCTTCTGAGTCTACTATGATATGAATGTTATTGCTTTAATAAGTGGCTGAGTTCCCAAGTCTGCCTCTGTGGTCCATAACCTTCCTTGTTTTTAAGGCTTCCACTTGGGACTGCATCTCAGTTATAGCATTTTTAACGTTGGCTTGACTAGATTTTAGTTCTTTTATTTCTACAGTAAGGGATTTTCTAGTTTTGTTCTGTGCTCTTTTTCCAGCCCAGCTGCTATCTTTATAATCATTGTTTTAAACTGTATTTAGACATCATATATGTGAATAGATGAACTTCCTGGCTTTGAGTACTACCTCATGTTATTTTATGAAGGTGAATTTCTCCATCTCATTATTTTTTTTCCAAAAAAGAAAGAAGGAAGAAAAAGAAAAACCAAGAAAAACAATAAAAACTGCCCTCCTAAAAGAACACCAGATTATTTTGGCCTGCTTGTTAAAAGATTCTAAATCCCAAAATAAGAAACACAATTAAAGTACCATGAAACTAAACATAAGAAACATATAAGGTACGTACATAAAAATTAAAATAAGGCAATTTATAAAATAGAATCAAAGAAAATACATGAAAATAAAGCACAAAGTACAAAGGAAGCTAGACCCTACTTTCCAGGCAGAGCTAAAGCTCTGCAGCCTCTGTGGTCCAACAGCTTGGTGGCAGCGAGTGGTCTGTGTGGGGTCTGGGAATGGGCCATGGCGCTGATTGTCAGGTGCACATCTGCCTGAGAGATGCACCTGCGGGGTCAAAGGTGGTGTGGGCTTTAGCGCCTCTGGCCTCCAGCGGGTCGCACTGTGCTGATCCCTGAGACTCAGCGCTGATGGGAGGGATACGGGTGGGGACGCTGGGTCCTCTTGCTCTGGGGCTGAGCATCCTGCCCCCCAGTCTGCAGGCCCACCACAGAAGAGCCGCGAAACCCCTGGGTCTCTGCCGCTTCTCCTTGAACCCTGCTTTCACTCTGCCTTCATCCAAGTTTCTTTTGGTTTTGTTTTTTTATCTCAGACTGTTGTGCCCAAGATTGCGAATATGAGAAACCACCGAGAAGTCGACATGAATGCAAACACACGAGGGTTAGTTTACAAGATCGAGCTTGTGTCCAAGTATACCCGACACAGCAGAGTAGGGACTTGGACCCCAAGGTGGGTTTTTGCTTAGTTTTAAGGGCTAGTCTCGGGGACCTCCAGAAGGGCTGGAGCAATTCCTCAAGTTCTGTTTACATTTTGATATGGGGCCTTCAAGGGCATTGAGCTCTGTTCTCATGCTAATAGGGCCTTCCTGTCCTAGTCCTGGGCTCAGTTTTGATTCTATTGTGGGGCTTTCTAGGACATTAAACTGTAAACAGCAAAGGTTCCACACCTGGAAGGGGGACGTCACACTCTCCCTATATGCTGAAGATGCAGTACTAGAAGCATGAAACCCGAGAGCCTCCACCAAAACCTGTTAGAACTAAGGAGTGCGTTCAGTAAAGTCACGGGACACAAACTTACCCTAAGAACAGAGTAGCCTTGCTGTGTCCCGACAATGAGCACTCAGGAAGGAAATGAAGGATATGACTCCCTTCTCCATTCTCAATTAATAATGAGACTGAACCAAAGGAGCACAAGACTTGTGCACTGAGCCATACCAGGCTCTGGGAGGCCATCCTAGGCTCATGGGGTGGGAGCCTCATCTTGTGAAAATGTCCGCAGTTCCTGAATCCACCCTCAGATTCAATGTCATTCCTATCAAAATCATGGTGGCAGATCCTATAAATAGGAAAAAAAAACCCCATAACATCCATCCGCCCCCACAAATGACCCTGGACAGCAAATCAGTATTGGAGAGCCTGAGAGAGCGGGACGCAGCACTTTCCTATTTCAAATGATGTCACACAGACACAGGATAAAGCAGTGTGGTTCTCGGGCCCCCAGCTGGCTCCGTTGATTAAGCATCCAACTCCTGACCTCACCTCCGGTCCTGATCTCAGGCGTCATGAGTTCTACCCTGGGCTGGGCCATGGACGAGGCATGGAGCCTATTTCGACAAACCAGACCCACAGTGGGTGGTCCCGGTATAAGCTGAATGAGCAAAACTGAGAGTCTAGAAGGAAATGTGCTCTGATACAAATGATTTTTTAACTTAAATTAGTTTAAACCCAATTAATTAATGTATAGTGTGTTATACTTTCAGAGGAAGAATTCAGGGATTCACCAGTTGGAGATAACAGCAGTGCACGTGACAACACCTCCCCTGTTATCCCCAAACTCCAGCGGCCCTCAGTATTTTTCCTTTCATTAAGAGTCTGTATTTCCTGCATCTGTTTTTATCATATTTGTTTTTCCTTCCCTTTACAGTTGTTATCTGCTTTGCTTCTTTAATTCCACCTATGAATGACACCACACGGTCATTCTCTTTCCCGACTGATTTATTTCACTTAACATGATCCCTCTAGTTCTATCCACGTCATTGCAAATGGCAAGAGTTCCTTCTCTTTGATAGCTGAGTACCATTCCTCTCTCTATGACCATCATCTATCTCCAATCCTCTTTATCCATCATCTGCCTGAGGGCACCAAGACTCCTCCCACAGTGTGGCTACTGTGGACCCGGCTGCTGTGGACACTGGGTGCAGTTGTCTGACGTCTCACTGCATCTGTATCTTCGGAGTGAGCTCCAGGCCATACACCTGCTGGTCGCAGGACGGCTCTATTTGTAACATCCTGAGGAGCCTCCACACTGTCCAGGGCGGCTGCACTAGCCCGCAGTCCCACCCACAGTGGAAGAGGGTTGAGTGAGTTTTGCAGGATGTGGTAAAAGTCTGGTCCACATTTCATTTCATGTCCTGTGGGCTCCAATTCCTTGTCCTTAGGTATTTCTGGGGAAACCGGGTGTTGGGCTCCGTTTCAGTGAGATGTTTCCGATGTTAACAGGCCACAGCTGGAGCCTGGATGAGGCAGGTGCGGCCTCTGGAGCACCCGACTCCTCCTGCATGACCTCCTGCAGCACCTGAGTGTCCTGCAGTGGGTACCCGAGCCCAGGCCCCACCCAGGGGTGCGCATGCGCAGTAGTCTTCCTCTGCCTTCACTAACAGGAGCCAGCCTGTGCTGGGGAGGCCTGAGGAGGACATGGGGACGTGTCCACGCTGATGAATCCCAGCCTCCTCAGGACCCGCGGGAAGTCTCAGGGGGAAATTGGGCCGCGTTCACACTGACAGGAGCCCTGGTCTCCTCAGGACCAGCGCTGAAGTTCAGGAAGATTGGGGCCCGCATCCACGCTGCCAGGAGCCCTGGGCCACCTCAGGTCCCGCGGGGAGGCTTCAGGAAATTGTGGGCCTGCATCTACACTGACAAGAGCCCCTGAGCCGCCCCAGGACCCACGGGGACACTTCAGGAAGATGTGGCACCGCTTCCACTCTGGCAGGAGCTCCCGGCGCCCTCAGGATATAAGTTGAGGCTTCTGGAAGCTAGGTGCCCCATTCACGGTGACAGGACCCCCATCCTCCTCAGCATCTGCACTTTGGCTTCGGGACGTATGGGGATGCGTCTATGCTTTCAGGAGCCTACAGCCTCCTCAGGATTCGCGGTGAGTTTTCTGGGGGACGTGGGGCCATGCCCAGGCTGACAGGAGCCCCGGCCTCCTGAGGACCTGCTGTGAGGGTTCCAGAGGATGTGAGGCATAGTCCACAGTGATAGGAGAATAGGCATCCTCAGGACCTGCTGACTATGACTCAGGAACATGTGGGGCCACGTCCGCACTCACATGAGCCTGGATTATTCAGGACCCCGTGGAGGACTCTGGAGGCGCCATTGGGGGCCACGTCCACATCAGAAGGGACTACTCACAACCATAGGGTAAGTGAATGGGTAGAATAAATGGTAGGGTCAGGGGAGGGGAGGCAGTTGATGGTTAGGCTTAGGTTAGATGTTAGGAGTTATGATTATGCTTCTGGTTACGAATTAGAGGTTAGGTGAGGCATAAGTGTAAGGGTCAGTAGTTAAGAGTTAGGATGGGGGTTAGGGTTAGGGTTAGGGACAGGATTTAGAGTTAGGGTTAGGGTTTAGGCTCTAGGGATTAGGGCAGGAGGTTTGGAGTTGGGGTTAGGGTTATGGTTAGAGTTAGGGTTGGGCTTAGGTTTGCATTTAAGGTTAGGGGTTAGGATGTGAGTTAGGGTTAGGGTTAAGGGTTAGGGGTTAGAGTTAAAGAAGGGCTAGGTTTAGGGGTAGGGCGAGGGTTAGGGTTAGGATAGGGATTAGGGCTAGGGTTAGGGTTAGTGTTTGGTTAGGGGTTAGGTTTAGGGTCAGGTCATGGTCAGGGTATGGATTTGGAAAGGGGTAAGAAATACGGTTAGGGAGTGGGAAAGGGGTTAGTTTTAGGGTACAGGTTAGGGTACAGTTTGGGATATGGGATAGGATTAGTATTAGAGTGTTAGGGTTAGCGTACTGGGTAAGGTTAGGAATAGGATTTGAGTACATTAAGTTAAGGTTAGGGTTAGAGGGTAGGCTTAGGGTTAGATTTAAGGTAGGGGTCAGGCTCAAGGGTTTAGGATAGGTTTAGGAGTTAGGGTGAGGGTTGGCAGGAACATTCAGTGAATATGTTTCGGTCTTGGGGTTTGTGTTTGGCTTTTAATTAGTGATAGTTCTTGTTTAAGGGTTAGGTTAACATTAGGATTAAGTGTAGGGTTAGGGTTATGTCTGTGTATGGTTAGAGTTTGGGTCTTGGCATGTGCCTGCACTGGGACTCCTAGTGTCTTGGGCAGTTTAGTTTTATGCACTCTATTTAAGTTTTGGGTTCAAAGATAGCCTGACTCCACCAAGTCAGTGGCCTCCCCAGAGAATCAAAATCCAGGCTTCTGCTGGGGTCAGAATAGACAGGGCAGGCTTCTCCCGAGCTGAGCTAAGGAGGGGATTTGTGCCTCTAAATACTCTATTTGGATTTTCAGTTGCCTTTCTGATTTTATCTCTTGTGTGCACATGTTTCATCAATCATACCAATTATCATTTTAAAATTTTACTTGAATTCCTGTTTGTAAACACAGTATGATATACTTTCAGGTTTACCACATAGTGATTCAATCCTTGGATACAACACCTGGTACTGGTCACAGGTGCCCTCCAGTATCCCCATCCCCTGATTCCCCATCTCCCCCACCTTCCTTTGGTGTTGATTAGCTTATTCTCTGTGGTTAAGAGTGTGTATCTTGGTTTGCTTCTCTCATCCCCCCTCTGCCCCTTTGCCAGTTTGTTTGTTTTTTTAAAATTCACATGTGAATGCCATTGTATGGTATTTGGTATCTTTCTCTGAGTGACTGAGTTCATTTGGCATAAGTCCTTTCCACTTTTCCCACGTCATTTTAAATGGCTTCATTTCATCCCTTCTGATGACCCAGTGATGTCACAGTGTGTATATTTAGCACATCGTCTCTGCCCATTCTTCTGTCGATGGACATCTGGGCTGTATCCACTGATTGGCTTTTGTTGATAACACTGCTAGAAACACTGGGCTGCGTGTTCCTCTTCCAATCTACTAAACTACTTTTGTATCCTCGTGGAAAATACCTAGCTGTGCAATTTTGGAATCGTAGGGTAGCTCTAATTTTACTTCTTTTTATTTTATTTTTATTTATGATAGTCACAGAGAGAGAGGCAGAGACGCAGGCAGAGGGAGAAGCTGGCTCCATGCACCAGGAGTCCGACGTGCGATTCGAACCCGGGTGTCCAGGATTGTGCCATAGGCCAAAGGCAAGTGCCAAACAACTGTGCCACCCAGGGATCCCCGATTTTTAACTTGTCGAGGACCCTCCAAACTGTTTTCCACAGTGGCTGCACCTGTTCGCATGCACACCAGGAGTGTAACAGGGCTCCCTCTTCTGCATAGCCTCACCAACACCTGTTGTTTCTTGTGTTGTTAATTTTAGCCATTCTGATGGCTGTCAGGTGACATCTCATTGTGGTTTGCATTTCCCTGATGATGGGTGACGCTGAGTGTCTCTCCGTGTGTCTGGTGGCCATCTGGATGTCTTGTCAGAGACAAAGTCCATTCACCTCTTCTGCCCATCTGTAGTTGGATAATTTGTATTTAGGATGCTGAGATTTATATTTGCTTTATGTATTTTGCATACTAACTGTTTATTGGATGTGTTGTTTACAAATATCTCCTTTCATTTTGTATGTTGCCTTTTAGCTTTGGTTGTTTCCTTCACTTTGCAGAAGCTTTTAAATTTGATGAAGTCCCAATAGTATTTTTGCTTTTGTTTCCCTCACGTCAGAGGCATATCTAGAAAGAAGACCCAATGGCCAATATCAAAGATGTTGCTGCCTATCTTTTCTTCTTTGTATATGGTTTCAGGTCTCACATTTAGGTCTTTCATCCATTTTGAATTTATTTTATATATATATGGTGTAAGAAAGTGGTCCAGTTTGATTCTTCTGCATTTGGCTACCTGGTTTTCCCAACACCATTTGTTCTTATCCTGGGGTCAGTGTTAGGGTTTGTTGAAGAGACTGTCTTTGTGCCATTGGATATTCCTTCCTGCCTTGTTGTCGATTAATGCATCATAGAGTTACAGGTTTGTATCTTGTTTTGGCTTTCCATTCTGTTCTATTGATCTAAGCGTCTCCTGTTGGGAGATTCTTGATTGATGATTCAATTTCTTTGCTGGTTATCTGCCTGTTCAAGTTTTTTATTTCTTCTTTTTCATTTTTGCTATCTTATATATTTCTAGGAATTGATCTATTTCTTCCAGGTTCTAGGTTGCTGGCATATAATTTTTCATAATGTTCTCTTATAATCGTTTGTATTTCTGTAGTGTTGGTTGTTATTTCTCTTTTCTCATTTGTGATTTTATTTGGGTCCTTTCTCATTTTTTATATTTTTTCTTTTTTAAATATTTTATTTATGTATTCATGTGAGACACAGAAAGGCAGAGGTAAAGGCAGAGGGAAAATGAGGCTCCAGCTGGCCCTGATGGTGGACATGATTCCCCAGGACCCCGGGATCATGATCTGAGCCAAAGCAGATGCTCAACCCCTGATACACCAAGGTACCTTGCTGATTCAATTCCTTTGCAAATTATGGGTCTGCTCACATTTTCTATTTCTTCCCATTTCAGTTTTGCTCATTAGCACATTTCTAGGTATTTGTCCATTTCTTCCAGGTCCCCCAGTTTGTTAGCGTATAATCATTCATAGTATTCCCTTATACTTGTCTAATTTTTCTGGTGTTGATTGTGATCTCTTCTCTCATTTGTGATTTTATTTATTAAGTCTTTTCTCTTTTCTCGTTGATAAGGCTGGCTAGGGCTTGATCCATTTTCTTAATTATTGTGAAGAACCATCTCTTTCTTTCATTATTCCATTCTACTGCTCTGTTGTTTCTGTATTGTTTATTTCTGCTCTCATCTTTATTTTTCCCTTCTTCTGTAGGCTTTAGGCTTTTTTTGCTATTCCTTTTCCAGACTCTTCAGGTGTAGTGTTAGGTAGTGTATTGGAGACTTCTTGTTTCTTGAGGTAGGCCTGTATTGCTATTCTACTTCCCCCTTAGGACTGCCTTTTCTACATCCTAGAAGTTTGGAGAAACATGTTTTCATTTTAATTTGTTTTAAATTTCCTCTTTAATTTCCTGTTTGCTTCATTCATTCTCTAGTAGGATGTTCATAATCTCCACGTATTTTTGGTCTGTCCAAATTTTTTCTTACTGTCGACTTCGAGTTTCATAGCGTCGTGGTCGAAAATGTACAGGGTGTGATATCAACCTTCTTGTACCTGTTGTACCTGTTGAGGGCTGATTTGTGGCCCATGATATGACCTGTTCTGGAGAATGTCCCATGTGCACTTGAAAGGAATGTGTATTCTGCTTTAGGTTGAAATGTTCAGACTATATCTGTTGAGTCCCTGTGGTCCAGTGTGTCAAGGCTATTGTTCCCCTGTTGATTTAATGCATAGATGATCGGTCCATTGATGTAAGTGGGTGTTAACATCTCCTGTCATTGTATTATTATCAGTGAGTTCCTGTATGTTTGTTGTTAATTGGTTTGTATATTTAGGTACTCCCATGTTGGCAGCATAAATATTTATTTGTTGGAACTTTTTTTTAAAATAAATTTATTTTTTATTGGTGTTCAATTACCAACATACAGAATAACACCCAGTGCTCATCCCGTCAAGTGTCCCACTCAGTGGCCGTCACCCATTCACCCTCTCTTCCCGCCCTCCTCCCCTTCCAGCACCCCTAGTTCATTTCCCAGAGTAAGGAGTCTTTATGTTCTGTCTCCCTTTCTGATATTTCCCACAGGTTTCTTCTACATTCCCTTATATTCCCTTTCACTATTATTTATATTCCCCAAATGAATGAGAACATACACTGTCGTTCTCCGATTGACTTACTGCACTCAGCATAATACCCTCCAGTTCTATCCACGTTGAAGCAAATGGTGGGTATTTGTCGTTTCTAATGGCTGATTAATATTCTATTGTATACATAAACCACATCTTCTTTATCCATTCATGTTTAATGGACACCAGGCTCCTTCCACAGTTTGGCCATTGTGGACATTCCTGCTATAAACATCGGGGTGCAGGTGACCCGGCATTTCATTGCATCTGAATCTTTGGGTAAATCCCCAACAGTGCAATTGCTTGATTGTAGGGAAGGTGTGTTTTTTCTTTTTTTTTCTTTTTTTTAATTTATTTATGTTAGCCACACTGAGAGAGAGAGAGATAGAGGGGGGGGGCAGAGACATAGGCAGAGGGGAAGCAGACTCCATGCACTGGGAGCCCGACGTGGGATTCAATCCCGGGTCTCCAGGATCGCACCCTGGGCCAAAGACAGGCGGCAAATTGCTGCGCCACCCAGGGATACCTTAGTTCTAATTTCAAGGCATTATGGTCTGAGAATATGCAGGGGACAATCCCAATCATTTGGTATCGGTTCAGACCCGATTTGTGACCCAGTATGTGGTCGATTCTGGAGAAAGTTCCATGTGCACTTGAGAAGAATGTGTATTCAGTTGAGTTTGGATATAAAGATCTGTAGATTTCTGTGAAATCCATCTGGTCCAGTGTATGATTTAAAGGTATCGTTTCTTTGGAGATGTTTTGCTTAGAAGACCTATCGAGGGTAGAAAGAGCTAGATTGAGGGGATCCCTGGGTGGCTCAGCGGTTTAGCGCCTGCCTTCAACCCAGGGTGTGATCCTGGAGTCCCGGGATCAAGTCCCACATCGGGCTCCTTGCGTGGAGCCTGCTGCTCCCTCTGCCTGTGTCTCTGCCTCTCTCTCTCTCTGTGTCTATCATGAATAAATAAAATCTTTTAAAAAAAAGAGCTAGATTGAAGTAACTAAGTGTAAGTGTATGTGTTATTATCTAAGTATTTCTTCACTTTGTTTATTAATTGGTTTAAATATTTGGCAGCTCCCACATTCGGGGCATTTATATTGAGGATTGTTAAGTCCTCTTATTGGATAGATCGTTTAAGTATGATTTAGTGTCCCTCTTCATCTTTCACTACAGTCTTCGGGGTAAATTTTAGATTATCAGGTATAAGAATGGCTACCCCTGCTCTCTATTGAGGACCCTTTGAATGGTAAATTTTTCTCCAACATTTCATTTTCAGGTTGTAGGTGTCCTTCTGTCTAACATGAGTCTCTTGTAGACAGCAAATAGATGGGTCCTGCTTTTTTATCCAGTCTGAAACCCTACGCCTTTTGATGGGGTCATTAAGCCTGTTCACGTTCAGAGTTACTATCGACAGATATGAGTTTAGTGTCATCATGATATCTTTTCACCTCTTGTTTTGTGGATTGTTCCACTGAACTTCTTCTTAAAGGGGAATTTTAAGAGTCCCCCATAAAATTTCTTGCAGAGCTGGTTTGGAGGTCACATATTCTTTCAGTTCCTGCCTGTCTTGGAAGCTCTTTATCTCTCCTTCCATTTTGAATGAGAGCCTTGCTGGATAAAGTATTCTTGGTTGCATGTTCTTCTCATGGAGGACCTGAATATATCCTGCCAGCCCTTTCTGGGCTGCCAGGTCACTGTGGAGAGGTCTGCTGTTACCCTAGTGCTCCTCCCCATAAAGGTCAGGATTTTCTTGTCTCTTGCTGCTTTAAGAATCTTCTCTTTATCTTTGGAATTTGCAAGCTTCACTATTAAATGTCGAGGTGTTGGACAGTTTTTATTGATTTTAGGGGGGATCTCTCTATTTCCTGGATCTGAATGCCTGTTTCCCTTCCCAGATTAGGAATGTTTTCAGCTAGGATTTGTTCAAATACATATTCTGGCCCTCTGTCTATTTTGGCACCATCGGTAACCCCAATTCCACGTAGGGTTTTCTTCCTCAGGCTGTCGTTTATTTCCCTTAATCTGTCTTCCTTGTCTTTTAATTGTCTGTCTCTTTTTTCCTCAGTTTCCCTCTTTGCCATCAACTTGTCTTCTATGTCACTCACTCATTCTTCCACCTCGTTATCCCTCGTCGTTAGGACTTCTAGTTTGGATTGCATCTCATTCAATTGATTTTTCATTTCGGCCTGATTGGATCTAAATTCTGCAGTCATGAAGTCTCTTGAGTCCTTTATGCTTTTTTCTAGAACCACCAGTAGCTGTATAATAGTGTTTCTGAATTTGCTTTCTGACATTGAATTGTAATCCAGATTTTGTAACTGTGGGAGAGACGACTGTTTCTGATTCTTTCTTTTGAGGTGAGGTTTTCCTTCGAGTCATTGTGCTGAGTGCAGAGTGGCCAAGACAAATTGTATTGGGAAAAGGAGAAAAAGAGAGGAGAGAAGGAAGGAAAGAAAAGAGAAAAACGAAAAAGAATAAAGGAAGAAAGAAGGAAAAAAGAGAATAAAAAGAGAAAGAAAAAGAAAGAAAGGGAGGAAGTGGAGGGCGAAGCAATCATAAATAAAAAAAACATGGGGGGTATCTTCTGATTCTGTATACTTTAAGTTCCTTGACTTCCCCTGGAACTTGTCCGTCTAGCCGGTCTTCTGGGGTAGGGGCATGTTGTGCTGATTTTCAGGTGTTAGCACGTGGGGGAGCTGCTCTGTCCCCTGCCTGGTGCAGGGCTCAGTGGGGGTAGTTTACCCCGTGAGACCCCAGGAGGAACAACCCCAGTGTCAGCGACCAGCTCTGGAATCCTGTATTCAGCCCCCTCAGTAACACGGGAGCAGTCCATCTGCAGGTCCTGGAGGCTCTGGGGCTGGGCCGCTGATCTGCTCAGCTCTGGACAGGAGCGTCCTTGGTGTCCTAGGCCCTCTGGGCCTCTGTCTGTACGGGGGGAGACCGAATCCTGGGCTGTGTCCGGCGCCCTGTGCTCCGGGGCCTGCACTGTTGGATTCTCGCTCCCAGCTGTACAGCCACCTCACTGTGGAGCCACCGCCCGAGCTCCTCCAAGTTGCTCCCAGAGCTCCAAATCCCCCTCTGAATGGAGCCTCTTCCGTTGCAGGAGGCGCCGCTGCCAAGCTGCTCCTGGGCCGTGCAAACACCTCTGTGCAGAGCTGCCACCTGAGCCCCTCAGAGCTGCTCCCCAGTCAATGCATGTGCCCTGCAGCCCTTAGGGAGCTCGCTGCACTCTCCTGGGAGTGCATGTTTCTATTAGTGTCCCAGGGTGCCCTAGGGCATCCCCGCCTTCCTGGGGTCCTGCTCTGACTCCTTGAAGGGGCCATTCTGCCCTGAAAGATTGGTGAAGCTCCTCCTTCTCCCAGGACAGAGCTCTTCTGCCCTGTGAGCACTCACCCCGGCCATAGCGAGGCTCCTCACAGGGCCCCTCACCCTTGGATGCCTTTTGTTTCTTTATTTCTTTTTCCTGTTTTCCTACCTTTATAGAATCACGAACTTTTCCACTGTAGCATTCAAACTGGTCTCTGTTTAAATCTCAGGCTGAATTCGTAGATTTTCAGGATGATTTGAAGGTTATCTAGGTAATTTCGTGGGGACAGGTGATTTGGGGACCCTACAACTCCGCCATCTTGCCCCTCCTCCTGTATGTTGCCTTTTAGCTTTGGTTGTTTTCTTCATTGTGCGGAAGCTTTTCAATTTGATGAAGTCCCAATAGTATTTTTGCTTTTGTTTCCCTCACCTCAGAGGCATATCTAGAAAGAACATCCAATGGCCAATGTCAAAGACGTTGCTGCCTATCTTTTCTTCTTTGTATGGTTTCAGGTCTCACATTTAGGTCTTTCATCCATTTTGAATTTATTTTTTATATACATGGTGTAAGAAAGTGGTCCAGTTTGATTCTTCTGCATGTGGTTGCCTGGTTTTCCCAACACCATTTGTTCTTATCCTGGGGTCAGGGTTAGGGTTTCTTGAAGAGACTGTCTTTGTTCCTTTGGATATTCCTTCCTGCCTTGTTGTCGATTAATGGATCATAGAGTTACAGGTTTGTATCTTGTTTCAGATTTCCATTCTGTACTATTGATCTAAGCGTCTCCTGTTGGGAGATTCTTTTTTTTTTTTTATGATAGTCACACACAGAGAGAGAGAGAGAGAGAGAGAGATGAGAGAGGCAGAGACACAGGCAGAGGGAGAAGCAGGCTCCATGTACCGGGAGCCCGACGTGGGATTCAATCCTGAGTCTCCAGGATCACGCCCTGGGCCACGGCAGGCGCCAAACTGCTGCGCCACCCAGGGATCCCCCTGTTGGGAGATTCTTGATTGCTGATTCAATTTATTTGCTGGTATTCTGTCTGCTCAAGTTTCTTATTTCTTCCTTTATCATTTTTGCTATGTTATATATTTCCAGGAATTGATCTATTTCTTTTTTTTTTTTTTTTTAATTGATCTATTTCTTCCAGGTTCTAGGTTGCTGGCATATAATTTTTCTTTTTTTGGCATATAATTTTTCATAATGTTCTCTTATAATCGTTTGTATTTCTGTAGTGTTGGTTGTTATTTCTCTTTTCTCATTTGTGATTTTATTTGGGTCCTTTCTCATCTTTTTATCTTTTTCTTTTTTAAAGCTTTTATTTATGTATTCATGAGAGACACAGAGAGGCAGAGGGATAGGCAGAGGGAAAATGAGGCTCCATGCGGGGAGCCTGATGTGCGACTTGATCTCCCAGGTCCCCGGGATCATGACCTGAGCCAAAGCAGATGCTCAACCCCTGAGGCACACAGGTGCCTTGCTGATTCAATTCCTTTGCTAGTTATGGGTCTATTCACATTTTCTATTTCTTCCTATTTCAGTTTTGCTCGTTTGCACATTTCTGGGGATTTGTCCATTTCTTCCAGGTCTCCCAGTTTGTTAGCGTATAATTTCTTTGTATTCCCTTATAATTGTCTAATTTTTCTGGTGTTGATTGTGATCTCTCGTCTCTCATTTGTGATTTTATTTATTTAGGTCATTTCTCTTTTCTCATTGATAAGGCTGGCTAGGGCTTGATCCATTTTATTAATTATTTTGAAGAACCAGCTCTTAGTTTTGTTATTCCATTCTACAGTTTTGTGGTTTCTGTACTGTTTATTTCTGGTCTCATCTTTATTTTTTCCCTTATTCTGTAGTCTTTAGGCTTTGTTTGCTATTCCTTTTCCATCTCCTTTAGGTGTAGGGTTAGGTTGTGTATTGGAGACTTCTTGTTTCTTGAGGTAGGCCTGTATTGCTATGTATTTCCCTCTTAGGACTGCCTTTGCTACATCCCAGAGGTTTGGAGAAACATGTTTTCATTTTCATTTGTTTTTTTTTTATTTTTATTTATTTATGATAGTCACAGAGAGAGAAAGAGAGAGAGGCAGAGACACAGGCAGAGGGAGAAGCAGGCTCCATGCACCGGGAGCCCGACGTGGGACTTGATCCCGGGTCTCCAGGATCACGCCCTGGGCCAAAGGCAGGCGCCAAACCACTGCGCCACCCAGGGATCCCCCTCATTTTCATTTGTTTTAAATTTCCTCGTTAATTTCCTGGTTGCTCCATTCATTCTCTAGTAGGATGTTCATAATCTCCACGTATTTTTGGTCTGTCCAATTTTTTTTCTAACTGTCGACTTCAAGTTTCATAGCGTCGTGTTCTGAAAATGTACATGGTGTGATATCAACCTTCTTGTACCTGTTATACCTGTTGAGGGCTGATTTGTGGGACATGATATGATGTGTTCTGGAGAATGTCCCATGTGTACTTGAAAGGAGTGTGTATTCTGCTTTAGGATGAAATGTTCAGACTATATCTGTTGAGTCCCTGTGCTCCAGTTTGTCAAGGCTATTGTTCCCCTGTTGATTTTCTGCGTAGACGATTGTTCCATTGACATAAGTGGGTGTAAAAATCCCCTTTCATTGTATTATTATCAGTGATTTCCTGTACGTTTGTTGTTAATTAGTTTCTATATTTAGGTACTCCCATGTTGGCAGCATAAATATTTAGTTGTTTGATCTTGATAGAGAGTCTTTTTAATTATGAAAAAATGCCCTTCTTCATCTCTTGTTACACTATTTGTTCTTTCTTTTTTGAAATTTAAATGTTTTATTTATTTATTCGTGAGAGATACACAGAGGAGCAGAGGAAGAAACATAGCAGAGTGAGAGGCAGTCTCCCCTAAGGGAGGCCGATGATGACTCGATCCTGGGATCCCAGGATCACACCCTGAGCCGAAGGCAGATGCTCAAACACTGAGCCAACACGTGTCCCCCAGGGTTTGGTTTCAAATCTCGTTTGTCTGATATAAGTATGGGTCCTCCACCTTTCTTTTGATATCCATTAGCGTGATAGACGATTTTCCATCCCCTGACTTTCAATCTGTTGGTGTCTATAGGTCTAAGGTGAGCATCTTGTTGGCAGCGTACAGATGGATGTTGTTTTTTTAATAATAATTTTATTTATCAGAGAGACAGAGAGAGAGAGGCAGAAAATTATGCAGAGAGAGAAGCAGGCTCCCCACCAGGAGCCCAATATGGGACTCGATCCCAGACTCCAGGATCACACCCTGAGTTAAAGGCAGAGGCTCAACCCCTGAGCCACCCAGGCATCCCGGATCCTGTTTTTTAACTGCTCCATACCCTATATCTTTTTTTTTAAAGATTTATTTATTTATTTATTCATGATAGTCACACAGAGGGAGACAGAGAAGCAGAGACACAGGCAGAAGGAGAAGCAGGCTCCATGCACCGGGAGCCCGACGTGGGACTCGATCCAGGGTCTCCAGGATCGCGCCCTGGGCCAATGGCAGGTGCCAAACCGCTGCGCCACCCAGGGATCCCACCCTATATCTTTTTATTGGAGCATTTAGTCCATCATCATTCAGAGTGACTATTCAAAGATATGAACTTTGTGCCTCTGTGTTACTGGAAGAGTTGGTATTTCTGGTGACGTTCTCTGGTCCTTTCTCATATTTGTTGCTTTTGGTTTCTTTTTTCTCCCACTAGAAGAGTCCCTCTTAAAATTCCTTACTGGACTGGTTAAGTGGTCATGAACTCCTTTATATGTTGCCTGTCTGGGAAAATCTTTATCTCTCCTGAATGACACCCTTGCTGAAGAAAGAATTCATACAAATTGGATGGCAATAAAAAGAAATTTAAAAACATAAAGTAAATTCTTGCTAATATAATTGAGGAAAATGTATTTAGGATGAAAACCAGAAGCAGAAAGAGAGGAGGACGGATTTCACCCTCCGTAGCCTTCACAGGGACCTGGTTTCCTTTCCTAGGAGTGGCCCCCCCTCAGGATGATGCTTCCTGCCCCTCTGCCCTCCTTGTTGGAACACAGCCGGTACAGCTCCAGCACCTCTACAGTCGTGGTTTATAGCGTTTTCCATGTATCCTATTGGGGACCACAGCGTTGTGTATGTAACCATCTGGCTGCTGTCTGACAACATTGGGGGGATTCTGACTTTTGTTGCTTTTGAGGTGTGTGTGTCTCTATCACATGCAGCTATCCCATGCAGCAATCGGATCCTCTGGCTGGGTCACCAAAAAACCCCGAAATGGTTGGCACAAAATCATTTCTGGTCCTGTCTCTGGGCAGTTAGCTGGGCTCTCCTGGCCACGCCGGGGCTCACTCGTGCAGTGACTTTCAGCTGGAGGGTCAGCTGAGCTTGAAGTTCCAGCTCGGCCACATTTCCATGTCTGGCAGTGGGTCTGGCCACTCCTGGAAGGTACGTGGGGACTTCAGCTGTGTGTGCCTGGTGGCGCCCCTGCAGGAGCTTGTTGGGGCCAAGGTGGTGCCCCCTCCTCTCTCTGGGGGTCTCTACACGCTCCGTGCACAGAGTTCTGGGAGACACAGAAACGGGCTGGCAATGCATTTTGGCACCACAACACTTTATTGACTTTCTACAGCAAACGGGCTCAGAGCCGTGGTTTTGTGTCTTCCCCTGGGGAGGGAGACCTTTCTGTCCTTTAAGGGGAGGGCAAGAATCACACAGGGTGGGGGGGCAGGTGCTGGAGTCCCCCACCTGGGAGCATGTGTGGACTCCGGGTGGGGGCATGTGTCCTGAGGTTTCAGCCTGAGTGATGGTACTGAGGATATCAGAGCTGACCTGAACCTGCAACTCATGGGCTCCTGTGCTGGGTCCCTGAAGGACAGCTGGATCCCGGCCTTGGAGCCTCTTTGGGCCCCAGCACCTGGAGGAGCCTGCCTCCTGGTGTGTGTGTGGGTGGGGCCCACCAGCTTGCCCCTCCTCTCCCCACACTGGGGTGTCCCAGGATCCCCAGGGCTTCCCTAGATCAGCGACCTGGATCTGTGGGGCACGCCCAGGACCCTGCAGGCCACATCCAGCTGTGAGAGGGCTTGCTCAGCCTGGGGCCAGAATCCAGGGCTGGCCAGGGCCATGGGGACCTGATTCCATTAGTCTTTGTGTTGAGACTGGTGGGGGCTCAAGTCAACCCAGCCCCCACAGAGCCTGGGCCCAATCAGCCCAGGTACCTCTGGTTTAGGGCCTGGTGTCCTGTGCAGGGTGTCCTGCCCTCTAGGAGTGACAGTGGGTGGAGGCAGGGCACAGTGGTTCCTCTGATTCACTCATCTGCTCACACACTGTCAGGGGCTCCCTGCCGTCCCTCCTCCCTGCAACCCCTGGGTACTCTATGGGACACCCGGGATTCTGATGGGAGCAGGGTATCCAGAGAACCCCAGGGAGGCTGATCATGTCCCACAGGGGGCAGCTAGATTGGGTCCTTGCTCGGGGCCGATGGTGTGGTGGTGGATGGTGTGGGGGCATGGGTATGATGGTGCTGGAATGTGGGGAATGATGTAGGGGGGATGGTGTTGGGGTATACTGTGGTTGGGTATTGTGTGAGGCTGTGTGTGTTTGAAGGGGATGGGGTAGGGGTGATGCCATGGGGGATGATGATGTTAGGGGATGGTGTGGGTCTGGGGAATGGAGGGATGGCGTGGGGGCCGGCAGACAAAGGGCATCCCCTTTCTCTAAGATGCACACAGAGACGTCTACAAATAAAGGCGACCCCATTCTGGGGTTTGTTGTAACACCTGCCCCTGTGGCCCCATGTGGTGAGTGCAGGGCCCTGGCTGTACCAGGGGCATTATCTGGGGGTCATCATAATATGTATGTTTTCAAATTGCAAATTGTCTCAAATTAAATGCACAGAATTTTGAAATATATAAAACACTGAGAGTGGGTGTCACTCTGAACCGTCCGACCCTCATGGGATCGATGTGTGTCCTGCTCCAGCCGCGGACATGCCGCTCAGACCCCAGGTCCGGTTCCTATCCCCCATGTCTCCCACCCCATCCCCTGCTTCTCAGGGGGCCGTCCCTCTCCCCTTTGGTGTTCAGCTCCCATGGGTACCCCTGGAGGCCACATCCTTGTGGCCTCCTCATCCCTGAGGCCCCGGAGGTGTGGTCATCCCCATCACCCTACCATGGAGTTGTGTGTTGTTGGCTGCTATTGCTCCCCCTGGCCTCAGAGGCCCCATTTACCTTACCCAAAAGCCTCTGAGGCCCGGAAGCCCCCTGGCCCAGCAGCCTCACCCATCCGCCTAGCAGTCCTAAAACATTATGTGGCTGCTGAATTTCCTGATGACGTCCAGGTCTACCTGCGTGATGTCCCTGGAGGAGACCAGGGCATCCTGCTTCATTTCCTGTGGGAAAACCGGGGAGGAGGAGCAGGCGTCAGGAACAGAGACCCGACCTGTCACGAGGTGCCGTGCTGGGCAGGGAGCCCTGGGGCCACCATGGGAGTGTGTCCGGCCGAAACCTCCTTCCTTCCTCTGGGAGGCCAGGGAAGGCGGGAGTGCCCACCGTGCCCGTGGGACCTGTGTGACGGCCTGTGCCCAGCTGTTGTAGGCAGGGAGGTGACTGAGTTTCACCCTGGGTGGGAGGGGATAGGGGTTCAGTCAAGGTGGGACGGAACATGGAGGTGTTGTGCCCAAGATTGCAAATCCGAGAAACCACTAAGGAGCTGACACCAATGCAAACACACAAGGGTTGATTTCCAAACTCGAGCTTGCGACCAAGTACACCCAACACAGCGGAGCAGGGACTTGGACCCCGAGGTTGGTTTTAACTTAGTTTTAAGGGCTTGTCTTGGGGTCCTCCAAAAGAGCTGGAGCGATTCCTCAAGTTCTGTTTACATTTTGATATGGGGCCTTCAAGGGTATTAAGCTCTGCTTTCATTTTAATAGGCACTTCCAACCCTTGGCAGGGGCTCGGTTTCATTCTGTTGTGGGGCTTTCAAAGACATTAAGCTGTAAACTTTGTTTTTTTCCTGTAACTGAAATAATGTAAATTTCAGCTCTTCTTCACAGGGGCCTGGGATGGCTGGACTTGTTCGAACACTGAACTTAAAGTAGAAAGGCCTTCATTTCAAAGGCCTTTTTGCATTCCGTCCCATCCTATCTAGCTCTTTCCCCCTTCCCCGGAGCTCCTAAGAGAGCAAATGACCTCAGCTTGGCAGCGTGTGTTGGGGGACAGGCCCAGGGATTTGGGATCAGGAAGACCTGGCTCGTGGGCGTCCCAGCTGTGCAGCGGGATTCCATGCTGCAGACTCTTATTCCCTAAGGCTACCTTGACAACTGACTTTGTACATAGAAAAGTTCTCCCTTGTCTTTAAAAGATGAGGAGCGAGTCAAAGCGTTTTTACTCTGGCCATCTAATTGCTCAGATTCCAATCTGAGACATATTTCCTGTTAATAAGGATAATTTACTATCCGTAGTACTATGGTTAAAATATTCTGACACAAGTAATTCAGAAGGATGAGGGTTTCTCATCTCTTTCTTCACAGCTCAGTCACTCCTCAGGAAATGCATCTTTATGGATTTGGAAAGAACTGAGAGTCATTATTACCAATGGTCCAATTATTGTGTGAAGGATTCTTCCCTGAGATTCTTCCCGTTTCAACTGACACTGAAACACTGTGAACTCTTTGGAAGACAAATGTCAAGGAAATAAATGTTATGCATTGCTAATTTTAAATTTTTTTTAAATTTTTTATTTATTTATGATAGTCACAGAGAGAGAGAGAGAGAGGCGCAGAGACACAGGCAGAGGGAGAAGCAGGCTCCATGCACCGGGAGCCCGACGTGGGATTCGATCCCGGGTCTCCAGGATTGCGCCCTGGGCCAAAGGCAGGCGCCAAACCGCTGCGCCACCCAGGGATCCCTGCATTGCTAATTTTAAATGCACTTGCAATATGGTTTCTATTATACTAGAAGTATTTTTATCTGATTTTTGCTATTTATTATCTGTTCCTGCTTTTCAGGTTGAGGAGGCATTATACGTGTTCATAATTGTCTTTCTTTCCTTCTGATATGAAATTCTTACTTTGTTTCCATCAAAGGAACTCTTTAAGAATAAGGCAAAAGTTAATTCAACGATTCTTAAAATGTCTTCACACTTGGAGCCTGATTCATTTAAGTCGATTTTCATAATAAATCTTATTAATTAGGAAAAAAAACAAAGATTTATAGAGAAATTGAGAAGATATTACAGTGCATTCACATGCGCTTGCTCTCAATTTCTCCAATTATTGATATCTTATATTACTACAGTACAAATATTACCTAAGGAATCAAATTTAAAATAGTCGCATTAACCAAAGACCATAGTTTATTCAGATTTCCTTAGTTTTTGCTAAGTTACCATCCCTCCTATCACATTCCATTTGTCCTCCTGTTTTCTTAGGCTCCTCTAGATTGTGACAGTCTTTCAGCCTTTCCTTGTTGTTGTTGCACTGGAACACTTTGAGAAGTAGAGTATTTTGTAAACTTTCCCTCAGTTGGGACATGTCTGTCATTTCTCTCATAATTGAACTGTTTTGTGGATTATATACAGAGATATACTGCCATTTTCATTATATTATATAAAGGATAGATACTATCAACATGATTTAGCAGTCTTGGTATCAATCTGGTCACCTTGCTGTGGTAGTGTTTGTCAGCTTTCTCCACAGTAAACTGATTCTTTATTATTATTAATTATTATTTTTATTATTATTATTATATTATCAATATTATCAATATTGATCATATATATTGATCAATATATCAATATCAATATAATATATTATCAATATTATTTTAACTTTTTCATATTATATTTTGTAGAAGGAAGTTACTATGTGTATTCCACACTTAAGAGTGGGAAGCTATGCTCATGAACTTGACGGTGCAATGTCTGCACAAATTGTTTAAAATTCTTCTACATGGGAGATTTCTCTTCCTTGTGGGTTTGTTTCTTCTGCAAAGATGTTTTTTATTTATTTGAGAGAGAGAGAGGAGAGAAAAAGCATGAGCGAGAGGGGCAGAGGGAGAGAGAAAAGCATGTTCCCTTCTGAGCCTGCCTTGGGACCTGGATCATGATCTGAGTTTAATGCAGAAGCTTAACTAACTGAGCCACACAAGTGCCACTTCTTTCTTTCTTTCTTTCTTTCTTTCTTTCTTTCTTTCTTTCTTTCTTTCTTTCTTTCTTTCTTTCTTTCTTCTTTTTATAATAATTTTATTTTTGAATTGGTGTTCAATTTGCCAACCTACAGAAAAACACCCAGTGCTCATCCCGTCAAGTGTCCCCCTCAGTGCCCATCACACATTCACCCCCACCGCCCACCCTCCTCTCCTTCCATCACCCTTAGTTCGTTTCCCTAAGTTAGGAGTCTTTATGTTCTGTCTCCCTTTCTGATATTTCCCACACATTTCTTCTCCGTTCCCTTATATTCCCTTTCACTATTATCTATATTCCCCAAATGAATGAGAACATACAATGTTTGTCCTTCTCTGATTGACTTACTTCACTCAGCATAATACCTTCCAGTTACATCCACGTTGAAGCAAATGGTGGGTATTTGTCGTTTCTAATGGATGAGCAAGGCCCACCTGTTCTCTCTCTTCATCTTCTGAGTCTCCTATGGTATGAATGTTACTGTTTTAATAAGTGACTGACTTCCCTACTTCTGTGTCTGTGGTCCAGAACCTTTCTTGTTTTTAAGGCTTCCACTTGGAACTGCATCTCAGTTATAGCATTTTTAACATTGGCCTGACTAGATTTTAGTTGTTTTATTTCTACAGGAAGGGATTCTCTAGTTTTATTCTGTGCTCTTTTTCCAGCCCAGATGCTATCTTTATAATCATTGTTTTAAACTGTAGTTAGACATCATATATGTGTATTGATGAACTTCCTGGCTGTGAGTAGAACCTCATGTTATTTTATGGAGGTGAATTTCTCCATCTCATTATTTCTTCCAGAAAAGAAAGAAGGAAGAAAAAGAAAAACCAAGAAAAACAATAACAACTGCCCTCCCCCCCCCACAAGAAAACCAATAGATTATTTTGGCCTGCTTGTTAAAAGATTCTAAATCCCAAAATAGAAACAATTAAGGTGGTCCGTGGGTGGCGCAGCGGTTTAGCGCCTGCCTTTGGCCCAGGGCATGATCCTGTAGACCCTGGATTGAATGCCACGTCGGGCTCCCAGTGCATGGAGCCTGATTCTCCCTCTGCCTGTGTCTCTGCCTCTCTCTCTCTCTCTCTCTTTTTCTCTCTGTGACTATCATAAATAAATTGAAAAAAATTAAAAAAAAACACAATGAAGTACCATGAAAGTAAAAATTAGAAATATCTAAGGTACATACATAAAAATTAAAATAAGGCAATTAATAAAAAAAGTCAAAGAAAATGATTGAAAATAGAGCACAAAGTACAAAGGAATCTAGACCCTACTTTCCAGGCAGAGCTGAAGCTCAGCAGCCTCTGTGGTCCAACTTGGTGGCAACGAATGGTCTGTGTGGGTGTGCAGATGGGCCGTGGTGTTGATTGTCAGGTGCACATCTCCCTGGGAGTTGCACCTGCGGGGGCAGAGGCGTGGTGGGCATCAGCGTCTCTGGGCTCCAGCGGACAGCGCTGTGCTGCTCCCTGAGACCCGGCCCTGATGGGCGGGATGCGGGTGGGGACGCTGGGTCCTCTAGCTCTGGGGCTGAGCATCCCGCCCCCCAGTCTGCTGGGGCCTCCACAGAAGAGCCCCCAAGCCCCCGGGTCTCCGCCTCTTCTCTCAGAACCCTGCATTCACTCGACTTGTGTTCGAGCTTCTTTTTTTTTTTTTTTATCTCAGACTGTTGAGCCCAAGATTGCGAATCCGAGAAACCATCGAGAAGCCGACACTGATGCAAACACACAAGGGTTTATTTACAAGCTCGAGCTTGTGTCCAAGTATACCCGACACAGTGGAGCAGGGACTTGGACCCCCAGGTGGGTTTTAGCTTAGTTTTAAGAGCTGGTCTCGGGGAACTCCCGAAGGGTGGATCAATTACTAAAGTTCTGTTTACATTTTGATATGGGGCCTTCAAGGGCATTGAGATCTGTTCTAATAGGGCCTTCCTGCCCTTGGCCTGGGCTCAATTTTTATTCTACTGTTGGGCTTGCTGTGTCCTGACAATGAGCACTCAGGAAGGAAATGACGGACATGACTCCCTTCTCAGGAGCATCACAGAGAATAAATAATGAGACTGAACCAAAGGAGCACAAGACTTGTGCACTGAGCCACACCAGGCTCTGGGAGGCCGTCCTGGGCTCGTGGGTTGGGAGCCTCATCTTGTGAAAATGTCCGCAGTTCCTAAGGCACCCTCAATTTCAATGTCATTCCTGTAAAATCATGGTGGCAGATCTTATAAATAGGAAAAAAAAAAACCTGTGACATCCATCCGCCCCCACAAATGACCCCGGACAGCAAATCAGTATTGGAGAAGCAGGACAGAGCGCGACGCAGCACTTTCCTATTTCAAACGATGTCACAGAGACACAGGATAAAGCAGTGTTGTCCTCGGGATCCCACCTGGCTCTGTAAGTTAAGCATCCGGCTCCTGACCTCACCTCCGGTCCTGATCACGGGGTCGTGAGTTCTAACCCTGGGCTGGTCCATGGATGAGGCCTGATGCCTACTTAAACAAACTAGACCCACGAGGGTTGGTCCCAGCATAAGCTGAAGGAGCAGAACAGAGAGTCCAGAAGGAAACGTGCTCTGATACAACTGATTTTTTAAAATTAATTTAATTTAAACCAAATTAATTAACGTATAGTGTATTATACTTTCAGAGGAAGAATTCAGGGATTCACCAGTTGGAGATAACCGCAGTGGTCGTGACATCACATGCCCTCCTTCATGCTGGTCCCCTGTTATCCCCTCCCCCATCCCCTCCCCTGCAGCAACACTCAGTTTGTTTCCTATAATTAAGAGTCTGTATTTCCTGCATCTGTGTTCATCTTATTTGTTTTTCCTTCCCTTCACAGATGTTCTGCTTTGCTTCTTTAATTCCACCTATGAATGACACCACAGGGTCATTCTGTTTTCCAAATGACCTATTTCACTTAGGATGATCCCTCTAGTTCTATGCATGACATTGCAAATGGCAAGATTTCCTTCTCTTTGATAACTGAGTACCATTCCTTTCTCTATGACCATCATCTATCTCCCATCCTCTTTATCCCTCATCTGCCACAGGGCACCGAGGCTCCTCCCACAGTGTGGCAATGTGGACCCCGCTGCTGTGGACATTGGGGTGCAGTTGTCCCACATCTCACTGCATCTGTATCTTCGGAGTGAGCTCCAGGCCGTACACCTGCTGGTCGCAGGGCGGCTCTATTTGCAACTTCCTGAGGAGCCTCCACACTGTTTCCAGGGTGCCTGCAGCAGCCCACGGTCCCGCCCACAGTGGAAGAGGGTTGAGTGAGTTTTACAGGACATGGTAAAAGTCTGGTCCACATTTCGTTTCACATCCTTTGGGCTCCAATTCTTTCTCCTTAAGTATTTTTGGGGAAGCCGGGTGTCGGGCTCTTTTTCAGGCAGATGTTTCCGAAGATAACAGGCCACAGCTAGAGCCTGGAAGGAGGCAGAGGTGGGCCCAGAGACGGGCACGCTGCCTCCTGCACAGCCTCCTGTAGCGACTGAGCATCCCACAGTGGGTGCCCAGCCCAGGCACCGCCCAGGGGGCATGCATGTGCAGTAGGCCTCCTTTGCCTGCACTAACAGGAGCCAGCCTGTGCTGGGGAGGCCTGAGGAAGATGTGGGGACATGTCCACGTGGATGAGCCACAGCCTCCTCAGAAACTACGCAGAGTCTTCAGGGGGATATTGGGCAGCGTTCATGATGACAGGAGCCTCAGTCTCTTCAGGACACACGGTGAGGCTTCAGGAAGATGTGGGCCAACATCCACCCTGACAAGAGACCCTGGGCCGCTTCCGGCCCTGCGGGGAGGCTTCAGGAAATTGTGGGCCTGCACCCACCCTGACAGGAGCCCCTGGGCTGCCTCAGGACCCGCGGGGAGGCTTCAGTAAGATGTGGGCCTGCATCCACGCTGACAGGAGCCCCTGGGCCACCTGAGGACATGCCTGGAGGCTTCTGAAAGATGTGGCGCTGTGTCCACTCTGGCAGGAGCTAACTGGTTCCTCAGGTCATAAGTTGAGGCTTCTGGAAGCTGGGGGCAGCATCCACAGTGACAGGAGCCCCAGCCATTCAGAACCTGTGGTGTCGCTTTGGGAGGACGTGGGGCCACATCCACACAACAGACACTGATGTCCTCAGGACACCCGGTGTAGTCTTCAGGAAATATGGAGATGCGTCCATGCAGACAGAAGACCCCAGCCTTGTCAGAGCCTGTGGTGAGGCCTAAGGAAGATGTGGATGCTGAATCCACACTGACAGGAGTCTCCAGCCTCCTCAGGATGCACTGTGAAGGATCGGGATGATTTGGGGCCACGTCCGTGCTGACAGGAGCTCCCAGGCTTCTCAAGTCTTATGGTGAGGCAGAGGAAAATGTGGGGCCATGTCCTCCTCAGGACCTGCACTTTGGCTTCGGGACACATGAGGCTGCGTCTAGGCTGACAGGAACCCACAGCCTCCTCAGGACCCACTGTGAGTTTTCTGGGGGACGTGGGTCCATGTCCAGGCTGACAGGAGCCTCCAGCATCCTGAGAACCTGCTGTGAGGCTTCCAGAGTATGTGAGGCATAATCCAGGTTGACAGGAGACCCGGGTCCTCAGTACCCGCTGACTATGACTCAGGAACACGTGGGGCCATGTCCCCACTCACAGGAGCCCGGCTTCCTCAGGACCCCCTGGAGGACTCTGGAGGCGCCGTTGGGAGCCACGTCCATGTCAGAAGGGACTCCTCAGAACTCTGGGTAAGTGAATGGGTAGAATGAATGGTAAGACAGGGGAGGGGAGGCAGTTGGTGGTTAGTCTTAGGTTAGATGTTAGGGGTTAGTGATTATGCTTATGGTTATGGATTAAAGGTTAGGGTGAGGGATAAGGGTAAGGTTCAGTTGTTAGGAGTTAGGATCGGGGTTTGGATTAGGGACAGGAGTTAGACTTAGGGTTAGGGTTTAGAATTTAGGGATTAGGGCAGGAGGTTACGAGTTGGAGTTTGGGTTATGGTTAGAGTTAGGTTTAGGCTAGGTTTGCAGTTGGGGTTAGGGGTTAGGGTGTGAGTTAGGGTTAGGGGTTAGTTTTAGGGTTCAGAGTTAAAGTTAGGGCTAGGTTTAGGGTTAGGGCGAGGGTTAGTTTTAGGGTAGGGGTTAGGGCTAGGGTTAGGGTTAGTGTTTGATTAGGGGTTATGGTTAGGGTTAGGTCAGGGTCAGGGCACGGTTTTGGAAAAGGGTAAGAGGGTTAGGCAGTGGGTTAGGGATTTCTTTTAGGGTAGGGTTAGGGTACACTTTGGGATATGAGATAGGATTAGTATTAGAGGGTTAGGGTTAGGGTACAGGTTAAGGTTAGGAATAGGATTTGAGTACATTAAGATAAGGTTAGGGTTAGAGGTTAGGGTTAGGGTTAGATTTAAGGTAAGGGTCAGGGTTAAGGGTTTAGAATAAGTTTAGGAGTTAGGGTGAGGGTTGGCGTGGAAGGTTCAGTGAATGTGTTTCGGTCTTGGGGTTAGTGTTTGGTTTTTGATTAGTGATATTTCTTGTTTAAGGGTTAGGTTAACATTAGACTTAAGTGGAGGGTTAGGCTTATGTCTTTGTATGGTTAGAGTTTGTGTCTTGGCATGTGCCTGCACTGGGACTCCTAGCATTTGGGCAGTTTAGTTTTATGCACTCTATTTAGGTTTTGAGTTCAAAGATAGCCTGACTCCACCAAGCCAGTGGCCTCCCCAGAGAATCAAAATCCATGCTTCTGCTGGGGTGAGAATAGGCATGGCAGGATTCTCCTGAGCTGAGCTAAGGAGGGGATTTGTGGCTCTAAAGATTCTTTGTTTGGATTTTCAGTTGCCTTTCTGACTTTATCTCTTTTGCGCACATGTTTTCTCTATACTACCAATTATTATTTTAAAGATTTATTTGAATTCCTCTTTATAAACACAGTATGATGTAGTTTCAGGTTTACACATAGTGATTCAACCCTTGAATCCAACGCCTGGTTCTGGTCAGGGGTGACCTCCACTATCCCCATCCCCTGATTCCCCATCCCCCCCTCCTTCCTCTGGTATTGATTAGTTTATTCACTGTGGTTAAAATGTGTTCCTTGGTTTGCATCTCTCATCCCTCCCTTGGCCCCTTTGCCAATTTGTTTGGTTTCTTAAAATTCACATGTGAATGCAATTGTATGGTATTTGGTATCTGACTTTCTCTGACTGACTGAGTTCATTTAGCATAGGTCCCTTCCACTTCTCCCACGTCATTGTAAATGGATTCCTTTCATCCCTTCTGATGACCAAGTGATGTCGCAGTGTGTATGTTTACCACATCGTCTCTGCCCATTCATCTGTCAATGGACATCTGGGCTGTATACACAGTTTTGCTGTTGTTGATAACGCTGCTACCAACACTAGGCTGTGTGTTCCTCTTCAAATCTACTAAACTACTTTTGTATCCTCAGGGTAAATACCTAGCTGTGCAATTTTGGTATCGTAGGGTAGCTCTATTTTTAACTTCTTTTTTTTAAGTTTTTTTATGATAGTCACAGAGAGAGAGGCAGAGACACAGGCAGAGGGAGATGCAGGCTACATGTACCGGGAGTCTGATGTTGGATTTGATCCCGGGTCTCCAGGATCACGCACTGGGCCAAAGGGAGGTGCCATACGGATTCGCCACCCAGGGATCCCCTATTTTTAACTTCTCGAGGACCCTCCAGACTGTTTTCCACAGTGGCTGCACCTTTATGTATTCATGAGAGACACAGAGAGGCAGAGGTATAGGCAGAGGGAAAATGAGGCTCCATGCGGGGAGCCTGATGTGGGACGTGCTCCCCCAGGACCCCGGGATCATGACCTGAGCCAAAGCACATGCTCAACCACTGAGGCACCCAGGTGCCTTGCTGATTCAATTTCTTTGCTAGTTATGGTTCTGTTCATATTTTCTATTTCTTCCTATTTCAGTTTTGCTCGTTTACACATTTCTAGGGATTTGTCCATTTCTTCCAGTTCTCCCAGTTTGTTAGCGTATAATCCTGCATAGTATTCCCTTATAATTGTCTTATTTTTCTGGTGTTGATTGAGATCTCTCTTCTCTCATTTGTGATTTTATTTATTTAGGTTTTCTCTTTTCTCGTTGATAAGGCTGGCTAGGGCTTGATCCATTTTCTTAATTATTTTGGAGAACCAGCTCTTAGTTTCGTTATTCCATTCTACTGTTTTGTTGTTTCTGTATTGTTTATTTCTGCTCTCATCTTTATTTTTTCCCTTCTTCTGTAGGCTTTAGGCTTTGTTTGCTATTCCTTTACCAACTCCTTTAGGTGTAGGGTTAGGTTGTGTATTGGAGACTTCTTGTTTCTTGAGGTAAGACTGTATTGCTATGTACTTCCCTCTTAGGACTGCCTTTGCTACATCCCAGAGGTTTGGAGAAACATGTTTTCATTTTCATTTGTTTTAAATTTCCTCTTTAATTTCCTGGTTGCTCCATTCATTCTCTAGTAGGATGTTCATAATCTCCACGTATTTTTGGTCTGTCCAAATTTGTTCTTACTGTCGACTTAGAGTTTCATAGCCTCATTGTCCAAAAATGTATATGGTGTGATACCAACCTTCTTGTACCTGTTGTACCTGTTGAGGGCTGATTTGTGGGCCATGATATGATCTGTTCTGGAGAATGTCCCATGTGCACAGGAAAGGAATGTGTATTCTGCTAGAGGAATAAATGTTCAGACTATATCTGTTGAGTCCCTGTGGTCCAGTGTGTCAAGGCTGTTGTTCCCCTGTTGATTTTCTGCATAGACGATCGGTCCATGACATAAGTGGGTGTTAAAATCCCCTATCATTGTATTATTATCAGTGTGTTCCTGTACTTTTGTTGTTAATTGGTTACTATATTTTGGTACTCCCATGTTGGCAGCATGAATATTTAGTTGTTTGGTCTTTTTTTTAATAAATTTTTTTTATTTTTATTTATTTTTATTTACTTATGATAGGCACACAGTGAGAGAGAGAGAGAGAGAGAGGCAGAGACACAGACAGAGGGAGAGGGAGAAGCAGGCTCCATGCACTGAGAGCCTGATGTGGGACTCGATCCCGGGTCTCCAGGATCGCGCCCTGGGCCAAAGGCAGGCACCAAACTGCTGCGCCACCCAGGGATCCCAAATTTATTTTTTATTGGTGTTCAATTGACCAACATACAGAATAACACCCAGTGCTCATCCCGGCAAGTGTCCCCCTCAGTGCCCGTCACCCATTCACCCCCACCCCCCGCCCTCCTCCCCTTCCAGCACCCCTAGTTCATTTCCCAGAGGTAGGAGTCTTTATGATCTGTCTCCCTTTCTGATATTTCCCACACGTTTCTTCTCCATTCCCTTATATTCGCTTTCACTATTATTTATATTCCCCAAATGAATGAGAACATACAGTTTGTCCTTCTCCGATTGACTTACTGCACTCAGCATACTACCCTCCAGTTCCATCCACTTTGAAGCAAATGGTGGGTATTTGTCGTTTCTAATGGCTGAGTAATATACCATTGTATACATAAACCACATCTTCTTTATCCATTCATCTTTCGATGGACACCATGGCTCCATCCGCAGTTTGGCTATTGTGGACATTCTGTTATAAATATCGGGGTGCAGGTGTCCCAGCGTTGAATTGCATCTGAATATTTGGGATAAATCCCCAACAGTGCAATTGCTGGGTCGTAGGGCAGGTCTATTTTTAACTCTTTGAGGAACCTCCACACAGTTTTCCAGAGTGGTTGCACCAGTTCACATTCCCACCAACAGTGTAAGAGGGTTCCCTTTTCTCCGCATCCTCTCCAACATTTGCGGTTTCCTGCCTTGTTAATTTTCTCCATTCTCACTGGTGTGAGGTGGTATCTCATTGTGGTTTTGATTTGTATTTCCCTGATGGCAAGTGATGCAGAGCATTTTTTCATGTGCATGTTGGCCATGTCAATGTCTTCCTCTGTGAGATTTCTCTTCATGTCTTTTGCCCATTTCATGATTGGATTGTATGTCTCTTTGGTGTTGATTTTAAGAAGTTCTTTATCGATTTTGGAAACTAGCCCTTTATCTGATACGTCTTTTGCATATATCTTCTCCCATGCTGAAGGTTGTTTTTAGTTTTGGTGACTGTATCCTTTGCTGTGCAAAAGTTTCTTATCTTGATGAAGTCACAATAGTTCATTTTTGCTTTTGTTTCTTTTGCCTTCATGGATGTACCTTGCATAAACTTGCTGTGACCAAGTTCAAACCGGGTGTTGCCTGTGTTCTCCTCTAGGATTTTGATGGACTCTTGTCTCACATTTAGATCTTTCATCCATTTTGAGTTTATCTTTGTTTATGGTGAAAGAGAGTGGTCTAGTTTCATTCTTCTGAAGGTGGATGTCCAATTTTCCAAGCGCCATCTATTGAAGAGACTGTCTTTCTTCCAATGGATAGTCTTTCCTCCTTTATCGAATATTAGTTGACCATAAAGTTCAAGGTCCACTTCTGGGTTCTCTATTATGTTCCATTGATCTATGTGTGTTTTTGTGCCAGTACCACACTGTCTTGATGACCACAGCTTTGTAGTACATCCTGAAATCTGGCATTGTGATGCCCCCAGATATGGTTTTCTTTTTTAAAAACCCACTGACTGGGCAGCCCCAGTGGCGCAGCAGTTTAGTGCTGCCTGCAGCCCAGGGCGTGATCCTGGAGACCTGGGATCGAGTCCCACATCAGGCTCCTGCATGGAGCCTGCTTCTCCCTCCTCCTGTGTCTCTGCCTCTCTCTCTCTATGTCTATCATAAATAAATAAATCTTAAAAAAATAAAATAAAATCCCACTGACTATTCGGGGTCTTTTCTGATTCCACAGAAATCTTAAAATAATTTGTTCTAACTCTCTGAAGAAAGTCCATGGTATTTTGATAGAGATTGCATTAAACGTGTACATTGCCTGGGTAACATTGATATTTTCACAATATTAATTCTGCCAATCCATGAGCATGGAATATTTTTCCATCTCTTTGTGTCTTCCTCAATTTCTTTCAGAAGTTTTCTATAGTTTTTAGTGTATAGATCATTTACCTCCTTGATTAGGTATATTCCTAGGTATCTTATGGTTTGGGTGCAATTGTAAATGAGATTGACTCCTTAATTTCTCTTTCTTCAGTCTCATTGTTAGTATATAGAAATGCCATTGATTTCTGGGCAGTGATTTTGGTATTCTGCAACGCTACCAAATTGCTATGAGTATAGCAATCTTGCGGGGGAGGGCTTCGGGTTTTCTAGGTAGAGTATCATGTCATCGGTGAAGAAGGAGAGTTTGACTTCTTTGCCAATTTGAATGCCTTTAATGTCTTTTGTTGTCTGATTGCTGAGGCTAGGACTTCCAATACTACGTTGAATAGCAGTGGTGAGAGTGGACATCCCTGTCTTGTTCCTGATCTTAGGGGAAAGGCTCCCAGTGCTGCCCCATTGAGAATGATATTTGTAGTGGGCTTTTCATAGATGGCTTTTAAGATGTCGAGGATTGTTCCCTCTACCCTACGCTCTGAAGTGTTTTGATCAGGAATGGATGCTCTATTTTCTCACATGCTTTCTCTGCATCTAATGAGATGATCATATGGTTCTTGGTTTTTCTCTTGCTGATATGATGATCACATTGATTGTTTTACGAGTGTTGAACCAGCCTTGTGTCCCGGGGATAAATCCTACTTTGTCATGGTGAATAATTTTCTTAATGTATTGTTGGATCCTATTGGCTAGGATCTTGTCGAGAATTTTTGCATCCATGTTCATCAGGGCTATTGGTCTGTAATTCTCCTTTTTGGTGAGGTCTTTGTCTGGTTTTGGAATTAAGGTGATGCTGGCTTCATAGAACGAATTTGGAAGTACTCCATCTCTTTCTATCTTTCCAAACAGCTTTAGTAGGATAGGTATGGTTTCTTCTTTAAACATTTGATAGAATACCCCTGGGAAGCCATCTGGCCCTGGACTTTTGTGTCTTGGGACGTTTTGGATGACTGCTTCAATTTCCTTCCTGGGTATTGGCCTGTTTAGTTTTTCTATTTCTTCCAGTTCCAGTTTTGGTTGTTTGGGGCTTTCCAGAAATGCGTCCATTTCTTCTAGATTGCCTAATTTATTGGCGTATGGCTGTTTATAATATGTTTTTAAAATCGATTGTATTTCCTTGGTGTTGGTAGTGATCTCTCCTTTCTCATTCATGATTTTATTAATTTGAGTCTTCTCTCTATTCTTTTTTAATAAGACTGGCTAATGGTTTATGTATGTTATTAATTCTTTCAAAGTACCAACTCCTGGTTTTGTTGATCTGTTCCACATTTCTTCTGGTCTCGATTTCCTTGAGGTCTGCTCAAATTTTCATTAACTCTCTTATTCTGTTGGGTGTAGGATCTAGCTGCTGTTTTTTTCTCTAGCTCCTTTATGAGTAAGGTGAGCTTTTGTATTTGAGTAGTTTCCTGTTTCTGAATGGATGCTTGTTTTGTGATGTATTTACTCATTAGGACTGCTTTTGCTGCATGCCAAAGATTTTGAACGTTTGTGTCTTCATTCTCATTAGTTTCCATGAATCTTTTGAATTCTTCCTCAATTTCCTGGTTCACCCTTTCATCTTTAAGCAGGATGGTCCTTAACCTCCAATGTGTGAAGTCCTTCCACACTTCTTGTTGTGATTTAGTTCTAATTTTAAGGCATTATGGTCTGAGAATATGCAGGGGACGATCTGAATCTTTTGGTATCAGTTCAGATGCGATTTGTGACCCAGGATGTGGTCTATTCTGGAGAAAGTTCCATGTGCACTTGAGAAGAATGTTTATTCAATTCAGTTTGGATGTAAAGTTCTGTAGATATCTGTGAAATCTATTTGCTCCAGTGTATCATTTAAAGATCTCCTTTCTTTGGAGATGTTGTGCTTAGAAGACGTATCGAGGGTAGATAGACCTAGATTGAAGTCACCAAGTATAAGATAATAATTATCTAAATATTTCTTCACTTTCGTTATTATTTGGTTTAAATATTTGGCAGCTCCCACATTCGGGGCATATATATTGAGGATTGGTAAGTCCTCTTGTTGGATAGATCCTTAAATATGATTTAGTGTCCATCTTGATCTCTCACTACAGTCTTCGGGGTAAATTTTAGTTTACTGATATAAGGATGGCTACCCCTGCTCTCTTTTGAGGACCATTTCAATGGTAAATGGTTCTCCGACACATTATTTTCAGATTGTAGGTGTCCTTCTGTCTAATATGAGTCTCTTGTAGACAGCAAATAGTTGGGTCCTACTTTTTTATCCAGTCTGAAACCCTGCGCCTTTGAAGGGGTCATTAAGCCCATTCACGTTCAGAGTTACTATCGACAGATATGAGTTTAGTGTCATCATGATATCTATTCAGTCCTTGTTTTTGTGGATTGTTCCACTGAGCTTCTTCTTAAAGGAGAATTTTAAGAGTCCCCCTTAAAATTTCTTGCAGAGCTGGTTTGGAGGTCACATATTCTTTCAGTTCCTGCCCTTCCTGGAAGCTCTTTATCTCTCCTTCCATTTTGATTGAGAGCCTTGCTGGATAAAGTATTCTTGGTTGCATGTTCTTCTCATGGAGGACCCTGAATATATCCTGCCAGCCCTTTCTGCCTGCCAGGTCGCTTTGGAGACATCTCCTGATACCCTAATGCTCCTCCCCATAAAGGTCAGGATTTTCTTGTCTCTTGCTGCTTTAAGGATCTTCTCTTTATCCTTGGACTTTGCAAGCTTCACTATTAAATGTCGAGGTGTTGGATGGTTATTATTGATTTTAGCGGGGGATCTCTCTATTTCCTGGATCTGAATGCCTGTTTCCCTTCCTTGATTAGGAAAGTTTTCAGGTATGATTTGTTCAAATACACATTCCGGCCCGCTGTCCCTTTCAGCGCCCTCAGGAAACCCATTTACACATAGGTTTTTCTTCCTCAGGCTGTCGTTTATTTCCCTTAATCTGACTTCCTGGTCTTTTAATTGTCTGTCTCTTTTTTCCTCAGTTTCTCTCTTTGCCATCAACTTGTCTTCTATGTCACTCACTCGTTCTTCCACCTCGTTATCCCTCATCATTAGGAATTCTAGTTTGGATTGCATCTCATTCAATTGATTTTTAATTTCGGCCTGATTGGATCAAAATTCTGCAGTCATGAAGTCTCTTGAGTCCTTTATGCTTTTTCCTAGAGCCACCAGTAGCTGTATAATAGTGCTTCTGAATTGGTTTTCTGACATTGAATTGTAATCCTGATTTGTAACTCTGTGGGAGAGAGGACTGTTTCTTTCTTTTGAGGTGAGCATTTCCTTCTAGTCATTTTGCTCAGTGCACAGTGGCCAAAAACAAGTTGTATTGAGCTTAAGAGAAAAAGAGAGGAGAGAAAGAAGGAAAGAGAATAGAAAAAGAAAAAAGTAAAAAGGAAGAAAAAAAGCAAAAAAGAATAAAAGGAGAAATTATAGAAAGAAAAGGGGAGAAAAAGGGTGGGGGAAACAATCAGAAATAAAAAAAAAAAACATGGGGGAATATCTTCTGATTCTGTATACTTTACGTCCCTTGACTTTCCCTGGAAGTTGTACGTCTAGCTGGTCTTCTGGGGGAGGGGCCTGTTGTGCTGATTTTCAGGTGTTAGCCCTTGGGGGAGCTCCTCTTCCCCTGCCTGGTGAAGCACTCAGTGGAGGTTGTTTACCCCGTGAAGCCCAAGGAGGAACGACCCCAGTGGCAGTGGCCAGGTCTGAAAACCGGTATTCAGCCCTGCAGTAACTCCGGAGAAATCCATCTGCAGGGCCTGGAGGTTCCAGGGTGGGCTGCTGGTCTGCTGAGCTCTTGGCAGGAGCGTCCTTGCTGTCCTGGGCCCTCCGGGCCTCTGCCTGTACCGGGGGAGGCCGAATTCTGGGCTGTGTCTCGGCGCCCTGTGCTCCGGGGCCAGCGCTGTTGGATTCTCGCTCCCCGCCGTGCAGCCACCTCTTCACAGAGCCGCCGCCCTAGCCCCTCTGAGCTGCTCCAGGAGCCGCGCAGCCCCCTCCACACGGCGCCTCTTCCTTTGCCTTAGGTGCTGACACCTAGCTCCTCCCAGGGACCCACAGCCCCCTCTGCACAGAGCGGCCACCCGAGCCCCTCAGAGCTGCTCCTGGGTCAATGCATGTGCCCTGCAACCCTTAGGGAGCTCGGTGCACTCTCCTGGGGGTGCAGGTGTCTGTTAGTGTTCCATGGACCCCAAGGGTTCCCCATCCTCCTGGGGTCCTGCTCTGAATTGTTGCGAGCGCCATTCAACCCTGGAAGATTGGTGCAGCTCCTGACTCTCTGGGACAGAGCTCTCCTGACCGGGGGACACTTGCCCTGGCCTTAGCCCGGCTCCTCAGTGGCCTCTCCCCCTTAGATGCCTTTTGTTTATTTCTTTTTCCCATCTTCCTACCTTCATAGAAGCACAAACTTTTCTCACTGTAGCATTCCAGCTGGTATATGTTTAAATCTCAGGTCAAATTCCTAGATTTTCAGGATGATTTGAAGGTTATCTAGGTAATTTGGTGGGGACAGGTGACTTGGGGACCCTTCTCTTCCGCCATCTTGCCCCTTCTCCTGTATGTTACCTTTTAGCTTTGGTTGTTTCTTTCACTTTGCAGAAGCTTTTCAATTTGATGAAGTCCCAATAGTATTTTTGCTTTTGTTTCCCTCACCTAAGAGGCATATCTAGAAAGATGATCCAATGGCCAATGTCAACGACGTTGCTGCCTATCTTTTCTTCTTTGTATGGTTTCAGGTCTCACATTTAGGTCTTTCATCCATTTTGAATTTATTTTTTATACAGATGGTGTAAGAAAGTGGTCCAGTTTCATTCTTCTGCATGTGGCTGCCTGGTTTTCCCAACACCATTTGTTCTTATCCAGGGGTCAGGTTTAGGGTTTCTTGAAGAGACTGTCTTTGTGCCATTGGATATTCCTTCCTGCCTTGTTGTCCATTAATGGATCATAGAGTTACATGTTTTTATCTTTTTTTGCTTTCCATTCTGTTCTATCGATCTAAGCATCTCCTGTTGGGAGATCCCTTATTGCTGATTCAATTTCTCTGCTGGTTATCTGTCTGTTCAAGTTTCTTGTTTCTTCCTTTTTCATTTTTGCTATGTTATATATTTCTAGGAATTGATCTATTTCTTCCAGGTTCTCAGTTGTTGGCATATAATTTTTCATCATATTCTCTTATTATCGTTTCTATTTCTCTAGTGTTGGTTGTTATTTCTCTTTTCTCATTTGTGATTTTATTTGGGTCCTTTCTCATCTTTTTGTCTTTTTGTCTTTTTTAAAGATTTTATTTATGTATTCATGAGAGACACAGAGAGGCAGAGGTATAGGCAGAGGGAAAATGAGGCTCCATGCGGGGAGCCTGATGTGTGACTTGATTCCCCAGGACACCGGGATCATGATCTGAGCCAAAGCACATGCTCAACCACTGAGGCACCCAGGTGCCTTGCTGATTCAATTCCTTTGCTAGTTATGGGTCTGTTTATATTTTCTATTTCTTCCTATTTCAGTTTTGCTCGTTTGCCCATTTCTAGGGATTTGTCCATTTCTTCCAGGTCTCCCAGTTTGTTAGCGTATAATCTTGCATAGTATTCGCTTATAATTGTCTTATTTTTCTGGTGTTGATTGTGATCTCTCTTCTCTCATTTGTGATTTTATTTATTTAGGTTTTCTCTTTTCTCGTTGATAAGGCTGGCTAGGGCTTGATCCATTTTATTAATTATTTTGAAGAACCAGCTCTTAGTTTCGCTATTCCATTCTACTGTTTTGTTGTTTCTGTATTGTTTATTTCTGCTCTCATCTTTATTTTTTCCCTTCTTCTGTAGGCTTTAGGCTTTGTTGCTATTCCTTTACCAGCTCCTTTAGGTGTAGGGTTAGGTTGTGTATTGGAGACTTCTTGTTTCTTGAGGTAGGCCTGTATTGCTATGTACTTCCCTCTTAGGACTGCCTTTGCTACATCCCAGAGGTTTGGAGAAACATGTTTTCATTTTCATTTGTTTTAAATTTCCTCTTTAATTTCCTGGTTGCTCCATTCATTCTCTAGTAGGATGTTCATAATCTCCACGTATTTTTGGTCTGTCCAAATTTGTTCTTACTGTCAACTTCGAGTTTCATAGCCTCATTGTCCGAAAATGTATATGATGTGATACCAACCTTCTTGTACCTGTTGTACCTGTTGAGGGCTGATTTCTGTGCCATGATATGATCTGTTCTGGAGAATGTCCCATGTGCACTTGAAAGGAATGTGTATTCTGCTTTAGGATGAAATGTTGAGACTATATCTTTGAGTCCCTGTGGTCCAGTGTGTCAAGGCTGTTGTTCTCCTGTTGATTTTCTGCATAGACGATCGGTCCGTTGCCATATGTGGGTGTTAAAATCCCCTGTCATTGTATTATTATCAGTGAGTTCCTTTACATTTGTTGTTAATTGGTTTCTATATTTCGGTACTCCCATGTTGGCAGCATAAATATTTAGTTGTTTGGACTTTTTTTTTTAAATTATTTTTTATTGGTGTTCAATTTACCAACAAGCAGAGTAACACCCATGCTCATCTAGGCAAGTGCCCCCCTCAGTGCCCATCACCCATTCACCCGCACCTCCTGCCCTCCTCCCCTTCCAGCATCCTTTGTTTCTTTCTCAGAGTTAGGAGTCTTTATGTTCTGTCTCCCTTTCTGATATTTCCTACACATTTCTTCTCCATTCCCTTACATTCCCTTTCACTGTTATTTATGTTAACCAATTGAATGAGAACATATGTTTGTCCTTCTCCGATTGACTTCTCTCAGTGTAATACCCTCCAGTTCCATCCACGTTGAAGCAAATGGTGGGTATTTGTCGTTTCTAATGGCTCAGTAATATTCCATTGTATACATAAACCACATGTTCCTTATCCATTCATCTTTCAAAGGACTCCAAGCCTCCTTCCACATTTTGGCTATTGTGGACATTGCTGCTATAAACATCGGGGTGCAGGTGTCCCCGCGTTTCATTGCATCTGAATCTTTGAGGTAAATCCCCAACAGTGCAATTGCTGGGTCGTAGGGCAGGTCTATTTTTTACTCTTTGAAGAACCTCCACACAGTTTTCCAGAGTGGTTGCACCAGTTCCCATTCCCACCAAAAGTGTAAGAGTCTTCCCTTTTCTGCGCATCCTCACCAACATTTGTTTTTTCTTGCCCTGTTAATTATCCCCATTCAGTAGTGTGAGGTGGTTCTCATTGTGGTTTTGATTTGTATTTCCCTAATGGCAAGTGATGCAGAGCACTTTTTCATGTTCATGTTGGCCATGGCAATGTCTTCCTCTGTGAGATTTCTCTTCATGTCTTTTGCCCATTTCATGATTGGATTGTTTGTCTCTTTGTTGTTGATTTTAAGAAGTTCTTTATTGATCTTTGAAACTAGCCCTTTATCTGATACGTCATTTGCAAATATCTTCTCCATTCTTTAGGTTATCTTTTAGTTCTGTTGACTGTATCCTTTGCTATGCAAAAGCTTCTTATCTTGATGAAATCACAATAGTTCATTTTTGCTTTTGTTTATTTTGTCTTTGTGGATGTATCTCCAAGAAGTTACTGTGGCCAAGTTCAAAAAACTTATTGCCTGTGTTCTCTTCTAGGATTTTGATGGACTCTTGTCTCACATTTAGATCTTTCATCCATTTTGCGATTATCTTTGTGTATGCTGAAAGAGAGTGGTCTAGTTTCATTCTTCTGCATGTGTATGTCCATTTTCCCAGCACCATTTATTGAAGAGACTGTCTTTCTTCCAATCGATAGTCTTTCCACCTTTATTGAATATTAGTTGACCATAAAGTTCAGGGTCCACTTCTGGGTTCTCTCTTCTGTTCCATTGATCCATTTGTCTGTTTTTGTGCCAGTACCACACTGTCTTGAACCAGAGCTTTGTCGTACACCCTGAAATCTGGCATAGTGAAGCCCCAGATATTGCTGTCTTTTTTAAAATTCCCCTGGCTATTCAAGGTCTTTTCTGATTCCACACAAGTCTTTTTTTATTATGATAGTCACACACACACAGAGAGAGAGAGAGAGGCAGAGACACAATCAGAGGGAGAAGCAGGCTCCATGCACCGGGAGCCTGACATGGGATTCTATCCCAGGTCTCCATGATCGTGCCCTGGGCCAAAAGCTGGTGCCAAATGGCTGCACCATCCAGGGATCCTGATTACACACAAATATTAAAACAATTAGTTCTAACTCTCTGAAGAAAGTCCATGGTATTTTGATAGGGTTTGCATTAAAGGTGAACATTGCCTTGGTAAAATTGACATTTTCACAATGTTAATTCTGCCAATCCATGAGCATGGAATATTTTTCCATCTCTTTGTGTCTTCCTCAATTTCTTTCAGAAGTGTTCTATAGTTTTTAGGGTATAGATCCTTTAACTCCATCGTTAGGTTTATTCCTAGGTATCTTATGCTTTTGGGTGCAATTTTAAATGAGATTGACTCCTTAATTTCTCTTTCTTCAATCTCATTGTTAGTGTATAGAAATGCCATTGATTGCCAGGCATTGATTTTGTATCCTTGAATGCTACTAAATTGCTGTATGAGTTCTAGCAACCTTGGGGTGGAGGCTTTTGGGTTTTCTATGTAGAGTATCATGTCATCGGTGAAGAGGGAGAGTTTAACTTCTTCTTTGCCAATTTGAATGCCTTTATTTCTTTTTGTTGTCTGATTGCTGAGGCAGGACTTCCAGTACTATGTTGAATAACCGTGGTGAGACTGGACATCCGTGTATTGTTCCTGATCTTAGGGGAAAGGCTCCCAGTGTTGCCCCATTGAGAATGATATTTGTAGTGGGCTTTTCATAGATGGCTTTTAAGATGTCGAGGAATGTTCCCTCTATCCCTATGCTCTGAATTGTTTTGACCAGGAATGGATGCTCTATTTTGTCAAATGCTTTCTCTGTATCTAATGAGATGATCACATGGTTCTTGGTTTTTCTCTTGCTAATGTGATGAATCACATTGATTGTTTTACGAGTGTTAAACCAGCCTTGTGTCCCAGGGATAAATCCTACTAGGTCATGGTGAATAATTTTCTTAATGTACTGTTGGATCCTATTGGCTAGTATCTTGTTGAGAATTTTTGCATCCATGTTCATCAGGGCTATTGATCTATAATTCTCCTTTTTGTTGAGGTCTTTGTCTGGTTTTGGAATTAAGGTGATGCTGCCTTCATAGAATGAATTTGGAAGGACTCCATCTCTTTCTATCTTTTCAAACAGCTTTAGTAGGATAGGTATGGTTTCTTCTTTAAACGTTTGATAGAATTCCCCTGGGAAGCCATCTGGCCCTGGACTTTTGTGTCTTGGGACGTTTTGGATGACTGCTTCAATTTCCTTCCTGGTTATTGTCCTGTTTAGGTTTTCTATTTCTTCCTGTTGCAGTTTTGGTAGTTTGTGTCTTTCCAGGAATGCGTCCATTTCTTCTAGATTGCCTAATTTATTGGCGTATGGCTGTTCATAATGTTTTTAAAATCGTTTGTATTTCCCTGGTGTTGGTAGTGACCTCTCCTTTCTCATTCATGATTTTATTAATTTGAGTCTTCTCTCTCTTCTTTTTAATAAGGTTGGCTAATGGTTTATCTATCTTATTAATTCGTTCAAAGAACCAACTACTCGTTCTGTTGATCTGTTCCACAGTTCTTCTGGTCTCGATTTCCTTGAGTTCTGCTCGAATTTTAATTAACTCTCTTCTTCTGTTGGGTGTAGGATCTATCTGCTTTTTCTTCCTCTAGCCCCTTTATGTGTAAGGTTAGCTTTTGTATTTGAGTAGTTTCCTGTTTCTGAATGGATTCTTGTATTGTGATGTATTTTCCCCTTAGGACTGCTTTTGCTGCATCCCAAAGATTTTGAATGGTTGTATGTTCATTCTCATTAGTTTCCATGTATCTTTTTAATTCTTCCTTCATTTCCTGGTTGACCCTTTCCTCTTTTAGCAGGATGATCCTTCACCTCCACATGTTTGAGGTCCTTCCAAACTTCTTGTTGTGATTTAGTTCTAATTTCAATTCATTATGGTCTGAGAATATGCGGGGGACGATCCCAAACCCTTGGTATTGGTTCAGACCCTATTTGTGACCCAGTATGTGGTCTATTCTGGAGAAAGTTCCATGTGCACTTGAGAAGAATGTGTATTCAGTTCAGTCTGGATGTAAAGTTCTGTAGATTTCTATGAAATCCATCTGCTCCAGTGTATCATTTAAAGCTCTTCTTTCTTTGGAAATGTTGTCCTTAGAAACCTATCGAGGGTAGAAAGAGCTAGATTGAAGTCACCAAGTATAAGTGTATTATTATCTACGTATTTCTTTACTTTGGTTATTAACTGGTTTAAATATTTGGCAGCTCCTACATTCTGGGCATATATTGAGGATTGTAAAGTCCTCTTGTTGGATAGATCCCTTAAGTATGATTTAGTGTCCCTCTTCATCTCTCTCTACAGTCTTCTGGGTAAATTTTAGTTTATCTGATATAAGGATGGCTCCCCCTGCTCTCTTTTGAGGACCCTTTGAATGGTAAATTTTTCTCCAACATTTCATTTTCAGGTTGTAGGTGTCCTTCTGTCTAATATGAGTCTCTTTTAGACAGCAAATAGATGGGTCCTGCTTTTTTATCCAGTCTGAAACCCTGCGCCTTTTGATGGGGTCATTAAGCCTGTTCACGTTCAGAGTTACTATCGACAGATATGAGTTTAGTGTCATCATGATATCTTTTCACCTCTTGTTTTGTGGATTGTTCCACTGAACTTCTTCTTAAAGGGGAATTTTAAGAGTCCCCCATAAAATTTCTTGCAGAGCTGGTTTGGAGGTCACATATTCTTTCAGTTCCTGCCTGTCTTGGAAGCTCTTTATCTCTCCTTCCATTTTGAATGAGAGCCTTGCTGGATAAAGTATTCTTGGTTGCATGTTCTTCTCATGGAGGACCTGAATATATCCTGCCAGCCCTTTCTGGGCTGCCAGGTCACTGTGGAGAGGTCTGCTGTTACCCTAGTGCTCCTCCCCATAAAGGTCAGGATTTTCTTGTCTCTTGCTGCTTTAAGAATCTTCTCTTTATCTTTGGAATTTGCAAGCTTCACTATTAAATGTCGAGGTGTTGGACAGTTTTTATTGATTTTAGGGGGGATCTCTCTATTTCCTGGATCTGATTGCCTGTTTGCCTTCCCAGATTAGGAATGTTTTCAGCTAGGATTTGTTCAAATACTTATTCTGGTCCTCTGTCCATTTTGGCACCCTCGGGAACCCCAATTACACGTAGGTTTTTCTTCCTCAGGCTGTCGTTTATTTCCCTTAATCTGTCTTCCTTGTCTTTTAATTGTCTGTCTCTTTTTTCCTCAGTTTCTCTCTTTGCCATCAACTTGTCTTCTTTGTCACTCACTCGTTCTTCCACCTCGTTGTCCCTCGTCGTTAGGACTTCCAGTTTGGATTGCATCTCATTCAATTGCTTTTTAATTTCGGCCTGACTGGATCTAAATTCTGCAGTCATGAAGTCTCTTGAGTCCTTTATGTTTTTTTCTAGAGCCATCAGTAGCTGTATAGTAGTGCTTCTGAATTGGCTTTCTGACATTGAATTGTAATCCAGATTTTGTAAATTTGTGAGAGAGACGACTGTTTCTGATTCTTTCTTTTGAGGTGAGGTTTTCCTTCTAGTCATTTTGCTGAGTGCAGAGTGGCCAAAAACAAATTGAATTGGGAATAGGACAAAAAGAGAGGAGAGAAAGAAGGAAAGAAAAGAAAAAAAGGAAAAAGAATAAAGGAAGAAAGAAGGAAAAAAGAGAATAAAAAGAGAAAGAAAAGAAAGAAAGTGGAGAAAGAGGGTGGGGGTAGCAATCAGAAATAAAAAAAAACATGGGGGAGTATCTTCTGATTCTGTATACTTTAAGTCTCTTGACCTCCCTTGGACTTGTCCGTCTAGCTGGTCTTCCAGGGGAGGGGCCTGTTGTGTGGATTTACAGGTGTTAGCACGTGGAGGAGCTGCTCTGTCCCCTGCCTGGTGCTTGGCTCAGTGCAGTTAGTTTACCCCGTGAGGCCCCAGGAGGAACAACCCCAGTGGCAGCGGTCAGCTCTGGAAACCTCTATTCAGCCTCCGCAAAACTCGGGAGCAGTCCATCTGCAGGGCCTGGAGGCTCTTGGGCAGGGCCGCTGATCTGCTCAGCTCTGAGCAGGAGCGTTCTTGCTATCCTGGGCCCTCCGTGCCTCCACCTGTCCCAGCAGAGGCCAAATCCTGGGCTGTGTCCTGGCGCCCTGTGCTCCAGGGCCTGCGCTGTTGGATTCTCGCTCCTGGCCATACAGCTGCCTCACTGCAGAGCCACCACCCAAGCCCCTCCGAGTTCCTCCTGGAGCCGCGCAGCCCCTCCACACGGCGCCTCTTCCTTTGCAGGAGACGCCACTGCCAAGGTGCTCCCGGGGCCGCTCAAATCTCTACACACAGAGCCACTGCTGGAGCCTCTCAGTGCTACTCCCTGGTCAATGCATGTGCCCTGCAGCCCTTAGGGAGCTCGGTGCACTCTCCTGGTAGTGCAGGTCTCTGTTAGTTTCCCAGGGAGCCCTACGGCATCCCCGCCCTCCTGGGGTTCTTCTCTGACTCCTTGAAGGTGCCATTCCGCCCTGGAAGATTGGTGCAGCTCCTCCTTCTCCCAGGACAGAGCTCTTCTGTCCTGTGGACACTCACCCCGGCCTCAGCCGGGCTCCTCTCAGGGCCCTTCACACTTGGATGCCTTTTGTTTCTTTATTTTTTTCCCGTCTTCCTGCCTTGATAGAATCACGAACTTTTCTCACTGTAGCATTCGATCTGGGCTCTGTTTAAATCTCAGGCTGAATTCGTAGATTCTCAGGATGATTTGAAGGTTATCTAGGTAATTTGGTGGGGACAGGTGATTTGGGGACTCTACACTTCCGCCATCTTGCCCCTCCTCCTGTATGTTGCCTTTTAGCTTTGTTTGTTTCCTTCACTTTGCAGAAGATTTTCAATTTGATGAAGTCCCAATAGTATTTTTACTTTGTTTCCCTCACCTCAGAGGCATATCTAGAAAGAAGATCCAATGGCCAATGTCAAAGACATTGCTGCCTATCTTTTCTTCTTTGTATGGTTTCAGGTCTCACATTTAGCTCTTTCATCCATTTTGAATTTATTTTTTATATAGATGGTGTAAGAAAGTGGTCCAGTTTCATTCTTCTGCATGTGGCTGCCTGGTTTTCCCAACAACATTTGTTCTTATCCTGGGGTCAGGGTTAGGGTTTCTTGAAGAGACTGTCTTTGTGCCTTTGGATATTCCTTCCTGCCTCGTTGTCGATTAATGGATCATAGAGTTACAGGTTTGTATCTTGTTTCGGCTTTCCATTCTGTTCTATTGATCTAAGTGTCTCCTGTTGGGAGATTCTTGATTGCTAATTCAATTTCTCTGCTGGTTATCTGTCGGTTCAAGTTTCTTATTTCTTCCTTTTTTATTTTTGCTATTATATATTTCCAGGAATTGATCTATTTCTTCCAGATTCTAGGTTTCTGGCATATAATTTTTCTTAATGTTCTCTTATAATCGTTTGTTTTTCTGTAGTGTTGGTTGATATTTCTCTTTTCTCATTTGTGATTTTATTTGGGTCCTTTCTCATCTTTTTATCTTTTTTCTTTTTTAAAGATTTTATTTATCTATTCATGAGAAACACAGAGAGGCAGAGGTATAGGTAGAGGGAAAATGAGGCTCCATGCAGGGAGCCTGATGTGTGATGTGATCCCCTAGGACCCTGGGAACATGACCTGAGCCAAAGAAGATGCTCAACCACTGAGGCACCTAGGTGACTAGGTGCAATTCCTAGCTAGCAATTCCTTTGCTAGTTATGGGTCTGTTCACATTTTCTATTTCTTCCTATTTCAGTTTTACTCATTTGCACATTTCTAGTTATTTGTCCATTTCTTCCAGGTCTCCCAATTTGTTTGCGTATAATTTCATAGTATTCCCTTATAACTGTCTAATTTTTCTGCTGTTGATTGAGATCTCTCTTCTCTCATTTGTGATTTTATTTATTTAGGTCTTTTCTCTTTTCTCATTGATAAGGCTGCCTATGGTTTGATCCATTTTATTAATTATTTTGAAGAACCAGCTCTTAGATTCGTTATTCCATTCTACTGTTTTGTTGTTTCTGTATTGTTTATTTCTGCTCTCATCTTTATTTTTTCCCTTCTTCTGTAGGCTTTGTTTGCTATTCCTTTACCAGCTCCTTCAGGTGTAGGGTTAGGTTGTGTATTGGAGACTTCTTGTTTCTTGAGGTAGGCCTGTATTGCTATGTACTTCCCTCTAAGGACTGCCTTTGCTACATCCCAGAGGTTTTGAGAAACATGTTTTCATTTTCATTTGTTTTAAATTTCCTCTTTAATTTTCTGGTTGCTCCTTTCATTCTCTAGTAGGATGATCATAAACTCCAAGTACTTCTGGTCTGTCCAATTTTTTTCTTACTGTCGACTTCCAGTTTCATAGCGCTTTGGTCCGAAAATGTACAGCATGTGATATCAACCTTCTGTACCTGTTGAGGGCTGATTTGTGGGCCATGATATGATCTGTTCTGGAGAATGTCCCATGTGCACTTAAAGGAATGTGCATTCTGCGTTAGGAAAAAATATTCAGACTATATGTGTTGAGTCCCTGTGGTCCAGTGTGTCAAGGCTATTGTTCACCTGTTGATTTTCTGCATAGACGATCGGTCCATTACCATAAGTGGGTGTTAAAATCCCCTGTCATTGTATTATTATCAGTGAGTTCCTGTATGTTTGTTGTTAATTGGTTTCTATATTTAGGTACTCCCATGTTGGCAGCATAAATATTTAGTTGTTGGATCTTTGTTTTAAATAAATTTATTTTTTATTGGTGTTGAATTGACCAACATACCGAATAACACCCAGTGCTCATCCCATCAAGTGTCCCCCTCAGTGCCCATCACCCATTCACCCCCACTTCCCGCCCTCCCCCCCCTTCTAGCACCCCTAGTTCATTTCTCAGAGTTAGGAGTCTTTATGTTCTGTCTCCCTTTCTGATATTTCCTACACAATTCTTCTCCATTCCCTTATATTGCCTTTCACTATTATTTATATTCCCCAAATGAATGAGAACATACACTGTTTGTCCTTTTCCGATTGACTTACTTCACTCATCATAATACCTTCCAGTTCCATCCATGTTGAATTAAATGGTGGGTATCTGTCATTTCTAATGGCTGAGTAATATTCCATTGTATACATAAACCACATCTTCTTTATCCATTCAATTTTCAATGGACACCGAGGCTCCTTCCACAGTTTGGTTATTGTGGACATTCCTAATATAAACATCGAGGTGCCAGTGTCCCGGCGTTTCATTGCATCTGAATCTTTGGGGTAAATCCCCAACAGTGCAATTTCTGGGTCGTTATGCAATTCTATTTTTATCTCATTGAGGAACCTCACAGAGTTTTCCAGAGTGGCTACACCAGTTCACATTCCCACCAACAGTGGTTTCTATATTTAGGTACTCCCATGTTGGCAGCATAAATATTTAGTTGTTTTATCATGATAGAGAGTCTTTTTAATTATGAAATAATGCCCTTCTTCATCTCTTCTTACACTATTTGTTCTTTCTTTTTTGAAATTTAAAATCTTTATTTATTTATTCATGAGAATTACACAGAGAAGCAGAGGAAGGAACATAGAGTGAGAGGCAGGCTCCCCAAAGGGAGGCTAATGTGGGACTTGATCCTGGGATCCCAGGATCACACCCTGAGCCGAAGGCACATGCTCAACCACTGAGCCACCAGGTGTCCCCCAGGGTTTGGTTTCAAATCTCATTTGTCTGATATAAGTATGGGTCCTCCAGCTTTCTTTTGATATCCATTAGCTTCATAGATTATTTTCTATCCCCTGACTTTCAATCGTTGGTGTCTATAGGTCTAAGGTGAGCATCTTGTAGTCAGCGTACAGATGGATGTTGTTTTTTTAATAATAATTTTATTTATGATAGTGTGAGAGAGAGCGAGAGAGAGAGAGAGAGAGGCAGAAAATTAGGCAGAGAGAGAAACAGGCTCCCCACCAGGAGCCCAATATGGGACTCGTTCCAAGACTCCAGGATCACACCCTGATTCAAAGGCAGAGGCTCAACCCCTGAGCCACCCAGACATCCCGGATCCTGTTTTTTAAGCCCCTCTGATACCCTATATCTTTTTATTGGAGCATTTAGTCTATCAGCATTCAGAGTGATTATTCAAAGATATGAACTTTGTGCATTTGTGTTACCAGAAGAGTTGGTGTTTCTGGTGATGTTCTCTGGGCCTTTCTTGTCTTTGTTGGTTTTGGTCTCTTTTTTTCCCCCACTAGGAGAGTCCATCTTAAAATTCCGTACTGGACTGGTTAATTGGTCATGAACTCCTTTATATGTTGCCTGTCTGGGAAAATCTTTCTCCCTCCTTCTCTCCTATATGACACCCTGGCTGAAGAAAGAATTGATACAAATTGGACTACAATAAAAAGAAATTTAAAAACATAAAATAAATTTTTGCTATTTTGATTGAGGAAAATGGCATTTAGGTGGAAAAGCAGAAGCTGAAAGAGAGGAGGAAAGATTTCACCCTCCGTAGCCTTCATAGGGACCTGGTTTCCTTTCCTAGGAGGGCCCCCCGCCTCCGGAGGATGCTTCCTGCCCCTCTGTCCTCCTTTTTAGAACACAGCAAAGACATCTCCGTACCTCCAACACCTCTGCAGTCATGGCTTATAGCGTTTTCCAAATATCCTATTGGGGACCACATTGTAGTGTATGTAACCATCTGGCTGCTGTTTGACAACATTGGGGGGATTCCGACTTTTGTGGTTTTGAGCTGCGTGTGTGTCTATCACATGCAGCTATCCCGTGCAGCCATCAGATCCTCTGGCTGGGTCACCCAAAACCCCGAAATTGTTGGCAGAACATCATTTCTGGTGCTGGCGCTGGGCGGCTAGCTGGGCTCTCCTGGCCATGCTGGGGCTCACTACTGCAGGAACTTTCAGCTGGAGGGTCAGCAGAGCTAGAAGTTCCAGCTCAGCCACATTCCCATGTACAGCAGTGGATCCGGCCTCCCCTAGAAGGCACGTGGGGAGGTCAGCTGTGTGTGCCTGGAGGTGCCCCTGCAGGGGCTGGTTGGGGCCTAGGTGGTGCTCCCTCCTCCTTTCTGGGGGACTCTCCATGCCCCGTGCACATAGTTCTGGGAGACACAGAAATGGGTTGGCTCTGATTTTTCACACCACAACACTTTATTGACTTTCTACAGCAAAGGCTCAGAGCCATGAGTTCGTGCCTCCCCCTGGGGAAGGAGACCTTTCTGTCCTTTAAGGGGGGGCAAGAATCACACGGGGTGGGGGGCGGGTGCTGGAGTCCCCCACCCGGGAGAATGTGTGGACTCCGGGTGGGGGCAAGTGTCCTGAGTTTCACCCTGATTGACGGTTCTGAGGACAGCAGAGCTGACCTGGACCTGTCACTCATGGCCTCCTGCTCTGGGTCCCCGCAGGGCAGCAGGACCCCGGCTTCAGGCTCTCTGGCGCTGGAGCACCTGGAGGAGTCTGCCTCCTGGTGTGGGTGTGGGTGGGCCCCACTGGCTTACCCCTCCTCTCCCCACACTGGTGTGTCCTGGGATCCCCAGGGCTGCCCTAGATCAGCGACCTGTATCTGTGGGGCACACCCAGGGCCCAGGAGGCCACACCCAGCTCTGAGAGGGCTCACTCAGCCCAGGGCCAGAATCCAGGGCTGGCCAGGGCCATGGGGGCCTGATTCCATTAGTCCTTGAGTTGGGACTGGTGTGGGCTCAAATCAACGCAGCCTCCAAAGAGCCTGGGCCCAAGTCAGCCCAGGTCCCTCTGGGTTAGGGGCTGGTGTCCTGTGCAGGTTGTGCCGCCCTCCAGGAGGAAGAGTAGGAGGAGGCAGGGCACAGTGCTTCCTCTGCTCCATGCACCTGCACCCACCCTGTCGGGGGCTCCCTGTCTTTCCTCCTCCCTGCAACCCCTGGATACACTATGGGACACCGGGCTTCTGATGGTAGCAGGCTGTCCAGAGAACCATGGGGAGGCTGACCATGATCCACAGGGGGCAGCTGCACCGGGTCCTTGGTGAGGGGCGGTGGTGTGTGAGTGGATGGTGTGGGGGCAGGGGTATGATGGTGTTGGATTGAGGGGGATGGTGTAGGGGGGATGGTGTTGGGGTATAGTGTGGGTGGGGTTTGTTTGGGGTTGTGTGGGTTTGAGGGGGATGGTGTAGGGGGGATGCCATGAGGGATAATGATGTAGGGGGATAGTGTGTGGGTGGGGAATGAAGGGGATGGCGTGGGGGGCCTGCGGACACAGGGCATCCCCTTTCTCTAAGATGCACACCGAGACATCTACAGATAAAAGCGACCACAGTCTTAGGTTTATTGTGACACCTGTCTCAGGGGCCCCGTGTGGTCAGTTCAGGGCCCTGGCTGGACTGGACGCATTATCTGGGGGTCATCATACTATGTATGTTTACAAATTGCAAGTTGGCTCAAATTAAATGCATAGAATTTAGAAATATATAAAGCACCGAGGGTGGGTGTCACTCTGACCCTTCAGACCCTCATCGGATCAATGTGTGTCCTCCTCCAGTCACAGCCATGCAACTTGCCCCCAGGTCCCCTTAATGCCCCCCATGGGCCCCACCCAGGCACCTGGTTTCAGGGTGCCGTCCGTCACCCCTTTGGGGATCAGCTCACATGGCAACCCCTGGAGGCCCCATCCTAGTGGCCTCCTCATCCCTGAGACACCAGAGGTAGAGACACGGAGGTCATCCTCAGCACCCTACCATGCCGCTGTGTTTTGTTGGCTGCTGTTCTTCCCCCGGCCTCAGAAGCCCCATGTTCCCTTCCCAGAAGCCACCAGTCCTCCCCCAGGTCCCAATCCCCCCTGGCACCTCAGCCTCACCCTACCCCGTAGTAGTCCCAAAACATGATGTGACTGCTGAACGTCATGTTGATGTCCAGGTCCACCTGCTTGATGTCCCTGGAGGAGACCAGGGCCTCTTATTTCATTTCCTGTGTGAATACCATGGAGGAGGAGCCAGCATCAGGGACTCAGACCCCGACATGTCACCAGGTGCCATCCTGGGCAGGGAGCCCAGGGGCCACCACGGGATTGTGTCCTGCCGAATCCTCCTTCCTTCCCCTGGGAAGCTGGGGATGGCGGGAGTGCCCAGCATGCCCATGGACCTGTGTGAGGGCCTGTGCCCAGCTGTTGTGTGCGGGGAGGTGACTTAGGGTCAGCCTGGGTGGGAGGGGACAGGGGGTCAGTCCAGGTGGGAAGGGGACATGGGGGTGTTGTGCACAAGATGGCGAATCTGAGAAACCACTAAGGAGCTGACACTGATGCAAACAACGAGGGTTGTTATACAAACTCGAGCATGGGTCCAAGTATACCCCACAGAGTGGAGCAGGGAGTTGGACCCCGAGGACGGTTTTAACTTAGTTTTAAGGGCCTGGTCTCGGGGACCTCCAGAAGGGCTGGAGCAATTCCTCAAGTTCTGTTCACTTTTTGATATGGGGCCTTCAAGGGCATTGAGCACTCTTCTCATTCTAATAAGGGCTTCCAGCCCTTGGCTTCGGCTCAGTTTTTATTCTATTCTGGAGCATTCTGGACATTAAGCTGTAAATTTTTGTTTTTTTCCTGTAACTGAAGTAATGTAAATTTCAGCTCTTCTTCACAGGGGCCTGGGATTGCTGGACTTGTGCAAATGCTGAACTTAAAGTGGAATGGCCGTAATGTTCTCGGCTTCCACGCGTCCCGTCCCATACTCTCTAGCTCCTGCCGCCCTCCCCGGAGCTCCTAAGAGAGCAATTGCAAATGACCTCAGCGTGGCAGCCTGTGTTGGGGGACAAACCCAGGGATTTGGGATCAGGAAGACCTGGAGATCGGGCATCTCGGCTATGCAGCGTGATTTGATGCTGCAAACTCTTATTCCCTAAGGCTATCTTGACAACTGACTTTGTACATAGAAAAGTTCTCCTTTGCCTTTAAAAGATGAGGAGCAAGTCAAAGCGTTTTTTCTCTGCCCATCTGATTGCTCAGATTCCAATCTGAGATGTATTGACTGTTAATATGGATAAAGTACTATCCGTAGTAGTATTGTTAAAATATTCTGACACTAGTAATTCAGAGGGATGATGCTTTCTCAACTATTTCTTCACAGCTCAGTCACTCATCAGAAAATGCATCTTTATGGATTTGGAAATAACTGAGAGACATTATTACCAATGGTCCTATTATTATGTGAAGGATTCTTCCCTGAAATTCTTCCCCTTTTTCAACTGACACTGAAACACTGTGAACTCTTTGGAAGACAAATGTCAAGGAGATAAATTTTATGCCTTGCTAATTTTAAATGCACTTGCAATATGCTGTCTATTATAATAGAAGTTTTTTAATCTGATTTGTGCTATTTATTATCCTTTCCTGCTTTTCAGGTTGAGAAGGCATTGTACGTGTTCATAACTGTTTTTCTTTCCTTCTGATATAAAATTTTTACTTTGTTCCCAACGAAGGAACTCTCTAAGAATAAGGCAAAAGTTACTTCAACTATTCTTGAAATGTCTTCACACTTGGAGCCTGATTTATTTAACTCAATTTTCAAAATAAATCTTATTTATTGGAATAAAAACAAAGATTTATAGGGAAATTGAGAAGATAGTAAGAAAATTCTCATTCACTTGCACTCAATTTTTCCAATTATTGATATATTAGTATGGTCCAAATATTAGCTAATAAATCAATATTAAAATATTTGCATTGGGATCCCTGGGTGGCGCAGCAGTTTGGCGCCTGCCTTTGGCCCAGGGCGCGATCCTGGAGACCCGGGATCGAATCCCACGTCGGGCTCCCGGTGCATGGAGCCTGCTTCTCCCTCGGCCTGTGTCTCTGCCTCTCTCTCTCTCTCTCTCTCTGTGACTATCATAAATAAAAAAATAAATAAATAAATAAAATAAAATAAAATAAAATATTTGCATTAACCAAGGACAATGCTTTATTCAGATTTCCATAGTTTTTGCTAAGTTACCATTCCTCATATCACACTCCATTTGTCCTCATGTTTTCTTAGGCTCCTCTGGATTGTGACAGTCTTTCAGCCTTTCCTTGTTGTCATTGAATTGGAATGCTTTGAGAAGTAGAGTAATTTGTAAAATTTCCCTCAGTTGGGACCTGTCTGTTGTTTATCTCATGATTGAACTGTTTTTGTGGATTATATACAGAGATATACTGCTTTTTTATTATATCATATAAAGGATAGATACTATCAACATAATTTATCAGTCTTGGTATCCATCTGATCATCTTGCTGATGTAGTGTTTGTCAGCTTTCTCCGTAGTAAAGTGATTCTTTATTGTTATTGTTATTATTATTATTAATATTATATTATCATTATTTTTTAAGTTTTTCATAATATATTTTGTAGAAGGAAGTTACTATGTGTATTGCACACATAAGAGTGGGAAGCTATGCTCATGAACTTGAGGGTGGAATGTCTGCACAAATTGTTTGAAATTCTTCTACATGGGAGATTTCTCTTCATTCTGGGTTTGTTTGTGTCTTTTTCAAAGACGCTATTTAATTAATTGAGAGAGAGAGGAGAGAAAAACCATGAGCGAGAGGGACAGAGGGAGAAGGAGAAGCAGGTTCCCTGCTGAACAGGGAGTCTTCCTTGGGACCTGGATCATGATCTGAGTCTAAGTCAGAAGCTTAACTGTCTGAGCCACCCAGGTGCCACTTTTTCTTCCTTCTTTTTTTTTTCTTAATAATAAATTTATTTTTTTGTGTGTGTTCAATTTGCCCACAAACAGAATAACACCCAGTGCTCATCCCATCAACTGCCCCTCTCAGTGCCCATCACACATTCACCCCCACCCAAGCCCTCCTCCCCTACCATCACCCCTAGTTCGTTTCCCAGAGTTAGGAGTCTTTATGTTCTGTCTCCCTTTCTGATATTTCCCACACATTCCTTCTCCCTTCCCTTATATTCCCTTTCACTATTATTTATATTCCCCAAGTGAATGAGAACATACAATGTTTGTCCTTCTCTGATTGAGTTACTTCACTCAGCATAATGCCTTCCAGTTACATCCACGTTGAAGCAAATGGTGGGTATTTGTCATTTATAATGGCTGATCAAGGCCCACCTTTTCTCTCTCTTCATCTTCTGAGTCTACTATGATATGAATGTTATTGCTTTAATAAGTGGCTGAGTTCCCTATGTCTGCCTCTGTAGTCCATAACCTTCCTTGTTTTTAAGGCTTCCACTTGGGACTGCATCTCAGTTATAGCATTTTTAACGTTGGCTTGACTAGATTTTACTTCTTTTATTTCTACAGTAAGGGATTCTCTAGTTTTCTTCTGTGCTCTTTTTCCAGCCCAGCTGCTATGTTTATAATCATTGTTTTAAACTGTATTTAGACATCATATATGTGAATGGATGAACTTCCTGGCTGTGAGTACTACCTCATGTTATTTTATGAAGGTGAATTTCTCCATCTCATTATTTTTTCCAAAAAAGAAAGAAGGAAGAAAAAGAAAAACCAATTAAAACAATAAATTTGCCCTCCTAAAAGAACACTAGATTATTTTGGCCTGCTTGTTAAAAGATTCTAAATCCCAAAATAAGAAACACAAAGTACCATGAAACTAAAGATAAGAAATATATAAGGTACATACATAAAATTTAAAATAAGGCAATTTATAAACTAGAATCAAAGAAAATACATGAAAATAAAGCACAAAGTACAAAGGAAGCTAGACCCTACTTTCCAGGCAGAGCTGAAGCTCTGCAGCCTCTGCGGTCCAACAACTTGGTGGCAGCGAGTGGTCTGTGTGGGGTCTGGGAATGGCCCGTGGCGCTGATTGTCAGGTGCACATCTGCCTGGGAGATGCACCTGTGGGGTGAGAGGTGGGGTGGGCTTCAGCGCCTCTGGCCTCCAGCGGGTGGCACTGTGCTGCTCCCTGAGACTCCGTTTCTAATGGGAGGGATGCGGGTGGGGACACTGGGTCCTCTAGCTCTGGGGCTGAGCATCCCGCCCCCCAGTCTGCAGGCCCACCACAGAAGAGCCGCCAAGCCCCCGGGTCTCTGCTGTTCTTCTCAGAATCCTGCTTTCACTCTGCTCTCATCCGAGTTTCTTTTGGTTTTGTTTTTTATCTCAGTCTGTTGTGCCCAAGATTGCGAATTCGAGAAACCACTGAGAAGCCGACACGAATGCAAACACATGAGGGTTTATTTACAAGATCAAGCTAGTGTCCTAGTATACCCGACAGAGTGGAGCAGGGACTTGGACCCCGATGTAGGTTTTTGCTTAGTTTTAAGGGCTGGTCTTGGGGACCTCCAGAAGGGCTGGAGCAATTCCTCAAGTTCTGTTTACATTTTGATATGGGGCCTTCAAGGGCATTGGGCTCTGTTCTCATTCTAATAGGGCCTTCCTGTCCTTGTCCTGGGCTCAGTTTTGATTCTATTGTGGGTCCTTCTAGGACATTAAACTGTAATCAGCAAAGGTTCCACACCTGGAAGGGGGACGTACACTGTCCCTATATGCTGAAGATGCGGTGCTAGAAGAAGGAAACCCGAGAGCCTCCACCAAAACCTGTTAGAACTAAGGAGTGAGTTCAGTAAAGTCACGGACACAAACTGACCCTACAGAGCAGAGTAGCCTTGCTATGTCCCGGCAATGAGCACTCAGGAAAAAAATGATGTGACTCCCTTCTCAGGAGCATCAAGGAGAATTAATAATGAGACTGAACCAAAGGAGCACAAGACTTCTGCACTGAGCCATACCAGGCTCTGGGAGGCCGTCCTGGGCTTGTGGGGTGAGAGCCTCATCTTGTGAAAATGTCCACAGTTCCTGAATCCACCCTCAGATTCAATGTCATTCCTATCAAAATCATGGTGGCAGATCTTCGAAATAGGAAAAAAAAAACCCATAACATCCATCCGCCCCCACAAATGACCCCGGACAGCAAATCAGTATTGGAGAAGCAGGAGAGAGCGGGACGCAGCACTTTCCTATTTCAAATGATGTCACAGAGACACAGGATAAAGCAGTGTGGTTCTCGGGCCCCCAGCTGGCTCTGTTGGTTAAGCATCTGACTCCTGACCTCACCTCCGGTCCTGATCTCAGGGGTCATGAGTTCTAGCCCTGGGCTGGGCCATGGATGAGGCATGGAGCCTATTTAGACAAACCAGACCCACGGTGGATAGTCCCGGTATAAGCTGAATGAGCAAAACTGAGAGTCTAGAAGGAAATGTGCTCTGATACAAATGGTTTTTTAACTTAATTTAATTTAAACCCAATTAATTAATGTATAGTGTATTATACTTTCAGAGGAAGAATTCAGGGATTCACCAGTTGGAGATAACAGCAGTGCACGTGACATCACGTGCCCTCCTTCATGCCGGTACCCTGTTATCCCCAACCTCCAGCGGCCCTCAGTTTGTTTCCTATCATTAAGAGTCTGTATTTCCTGCATCTGTTTTTATCATATTTGTTTTTCCTTCCCTTTACAGTTGTTATCTGCTTTGCTTCTTTAATTCCACCTATGAATGACACCACACGGTCATTCTCTTTCCCGACTGATTTATTTCACTTAACATGATCCTTCTAGTTCTATCCACATCATTGCAAATGGCAAGATTTCCTTCTCTTTGATAGCTGAATACCATTCCTCTCTCTATGACCATCATCTATCTCCCGTCCTCTTTATCCATCATCTGCCTGAGGGCACCAAGGCTCCTCCCACAGTGTGGCTACTGTGGACCCGGCTGCAGTGGAAATTGCGGTGCAGGTGTCCTGAGTCTCACCGCATCTGTATCTCCGGAGTGAGCTCCAGGCCGTTCACCTGCTGGTGGCAGGACGGCTCTATTTGTAACTTCCTGAGGAGCCTCCACACTGTCCAGGGCGGCTACACTAGCCCGCAGTCCCACCCACAGTGGAAGAGGGTTGAGTGAGTTTTGCAGGACGTGGTAAAAGTCTGGTCCACATTTCATTTCGTGTCCTGTGGCTGCAATTCCTTGTCCTTAAGTATTTTTGGGGAATCCGGGTGTTGGGCTCCATTTCAGCGAGATGGTTCCAAAGCTAACAGGCCACAGCTGGAACCTGGATGAGGCAGGTGTGGCCTGTGGAGCACCCGACTCTTCCTGCATGGCCTCCTGCAGCGCCTGAGCGTCCCGCAGGGGGCGCCCGACCCCAGGCCCCACCCAGGGGTGTGCATGTGCAGTAGGCCTCCTCTGCCTTCACTAACAGGAGCCAGCCTGTGCTGGGGAGGCCTGAGGAGGACATGGGGACGAGTCCACGCTGATGAATCCCAGCCTCCTCAGGACCCGCGGGAAGTCTCATGGGGAAATTGGGCCACGTTCACGCTGACAGGAGCTCTGGTCTCCTCAGGACCAGCAGTGAGGTTCAGGAAGATGTGGGCCGGCATCACGCTGCCAGGAGCCCTGAGCCGCCTCAGGTCCTGCGGGGAGGCTTCAGGAAATTGTGGGCCCGCATCTACGCTGACAGGAGCCCCTGAGCTGCTTCAGGACCCACGGGGACACTTCAGGAAGATGTGGCACCACTTCCACTCTGGCAGGAGCTCCAGGCCCCCTCCGGACATAAGTTGAGGCTTCTGGAAGCTGGGTGCCCCATTCACAGTGACAGGACCCCCATCATCCTCAGCACCTGCACTTTGGCTTTGGGACGTATGGGGATGTGTCTATGCTGATAGGGGCCCTTCCTCAGGACTTGCGGTGAGTTTTCTGGGGGACGTGGTGCCATGCCCAGGCTGACAGAACCCCCCGGCCTCCTAAGGAGCTGCTGTGAGGTTTCCAGAGGATGTGAGGCATAGTCCACAGTGATAGGAGACCCAGCGTCCTCAGGACCTGCTGACTATGACTCAGGAACATGTGGGGCCACGTCCACACTCACATGATCCTGGATTACTCAGGACCCCGTGGAGGACTCTGGAGGCGTCATTGGGGGCCACGTCCATATCAGAAGGGACTACTCACAAGCATAGGGTAAGTGAATGGGTAGAATAAATGGTAGGGTCAGGGGAGGGGAGGCAGTTGGTGGTTAGGCTTAGGTTAGATGTTAGGAGTTATGATTATGCTTATGGTTACAGATTAGAGGTTAGGTGAGGCATAAGTGTAAGGGTCAGTAGTTAAGAGTTAGGATGGGGGTTAGGGTTAGGGTTTAGGCTCTAGGGATTAGGGCAGGAGGTTTGGAGTTGGGGTTAGGGTTATGGTTAGAGTTAGGGTTGGGCTTAGGTTTGCATTTAAGGTTAGGGGTTAGGATGTGAGCTAGGGTTAAGGGTTAGGGGTTAGAGTTAAAGAAGGGCTAGGTTTAGTGTTAGGGCGAGGGTTAGGGTTAGGATAGGGATTAGGGCTAGGGTTAGGGTTAGTGTTTGGTTAGGTGTTAGGTTTAGGTTCAGGTCAGGGTCAGGGTACGGATTTGGAAAAGGGTAAGAGATATGGTTAGAGAGTGGGTTAGGGGTTAGTTTTAGGGTACGGGTTAGGGTACAGTTTGGGGTATGAGATAGGATTAGTATTAGAGTGTTAGGGTTAGAGTACTGGTTAAGGTTAGGAATAGTATTTGAGTATATTAAGTTAAGGTTAGGGTTAGAGGGTAGGCTTAGGTTTAGATTTAAGGTAGGGGTCAGGCTTAAGGGTTTAGAATAGGTTTAGGAGTTAGGGTGAGGGTTGGCAGGAAGGTTTAGTGAATGTGTTTCGGTCTTGGGGTTTGTGTTTGGTTTTTGATTAGTGATGGGTCTTGTTTAAGGTTTAGGTTAACATTAGGATTAAGTGTAGGGTTAGGGTTATGTCTGTATATGGTTAGAGTTTGGGTCTTGGCATGTGCCTCACTGGGACTCCTAGTATCTTGGGCAGTTTAGTTTTATGCACTCTATTTAGGTTTTGGGTTCAAAGATAGCCTGACTCCACCAAGTCAGTGGCCTCCCCAGAGAATCAAAATCCAGGCTTCTGCTGGGGTCAGAATAGACAGGGCAGGCTTCTCCCGAGCTGAGCTAAGGAGGGGATTTGTGCCTCTAAATACTCTATTTGGATTTTCAGTTGCCTTTCTGATTTTATCTCTTGTGTGCACATGTTTCATCAATCATACCAATTATCATTTTAAAATTTTACTTGAATTCCTGTTTGTAAACACAGTATGATATACTTTCAGGTTTACCACATAGTGATTTAATCCTTGGATACAACTCCTGGTACTGGTCACAGGTGCCCTCCAGCATCCCCATCCCCTGATTCCCCTTTCCCCCACCATCATCTGGTGTTGATTAGTTTATTCTCTGTGGTTAATAGTGTGTATCTTGGTTTGCTTCTCTCAACCCCCCTCTGCCCCTTTGCCAGTTTGTTTGGTTTTTTAAAATTCACATGTGAATGCCATTGTATGGTATTTGGTATCTGTCTTTCTCTGACTGACTGAGTTCATTTGGCATAAGTCCTTTCCACTTCTCTCACGTCATTTTAAATGGCTTCATTTCATCCCTTCTGATGACCCAGTGATGTCACAGTGTGTATATTTAGCACATCGTCTCTGCCCATTCTTCTGTCGATGGACATCTGGGCTGTATCCACAGATTGGCTTTTGTTGATAACGCTGCTGCAAACACTGGGCTGCGTTTCCCTCTTCCAATCTACTAAACTACTTTTGTATCCTTGTGGTAAATACCTAGCTGTGCAATTTTGGAATCATAGGTTAGCTCTATTTTTAACTTCTTTTTATTTTATTTTTTTATGATAGTCACAGAGAGAGAGGCAGAGACACAGGCAGAGGGAGAAGCTGGCTCCATGCACCAAGAGTCCGAAGTACGATTCAATCCCAGGTGTCCAGGATTGCGCCATGGGCCAAAGGCAGGTGCCAATCTGCTGCGCCACCCAGGGATCCCCTATTTTTAAAATTTCGAGGACCCTCCACACTGTTTTCCACAGTGGTTGTACATTTTCGCATGCCCACCAGGAGTGTAAGGGGGCTCTCCTTCTCCATAGCCTCACCAACACCTGTTGTTTCTTGTGCTGTTAATTTTAGCCAATCTGATGGCTGTCAGGTGACATCTCATTGTGGATTGCATTTCCCTGATGATGGGTGACGCTGAGTGTCTCTCCGTGTGTCTGGTGGCCATCTGGATGTCTTGTCAGAGACAAAGTCCATTCATCTCTTCTGCCCATCTGTAGTTGGATAATTTGTGTTTAGGATGCTGAGATTTATATATGCTTTATGTATTTTGCATACTAACTCTTTATTGGATGGGTTGTTTATAAATATCTCCTCTCATTTTGTATGTTGCCTTTTAGCTTTGGTTGTTTCCTTCACTTTGCAGAAGCTTTTACATTTGATGAAGTCCCAATAGTATTTTTGCTTTTGTTTCCCTCACGTCAGAGGCATATCTAGAAAGAAGATCCAATGAACAATATCAAAGACGTTGCTGCCTACCTTTTCTTCTTTGTATATGGTTTCAGGTCTCACATTTAAGTCTTTCATCCATTTTGAATTTATTTTTTATATATATGGTGTAAGAAAGTGGTCCAGTTTGATTCTTCTGCATGTGGCTGCCTGGTTTTCCCAACACTATTTGTTCTTTTCCTGGGATCAGGGTTAGGGTTTGTTGAAGAGACTGTCTTTGTGCCATTGGATATTCCTTGCTGCCTTGTTGTCGATTAATGGATCATAGAGTTACAGGTTTGTATCTTGTTTCGGCTTTCCATTCTGTTCTGTTGATCTAAGCATCTCCTGTTGGGAGATCCTTGATTGCTGATTCAATTTCGTTGCTGGTTATATGTCTGTTCAAGTTTCTTACTTCTTCCTTTTTCATTTTTGCTATGTTATATATTTCCAGGAATTGATCTATTTCTTCCAGGTTCTAGGTTGCTGGCATATAATTTTTCATAATGTTCTCTTATAATCGTTTGTATTTCTCTAGTGTTGGTTGTTATTTCTCTTTTCCCATTTGTGATTTTATTTGGGTCCTTTCTCACTTTTTATCTTTTTTCTTTTTTAAATATTTTATTTATGTATTCATGTGAGACACAGAAAGGCAGATGTAAAGGCAGAGGGAAAATGAGCCTCCAGTGGGCCCTGATGTTGGACATGATTCCCCCAGACCCCGGGGTCATGATCTGAGCCAAAGCAGATGCTCAACCCCTGATGCACCCAGATACCTTGCTGATTCAATTCCTTTGCTCATTATAGGTCTGTTCACATTTTCTATTTCTTTCTATTTCAGTTCTGCTCGTTTGCACATTTCTAGGGATTTGTCCATTTCTTCCAGGTCTTCCAGTTTGTTTGCGTACAATTTCATAGTATTCCCTTATAATTGTCTAATTTTGCTGGTGTTGATTGTGATCTCTCTTCTCTCATCTGTTACTTTATTTATTTAGGTCTTTTCTCTTTTCTCATTGATAAAGCTGGCTAGGGCTTGATCCATTTTATTAATTATTTTGAAGAACCAGCTCTTAGTTTCATTATTCCATTCTACTGTTTTGTTGTTTCTGTATTGTTTATTTCTGCTCTCATCATTATTTTTTCCCTCTTCTGTAGGCTTTAGGCTTTGTTTGCTATTTCTTTTCCAGCTCCTTTAGGTGTAGGGTTAGGTTGTGTATTGGAGACTTCTTGTTTCCTGAGGTAGGCCTGTATTGCTATGTACTTACCTCTTAGGACTGCCTTTGCTACATCCCAGAGTTTTGGAAAAACATATTTTCATTTTCATTTCTTTTAAATTTCCTGTTTAATTTCCTGGTTGATCCATTCATTCTCTAGTAGGATGTTCATAATCTCCACGTATTTTTTGTCTGTCCAAATTTTTTTTTCTTACTGTCGACTTCGAGTTTCATAGCATCGTGTTCCAAAAATGTACAGCATGTTATATCAACCTTCTTGTACCTGTTGTACCTGTTGAGGGCTGATTTGTGGCCCATGATATGATCTGTTCTGGAGAATGTCCCATGTGCACTTGAAAGGAATGTGTATTTTGCTTTAGGAAGAAATGTTCAGACTATATCTGTTGAGTCCGTGTGGTCCAGTGTGTCAAGGCTATTGTTCCCCTGTTGATTTTCTGCATAGACGATCGGTCCATTGCCATAAGTGGGTGTTAAAACCCCTGTCATTGTATTATTATCAGTGAGTTCCTGTATGTTTGTTGTTAATTCATTTCTATATTTAGGTACTCCCATGTTGCAGCATAAATATTTAGTTGTTGGATCTTTTTTTTTTAAATAAATTTATTTTGTATTGATGTTGAATTGACCAACATTCCGAATAACACCTAGTGCTCATCCCATAATATGTCCCCCTCAGTGCCCATCACCCATTCACCCACACTTCCACCCTCCTCCCCTCCCAGCCCCCCCTAGTTCGTTTCCCAGAGTTAGGAGTCTTTATGTTCTGTCTCCCTTTCTGATAATTCCTACACAATTCTTCTCCATTCCCTTATATTCCCTTTCAGTATTATTTATATTCACCAAATGAATGAGAACACACACTGTTTGTCCTTCTCCGATTGACTTACTTCACTCAGTATAATACCTTCCAGTTCCATCCACATTGAAGCAAATGGTGGGTATCTGTCATTTCTAATGGCTGAGTAATATTCCATTGTATACATAAACCACATCTTCTGTAACTATTTATCTTTTGATGCACAGCGAGGCTCCTTCCACAGTTTGTCTATTGTGGACATTCCTAATATAAACATCAGGGTGCAGGTGTCCCGGCGTTTCATTGCATCTGAATCTTTGGGGTAAATACCCAACAGTGCAATTTCTGGGTCGTTGTGCAGGTCTATTTTTTTCTCATTGATGGACCGCCACAGAGTTTTCCAGAGTGGCTGCACCAGTTCACATTCCCACCAACAGTGGTTTCTATAAGTAGATACTCCCATGTTGGCAGCATAAATATTTAGTTGTTTGATCTTGATAGAGAGTCTTTTTAATTATGAAATAATGCCCTTCTTCATCTCTTCTTACAGTATTTGTTCTTTTTTGAAATTTAAAATCTTTATTTATTTATTCATGAGAATTACACAGAGAAGCAGAGGAAGGAACATAGAGTGAGAGGCAGGCTCCCCAAAGGGAGCCTGATGTGGGACTCGATCCTGGGATCCCAGGATCACACCCTGAGCCGAAGGCACATGCTCAACCACTGAGCCACCAGGTGTCCCCCAGGGTTTGGTTTCAAATCTCATTTGTCTGATATAAGTATGGGTCCTCCATCTTTCTTTTGATATCTATTAGCATCATAAATGATTTTCTATCCCCTGACTTTCAATCTGTTGGTGTCTATAGGTCTAAAGTGAGCATCTAGTAGACAGCATACAGATGGATGTTGTTTTTTAATAATAATGTTATTTATGATAGTGTGTGTGTGTGTGTGTGTGTGTGAGAGAGAGAGAGAGAGAGAGAGAGAGAGAGAGAGAGAGGCAGAAAATTAGGCAGAGAGAGAAACAGGGTCCCCACCAGGAGCCCAATATGAGACTCGATCCCAGACTCCAGGATCACACCCTGAGTCAAAGGCAGAGGGTCAAACCTGAGCCACCCAGGCATCCCAGATCCTGCTTTTTAAGCCACTCTGATACCCTATATCTTTTGATTGAAGCATTTAGTCTATCAGCATTCAGAGTGATTATTCAAAGATATGAACTTTGTGCATTTGTGTTACCAGAAGAGTTGGTGTTTCTGGTGACGTTCTCTCGGCCTTTCTAGTCTTTGTTGCTTTTGGTCTCTTTTTTTCCCCCACTAGAAGAGTCCGTCTTAAAATTCCTTACTGGACTGGTTAAGTGGTCCTGAACTCCTTTATATGTTGCCTGTCTGGGAAAATCTTTATCTCTCTTTCCCTCCTGAATGACACACTTGCTGAAGAAAGAATTGATACAAATTAGACTCCAATAAAAAGAAATTTAAAAACAAAAAAAAATTCTTGCTAATATGATTGAGGAAAATGGCATTTAGGAGGAAAACCAGAAGCAGAAAGAGAGGAGGACAGATTTCACCCTCCGTAGCCTTCATAGGGACCTGGTGTCCTTTCCTAGGAGTGCCCCCAATCCGGAGGATGCTTCCTGCCCCTCTGCCCTCCTTGTTGGAACACAAGCAGGCACATCTACGTGCCTCCAGCACCTCTGCAGTCATGGCTTATAGCGTTTTCCATGTATCCTATTGGGGACCACAGCTTAGTGTATGTAACCATCTGGCTGCTGTTTGACAACATTGGGGGGATTCTGACTTTTGATGGTTTTGAGGTGCGTGTGTGTCTATCACATGCAGCTATCCCATGCAGCTATCGGATCCTCTGTCTGGGTCACCCAAAACCCCAAAATGGTTGGCAGAATATCATTTCTGATGCTGGCGCTTGGCGGCTAGCTGAGCTCTCCTGGCTATGCCAGGGCTAACTCGTGCAGGAACTTTCAGCTGGAGGGCCAGCTGAGCGGAAGTTCCGGCTCGGCCACATTCCCATGTCCGGCAGTGGGTCAGGCCTTCCCTGGAAGGCACGTGGGGACGTCAGCTGTGTTTGCCTGGCGGTACCCCTGCAGGGGCTGGTTGGGGCCTAGGTGGTGCCCCCTCCTCCTCTCTGGGGGTCTCTTCACGCCCCGTGCACAGAGTTCTATGAGACACAAAAATGGGCTGGCTGTGCATTTTCGCACCACATCACTTTATTGACTTTCTACAGCAAACGGGCTCAGAGCCGTGGGTGCGTGCCTTCCCCTGGGAAGGAGACTCTTCTGTCCTTTAAGTGGGGGCAAGAATCACACGGGGTGGGTGGGCTGGTGATGGAGTCCCTCACCTGGGAGCATGTGTGGACTCCGGGTGGGGACGTGTTTCCTTAGGTTTCATCCTGAGTGACGGTTCTGCGGACAGCAGAGCTGACCTGGACCTGTAGCTCATGGGCTCCTGTTCTGGGTCCCCGCAGGGCAGCTGGACCCCGGCCTTGGGCCCTCTAGGGTCCCAGCACCTGGAGGAGCCTGCCTCATGGTGTGGGTGTGGGTGTGGCCCACCGGCTTACCCCTCCACTCCCCACACTGGTGTGTCCTGGTATCCCCAGGGCTGCCCTAGATAAGCGACCTATATCTGTGTGACATGCCCAGGGCCCAGTAGGCCACATCCAGCTTTGAGAGGGCTCGCTGAGCCCGGCGCCAGAATCCAGGGTTGTCAAGGGCCATGGGGGCCTGATTCCATTAGTCTTTGAGTTGGGACTGGTGTGGGCTCAAATCAACCCAGCCCCCACAGAGCCTGGGCCCAAGTCAGCCCAGGTCCCTCTGGGTTAGGGCCTGGTGTCCTGTGCAGGGTGTCCCACCCTCCAGGAGGGACAGAGGGTGGAGGCAGGGCACAGTGTGTCCTCTGCACCACTCTCCTGCACACACACTGTCCGGGGCTCCCTGCCTTCCCTCCTCCCTGCAACCCCTGGTACTCAATGGGACACCAAGGCTTCTGATGGGGCAGTGTATCCAGAAAACCCTGGGGAGTCTGAGCATGTCCCACAGGGTGCAGCTGCACTGGGTCCTTGCTCGGGGCCGATGGTGTGGGGGTGGATGGTGTGGGGGCATGGGTATGATGGTGGTGGGGTGTGGGGGATGGTGTAGGGGGGATGGTGTTGGGGTATAGTGTGGGTGGGGATTGTGTGAGGCTGTGTGTGTGTGAGGGGGATGGTGTAGGGGCTATGCCATGGGGGATGATGATGTTAGGGGATGGTGTGGGTCTGGGGAATGGGAGGATGGTGTGGGGGGCCGGTGGACAGAGGGCATCCTCTTTCTCTAAGATGCACACTGAGACGTCCACAGATAAAAGCAACCCCAGTCTGGGGTATGCTGTGACACCTGCCCCTGGGGCCCCGTGTGGCGAGTACAGGGCCCTGGCTGGACCAGGGACATTATCTGGGGGTCATCATACAATGTATGTTTACAAATTTCAAATTGTCTCAAATTTAATACATAGAATTTAGAAATATATGAAGTCCTGAGGGTGGGTATCACCCTGACCCGTCCGACCCTCATCAGATCGATGTGTGTCTTCCTCCAGTCACAGCCATGCACCCTGCCCCCAGGTCCCCTTACTGGCCCGACGGGCCCCACCCCAGCCCCCTGCTTTTCAGGGGGCTGTCCCTCACCCTTTTGGGGTTCAGCTAACATGGCAATCCCTGGAGGCCGCGTCCTAGTGGCCTCCTCATCTCTGAGACCCCGAGGGTGGGGGCACGGTGTTCATCCCCAACAACCTACCATGCAGCCATGTGTTGTTGGCTGCTGTTCTCCCAGGCTCTGGTGCCCCATGTTCCCTACCCAGAAGCCCCAGGTCCTCCCGGGTCCCGATCCCCCTGGCCCCTCACCTTCACCCTAACCCATAGTAGTCCCAAAACATGACGTGACTGCTGAATATCCTGTTGACGTCCAGGTCCCCCAGCGTGATGTCCCTAGAGGAGACCAGGGCCTCTCCTTCATTTCCTGTGGGAAAACTGGGGAGGAGGAGCTGGCGTCAGGGACACAGACCATAACGTGTCTGTCCTGGGCAGGGAGCCCTGGGGCCACCATGGAGTGGGTACTGCCAAAACCTCCTTCCTTCCTCTGGGAGGCCAGGGATGGTGAGAGTGCACACTGTGCCCATGGGACCTGTGTGACGGCCTGTGCCCAGCTGTTGTAGGGAGGGAGGTGACTGAGTGTCACCCTGGGTGGGAGGGGATAGCGGTTCAACCAAGGTGGGAGGGAACATGGGGGTGTTGTGCCCAAGATTGCGAATCCGAGAAACCACTAAGGAGCTGACACCAATGCAAACACACAAGGGTTGATTTCCAAACTCGAGCTTGCGTCCAAGTACACCCAACACTGCGGAGCAGGGACTTGGACCCTGAGCTGGTTTTTAGCTTAGTTTTAAGGGCTTGTCTCGGGGTCCTCCAGAAGGGCTGGAGCAATTCCTCAAGTTCTGTTTACATTTTGTTATGAGGCCTTCAAGGGTATTGAACTCTGCTCTCATTCTAATAGGTGCTTCCAGCCCTTGGCATGGGCTCAGTTTCATTCTATTGTGGGGCTTTCTAGGACATTAAGCTGTAAACTTTTGTTTGTTTGTTTGTTTTTCCTGTAACTGAAGTAATGTAAATTTCAGCTCTTCTTCACAGGGGCCTGGGATGGCTGGTCTTGTTCGAACACTGAACTTAAAGTAGAAAGGCCTTCATTTTCTCAGCCTCCTTGCATCCAGTCCCATCCTATCTAGCTCTTTCCCCTTCCCTGGAGCTCCTAAGAGAGCAATTGCAAATGACCCCAGCTTGGCAGCCTGTGTTGGGAGACAGGCCCAGGGATTTGGGATCAGGAAGACCTGGGGTATGGGCGTCCCAGCTGTGCAGTGGGATTCCATGCTGCAGACTCTTATTCCCTAAGGCTATCTTGACAACTGACTTTGTACATAGAAAAGCTGTCCTTTATCTTTAAAAGATGAGGAGCAAGTCAAAGTTTTTTTTCTCTGCCCATCTAATTGCTCAGATTCCAATCTGAGATGTATTTCCTGTTACTAAGAATAATTTACTATCCGTAGTACTATGGTTAAAATATTCTGACACAGTAATTCAAAGGGATGAGGGTTTCTCATCTCTTTATTCACAGCTCAGTCACTCATCAAGAAATGAGTCAATTTTCAAAATAAATCTTATTTATTAGGAAAAAAACAAAGATTTATAGGGAATTGAGGGAATTTATAAGGAAATTGAGAAGATAGTACAGAGCATTCGCATGCATTGGCACTCAATTTCTCCAATTATTGATATCTTATATTAGTACGGTACAAATATGAGCTAATGAATCAATATTAAAATATTCGCATTAACCAAAGACCATACTTTATTCAGTTTTCCTTAGCTTTTGCTAAGTTACCATCCCTCATATCACATTCCATTTGTCCTCCTGTTTTCTTAGGCTCCTCTGGATTGTAACAGTCTTTCAGCCTTTCCTTGTTGTTGAACTGGAACACTTTGAGAAGTAGAGTATTTTGTAAAATTTCCCTCAGTTGGGACATGTCTGTTGTTTATCTCATGACTGAACTGTTTTTGTGGATTATATACAGAGATATACTGCCATTTTCATTATATCATATAAAGGATAGATACTATCAACATGATTTATCAGTCTTGGTATCGATCTGATCATCTTGCTGAGGTAGTGTTTGTCAGCTTTCTCCGTAGTAAAGTGATTCTTTTATTATTATTATTATTATTATTATTATTATTATTATTGTTATTATTATTATTATCATTATTATTTTAGGTTTTTCATAATATGTTTTGCAGAAGGAAGTTACTATGTGTTTTCCACACATAAGAGTGGGAAGCTATGCTCATGAACTTGAGTGTGGTATGTCTGCACGAATTGTTTGAAATTCTTCTACATGGGAGATTTCTCTTCCTTCTGAGTTTGTTTCTTTTTCAAAGATGTTATTTATTTATATGAGAGAGAGAGAGAGGAGAAAAAGCATGAGCCAGAGGGGCAGAGGGAGAGGGAGAAGCAGGTTCCCTGCTAAACAGGGAGCCTGCCTTGGGACCTGGATCATGATCTGAGCCTAATGCAGAAGCTTAACTGACTGAGCCACCCAGGTGCCACTCCTTCCTTCCTTCCTTCCTTCCTTCCTTCCTTCCTTCCTTCCTTCCTTTCTTTCTTTCTTTCTTTCTTTCTTTCTTTCTTTCTTTTATCTTTCTTTCTTTCTTTCATTCTATTTCTTTCTTCTTTATTTCTTTCTTTCTTTTATTTTAATAATAATTTTATTTTTTATTGGTGTTCAATTTGCCAGCATACAGAATAACACCCAGTGCTAATCCCGTCAAGTGCCCCCCTCAGTGCCCATCACACATTCACCCCCACCACCCGCCCTCCTCCCCTTCCATCACCCCTAGTTCATTCCTTGAGTTAGGAGTCTTTTTTTTAAGTTTTATTTATGATAGTCACACACACAGAGAGAGAGAAAGAGAGGCAGAGACATAGGCAGAGGGAGAAGCAGGCTCCATGCATCGGCAACCCGATGTGGGATTCGATCCCGGGTCTCCAGGATCGCACCCTGGACCAAAGACAGGCGCTAAACCGCTGCGCCACCCAGGGATCCCCTGAGTTAGGAGTCTTTATGTTCTGTCTCCCTTTCTGATATTTCCCACACATTTCTTCTCCGTTCCCTTATATTCCCTTTCACTATTATCTATATTCCCCAAATGAATGAGAACATACAATGTTTGTCCTTCTCTGATTGACTTACTTCACTCAGCATAATACCTTCCAGTTACATCCACGTTGAAGCAAATGGTGGTTATTTGTCGTTTCTAATGTCTGAGCAAGGCCCACCTGTTCTCTCTCTTCAGCTTCTGAGTCTCCTAAGATATGAATGTTATTTTTTAATAAGTGGCTGACTTCCCTACGTCTGTCTCTGTGGTCCATAACTTTTCTTGTTTTTATGGCTTCCACGTGGGACTGCATCTCAGTTATAGCATTTTTAACTTGGCCTGACTAGATTTTAGTTGTTTTACTTCTACAGTAAGGGATTCTCTAGTTTTCCTCTGTGCTCTTTATCCAGCCCAGCTGCTATCTTTATAATCATTGTTTTAAAATGTAGTTAGACATCATATATGTGTATTGATGGACTTCCTGGCTGTGAGTACTATCTCATGTTATTTTATGGAGGTGAATTTCTCCATCTCATTACCTTTTCCAGAAAAGAGAGAGGGAAGAAAAAGAAAAACCAAGGAAAACAATAATAACTGCTCTCAAAAAAAAAAAAAAAAAAAAACCACCAGATTATTTTGGCCTGCATTTCAAAAGATTCTAAACCCCAAATATGAAACACAATTAAAGTACCATGAAAGTAAAATTAAGAAATATATAAGGTACATACATAAAATTAAAATAAGAAATTAATAAAAAAATCAAGGAAAATAAATGACAGTAAAGCACAAAGTACAAAGGAAGGTATATCCTACTTTCCAGGCAGAGCTGAATCTCTGCATCCTCTGTGGTCCGACAACATGGTGGCAGTGAGTGGTCTGTGCAGGGTCTGGGGATGGGTTCTGGCGCTGATTATCAGGTGCACATCTGTGTGGTAGATGCACCTGCGGAGTCAGAGGTGGGGTGGGCATCAGCACCTCTGGCCTCCAGTGAGCGGCACAGTGCTGCTCCTTGAGACCCCCCCTGATTGGCCGGATGCGGGTGGGGTTTCTGGGTCCTCTGGCTCTGGGGCTGAGCATCCTGCCCCCCAGTCTGCATGGGCCTCCACAGAAGAGCTCCCAAGCCCCTGGGTCTCCACCGATTCTCTCAGAACCCTGCTTTTATTCTACCTGCGTCTGAGCTTCTTTTGGCTTTGTTTTTTTATCTCAGAGTGTTGTGCCCAAGATTGTGAATCCGAGAAACCACCAAGAAGCCGACACTGATGCAAACACATGAGGGTTTATTTACAAGCTAGAGCTTGTGTGCAAGTATACATGACAGAGTGGAGCAGGGACTTGGACCCCGAGGTGGGTTTTAGCTTAGTTTTAAGGGCTGGTCTCAGGGACCTCCAGAAGGGGTGGAGCAATTCCTCAAGTTCTGTTTACATTTTGATATGGGACATTCAAGGGCATTGAGCTCTGTTCTCATTCTAATAGAGGCTTCCTGTCCTTGGCCTTGACTCAGTTTTGTTTCTATTGTGGGGCTTTCTAGGACATTAAGCTGTAAACTTTTGCTTTTTCCAGTAACTGAAATAATGTTAATTTCAGCTGTTCTTCACAGGGACCTGGGATGGCTGGACTTGTGCTAACAATGAATTTAAATTGGTATGGCCTTAATTTTCTAGGCCTCCAGGCTTCCAGTCACATCCTATCTAGCTCCTTCCCCCTTCCCCAGAGCTCCTAAGAGAGCAATTGAAAATGACCTCAGCGTGGCAGCCTGTGTTGGGGGACAGGCCCAGGGATTTCGAATCAGGAAGACCTGGGGCACGGGCTTCCCAGATGTGCAGGGGGATTCCATGCTGCAGACTTTTATTCCCTAAGGCTATTTTGACAATAGACTTTGTACATAAAAAAGCTCTCCTTTGTCTTTAAAAGATGAAGAGCGAGTCAAAGCATTTTTTCTCTGCCCATCTGATTGCTCAGATTCCAATCTGAGACATATTTCCTGTTAATAAGGATAATTTACTATCCGTGGTACTATGGTCAAAATATTCTGACACAAGTAATTCAGAGGGATGAGGGTTTCTCATCTCTTTCTTCACAGCTCAGTCACTCATCAGGAAATGCATCTTTATGGATTTGGAAAGAACTGAGAGACATTATTACCGTGGTCCTATTATTTATGTGAAGGATCCTTCCCTGAGATTCTTCCCCTGTTTCAACTGACACTGAAACACTTTGAACTCTTTGGAAGTCAAATGTCAAGGAAATAAATGTTATGCATCGCTAATTTTAAATGCACTTGCAATATGGTGTCTATTGTACTAGAAGTATTTTTATCTGATTTTTGCTATTTATTATCCTTTCCTGCTTTTCAGGTTGAGGAGGCATTATACGTGTTCATAAGTGTTTTTCTTTCCTTTGATCTAAAATTCTTAATTGTTTCCATCAAAGGAACTCTTTAAGAATAAGGCAAAAGTCAATTCAACAATTCTTAAAATGTCTTCACACTTGGAGCCTGATTCATTTGTCAATTTTCAAAATAAATCTTATTTATTAGGAAAAAAACAAAGATTTATAGGGAAACTGAGAAGATAGTACAGAGCATTCGCATGCACTTGCACTCAATTTCTCCAATTATTGATATCTTATATTAGTACGGTACAAATATGAGCTAATGAATCAATATTAAAAAATTCGCATTAGGGATCCCTGGGTGGCGCAGCGGTTTAGCGCCTGCCTTTGGCTCAGGGCGTGATCCTGGAGACTCGGGATCGAATCCCACATCGGACTCCTGGTGCATGGAGCCTGCTTCTCCCTCTGCCTATGTCTCCACCTCTCTCTCTCTCTCTGTGTGACTATCATAAATAAATTTAAAAAAAAATTCGCATTAAACAAAGACAAAAAAAAAAACAAAGACCATAGTTTATTCAGATTTCCTTAGTTTTTGCTAAGTTACCAATCCTCAAATCACATTCCATTTGTCCTCTTTCCTTAGGCTCATCTGGATTGTGACAGTCTTTCAGCCTTTTCTTGTTGTTGAACTGGAACACTTTGACAAGTAGAGTATTTTGTAAAATTTCCCTCAGTTGGGACATGTTTGTTGTTTATCTCATGACTGAACTGTTTTTGTGGATTATATACAGAGATATACTGCCATTTTCATTATATCATATAAAGGATAGATACTATCAACATGATTTATCAGTCTTGGTATCGATCTGATCATCTTGCTGATGTAGTGTTTGTCAGCTTTCTCAGTAGTAAACTGATTCTTTATTATTATTCTTTATTATTATTATTATTAGTATTAGTATTATATTATCATTATTATTTTAAGGTTTTCATATTATATTTTGTAGAAGGAAGTTACTATGTGTATTCCACACTTAAGAGTGGGAAGCTATGCTCATGAACTTGAGGGTGGAATGTCTTCACAAATTGTTTGAAATTATTCTACATGGGCAATTTCTCTTTCTTGTGGATTTGTTTGTTTCTTTTTCAAAGATGTTTTTTATTTATTTGAGAGAGAGAGTAGAGATAAAGCATGAGCGAGAGGGGAAGAGGGAGAGGGAGAAGCAGGTTCTCTGTTGAACAGGGAGCCTGCCTTGGGACCTGGATCATGATCTGAGCCTAAGGCAGAAGCTTAACTGACAGAGCCACACAGGTGCCACTCTTTCTTCCTTCCTTCCTTCCTTCCTTCCTTCCTTCCTTCCTTCCTTCCTTCCTTCCTTCCTTCTTTTCTTTCTTTCTTCTCTTTCTTTCTTTCTTTCTTTCTTTCTTTCTTTCTTTCTTTTTCTTTCTTTCTTTTCTTTCTTTTCAATACAGCAACATCTAAGGAATTCCTCCCTCAGATGGGAGCTACATACTAACTTCCAAACCTGAGAACCTACCTGAAAGCTCACTCTGGGGAACTTCCCTCTCGGAGATGAGCTGAAACGTGGTCCTTCCCAGTTCCACACTGCCTGCAGATACACTTATAAACATCCTCACTAGACATGTTTGTTAGAAGCTCATGGGATGCAAGGGGCAAGCTGCAGGCTTCAAGGTTGTGTCTCCAGGTGCAGTAAAGCGGTATTCATGGAACATCCTGAATTACAATGCGGCCACGTTCTCATACCCATCAGAACGCAGTTAGTAGAAAGCTGGCCTCCAGGCATGCCTCCTTTGAAAGCTGAGCTCAGGGCAGGAGCCTCCCGCATCCTGCCTGCCCGTAGTCGTAGCTGCTAACATCCTTATATTAGGTGTTCGGAGAGGTTGGAGAAATGTCAGTGGAAGTGTCAGGACTGTACTCATATGTATCTGAGTTCAATAGAGCGATTTCCAACATCCATGTTCAATTAGAGTGTAGCCCCTGTATACCTCGTCTCGATAAGTGTCTAGCAGACATCGGCCTGCAAAGCAAACACACTTCTGCGAGTTCAACTTATGGCCTGTACCTCCCCCATCCTGACTGCCTGTATGTTCCACGTCCACAGCATTTCGTTGTATCCGGGAGAGTAGCGGAGTGAAAACCACGTGTCTCCCTTGTCAATTTTGTGCGTAGCGGACAGCTGCCATCAAGGCATGCACGCTCCTTTGGATTGAGCTTATGGCTTGTACCTCCCACATGCTGACGGCCTGTATGCTTCACTTCCAAAGGATTTCGTCCGATACGGGACGCAAGTTTTGCAAGAGGCAAGTGTCTCTTAGTTCCATCCAGCGACTTCTGAGGAATTCCTCCCTCAGAGGGGTGCTACATACTAACTTCCAAACCTGAGTAACTAGCTGAAAGCTCTCTCTCTGCGGAATTTCCTTCTGCGAGATGAGCTTACACGCAGTCCTTCCCAGTTCCACACTTCCTGCAGATGCAGTTATGAACATCCTCACTAGACAGGTTTTCAGAAGCTCATGGGACGCAAGGGCCAGCTGCAGGCTTCAAGGTTGTGTCTCCAGGTGCAGTAAAGCGGTATTCATTGTAAGTGTACCGCCTTACAATGCTGTCACATTCTCATGGCCATCAGAACAAGCTAGTAGAAAGCTGGCTTCTAGGCATGCTTCCTTTTGAGAGCTAAGCTCAGGTCAGGACCCTCCCTCATCCTTCAGCCTGTAGACGTAACTGCTAATATGCTTATGTTAGGTGCTGGGAGAGGGTGGCAAAATGCTTGTGGAAGTGTCAGGCCTATACTCTCGATTATCTGAGTTGAATACAGCGATTTCAAACGGGCTTCTTCAAAGAGTGTAGCCAGTTTCTAACTCCCATGTACGACTGGGTAGCAGTCATCTGCCTCCCAGGCGTACACACTTTTGAGAGTTGAGCTTATGGCCTGTATTTCTCACATCCTGCCTGCAGGTACCCTTCGCTGCAAACAGGCCTAGGCTCGAGGCGTGACTGAAGTGTTGTGAGAGGTAAGTGGAAAGTCCTGGCACACAAGACTAGTGCCTCCAAGCACAATCCAGCGATTTATTAGTAATTCCTGTCTTAGACAGGTGTTACCTACTTAGTTCAATACGTGAGAAGCTGGCTGAACCCTGAGTCCAAAAGCATCTCTCTTCTGAGAGTTGAATTCACACCCAGTCCCTCACAGTTCCACTCTGCCTGCAGAATGAGTTTTGAACATCTTCACCTGAGACGTTTGTCAGAAGCTTATGAGACGCAAGTGGAATAATGCTGGCCTGGAAGGTATCTCCAGGTGCAGGAGACTGGTATTCTTCGAACCTTCTGTGTTAGAAGACTGCTATGGTCTCACGGCCATTAGAATGAAGCTAGTGGAAAACTGGCTTCTAGCCTTGCTCACTTGTGAGATCTGAGCTCAGGGCAGGACCCTCCCGAATCCTGGCTGCCCATTGTCATAGCTGTTAACATCCTTAAGTGAGGTGCTGGGAGAGTTTGGAGAAATGCCAGTGGAAGTGTAAGGACTCTACTCACGTGTATCTGAGTTCAATACAGGGATTGCCAATGTCCTTGTTCAATTAGAGTGTAGCTCGGATATACCTCGCCTCGATAAGTGTCTAGCAGACATCGGCCTGCAAAGCGTACACACTTCTGAGAGTTGAACTTATGGCCTGTACCTCCCCCATCCTGACTACATGGACGTTCCACTTCCACAGCATTTCGGTGTATGCGGGAGAGGAGCGGAGTGAGAACCAAGTGTCTGCCTTGTCAATTTCGCGCCTAGGGACAGCTGCCTCCCAGGAATGCACACTCCTTTGGATTGAGCTTAGGACTTGAACCTCCCACAGGTTGACCGCCTGTACGCTATGCTTCTAAAGGATTTCGTTCGATATGGGATGCAAGTTTTGTGAGAGGCAAGTGTCTCTTAGCTCCATCCAGCGAATTCTGAGGAATTCCTCCCTCAAATGGGATCTCCATACTAACTTCGAAACCTGAGTACCTGGCTGAAAGCTCTCTCTCTGGGGAACTTCCCTTTCAGAGATGAGCTGACACGCGGTCCTTCCCAGTTCCACACTGCCTGCACATGCAGTTACGAAAATCCTCACTAAACATGTTTGTCTGAAGCTCATGGGATGCAAGGGCCAGCTGCAGGCTTCAATGGTTGTGTCTCCAGGTGCAGTAGAGCAGTATTCATGGAACGTCCTGCCTTACAATGCTGCTACGTTCTCACGGCCATCCGAACGAGCTAGTAAAAAGCTGGCTTCTAGGCATGCTTCCTTCTGAGAGCTGAGCTCATGGAAGGACCCTCCCGCATCCTGCCTGCCCATACACGTACCTGCTAATATGCTTATGTTAGGGGCTGGGAGAGGTCGGTGAAATGCATGTGGAAGTTTCAGGCCCGTACTCCTGATTATCTGAATTGAATACAGCTATTTCAAACGACCTTCTTCAAAGAGTGTAGCTAGTTTCTAACTCCCATGGACGAGTGGGTAGCAGACATCTGCCTCCCAGGCGTACACACTTTTGAGAGTTGAGCTTATGGCCTGTATTTCCCACATCCTGCCTGCAGGTACACTTCGCTGCTAAAAGGCCTAGGCTCGATGCATGACTGAAGTGTTGTGGGAGGTAAGTGCAAAGTCCCGGCACACAGGACTAGTGCCTCCAAGCTCAATCCAGCGACTTCCTAGTAATTCCTGTCTTAGACAGGTGCTACATACTAATTTCCATAGGTGAGAAGCTATCTGAACCCCGAGTCCAAAAGAGTCTCTCTTCTGAGAGTTGAATTCACACCGAGTCCCTCACAGTTCCACACTGCCTGCAGAATGAGTTTTGATCATCTTCACCAGAGCCGTTTGTCAGAAGCTTGTGAGACACAAGTGGAATAATGCAGGCCTGGAAGGTGTCTCCAGGTGCAGTAGAGTGGTAATCTTGGAACCTCCTGAATTAGAATACTGCTACATTCTCACTGCCATAAGAACGCAGCTAGTTGAAAGCTGACTTCTAGGCATGCTTCTTTGTACAAGCTGAGGTCAGGGCAGGACCGTCCCGCATCCTGACTGCCTGTAGACATAAGTCCTAGAATCTTTATGTTAGGTGCTGGAAGAGGTTGTGTGAAAAGCATGTGGAAGTGACAGGCCTGACTCACGTATATCTGAGTTAAATGCAGCGATTGCCAACGTCCTTATTTAATTAGAGTGTACCTCGGTTCTACCTCCCATAAATAAGTGTCTAGCAGACATCTGCCTGTAAAACATACACACTTCTGAGAGTTAAAATTATGCCCTGTACCTCCCACATGCTGACTGCAGGTACACTTCGCTCCTATCAGGCCTAGGCTTGAATCGTGACAGAAGGGTTGTGAGAGGTTAGTGGAAGGTGCCGGCCCACACGCCTAGTGTCTCCAAGCCCAATCCAGAGATATGTGAGGAACTGCACTCTACGATTGGTGCTACATAGTAAGTACATGAGAAGCTAGTGGAACGCAGTGTCCAAAGGGTACTTTCTTCTGAGACTTGAGCTCACCTTCATGGCCTTCAGATGAAATTTCGAACATCTTCACTAGACGTGTTGGTCAGAAGCTCATAGGACAAAAGGAGCTAGCTGCAGGCTTCAATGTTTGTGTCTCTAGGTGCAGTAGAGTGGTATACATGGAACCTCCTGACTTACAATGTAGCTACATTCTCACGGCCATATGAACGCAGCTAGTGGAAAGGTGCATTTGAGGCATGCTGCTGAGGATCAGAGTCACCCGTTCCAGGTGAGGCCCAGGTGGGGCCAGAGTCACCTGGTACAGAAGAGGCCAAAGTGAGGACAAGAGTTACCGGGTCCAGGTGAGGCCAACCAGCAGGCCATGCAGAGGAACCGTATCCCGATGATGCCCAGGTACGGACCAGAGTTACCAGGTCCAGGTGAGGCCAACCTGCAGGCCATGCAGTGGAACCATGTCCCGATGATGCCCAGGTAGGGACCAGAGTCACCAGGTCCAGATGAGGCCCAGATGGGGAGCATATTCACTAGGTCCAGGTGAGGCCCAGTTGAGGACCAGAGTCACCAGGTCTGGTCGAGGCCTAGAGGGGTACCAGAATCACCTGGTCCAGGTGACATCCAGATGGGGACCAGAGTCACCAGGTCAGGGTGAGGCCCAGAGAGTTTCCAGAGTCATCATGTCCAGGTGAGGCTCAGGTGTGGAACAGAGTAACCAGGTACCTATGATGCCCAGGTGAGGACCAGATTCACCAGGTCCAAGAGGCCCACGTGGGGACCTGAGTCACCAGGTATGGGTGAGGCCCAGGTGGCAACCCCACTCACCAGGTCCAGGTGAGGCCAATCTGCAGGCCAGAGTCACCAGATCCAGTTGAGGCCCTGGTGGGGACTGGAGTCACCAGGTAAATGTGAGTCTACAAGAACACCACAGTCACCAGGTCCAGGTGTGGTTCATGTGGGAACGAGAGTCACCAGGTCCAGGTGAGACCCAGGTGGGGACCACAGTCACCAGGTCCAGATTGAGGCCTAGGTGGGGGGCCCAGAGTCATCAGGGCCAGGTGAGGCCAAAGTGTGGAGCAAAGTTATCATGTCCAGGTGAAGCCCATGTGGGGAACAGAGTAACCATGTCCCATTGATGCCAGGCGGGACAAGAGTCACAAGGTCCAGACGAGGCCTAAGTGAGGAGTAGATTCACCAGGTCCTGTTGAGGCCCAGTTGAGGACCAGTGTCCCCAGCTCCGGGTGAGTCCCAGAGGGGGACCAGAGTCACCTGGTTCTGGTGATATCCAGGTGGGGACCAGAGTCACCACATCAGGGTGAGGCCCAGAGGGGGACGAGAATCACTAGGTCCAGGTGAGGCCCCGATGTGGAACTGAGAAACCAGGTCCCATGATGCCCATATGAGGACCTGAGTCACCAGGTCCAGGTGAGGTCCCTGTGGGAACCAGTCACCTCATCCAGGTGAAGCCCAGGTGAGACCACAGTCACCAGGTCAGGGTGAGGTCCAGAGGGGGACCAGAGTCACCAGGTCCAGGTGAGGCCCAGGTATATAAGAGAGTAACCAGGTCCCAATGATGCCCAGGTAAGGACCAGAGTCAACAGGTCCAGGTGAGGCCCAAATATGGATCAGAGTCATTTTGTTCCAGGTGAGGCCAGATGGAGACCACAGGAACCAGGTCCAGGAGAGCCCCATATGGGAACCAGAGCCACCAGATCCAGGTGAGGTCTAGGTGGGACCACAGTCACAAGGTCCAGGTGAGGCCCAGGTGGCAACAGGATTCACCAAGTCCAGGTGAGGCCCAGGTGGTGACCAGTCACCAGATCCAGGTGAGGACCAGCTAAGGACCAGATTCACCAGGTCCAAGTGAAGCCCAAGGGGTGACCAGAGTCACCAGGTAAGGGTGAGGCCCAGAGGGGGAACCAGAGTAACCATTTTAGTTTGAGGCCCAGAATGGGACCAGAGGTCCCTGGTCAAAGTGAGGCCCAGGTGTGGAATAGAGTATCCAGGTCCCAGTGATGCCTGGGTGAGGACCAGAGTCACTAGGGCCATGCCGGGCCCAGATGGGGATCAGAATCACTAGGTCCTGGTGAGGCATAGAATAAGACCACAGTCACCAGTATCAGGTGAGCCCCTTGTGGGAACAAGAGCCATCTATCCAGCTGAGTCCCAGGTCCATGTGAGGCCCACGTGAGGACCAGATTCATCAGGTCGAATTGAGGCATAGCTGGGGACAAGAGTCACCAGGTCTGGGTGAGGCCTAGGTGGGGCAAGATTCAGCAGTTCTGAGTTAGGTCAAAGTGGGGACGAGAGACACCAGGTCCAGGTGAGGCCAAACTGAGGACCAGAGTCACCAGATCCAGGTGAGGTCCATATTGGAAAGAGAGTCACCAGGTCCAGGAGAGGTCCAGGTGGGGACCAGAGTCACCAGATCCAGGTGAAGTCCAGGTGGGGACCAGAGTCACCAGATCCAGGTGAAGTCCAGGTGGGGACCAGAGTCACCAGATCCAGGTGAAGCCCAGGTGGGGACCAGAGTCACTAGGTCCAGATGAGGCCCAGGTGAGGACCAGAGTTACCAGGTACACGTGAGGCCCCGGTGGGGATCAGAGGCAACAGGTCCATGTGAGGCCGGCTTGGGGACCATGGTCAACAGGTCTACTTGAGGCCCAGGTGTGGAACACAGTAACCAGGTCCAGGTGAGTCCCCGGTGGTGACAAGTCACCACATCCAGGTGAGGCCCAGGTGGGGACCAGGATCACCAGGTACAGGGGAGGCCCTTGAAAGAACGAGAGTCAACAGTTCGAGGTCAGGCGCAGGTGGCAACCAGGGTCAGCAGGTCCAAGTCAGGCCAAAGTGGGGTTCACAGTCACTAGGGCACAGTGAGACCCAGAGGGGGACCAAAGTCACCTGGTCCAGGTGAGGTCCAGTTGTGGAACACAGTCACCGGGTCCCAATTATGCCCAGTTGAGGACCATGGTCAACAGGGCCAGGTGAGGCCCAGATGGGGATCGGAGTCTCCAAATCCAGGTGAAGCCCAGGTGGGGACCACAGTCACCAGATCCAGGGTAGTCTCAGGTGCAGACCAGAATCACCAGGTCCAGGTGAGGTGCAGGTGGCAACCACACTCACCAGGTCCCAGTGAGGCCCTGGTGGGGACCAGAGTCACGAGGTACATGAGAAGCTAGAAACACTGCAGACACCAGGTCCACATGATGTCCATGTGGGAATGAGAATCACCAGTTACAGGTGAGGACCAGGTGGGGATCCGACTCTCCAGGTCCAGGTGAGACCCAGGTGGGAACCAGTGTCACCATGTCCAGGTGTGGCCCAGGTGAAGACCAGAGTTAATAGGTCCAGCTGGGTCACTGTTAGTGAACAGTGTAACCATATCCTGATGCTATCCAGGTGGGTACCAGAGACACCAGGTCCTGGTGAGGCCCAGGTGGGACCAGAGACATGAGGTCCAGGTGAGGTCCCGATGGGAACCACAGTCACCAGGTCAGGTGAGGCCATGCTGAGGATCAGAGTCACCAGTTCCAGGTGAGGCCCAGGTGGAGCCAGAGTCACCTGGTACAGAAGAGGCCAAAGTCAGGACCAGAGTTACCAGGATCAGGTCAGTCCCAGTGGGGAATAGAGTAACCATGTCCCGATGATGTCCAGGTAGAACCAGAGTCACCAGGTCCAGATGAGGCACAGGTGGGGAGCATATTCACTAGGTCTTGGTGAGGCCCAGTTGAGGACCAGAGTCACCAGGTCTAGTTGAGGCCTAGAGGGGTACCAGATTCACCTGGTCCATGTGACATCACCCCCCTACATGGGGACCAGAGTCACCATGTCAGGGTGAGGCCCAGAGGGGATCCAGAGTCATCATGTCCAGGTGAGGCTCAGGTGTGGAACAGAGTATCCAGGTCATAATGGTCCACAGGTGAGGACCAGAGTCACCAGATCTGGGTGAGGCCCAGTTAGGATCAGAGTCACCAGTTCCAGGTGAGGCCAAGGAGTCCACAGCAATCAGGTCCAGGTGGGGAACAAAGTCACCAGGACTGCATGAGGCCCAGATGGGGACCAGATTCACCAGGTCCAGGTGAGGCCCAGGTGGTGACCAGAGTTACCAGTTCCGGGTGAGGACCAGGTAAGGACCAGATTCACCAGGTCCAAGTGAGGCCCACGTGGGGACCTGTGTCACCAGGTATGGGTGAGGCCCAGGTGGCAACCCCACTCACCAGGTCCAGGTGAGGCCAACCTGCAGGCCAGAGTCACCAGATCCAGGTGAGGCCCTGGTGGGGACTAGAATCACCAGGTAAATGTGAGTCTACAAGAACACCACAGTCACCAGGTCCAGGTGTGGGTCATGTGGGAACAAGAGTCACCAGGTCCTGGTGAGACCCAGGTGGGGACCACAGTCATCAAGTCCAGATTGAGGCCTAGGTGGGGCCCAGAGTCATCAGGGCCTGGTGAGGCCAAAGTGTGGAGTGAAGTTATCAGGTCCAGTTGAGCCCCAGGTGAGAACCAGTCACCTCATCCAGGTGAGGCCCACAAGAGTAGTGCCTCCAAGCTCAATCCCGCGACTTCCTAATAATTCCTGTCTTAGACTGGTGCTACATACTAAGTTCCATACTAGCTAATTGAACCCTGCATCCAACGGCAACTTACATCCGAGAGTTGGGCTCACACGCAGTCCCTCACAGTTCCACACTGCCTGCAGAATGTCTTTCCAACGTCTTCACCAGAGACCCTTGTCAGAAGCTTGTGAGACGCAAGTGGAATAATGCAGGCCTGGAAGGTGTCTCCAGGTGGAGTAGAGTGGTATTCTTGGAACCTCCTGAGTTAGAATACTGCTGCGTTCTCAGGGCCAGAAAAATGCAGCTAGTTGAAAGCTGGCTTCTAGGCATGCTTCCTTGTGAGAGTTGAGGTGAGGGCGGGACCCTCCCGCAACCTGACTGCCTGTAGACATAGGTCCTAACATCCTTATGTTAGGTGCTGGAAGAGGTTGTGAAAAGCATGTAGACGTTTCGGGCTTGTAGTCACTTGTAACTGAGTTCAATACAGCGATTTCCAACAGCCTTGTTCAATTAAAGTGTAGCTAGGTTCTAACTCCCATAAAAGAGTGGCTAGCAGAGCCTGCAAGGCATACACGCTTCTCAGAGTTGAGCTTATGGCCTGTACCTCCCACAATCTGACGGCCTGTACGGATCGCTTCCACAGCATTCCCTTCTATGCGGGACAGTAGCGGAGTGAGAACCAAGTGTCTGCATTGTCAATTCGCGACTACCGGACACCTGCCTCCAAGTGATGCACACTCCTTTGGATGAGCTTATGCCTTGTTCCTCCCACATGCTGACCGCCTGTACCTTTCACTTCGAAAGGACGTCGTTCGATACGGGACACAATTTTTGTGAGAGGCAAGTGTCTCCTAGCCCAATCCAACTTCTGAGTAATTCCTCCCTCAGAAGGGAGCTACATACTAACTTCCAAACCTGAGTACCTAGTTGAAAGCTGTCTCTCTGGGGAACTTCCTTCTGCAAGATGAGCTGACACGCGGTCCTTCCCAGTTCCACACTGCCTGCAGATGGAGTTACGAACATCCTCACTAGACATGTTTGTGAGACGCTCATGGGACGCAAGGGGCAAGCTGCAGGCTTCAAGGTTGTGTCTCCAGGTGCAGTAGAGCTTTATTCATGGAACGACCTGACTTCCAACGCTGTAAAGTTTGAGTTAGGTTACGGGTTAGGGTTAGGGTCCTGTTTAAGCTTAGAGTTAGGGTTAGGGTTAGGGTTCAGGTTAGGGTTAGGGGTAGGCTACGGGTTAGGATTAGGTTTAGGGTTAGAGTTAGGTTACGGGTTAGGTTACGGGTTAGGGTATGGGTTAGTGTTAGTGTTAGGGTACGGGTTAGGGTTCGGTTTAGGTTTACGGTTAGGGTTAGGGTTAGGGTACGGGTTAGGGTTAAAGTTAGGGTACTGTTTAGGGTTAGGGTTAGGGTTAGGTTACGAGTTAGGGTTAGGGATAGGGTAAGGGTTAAGGTTAGGATTAGGTTAGGGTTAAGGTTAGGATTAGGGATTGGGTTTCGTTAGGTTTAGGGTTGGGGTAAGATTAGGGTTAGGGTATGGGTTAGAGTTTGGGTTAGGGTACGGGTGAGGCTTAGGGTAAGCGTTAGGGTACGGGTTAGGATTAGGGTATGGGTTAAGGTTAGGTTTAGGGTTAGGTTTAGGGTTAGTGTATGGGATAGGGTTAGGTTTAGGGTACTGTTCAGCGTTAGGGTTAGGGTTAGAGTTAGAGTTTCGGTTATGTTTAGGGTTCGGGTTCGGGTTAGGCTACGGGTTAGGGTTAGTGTCAGGGTTATGATTAGGGTTCGGTTTAGGCTTAGGTTAGGGTACAGATTAGGGTTAGGGTACGGGTTAGGGTTAGGGTTAGGGTACGGTTTAGAGATATGGTATGGATTACGGTACGGGTTAAGGTATGGGTTAGTGTACTGGTAACGGTTAGGGTTTGGGTTAGGGTTAGGGTTAGGGTTAGGGTACAGGATAGGGTTAGGTTTACGGTGTTAGGGTTTGGGTTAGGGTACGGGTTGGGGTTAGGGTTAGGGTAGGTTACGGTTAGGGTTAGTGTTAGGGTTAGGTTTCGGTTAGGGTTAGGGGTAGGGTTAGTCTTTAGGGTTAGGGCTAGGGTTAGGGTACTGTTTAGGGTTAGGTATAGTGTTAGGTTTAGGTTACGGGTTAGGGTTAGGTTATGGGTTAGGGTTAGGTTTAGGGTTAGGGTATGGGATATGTTTTGGGTTAGGGTTAGGGAACGGGTTAGGGTTAGGGTTGGGGTTAGGCTTAGGCTTAGGGTACGGGTTCAGGTTAGGGTTAGGGGTAGGGTATAGGTTTGTTTATGGGTTAGGGTATGGCTACGGTTACGGGTTAGTGTACGGGTTAGTGTTAGGGTTTGGGTTAGGGAACGGGATAGGATTAGGGTTTGGGTACGGGTTAGGGTACAGGTTAGGGTACAGGTTACGTTATGGTTTAGGGTTAGGGTACAGGTTAGAGTTAGGGTTCAGGTTAGAGTTAGGGTTAGGTTTAGGGTACGGGTTAGGTTTAGGGTCACGGTATGGGTTAGGGTACGGATTAGGGTTAGGGTTAGGGTACGGCTTAGGGTTAGGTTTAGGGTTAGGGTTAGGGTTAAGGTACATGTTAGGGTTAGGGCACTGTTTAGGGTTAGGGTTAGGGTTAGGTTTAGTTTATGGGTTAGGGTTAGGGTTAGGGTTAGTTTATGTGTTAGGGATATGGTTAGTGTGAGGGTTACAGTTAGGTTAGGTTTAGGGTTAGGTTTAGAGATAGGGTTAGGGTTATGATTAGAGTTAGCGTTTGGTTTAGGGGTAGTTTTAGTGTTAGGGTACGGGTTATGTTTAGGGTTAGGGTAGGGTATGGTATAGGGTTAGGGTACGGGTTAGGGTTAATTTTAGGGTTAGGTTTAGGGTACGGGTTAGGGTTAGTGTTAGGGTACCATTTAGGGTTAGTGTACGGGTTAGCATTAGGGTTGGGGTTAGCGTAAGGGTTAGGGCACGGGTTAGGGTTAGGTTAGGTTATTGTTTGGGTTAGGGTCAGGGTTAGATTTAGGTTACGTGTTAGGGTTAGGGTATGGGTTAGTGTTAGGATACGGGTTAGGGTTAGTGTACGGGTTAAGGTTGGGGTTAGGGTATGGTTCAGGGTTAGGGTACGGGTTAGGGTTAGGGTACGGGTTACGGTTAGGGTTCGGTTAGGGTTAGGGTACAGGTTAGGGTAAGGTTTAGGTTTAGGTTTAGGGTTAAGTGTTGAGTTTAAGGGTTACGGAGATCATTAGAGGTTAGGGTTAGGGGTTAGGGTTAGGGGTAGTGTTTGCGTTAGGGTTAGGGTTAAGGTTTGGGGTTACTGATAGGGTTTGGGGTTAGGGTTAGGGTTTGGGTTAGGGTTAGGGTTAAGGGTAGGGTTAAGGGTTAGGGTTAGGGATTACGGGTTTTGGTTAGGGTTAGGGGTTAGGTTTTGGATTAGGGTTCGGGTTAAGGGTTAGGGTTAAGGGTTAGGGGTAGGGTTAGGGTTAGCGGTTAGGGGTTAGGGCTAGGGTTAGTGTTTAGGTGTTAGGGTTAGTGTTAGTGTTAGGGTTAAGGTTAGGGGTTAAGGTTAGGGTTAGTGTTTAGGGTTGGGTTTGGGTTAGTGTTAGGATTAGTGTTAGGGTTAGTGTTAGGGTTAAGGGTTCGGGTTAAAGGTTAGTGTTAGGTTTAGGGTTAGTGGTTAGGGGTTCAGGTTAGGGTTAGGGGTAGGGGTAGGGGTTAAGGTTAGGGTTAGGGGTTAGGGTTAGGTTTTGGTTTAGGGTTAGGGTTAGCGGTTAGGTGTTAGGGTTAGGGTTAGGGGTTAGGGTTATGGTTAGGTACGTGTTAGTGTTAGGGTTAGGATACGGGTTAGGGTACGGGTTAGGATATGGGTTAGTGTTAGAGTACTGGTTAGGTTAGGTTTAGGGGACGGGTTAGTGTACGGGTTAGGGGACGGGCTTAGGGTTAGGATACGGGTTAGGGTCTGGATTAGGGTTGGGGTACAGGTTAGTGTTAGTGTACCTGTTAGGGTTAGGGTATGGGTTTGGTTAGGGTACGGGTTAAGTTTAGGGTTAGTGTTCGGGGTAGGGTTAGGGGTTAGGGTTAGGGTTAGCATTACGGTTAGGGTTAGGGTTAAGTGTTAGGGTTAAGGCTTAGGGTTAGGATAGGTTTAGTGTTAGGGGTTAGGGGTTAAGGTTAGAGATTTGATTCGATTCGATTCTTTTCGATTCGATTCGATTCGATATGATTCAATTCTTTTCGATTCGAATCGATTCGATTCAATTCTTTCAATTCGATTCTTATCGATTTGATTCTTTTCGATTAGATAGATTCTTTTCTATTCGATTCAATTTTATTCGATTCGATTCTTTTTGATTCGATTCGATTCTAGTCTTTTTGATTCGATTCATTTCAATTCGATTCTTTTCAGTTCGATTCGATTCAAATCTTTTTGATGCGATTCAATTCGATTCTTTACAATTCGATTCGATTCTTTTCAATTCGACTCAATTTTTTTTCGATTCGATTCGATTCTTTTCCATTCGATTTGTTTCGATTCTTTTCGATACAATTCAATTCTATTCTTTTCGATTTGATTCTCTTCGATTCAATTCGATTCTATTCTTTTCAATTCGATTCGATTTTTTCGATTCGATTCCTTTTGATTCGATTCAATTCGATTCAAATCTTTTGTTTTGATTTGATTCTTTTCGATTCGATTCGATTTTTTTCGATTCGATTTGATTTGATTGATTTCGATTTCGATTTGATTCTTTTCGGTTTGATTCAATTCGATTCGAATGTTTTCGAATCAATTCTATTCTTTTCAATTCGATTCAATTCTATTCTTTTCGATTCTATTCTTTTCGATTCGATTTGATTCTTTTCGATTTGATTCGATTCAATTCTGTTCGATTTGATTTGATTCAATTCGATTCGATACTTTTCGATTCGATTCTTTTCGATTCGATTCGATTCTTTTTGATTTGATCGATTCTTTTCAATTCGATTCGATTCGATTCAATTTGATTCTTTTTGATGCGATTCGATTCTTTTTGATTCGACTCAATTCGATGGTTTGATTCGATTATTTTCGATTCGATTTGATTCGATTCTTATCGATTCGATTCGATTATTTTCAATTCAATGCGATGCTATTAGAATATTTTTGATTCGATTCGATTGCATTAGATTCGATTATTTTTTATTCAATTCGATTCGATAATTTTTTATTTGATTCGATTCATTTCGGTTCGATTCGATTATTTTCGATTCATTTGAATTCAATTTGATTATTTTCAATTCGATTTGATTGGATTTGATTCGATTATTTTCGACTTGATCCGATTATTTTTGATTCGATCGATTCTTTTTGTTTCGTTTCGATTCTTTTCGATTCGATTCAATTCGATTATTTTCGATTCAATTCGGTTCGATTCGATTATTTTCAACTCAATTCGATTGATTCGGTTCAATTATTTTCGATTAGATTCGATTCGATTATTTTCAATTCGATAAGATTACTTTCGATTCGATTATTTTCGATTCGATTTCATTATTTTCAATTCAGTTCAATTCGATTATTTTCGATTCAATTCAATGCGAATCGATTATTTTCTATTAGATTCGATTCAATTATTTTCGATTTGATTTGATTCGATTATTTTCAATTCGATTCAATTTGATTATTTTCATTTCGATTCGGTTCAATTCGATTCTATTATTTTCGATTCGATTCGTTTCGTATCGATTCGAATCATTTTGATTCAATTCAATTATTTTCGATTTGAATCGATTCTTTTCTTTTCGACTCGATTCTTTTCTATTCGGTTTGATATTTTCGATTCGAATCGACTCGAATCTTTTTGATTCAAGTATATAAGATTCGATCCGATTCTTTTCGATTCAATTCGATTCAATTCGATACGATTCTATTCGATTTGATTCGATTCATTTTGATTCGACTCGGTTCTTTTCGATTCAATTCTTTTCGATTCAATTAAATACGATTCTCTTCTTTTCGATTCGATTTGATTTGATTCTTTTTGATTCGATACGATTCAATTCGATACTTTTCAATTCGATCATTTCGATTCAATTCGATTCTTTTCATTTCGATTCGATTCTTTTCGATTCGATTCAATTCTTTTCAATTCGATTCGATTCGATTCGATTCCTTTCGTTTCGATTTGATTCTTTTCTATTTTATTTGATTCGATTCATTTCAATTAGATTCGATACTGTTCGATTCGATTCCTTTCGATTCAAGTCGATTTGAATCGATTCGATTCTTTTGATTCTATTTGATTCGATTCGATATGATTCTTTTCGATTCGATTCTTTTCGGTCTGTTCGATTCGATTCTTTTCGATTCGATTCTTTTTGATTTGGTTCGATTCTTTTCAATTTGATATGATTCGATTCGTTTCGATTTTTTTCGATTCATGTTGATTCGAATCTATTCGATTCTTTTCTATTCAATTCGATTCGATTCTTTTTGATTCAATTTTTCGATTCGATTCTTTTTGATTTGGTTCGATTCTTTTCAATTTGATATGATTCGATTCGTTTCGATTTTTTTCGATTCATGTTGATTCGAATCTATTCGATTCTTTTCTATTCAATTCGATTCGATTCTTTTTGATTCAATTTTTCGATTTGATTCTTTTCAATTCGATTCGATTCTTTTATTTTTTTATTTATTTATGATAGTCACAGAGAGAGAGAGAGGCAGAGACATAGGCAGAGGGAGAAGCAGGCTCCATGCGCCGGGAGCCTGATGTGGGATTCGATCCTGGATTTCCAGGATCGCGCCCTGGGCCAAAGGCAGGCACCAAACCGCTGCGCCACCCAGGGATCCCCGATTCGATTCTTTTAAATTTGATTCTTTTCGATTCGATTCACTTCGCCTCTTGTCGCTTCAATTCGATTCTTTTTGATTCGATTCGATTCGACTCTTTTCGTTTCGATTATATTCTCTTCGATTCGATTCTTTTCGATTTGATTCGATACGATTCGATTCTTTTCGATTCGATACCATTCGATTTGATTCTTCTCGAATCGATTCAATTCGATTCTTTTCGATTCGATTCGATTCTTTTCAATTTGATTCGATTCGATCATTTGGATTCGATTTGTTACATTTTGATTCGATTCTTTTCGATTCGATTCAATTCAATTCTTTTGGATTTAATTGGATTCGTTTAGATAATTTTTTATTTGATTCGATCCTTTTACCCTAGCTTGGATTTGATTCTACTCGATTCAATTCATTTCGATTCTTCTTGATTCAATTCTTTTCGATTCTTTTTGATTCGGTTTGATCCTTTTCGATTCAATTCGATTCTTTTCGATTTGATTCGATTCGATCATTTGGATTAGATTTGTTACATTTTGATTCGGTTCTTTTCGATTCGATTCGATTCAATTCTTTTGGATTTAATTGGATTCATTTAGATAATTTTTGATTCTATTCGATTCTTTTACCCTAGCTTCGATTTGATTCTACTCGATTAAATTCATTTCGATTCTTCTTGATTCAATTCTTTTCGGTTCTTTTTGATTCGGTTTGATTCTTTTTGATTCAATTCGATTCTTTTCGATTCAATTCGATTCGATTTAATTGTTTTTGAATCCATTTGATTCGATTCGATTATTTTCGATTCGACTTGATTTGATTCGATTCGATTATCGATCCGATTCAATTCCAATTATTTTCGATTCGATTCGATTTGATTATTTTTTATTCAATTCGATTCAATTATTTTCGATTCGATGCAATTTGATTCGATTCTTATCATTTCAATTCAATTCGATTCTTTCGAATTTGATTCGATTCGATTCTTTTCGTTTCGATTCGATTTTTTTCGATTTGATTCAATTCTTTTCAATTCGATTTGATATTCTTTGATTCAATTCTTTTCGATTCAATTTGATTCGATTCGATTCTTTTCGATTAATTTCGATTCGATTCGATTCCATTCGATTCGATTCTTTTCGATTTGATTAGATTCTTTTCGATTCAATACGATTCGATCGATTCTTTTCGATGCGAATCAATTCGATTCCATTCTTTTTGATTCGATTGATTCAATTCTTTTAGATTTGATTTGATACGATTCTTTTCAATTTGATTTGATTCGATTCGATTCGTTTCGATTCGTTTCGATTCTCTTTGATGTTTTTTGATTCGATCTTTTTAATCGATTTAATTCGATTCGATTCATTTCGGTTCGATTCAATTCGAATTTTTCGATTCTATTCTTTTCAATTCGATTCTTTTCGATTCGATTCGATTCGATTTTTTTCTATTCGATTCTTTTCAATTCGATTCGACTCGACTCTTCATTTCGATTCGATTCTTTTCGATTCGATTTGATTCTTTTCGTTTCGATTAGATTCTTTTCTATTCGATTCTTTTCGATTCGATTCGATTTGATTCTTCTCCATTCGATTCGATTAGATTCTTTTCGATTCGATTCGATAAGGTTCTTTTCGTTCGATTCAATTCTGTTCGATTCTATTCCATTCGATTCGATTCGATTCGATTGTTTTCAATTCGATTTTATTCGATTCTTTTCGTTTCGATTCGATTCTTTTCGATTTGATTCGATTCGATCATTTGGATTCAATTTGTTACATTTCTATTCGATTCTTTTCGATTACGTTCGATTCGATTCTTTTCAATTCGATTGGATTCTTTTCCATTCGATATGATTCCATTCGTTTCGATTTTTTCGATTCATTTCAATTCGAATCTATTCGATTCTTTTTTTTAAAACATTTTTAAAATATTTTTATTTATTTATGATAGTCATCAGAGAGAGAGAGAGACAGGCAGAGACACAGGCAGAGGAAGGGCAGGCTCCATGCACCGGGAGCCCGATGTGGGATTCGATCCCGGGTCTCCAGGATTGTGCCCCGGGCCAAAGGCAGGCACTAAACCGCTGCGCCACCCAGGGATCCCCTATTCGATTCTTTTCTATTCAATTCGATTCGATTCGATTCTTTTCGATTCATTCGATTCGATTCCATTTGATTCGATTCTTTTCGATTCGATTCGATTCTTTTCAATTCGATACGATTCGATTCGATTCTTTTCGATTCGATTTTTTCGATTCCATTCTTTTCAATTCCATTCTTTTCGATTTGATTCTTTTCGTTTCAATTCGATTCGATTCTTTTCAATTCGATTCGATTCGATTCTTTTCGTTTCGATTAGATTCTCTTCAATTCGATTCTTTTCAATTCGATTCGATTCGATTCTTTTCGTTTCGATTAGATTCTCTTCAATTCTTTTCGATTCGATTCGATTTGATACAATTCAATTCTTTTCGATTTGATACCATTCAATTCGATTCTTCTTGAATCGATTCAATTCAATTCGATTCTTTTCAATTCGATTCTTTTTGATTTGATTCGATTCGATCATTTGGATTCGATTTGTTACATTTCGATTCGATACTTTTCGATTCGATTCGATTCAATTCTTTTGGATTTCATTGGATTCGTTTAGATAATTTTTGATTTGATTCAATTCTTTTCCCCTAGCTTCGATTCGATTCTACTCGATTCAATTCTTTTCGATTCTTTTTGATTCGGTTTGATTCTTTTCGATTCTTTTCGATTCGATTCAATTCCATTGTTTTTGAATCCATTTGATTCGATTCGATTATTTTCGATTTGACTCGATTTGATTCGATTCAATTATCGATTCGATTCAATTCCAATTATTTTCTATTTGATTTGATTCGATTATTTTTTATTCAACTCGATTCAATTATTTTCGTTTCGATGCAATTCGATTCGATTCTTCTCATTTCAATTCAATTCGATTCTTTCGAATTCGATTCGATTCGATTCGATTCTTTTCGTTTCGATTCGATTCTTTTCCGTTTGATTGAATTCTTTTCCATTCGATTTGATACTGTTCGATTCAATTCTTTTCAACTCAATTCAATTGGATTCGATTCTTTTCAATTAAATTCGATTCGATTCTTTTCGATTCGATTCGATTCTTTTAGATTTGATTTGATACGATTCTTTTCAATTCGATTCGATTAGTTTCGATTCGTTTCGATTCTCTTTGATGTTTTTTGACTTGATCTTTTCAATCAATTTGATTCGATTCGATTCATTTTGATTCGATTCGATTCGAATTTTTTGATTCTATTCTTTTCAATTCGATTCTTTTCGATTCGATTCGATTCAATTTTTTTCTATTCGATTCTTTTCGATTTAATTCAATTCGTCTCTTTTCGTTTTGATTCTATTCTTTTCGATTCGATTTGATTCTTTTCGTTTCGATTAGATTCTCTTCGATTCGATTCTTTTCAATTCAATTCTTTTCGATTCGATTCGATTTGATTCTTTTCCATTCGATTCGATTCGATTCTTTTCGATTCGATTCGATAAGATTCTTTTCATTCGATTCAATTCTGTTCGATTCTATTCTATTCGATTCGATTAGATTCAGTTATTTTCAGTTCGATTCTATTCGATTCTTTTCGTTTCGATTCGATTCTTTTCGATTTGATTCGATTCGATCATTTGGATTCAATTTGTTACATTTCGATTCGATTCTTTTCGATTCAGTTCGATTCGATTCTTTTCAATTCAATTCGATTCAATTCGATTCTTTTCAATTCGATATGATTCGATTCGATTCTTTTCGATTCAATTCGATATGATTCGATTCTTTTCGATTCCATTCGATACGATTAGATTCTTTTCTATTCGATTCTTTTCATTTTGATTCGATTCGTTTCGATGCTATTCAATTTGATTCTTTTCGATTTGATTCGTCTCGATGCTATTCAATTCGATTCTTTTCGATTCGATTCTATAATATTTGATTCGATTTGATTCGATTCTTTTCGATTCATTTTGATTCTTTTCGTTGTATTCGACTCGATTCTATTCGATTTGATTCGATACGATTCGATTCTTTTTGATTCGATTCGAATCTTTTCGATTCTATTCGATTTGATTCTTTTCAATTCAATTCGATATGATTCGATTCTTTTCGATTCAATGATACCATTCGATTAGATTCTATTCGATTCGATTCCTTTCTTTTCGGTTCGATTTGATTCTTTTCGATTCGATTCTTTTCAATTCGAATCGATTACGGTCGATTAGATTCTTTACGATTCAATTCGATTCAATACGATTCTTTTCGATTTGATTTGATTCGTTTTGATTCGATTTGATTCTTTTCGATTCAATTCGATTCGATTATTTTGATTCAATTAAATACGATTCTATTCTTTTCGATTTGATTCTATTTGATTTTTTTTGATTCGATACGATTCAATTAGATTCTTTTCGATTTGATTCAATGATTCTTTTCAATTCGATTAGATTTGATTCGTTTTGATTCGTTTCGATTCTTTGATTTTTTTGATTCGATCTTTTCAATCGATTTGATTCGATTCGATTCTTTTTGATTCACTTCTTTTTGATTCGATTTGATTCTTTTCTATTCGATTCTTTTCCATTCGATTTGATTCTTTTCGATTCGATTCGATTCGATTCTTTTTTATTAGATTTTTTCGATTCTTTTCTATTCGATTCGATTCTTTTCGATTTGATTTGATTCTTTTCTATTCGATACAATTCGATTCAATCCTTTTCGATTCGATTCGATTCTTTTCAATTCGATTCGATTCGATTCTTATATTCGATTCGATTTGATCTTTTTCGATTCAATTCGATTCTCTCCGATTCGATTCGATTTTTTTCGTTTCCATTCGATAGTTTTCTATTCGTTTCTTTTCTATTCGATTCGATTCTTTTCGATTCGATTCGAATCTTTCTATTCGAGTGTTTTTGATTTGAATTCCTTTCTTTTCGAATCGATTCGATTTGATTCTTTTCGATTCGATTCGATTCAATTCTTTTTGATTCGATTCGAATCTTTTTTATTCGATTCGATTCAATTCGATTATTTTCACTTCCATTCGATTTGATTCTTTTGATACGGTGCGATTCAATTCGATATTTTTCGATTCGATTCGTTTCGATTCTTTTCGATTCTAGCCTCTTCTATATGAATTTCTTTCTTTTTGAATCAATTTGATTCGATTCTTTTCGATTTGATTTGATTCTTTTCGATTCAATTCGATTCGATTCTTTTCGATTCGATTTGATTCTTTTCTATTCGATTTGATTCGATTCAATCCTTTTCAATTCAATTCAATTCTTTTCGATTTGATTTGATTCTTTTCCATTCGATAAAATTCGATTCGATCCTTTTCGATTCGATTCGATTCTTTTTGATTCGATTCGATTAGATTCTTATATCGATTCCATTCAATCTTTTTCGATTCGATTCGATTCTCTTCGATACGATTCGATTCGATTTTTTTCATTTCCATTCGACAGTTTTCTATTCGTTTCTTTTTTATTTGAATTGATTCTATTCTTTTCTATTCAATTCGATTCGATTCGAATCTTTCTAATCGAATGTTTTTGATTTGAATTCCTTTCTTTTCGAATCGATTCGATTCTTTTCAATTCGATTCGATTCGATTATTTTGATTCGATTCGATTTGATTCGATTATTTTCACTTCCATTCGATTCAATTCTTTTGATTTGGTGCGATTCGATTCGATTATTTTCTATTTGATTCAATTCAATTCGATTTGTTTCTTTCTAAACGATTCGATTCTTTTCGATTCCACTCCTTTCGACTCGATTCATTTGGATTCGATTATTTTTGATTCGATTCGATTCGATTCTTTTCGATTCAATTCGATTTGATTCTTTTTAATTCATTTCTTTTTGATTCCATTTGAATGTTTTTGGTTCGATTAGATTCTTTTTGATTGAATTCGATTCGATTTGAAACTCTATGATTCGATTGTTTTCGATTGGATTCAATTGTTTTTGATTCCATTCAATTCAATTCTTTTCGATTCGATTTGATTCTTTTCGATTCGTTTCGATTCTTTTTGATTCATTTAGAATTGATTAGATCCTTTTCGATTCGATTCAATTCGATTTCTTTGATTCGATACGATTTTTTTTCTTTTCGATATGATAGTTTTCGATTAGTTTCTTTTCGATTCTATTAGATTCGATTCGATTCTTTTTGTTTCGATTAGATTTGATTCAAATCTTGATTCGAGTCTTTTCGAGTCGAATTCCTTTCTTTTAAAATCGATTCCATTTAATTCTATTCGATTTGATTCAATTCGATTCGTTTTTTCTGAAACAATTCGATTCTTTTTGATTCCACTTTTTTTCGATTAGATTCATTTGGATTCGATAGTTTTCGATTCGATTGGATTCGATTGTTTTCGATTCGATTTGATTCAATTCTTTTCGATTAGATTTGATTCTTTTCGATTCGAATCGATTTTTTCTATGCGATTCTTTTTTATTTGATTTATTTCGATTATTTCCTATTCGATTCGATTCTTTTTGATTCGATTCGATTCTTTTTGATTCGTTTAGAATTGATTAGATCCTTTTCGATATAATTCGATTCGATTTTTTTGATTCGATACGATTTTTTTCTTTTCGATATGATAGTTTTCGATTAATTTCTTTTCGATTCTATTCGATTCGATTCTTTTGGTTTCGATTCGATTTGATTCGAATCTTTCGATTCGAGTCTTTTCAATTCGAATTCCTTTCTTTTAAAATCAATTCAATTCAATTCTTTTCGATTCGATTCACTTCGATTCGTTTTTTCTGAAAAAATTCTATTCTTTTTGATTCCATTCTTTTCGGTTAGATTCATTTGGATTCGAAACTTTTCAATTCGATTAGATTCGATTCTTATGAATCGATTCGATTAGATTCTTTTTTTAAAATTTTTTAATTTATTTATGATAGTCATACAGAGAGAGAGAGAGAGGCAGAGACAGAGGCAGAGGGTGAAGCAGGCTCCATGCACCGGGAGCCCGACGTGGGATTCGATCCCGGGTCTCCAGGATCGTGCCCTGGGCCAAAGGCAGGCACCAAACCGCTGTGCCACCCAGGGATCCCCGATTAGATTCTTTTTGATTCGTTTCTTTTTGATTCCATTCTAATCTTTTTGGTTCGATTAGATTCTTTTCGATTCAATTCGATTCGAATGGAAACTCTTCGATTGAATTCTTTTCAATTCGATTCTTTTCGATTCGATTCAATTCATTTCGATTCGATTTTTTCTATTCAATTCCTTTTTATTTGATTTGTTTCAATTATTTTCGATTCGATTCGATTCTTTTCAATTCGATGCGATTCGATCCTTTTGGATTCGATTCGATTCAATTCCATTTTTTTTCATATCAGTACGATAGTTTCCGATTCTTTCTTTTCGATTCTATTCGATGTGATTCTATTTGTTTCGATTCCATTTGCATGTGGAAGTATCAGGCCCGTACTCACCATTATCAGAGTTGAATAGAGCGATTTCAAACGGCCTTCTTCAATCAGAGTGTAGTTAGTTTCTAACTCCAATGTACGAGTGGGTAGCAGACATCAGCCTCCCAGGCGTACACATTTTGAGAGTTGAGCTTATGGCCTGTACTTCCCACATCCTCCTCCAGGTACACTGCACTGGTAACAGGCCTAGGCTCGATGCGTGACTGAAGTGTTGTGAGAGATAAGACGAAAGTCCCGGCACACAAGACTAGGGCCTCGAAGCTCAATCCTGCGATTTCCTAGTAATTCATGTCTTAGACAGGTGCTACATACTAAGTTCCATATGTGAGAGCTAGCTGAACCTCAAGTCCAAAAGCATCTCTCTTCCAAGAGTTGAGTTCACACCCAAACCCTCACAGTTCCACATTGCCTGCAGAATGAGTTTTGAACATCTTCACCAGAGACGTTTGTCAAAAGCTTGTGAGAAGCAAGTGGAATAATGCAGGCCTGGAAGGTGTCTCCAAGTGCGGTAGAGTGGTATTCTTCGAACCTCCTGAGTTAGATGATTGCTATGATCTTACGGCCATTAGAACGCAGCCAGTTGAAAGCTGGCTTCTAGGCATGCTCTCTTGTGAGAGTTGAGCTCAGGGCAGGACCCTCCCGCATCCTGCCTGCCCATAGTCATACCTGCTAACATCCTTAAGTGAGATGATGGGAGAGGTTGGAGAAATGCAAGTGGAAGTGCCAGGACTGTACTCACATGCATCTGACTTCAATACAGCGATTGCCAACGTCCTTGTTCAATTAGAGTGTAGCTTGGCTATACCACGCTTCGATAAGTGTTTAGCAGACATCAGCCTGCAAAGCATACACATTGCTGAGAGTTGAGCTTATGGCATGTACCTCCCCAATCCTGACTACCTGAAAGTACGGCTTCCACAGCATTTCGTTGTATATGGGAGAGAAGCGGAGTATAAACCAAGTGTCTCCCTTGTCAGAATCGCGCCTAGCGGACAGCTGCCTACTAGGCATGCACACTCCTTTGGCTTGAGCTTATGGCTTGTACCTTCCACATAGTGACCGCGTGTACGCTTCACTTCCAAAGGATTTCGTTCAATTCGGGATGCAATTTTTGCAAGAGCCAAGTGCCTCTTAGTTCAATCCAGCGACTTCTGAGGAATTCCTCCCTAAGATGGGAGCTACATATTAACTTCCAACCTGAGAACGTAGCTGAAAGCTCTCTCTTGGGGAACTTCCCACTTGGAGATAAGCTGAAACATGGTCCTTCCCAGTTCCACACTGCCTGCAGATACAGTTACAAATATCCTCACTAGACCTGTTTGTCAGAAGCTCATGGGGCGCAAGGGCCAGTGGCAGGATTCAATGGTTGTGTCTCCAGGTGCAGTAGAGCGGTAGTCATGGAACATCCCACCTTACAATGCTGCTACGTTCTCACGGCCATCAGAACGAGCTAGTAGAAAATTGGCTTCTAGGCATGCTTCCTTCTGAGGCTGAGTTCAGGGCAGGACCATCTTGCATCCTGCCTGCCCCTAGACGTAACTGCTAATATCCTTATATTAGGTGCTGGGACAGGGTGGCGAAATGCATGTGAAAGTGTCAGGCCTGTACTCACGATTATCTGAGTTGAATACAGGGATTTCAAACAGCCTTCTTCAAAGAGTGTAGCTAGTTTCTAACTCCCATGTACGAGTGGGTAGCAGACATCTGCCTCCCAGGCGTACACACTTTTGAGAGTTGAGCTTATGGCCTGTACTTCCCACATCCTGCCTGCAGGTACACTTCGCTGCAAACAGGCCTAGGCTCGATGCGTGACTGAAGTGCTGTGAGAGGTAAGTGGAAAGTCTCGGCACACAAAACTAGTGCCTCCAAGCTCAAACCAGTGATTCCCAGTAATTCCTGTCTTAGACAAGTGCTACATACTAAGTTCCATACGAGAGAAGCTAGCTGAACCCCGAGTCCAAAAGAATCTCTGTTCTGAGAGTTGAGCTCACACTCAGTCCCTCACAGTTCCACACTGCCTGCAGAATGAGTTTTAAAAATCTACACCTGAGACGTTTGTCAAAAGCTTGTGAGACACAAGTGGAATAAGGCAGGCCTGAAGGTGTGTCCAGGTGCAGTAGAGTGGTATTCTTCAAACCTCCTGAGTTAGAAGACTGCTTTAGTCTCACAGCCATTACAACGCCGCTGGTTGAAAGCTGGCTTCTAGGCATACTCTCTTGTGAGAGCGGAGCTCAGGGCAAGACTCTCCCCTATCCTGCCTGCCCATAGTCATAGCTGTGAAAATCCTTAAGTGAGGTGCTGGGAGAGATTGGAAAAACGCGAGTGGAAGTGTCAGGACTCTACTCACGTGGATCTGAGTTCAATACAGCGATTGCCAGTGCCCTTGTTCAATTACAGTGCAGCTGGGGAATACCTCGCCTCAATAAGTGCCTGGCAGACATCAGCCTGCAAAGCATACACACTTCTGAGAGTTGAGCTCATGGCCTTAACCCCCGCCATCCTGACTGTACGTTTCGCTTCCACAGCATTTCGTTGTATGCGGGACAGTAGCGAAGTGAGAACCAAGTGTCTGCCTTGTCAGTTTCGCGCCCAGCAGACGGCTGCCTCCAAGGCACGCACGCTCCTTTGGATTGAGCTTATGGTTTGTACCGCCCCCACGTTGACCGCCTGTATGCTTCGCTTCCAAAGGATTTCGTTCGATACGGGACGCAAGCTTTGTGAGCGGCAAGTGACTCTTAGCTCAATCCAGCGACTTCTGAGCAATTCCTCCCTCAGAAGGGAGCTGCATACTAACTTCCAAACCCGAGTACCTTGTTGAAAGCTATCTCTCTGGGGAACTTCCTCCTGTGAGGTGAGCTGACACGCGGTACTTCCCACTTCCACCCTGCCTGCACATGGAGTTACGAATATCCTCACTAGACTTGTTTGTCGGAAGCTCGTGGGACGCAAGGGCCAAGGTGCAGTCTTCAATGTTTGTGTCTCCGGGGGTGGTAGAGCGGTATTGACGGAACGTCCTGACTTACAATGCTGCTTCTTTTTCACGGCCATAACGACTCAGCTAGTGGAAAGCTAGCTTGCAGGCATGCTTCCTTTGGAGAGCAGAGCTCAGGGCAGGACCCCTCCCGCATCCTGCCAGACTGTAGACGTGGAGGCTAACATCCTTATGTTAGGTGCTGGGAGACGTGGTGAGGAAAGCATGTGGAAGCGTTGGGCCTGAACTCACGCGTATCTGAGTTGAATACAGCGATTTCCAACGGCCTTCTGCTATCAGAGTGTAGCTAGTTTCTACCTCCCATGTACGAGTGGATAGCAGACATCTGCCTCCCAGGCGTACACACTTTTGAGTGTTGAGCTTATGGCCTGTACTTCCCACATCCTGCCTGCAGGTACACTTCGCTGCAGACAGGCCTAGGCTCGATGCGTGACTGAAGTGTTGTGAGAGGTAAGCGGAATGTCCCGGCACACAAGACGAGTGCCTCCAAGCTCAATCCAGCGATTTCCTAGTAATTCCTGTCTGAGACTGGTGCTACATACTAAGTTCCATAGGTGAGAAGCTAGCTGAACGCCCTGTCCAAAGGCAACTTACTTCTGAGAGTTGAGCTCACACTCAGTCCCTCACAGTTCCACACTGCCTGCAGAATGAGTTTCCAACATCTTCACCATAGACGTTTGTCAGAGGCTTCTGAGACACAAGTGGAACAATGCAGACCTGGGGGGTATGTCCAGGTGCAGGAGAGTGGTAATCGTGGAACCTCCTGACTCAGAATACTGCTGCGTTCTCACTGCCATAAGAAGGCAGCTGGTTGAAAGCTGGCTTCTAGGCATGCTTCCTTGTGAGAGCTGAGGTCAGGGCAGGACCCTCCCGCATCCTGACTGCCTGTAGACGGAGGTCGTAGCATAGTTACGTTAGGTGCCGGAAGGGGTTTTGTGAAACTCTTGTGGAAGTGACAGGCCCGCACTCTCGTGTATCTGAGTTCAATAGAGCGATTGCCAACGTCCTTGTTCAGTTTGAGTGTAGCTCGGTTCTAGCTCCCCTGAATAAGTGCCTAGCAGACATCGGCCTGCAAAGCATACACAGTTTGAGAGTTGAGCTCATGGCCTCTGCCTCGGCCATCCTGACTGCCTGTACGGTCTGCTTCCACAGCATTTCGTTGTATGCGGGACAGTAGCGAAGTGAGAACCAAGTGTCTGCCTTGTCAGTTTCGCGCCCAGCAGACGGCTGCCTCCAAGGCACGCACGCTCCTTTGGATTGAGCTTATGGTTTGTACCGCCCCCACGTTGACCGCCTGTATGCTTCGCTTCCAAAGGATTTCGTTCGATACGGGACGCAAGCTTTGTGAGCGGCAAGTGACTCTTAGCTCAATCCAGCGACTTCTGAGCAATTCCTCCCTCAGAAGGGAGCTGCATACTAACTTCCAAACCCGAGTACCTGGTTGAAAGCTATCTCTCTGGGGAACTTCCTCCTGTGAGGTGAGCTGACACGCGGTACTTCCCACTTCCACCCTGCCTGCACATGGAGTTACGAATATCCTCACTAGACTTGTTTGTCGGAAGCTCGTGGGACGCAAGGGCCAAGGTGCAGTCTTCAATGTTTGTGTCTCCGGGGGTGGTAGAGCGGTATTGACGGAACGTCCTGACTTACAATGCTGCTTCTTTTTCACGGCCATAACGACTCAGCTAGTGGAAAGCTAGCTTGCAGGCATGCTTCCTTTGGAGAGCAGAGCTCAGGGCAGGACCCCTCCCGCATCCTGCCAGACTGTAGACGTGGAGGCTAACATCCTTATGTTAGGTGCTGGGAGACGTGGTGAGGAAAGCATGTGGAAGCGTTGGGCCTGAACTCACGCGTATCTGAGTTGAATACAGCGATTTCCAACGGCCTTCTGCTATCAGAGTGTAGCTAGTTTCTACCTCCCATGTACGAGTGGATAGCAGACATCTGCCTCCCAGGCGTACACACTTTTGAGTGTTGAGCTTATGGCCTGTACTTCCCACATCCTGCCTGCAGGTACACTTCGCTGCAGACAGGCCTAGGCTCGATGCGTGACTGAAGTGTTGTGAGAGGTAAGCGGAATGTCCCGGCACACAAGACGAGTGCCTCCAAGCTCAATCCAGCGATTTCCTAGTAATTCCTGTCTGAGACTGGTGCTACATACTAAGTTCCATAGGTGAGAAGCTAGCTGAACGCCCTGTCCAAAGGCAACTTACTTCTGAGAGTTGAGCTCACACTCAGTCCCTCACAGTTCCACACTGCCTGCAGAAGGAGTTTCCAACATCTTCACCATAGACGTTTGTCAGAGGCTTCTGAGACACAAGTGGAACAATGCAGACCTGGGGGGTATGTCCAGGTGCAGGAGAGTGGTAATCGTGGAACCTCCTGACTCAGAATACTGCTGCGTTCTCACTGCCATAAGAAGGCAGCTGGTTGAAAGCTGGCTTCTAGGCATGCTTCCTTGTGAGAGCTGAGGTCAGGGCAGGACCCTCCCGCATCCTGACTGCCTGTAGACGGAGGTCGTAGCATAGTTACGTTAGGTGCCGGAAGGGGTTTTGTGAAACTCTTGTGGAAGTGACAGGCCCGCACTCTCGTGTATCTGAGTTCAATAGAGCGATTGCCAACGTCCTTGTTCAGTTTGAGTGTAGCTCGGTTCTAGCTCCCCTGAATAAGTGCCTAGCAGACATCGGCCTGCAAAGCATACACAGTTTGAGAGTTGAGCTCATGGCCTCTGCCTCGGCCATCCTGACTGCCTGTACGGTCTGCTTCCACAGCATTTCGTTGTATGCGGGACAGTAGCGAAGTGAGAACCAAGTGTCTGCCTTGTCAGTTTCGCGCCCAGCAGACGGCTGCCTCCAAGGCACGCACGCTCCTTTGGATTGAGCTTATGGTTTGTACCGCCCCCACGTTGACCGCCTGTATGCTTCGCTTCCAAAGGATTTCGTTCGATACGGGACGCAAGCTTTGTGAGCGGCAAGTGACTCTTAGCTCAATCCAGCGACTTCTGAGCAATTCCTCCCTCAGAAGGGAGCTGCATACTAACTTCCAAACCCGAGTACCTTGTTGAAAGCTATCTCTCTGGGGAACTTCCTCCTGTGAGGTGAGCTGACACGCGGTACTTCCCACTTCCACCCTGCCTGCACATGGAGTTACGAATATCCTCACTAGACTTGTTTGTCGGAAGCTCGTGGGACGCAAGGGCCAAGGTGCAGTCTTCAATGTTTGTGTCTCCGGGGGTGGTAGAGCGGTATTGACGGAACGTCCTGACTTACAATGCTGCTTCTTTTTCACGGCCATAACGACTCAGCTAGTGGAAAGCTAGCTTGCAGGCATGCTTCCTTTGGAGAGCAGAGCTCAGGGCAGGACCCCTCCCGCATCCTGCCAGACTGTAGACGTGGAGGCTAACATCCTTATGTTAGGTGCTGGGAGACGTGGTGAGGAAAGCATGTGGAAGCGTTGGGCCTGAACTCACGCGTATCTGAGTTGAATACAGCGATTTCCAACGGCCTTCTGCTATCAGAGTGTAGCTAGTTTCTACCTCCCATGTACGAGTGGATAGCAGACATCTGCCTCCCAGGCGTACACACTTTTGAGTGTTGAGCTTATGGCCTGTACTTCCCACATCCTGCCTGCAGGTACACTTCGCTGCAGACAGGCCTAGGCTCGATGCGTGACTGAAGTGTTGTGAGAGGTAAGCGGAATGTCCCGGCACACAAGACGAGTGCCTCCAAGCTCAATCCAGCGATTTCCTAGTAATTCCTGTCTGAGACTGGTGCTACATACTAAGTTCCATAGGTGAGAAGCTAGCTGAACGCCCTGTCCAAAGGCAACTTACTTCTGAGAGTTGAGCTCACACTCAGTCCCTCACAGTTCCACACTGCCTGCAGAAGGAGTTTCCAACATCTTCACCATAGACGTTTGTCAGAGGCTTCTGAGACACAAGTGGAACAATGCAGACCTGGGGGGTATGTCCAGGTGCAGGAGAGTGGTAATCGTGGAACCTCCTGACTCAGAATACTGCTGCGTTCTCACTGCCATAAGAAGGCAGCTGGTTGAAAGCTGGCTTCTAGGCATGCTTCCTTGTGAGAGCTGAGGTCAGGGCAGGACCCTCCCGCATCCTGACTGCCTGTAGACGGAGGTCGTAGCATAGTTACGTTAGGTGCCGGAAGGGGTTTTGTGAAACTCTTGTGGAAGTGACAGGCCCGCACTCTCGTGTATCTGAGTTCAATAGAGCGATTGCCAACGTCCTTGTTCAGTTTGAGTGTAGCTCGGTTCTAGCTCCCCTGAATAAGTGCCTAGCAGACATCGGCCTGCAAAGCATACACAGTTTGAGAGTTGAGCTCATGGCCTCTGCCTCGGCCATCCTGACTGCCTGTACGGTCTGCTTCCACAGCATTTCGTTGTATGCGGGACAGTAGCGAAGTGAGAACCAAGTGTCTGCCTTGTCAGTTTCGCGCCCAGCAGACGGCTGCCTCCAAGGCACGCACGCTCCTTTGGATTGAGCTTATGGTTTGTACCGCCCCCACGTTGACCGCCTGTATGCTTCGCTTCCAAAGGATTTCGTTCGATACGGGACGCAAGCTTTGTGAGCGGCAAGTGACTCTTAGCTCAATCCAGCGACTTCTGAGCAATTCCTCCCTCAGAAGGGAGCTGCATACTAACTTCCAAACCCGAGTACCTTGTTGAAAGCTATCTCTCTGGGGAACTTCCTCCTGTGAGGTGAGCTGACACGCGGTACTTCCCACTTCCACCCTGCCTGCACATGGAGTTACGAATATCCTCACTAGACTTGTTTGTCGGAAGCTCGTGGGACGCAAGGGCCAAGGTGCAGTCTTCAATGTTTGTGTCTCCGGGGGTGGTAGAGCGGTATTGACGGAACGTCCTGACTTACAATGCTGCTTCTTTTTCACGGCCATAACGACTCAGCTAGTGGAAAGCTAGCTTGCAGGCATGCTTCCTTTGGAGAGCAGAGCTCAGGGCAGGACCCCTCCCGCATCCTGCCAGACTGTAGACGTGGAGGCTAACATCCTTATGTTAGGTGCTGGGAGACGTGGTGAGGAAAGCATGTGGAAGCGTTGGGCCTGAACTCACGCGTATCTGAGTTGAATACAGCGATTTCCAACGGCCTTCTGCTATCAGAGTGTAGCTAGTTTCTACCTCCCATGTACGAGTGGATAGCAGACATCTGCCTCCCAGGCGTACACACTTTTGAGTGTTGAGCTTATGGCCTGTACTTCCCACATCCTGCCTGCAGGTACACTTCGCTGCAGACAGGCCTAGGCTCGATGCGTGACTGAAGTGTTGTGAGAGGTAAGCGGAATGTCCCGGCACACAAGACGAGTGCCTCCAAGCTCAATCCAGCGATTTCCTAGTAATTCCTGTCTGAGACTGGTGCTACATACTAAGTTCCATAGGTGAGAAGCTAGCTGAACGCCCTGTCCAAAGGCAACTTACTTCTGAGAGTTGAGCTCACACTCAGTCCCTCACAGTTCCACACTGCCTGCAGAAGGAGTTTCCAACATCTTCACCATAGACGTTTGTCAGAGGCTTCTGAGACACAAGTGGAACAATGCAGACCTGGGGGGTATGTCCAGGTGCAGGAGAGTGGTAATCGTGGAACCTCCTGACTCAGAATACTGCTGCGTTCTCACTGCCATAAGAAGGCAGCTGGTTGAAAGCTGGCTTCTAGGCATGCTTCCTTGTGAGAGCTGAGGTCAGGGCAGGACCCTCCCGCATCCTGACTGCCTGTAGACGGAGGTCGTAGCATAGTTACGTTAGGTGCCGGAAGGGGTTTTGTGAAACTCTTGTGGAAGTGACAGGCCCGCACTCTCGTGTATCTGAGTTCAATAGAGCGATTGCCAACGTCCTTGTTCAGTTTGAGTGTAGCTCGGTTCTAGCTCCCCTGAATAAGTGCCTAGCAGACATCGGCCTGCAAAGCATACACAGTTTGAGAGTTGAGCTCATGGCCTCTGCCTCGGCCATCCTGACTGCCTGTACGGTCTGCTTCCACAGCATTTCGTTGTATGCGGGACAGTAGCGAAGTGAGAACCAAGTGTCTGCCTTGTCAGTTTCGCGCCCAGCAGACGGCTGCCTCCAAGGCACGCACGCTCCTTTGGATTGAGCTTATGGTTTGTACCGCCCCCACGTTGACCGCCTGTATGCTTCGCTTCCAAAGGATTTCGTTCGATACGGGACGCAAGCTTTGTGAGCGGCAAGTGACTCTTAGCTCAATCCAGCGACTTCTGAGCAATTCCTCCCTCAGAAGGGAGCTGCATACTAACTTCCAAACCCGAGTACCTGGTTGAAAGCTATCTCTCTGGGGAACTTCCTCCTGTGAGGTGAGCTGACACGCGGTACTTCCCACTTCCACCCTGCCTGCACATGGAGTTACGAATATCCTCACTAGACTTGTTTGTCGGAAGCTCGTGGGACGCAAGGGCCAAGGTGCAGTCTTCAATGTTTGTGTCTCCGGGGGTGGTAGAGCGGTATTGACGGAACGTCCTGACTTACAATGCTGCTTCTTTTTCACGGCCATAACGACTCAGCTAGTGGAAAGCTAGCTTGCAGGCATGCTTCCTTTGGAGAGCAGAGCTCAGGGCAGGACCCCTCCCGCATCCTGCCAGACTGTAGACGTGGAGGCTAACATCCTTATGTTAGGTGCTGGGAGACGTGGTGAGGAAAGCATGTGGAAGCGTTGGGCCTGAACTCACGCGTATCTGAGTTGAATACAGCGATTTCCAACGGCCTTCTGCTATCAGAGTGTAGCTAGTTTCTACCTCCCATGTACGAGTGGATAGCAGACATCTGCCTCCCAGGCGTACACACTTTTGAGTGTTGAGCTTATGGCCTGTACTTCCCACATCCTGCCTGCAGGTACACTTCGCTGCAGACAGGCCTAGGCTCGATGCGTGACTGAAGTGTTGTGAGAGGTAAGCGGAATGTCCCGGCACACAAGACGAGTGCCTCCAAGCTCAATCCAGCGATTTCCTAGTAATTCCTGTCTGAGACTGGTGCTACATACTAAGTTCCATAGGTGAGAAGCTAGCTGAACGCCCTGTCCAAAGGCAACTTACTTCTGAGAGTTGAGCTCACACTCAGTCCCTCACAGTTCCACACTGCCTGCAGAAGGAGTTTCCAACATCTTCACCATAGACGTTTGTCAGAGGCTTCTGAGACACAAGTGGAACAATGCAGACCTGGGGGGTATGTCCAGGTGCAGGAGAGTGGTAATCGTGGAACCTCCTGACTCAGAATACTGCTGCGTTCTCACTGCCATAAGAAGGCAGCTGGTTGAAAGCTGGCTTCTAGGCATGCTTCCTTGTGAGAGCTGAGGTCAGGGCAGGACCCTCCCGCATCCTGACTGCCTGTAGACGGAGGTCGTAGCATAGTTACGTTAGGTGCCGGAAGGGGTTTTGTGAAACTCTTGTGGAAGTGACAGGCCCGCACTCTCGTGTATCTGAGTTCAATAGAGCGATTGCCAACGTCCTTGTTCAGTTTGAGTGTAGCTCGGTTCTAGCTCCCCTGAATAAGTGCCTAGCAGACATCGGCCTGCAAAGCATACACAGTTTGAGAGTTGAGCTCATGGCCTCTGCCTCGGCCATCCTGACTGCCTGTACGGTCTGCTTCCACAGCATTTCGTTGTATGCGGGACAGTAGCGAAGTGAGAACCAAGTGTCTGCCTTGTCAGTTTCGCGCCCAGCAGACGGCTGCCTCCAAGGCACGCACGCTCCTTTGGATTGAGCTTATGGTTTGTACCGCCCCCACGTTGACCGCCTGTATGCTTCGCTTCCAAAGGATTTCGTTCGATACGGGACGCAAGCTTTGTGAGCGGCAAGTGACTCTTAGCTCAATCCAGCGACTTCTGAGCAATTCCTCCCTCAGAAGGGAGCTGCATACTAACTTCCAAACCCGAGTACCTTGTTGAAAGCTATCTCTCTGGGGAACTTCCTCCTGTGAGGTGAGCTGACACGCGGTACTTCCCACTTCCACCCTGCCTGCACATGGAGTTACGAATATCCTCACTAGACTTGTTTGTCGGAAGCTCGTGGGACGCAAGGGCCAAGGTGCAGTCTTCAATGTTTGTGTCTCCGGGGGTGGTAGAGCGGTATTGACGGAACGTCCTGACTTACAATGCTGCTTCTTTTTCACGGCCATAACGACTCAGCTAGTGGAAAGCTAGCTTGCAGGCATGCTTCCTTTGGAGAGCAGAGCTCAGGGCAGGACCCCTCCCGCATCCTGCCAGACTGTAGACGTGGAGGCTAACATCCTTATGTTAGGTGCTGGGAGACGTGGTGAGGAAAGCATGTGGAAGCGTTGGGCCTGAACTCACGCGTATCTGAGTTGAATACAGCGATTTCCAACGGCCTTCTGCTATCAGAGTGTAGCTAGTTTCTACCTCCCATGTACGAGTGGATAGCAGACATCTGCCTCCCAGGCGTACACACTTTTGAGTGTTGAGCTTATGGCCTGTACTTCCCACATCCTGCCTGCAGGTACACTTCGCTGCAGACAGGCCTAGGCTCGATGCGTGACTGAAGTGTTGTGAGAGGTAAGCGGAATGTCCCGGCACACAAGACGAGTGCCTCCAAGCTCAATCCAGCGATTTCCTAGTAATTCCTGTCTGAGACTGGTGCTACATACTAAGTTCCATAGGTGAGAAGCTAGCTGAACGCCCTGTCCAAAGGCAACTTACTTCTGAGAGTTGAGCTCACACTCAGTCCCTCACAGTTCCACACTGCCTGCAGAAGGAGTTTCCAACATCTTCACCATAGACGTTTGTCAGAGGCTTCTGAGACACAAGTGGAACAATGCAGACCTGGGGGGTATGTCCAGGTGCAGGAGAGTGGTAATCGTGGAACCTCCTGACTCAGAATACTGCTGCGTTCTCACTGCCATAAGAAGGCAGCTGGTTGAAAGCTGGCTTCTAGGCATGCTTCCTTGTGAGAGCTGAGGTCAGGGCAGGACCCTCCCGCATCCTGACTGCCTGTAGACGGAGGTCGTAGCATAGTTACGTTAGGTGCCGGAAGGGGTTTTGTGAAACTCTTGTGGAAGTGACAGGCCCGCACTCTCGTGTATCTGAGTTCAATAGAGCGATTGCCAACGTCCTTGTTCAGTTTGAGTGTAGCTCGGTTCTAGCTCCCCTGAATAAGTGCCTAGCAGACATCGGCCTGCAAAGCATACACAGTTTGAGAGTTGAGCTCATGGCCTCTGCCTCGGCCATCCTGACTGCCTGTACGGTCTGCTTCCACAGCATTTCGTTGTATGCGGGACAGTAGCGAAGTGAGAACCAAGTGTCTGCCTTGTCAGTTTCGCGCCCAGCAGACGGCTGCCTCCAAGGCACGCACGCTCCTTTGGATTGAGCTTATGGTTTGTACCGCCCCCACGTTGACCGCCTGTATGCTTCGCTTCCAAAGGATTTCGTTCGATACGGGACGCAAGCTTTGTGAGCGGCAAGTGACTCTTAGCTCAATCCAGCGACTTCTGAGCAATTCCTCCCTCAGAAGGGAGCTGCATACTAACTTCCAAACCCGAGTACCTTGTTGAAAGCTATCTCTCTGGGGAACTTCCTCCTGTGAGGTGAGCTGACACGCGGTACTTCCCACTTCCACCCTGCCTGCACATGGAGTTACGAATATCCTCACTAGACTTGTTTGTCGGAAGCTCGTGGGACGCAAGGGCCAAGGTGCAGTCTTCAATGTTTGTGTCTCCGGGGGTGGTAGAGCGGTATTGACGGAACGTCCTGACTTACAATGCTGCTTCTTTTTCACGGCCATAACGACTCAGCTAGTGGAAAGCTAGCTTGCAGGCATGCTTCCTTTGGAGAGCAGAGCTCAGGGCAGGACCCCTCCCGCATCCTGCCAGACTGTAGACGTGGAGGCTAACATCCTTATGTTAGGTGCTGGGAGACGTGGTGAGGAAAGCATGTGGAAGCGTTGGGCCTGAACTCACGCGTATCTGAGTTGAATACAGCGATTTCCAACGGCCTTCTGCTATCAGAGTGTAGCTAGTTTCTACCTCCCATGTACGAGTGGATAGCAGACATCTGCCTCCCAGGCGTACACACTTTTGAGTGTTGAGCTTATGGCCTGTACTTCCCACATCCTGCCTGCAGGTACACTTCGCTGCAGACAGGCCTAGGCTCGATGCGTGACTGAAGTGTTGTGAGAGGTAAGCGGAATGTCCCGGCACACAAGACGAGTGCCTCCAAGCTCAATCCAGCGATTTCCTAGTAATTCCTGTCTGAGACTGGTGCTACATACTAAGTTCCATAGGTGAGAAGCTAGCTGAACGCCCTGTCCAAAGGCAACTTACTTCTGAGAGTTGAGCTCACACTCAGTCCCTCACAGTTCCACACTGCCTGCAGAAGGAGTTTCCAACATCTTCACCATAGACGTTTGTCAGAGGCTTCTGAGACACAAGTGGAACAATGCAGACCTGGGGGGTATGTCCAGGTGCAGGAGAGTGGTAATCGTGGAACCTCCTGACTCAGAATACTGCTGCGTTCTCACTGCCATAAGAAGGCAGCTGGTTGAAAGCTGGCTTCTAGGCATGCTTCCTTGTGAGAGCTGAGGTCAGGGCAGGACCCTCCCGCATCCTGACTGCCTGTAGACGGAGGTCGTAGCATAGTTACGTTAGGTGCCGGAAGGGGTTTTGTGAAACTCTTGTGGAAGTGACAGGCCCGCACTCTCGTGTATCTGAGTTCAATAGAGCGATTGCCAACGTCCTTGTTCAGTTTGAGTGTAGCTCGGTTCTAGCTCCCCTGAATAAGTGCCTAGCAGACATCGGCCTGCAAAGCATACACAGTTTGAGAGTTGAGCTCATGGCCTCTGCCTCGGCCATCCTGACTGCCTGTACGGTCTGCTTCCACAGCATTTCGTTGTATGCGGGACAGTAGCGAAGTGAGAACCAAGTGTCTGCCTTGTCAGTTTCGCGCCCAGCAGACGGCTGCCTCCAAGGCACGCACGCTCCTTTGGATTGAGCTTATGGTTTGTACCGCCCCCACGTTGACCGCCTGTATGCTTCGCTTCCAAAGGATTTCGTTCGATACGGGACGCAAGCTTTGTGAGCGGCAAGTGACTCTTAGCTCAATCCAGCGACTTCTGAGCAATTCCTCCCTCAGAAGGGAGCTGCATACTAACTTCCAAACCCGAGTACCTGGTTGAAAGCTATCTCTCTGGGGAACTTCCTCCTGTGAGGTGAGCTGACACGCGGTACTTCCCACTTCCACCCTGCCTGCACATGGAGTTACGAATATCCTCACTAGACTTGTTTGTCGGAAGCTCGTGGGACGCAAGGGCCAAGGTGCAGTCTTCAATGTTTGTGTCTCCGGGGGTGGTAGAGCGGTATTGACGGAACGTCCTGACTTACAATGCTGCTTCTTTTTCACGGCCATAACGACTCAGCTAGTGGAAAGCTAGCTTGCAGGCATGCTTCCTTTGGAGAGCAGAGCTCAGGGCAGGACCCCTCCCGCATCCTGCCAGACTGTAGACGTGGAGGCTAACATCCTTATGTTAGGTGCTGGGAGACGTGGTGAGGAAAGCATGTGGAAGCGTTGGGCCTGAACTCACGCGTATCTGAGTTGAATACAGCGATTTCCAACGGCCTTCTGCTATCAGAGTGTAGCTAGTTTCTACCTCCCATGTACGAGTGGATAGCAGACATCTGCCTCCCAGGCGTACACACTTTTGAGTGTTGAGCTTATGGCCTGTACTTCCCACATCCTGCCTGCAGGTACACTTCGCTGCAGACAGGCCTAGGCTCGATGCGTGACTGAAGTGTTGTGAGAGGTAAGCGGAATGTCCCGGCACACAAGACGAGTGCCTCCAAGCTCAATCCAGCGATTTCCTAGTAATTCCTGTCTGAGACTGGTGCTACATACTAAGTTCCATAGGTGAGAAGCTAGCTGAACGCCCTGTCCAAAGGCAACTTACTTCTGAGAGTTGAGCTCACACTCAGTCCCTCACAGTTCCACACTGCCTGCAGAAGGAGTTTCCAACATCTTCACCATAGACGTTTGTCAGAGGCTTCTGAGACACAAGTGGAACAATGCAGACCTGGGGGGTATGTCCAGGTGCAGGAGAGTGGTAATCGTGGAACCTCCTGACTCAGAATACTGCTGCGTTCTCACTGCCATAAGAAGGCAGCTGGTTGAAAGCTGGCTTCTAGGCATGCTTCCTTGTGAGAGCTGAGGTCAGGGCAGGACCCTCCCGCATCCTGACTGCCTGTAGACGGAGGTCGTAGCATAGTTACGTTAGGTGCCGGAAGGGGTTTTGTGAAACTCTTGTGGAAGTGACAGGCCCGCACTCTCGTGTATCTGAGTTCAATAGAGCGATTGCCAACGTCCTTGTTCAGTTTGAGTGTAGCTCGGTTCTAGCTCCCCTGAATAAGTGCCTAGCAGACATCGGCCTGCAAAGCATACACAGTTTGAGAGTTGAGCTCATGGCCTCTGCCTCGGCCATCCTGACTGCCTGTACGGTCTGCTTCCACAGCATTTCGTTGTATGCGGGACAGTAGCGAAGTGAGAACCAAGTGTCTGCCTTGTCAGTTTCGCGCCCAGCAGACGGCTGCCTCCAAGGCACGCACGCTCCTTTGGATTGAGCTTATGGTTTGTACCGCCCCCACGTTGACCGCCTGTATGCTTCGCTTCCAAAGGATTTCGTTCGATACGGGACGCAAGCTTTGTGAGCGGCAAGTGACTCTTAGCTCAATCCAGCGACTTCTGAGCAATTCCTCCCTCAGAAGGGAGCTGCATACTAACTTCCAAACCCGAGTACCTTGTTGAAAGCTATCTCTCTGGGGAACTTCCTCCTGTGAGGTGAGCTGACACGCGGTACTTCCCACTTCCACCCTGCCTGCACATGGAGTTACGAATATCCTCACTAGACTTGTTTGTCGGAAGCTCGTGGGACGCAAGGGCCAAGGTGCAGTCTTCAATGTTTGTGTCTCCGGGGGTGGTAGAGCGGTATTGACGGAACGTCCTGACTTACAATGCTGCTTCTTTTTCACGGCCATAACGACTCAGCTAGTGGAAAGCTAGCTTGCAGGCATGCTTCCTTTGGAGAGCAGAGCTCAGGGCAGGACCCCTCCCGCATCCTGCCAGACTGTAGACGTGGAGGCTAACATCCTTATGTTAGGTGCTGGGAGACGTGGTGAGGAAAGCATGTGGAAGCGTTGGGCCTGAACTCACGCGTATCTGAGTTGAATACAGCGATTTCCAACGGCCTTCTGCTATCAGAGTGTAGCTAGTTTCTACCTCCCATGTACGAGTGGATAGCAGACATCTGCCTCCCAGGCGTACACACTTTTGAGTGTTGAGCTTATGGCCTGTACTTCCCACATCCTGCCTGCAGGTACACTTCGCTGCAGACAGGCCTAGGCTCGATGCGTGACTGAAGTGTTGTGAGAGGTAAGCGGAATGTCCCGGCACACAAGACGAGTGCCTCCAAGCTCAATCCAGCGATTTCCTAGTAATTCCTGTCTGAGACTGGTGCTACATACTAAGTTCCATAGGTGAGAAGCTAGCTGAACGCCCTGTCCAAAGGCAACTTACTTCTGAGAGTTGAGCTCACACTCAGTCCCTCACAGTTCCACACTGCCTGCAGAAGGAGTTTCCAACATCTTCACCATAGACGTTTGTCAGAGGCTTCTGAGACACAAGTGGAACAATGCAGACCTGGGGGGTATGTCCAGGTGCAGGAGAGTGGTAATCGTGGAACCTCCTGACTCAGAATACTGCTGCGTTCTCACTGCCATAAGAAGGCAGCTGGTTGAAAGCTGGCTTCTAGGCATGCTTCCTTGTGAGAGCTGAGGTCAGGGCAGGACCCTCCCGCATCCTGACTGCCTGTAGACGGAGGTCGTAGCATAGTTACGTTAGGTGCCGGAAGGGGTTTTGTGAAACTCTTGTGGAAGTGACAGGCCCGCACTCTCGTGTATCTGAGTTCAATAGAGCGATTGCCAACGTCCTTGTTCAGTTTGAGTGTAGCTCGGTTCTAGCTCCCCTGAATAAGTGCCTAGCAGACATCGGCCTGCAAAGCATACACAGTTTGAGAGTTGAGCTCATGGCCTCTGCCTCGGCCATCCTGACTGCCTGTACGGTCTGCTTCCACAGCATTTCGTTGTATGCGGGACAGTAGCGAAGTGAGAACCAAGTGTCTGCCTTGTCAGTTTCGCGCCCAGCAGACGGCTGCCTCCAAGGCACGCACGCTCCTTTGGATTGAGCTTATGGTTTGTACCGCCCCCACGTTGACCGCCTGTATGCTTCGCTTCCAAAGGATTTCGTTCGATACGGGACGCAAGCTTTGTGAGCGGCAAGTGACTCTTAGCTCAATCCAGCGACTTCTGAGCAATTCCTCCCTCAGAAGGGAGCTGCATACTAACTTCCAAACCCGAGTACCTGGTTGAAAGCTATCTCTCTGGGGAACTTCCTCCTGTGAGGTGAGCTGACACGCGGTACTTCCCACTTCCACCCTGCCTGCACATGGAGTTACGAATATCCTCACTAGACTTGTTTGTCGGAAGCTCGTGGGACGCAAGGGCCAAGGTGCAGTCTTCAATGTTTGTGTCTCCGGGGGTGGTAGAGCGGTATTGACGGAACGTCCTGACTTACAATGCTGCTTCTTTTTCACGGCCATAACGACTCAGCTAGTGGAAAGCTAGCTTGCAGGCATGCTTCCTTTGGAGAGCAGAGCTCAGGGCAGGACCCCTCCCGCATCCTGCCAGACTGTAGACGTGGAGGCTAACATCCTTATGTTAGGTGCTGGGAGACGTGGTGAGGAAAGCATGTGGAAGCGTTGGGCCTGAACTCACGCGTATCTGAGTTGAATACAGCGATTTCCAACGGCCTTCTGCTATCAGAGTGTAGCTAGTTTCTACCTCCCATGTACGAGTGGATAGCAGACATCTGCCTCCCAGGCGTACACACTTTTGAGTGTTGAGCTTATGGCCTGTACTTCCCACATCCTGCCTGCAGGTACACTTCGCTGCAGACAGGCCTAGGCTCGATGCGTGACTGAAGTGTTGTGAGAGGTAAGCGGAATGTCCCGGCACACAAGACGAGTGCCTCCAAGCTCAATCCAGCGATTTCCTAGTAATTCCTGTCTGAGACTGGTGCTACATACTAAGTTCCATAGGTGAGAAGCTAGCTGAACGCCCTGTCCAAAGGCAACTTACTTCTGAGAGTTGAGCTCACACTCAGTCCCTCACAGTTCCACACTGCCTGCAGAAGGAGTTTCCAACATCTTCACCATAGACGTTTGTCAGAGGCTTCTGAGACACAAGTGGAACAATGCAGACCTGGGGGGTATGTCCAGGTGCAGGAGAGTGGTAATCGTGGAACCTCCTGACTCAGAATACTGCTGCGTTCTCACTGCCATAAGAAGGCAGCTGGTTGAAAGCTGGCTTCTAGGCATGCTTCCTTGTGAGAGCTGAGGTCAGGGCAGGACCCTCCCGCATCCTGACTGCCTGTAGACGGAGGTCGTAGCATAGTTACGTTAGGTGCCGGAAGGGGTTTTGTGAAACTCTTGTGGAAGTGACAGGCCCGCACTCTCGTGTATCTGAGTTCAATAGAGCGATTGCCAACGTCCTTGTTCAGTTTGAGTGTAGCTCGGTTCTAGCTCCCCTGAATAAGTGCCTAGCAGACATCGGCCTGCAAAGCATACACAGTTTGAGAGTTGAGCTCATGGCCTCTGCCTCGGCCATCCTGACTGCCTGTACGGTCTGCTTCCACAGCATTTCGTTGTATGCGGGACAGTAGCGAAGTGAGAACCAAGTGTCTGCCTTGTCAGTTTCGCGCCCAGCAGACGGCTGCCTCCAAGGCACGCACGCTCCTTTGGATTGAGCTTATGGTTTGTACCGCCCCCACGTTGACCGCCTGTATGCTTCGCTTCCAAAGGATTTCGTTCGATACGGGACGCAAGCTTTGTGAGCGGCAAGTGACTCTTAGCTCAATCCAGCGACTTCTGAGCAATTCCTCCCTCAGAAGGGAGCTGCATACTAACTTCCAAACCCGAGTACCTGGTTGAAAGCTATCTCTCTGGGGAACTTCCTCCTGTGAGGTGAGCTGACACGCGGTACTTCCCACTTCCACCCTGCCTGCACATGGAGTTACGAATATCCTCACTAGACTTGTTTGTCGGAAGCTCGTGGGACGCAAGGGCCAAGGTGCAGTCTTCAATGTTTGTGTCTCCGGGGGTGGTAGAGCGGTATTGACGGAACGTCCTGACTTACAATGCTGCTTCTTTTTCACGGCCATAACGACTCAGCTAGTGGAAAGCTAGCTTGCAGGCATGCTTCCTTTGGAGAGCAGAGCTCAGGGCAGGACCCCTCCCGCATCCTGCCAGACTGTAGACGTGGAGGCTAACATCCTTATGTTAGGTGCTGGGAGACGTGGTGAGGAAAGCATGTGGAAGCGTTGGGCCTGAACTCACGCGTATCTGAGTTGAATACAGCGATTTCCAACGGCCTTCTGCTATCAGAGTGTAGCTAGTTTCTACCTCCCATGTACGAGTGGATAGCAGACATCTGCCTCCCAGGCGTACACACTTTTGAGTGTTGAGCTTATGGCCTGTACTTCCCACATCCTGCCTGCAGGTACACTTCGCTGCAGACAGGCCTAGGCTCGATGCGTGACTGAAGTGTTGTGAGAGGTAAGCGGAATGTCCCGGCACACAAGACGAGTGCCTCCAAGCTCAATCCAGCGATTTCCTAGTAATTCCTGTCTGAGACTGGTGCTACATACTAAGTTCCATAGGTGAGAAGCTAGCTGAACGCCCTGTCCAAAGGCAACTTACTTCTGAGAGTTGAGCTCACACTCAGTCCCTCACAGTTCCACACTGCCTGCAGAAGGAGTTTCCAACATCTTCACCATAGACGTTTGTCAGAGGCTTCTGAGACACAAGTGGAACAATGCAGACCTGGGGGGTATGTCCAGGTGCAGGAGAGTGGTAATCGTGGAACCTCCTGACTCAGAATACTGCTGCGTTCTCACTGCCATAAGAAGGCAGCTGGTTGAAAGCTGGCTTCTAGGCATGCTTCCTTGTGAGAGCTGAGGTCAGGGCAGGACCCTCCCGCATCCTGACTGCCTGTAGACGGAGGTCGTAGCATAGTTACGTTAGGTGCCGGAAGGGGTTTTGTGAAACTCTTGTGGAAGTGACAGGCCCGCACTCTCGTGTATCTGAGTTCAATAGAGCGATTGCCAACGTCCTTGTTCAGTTTGAGTGTAGCTCGGTTCTAGCTCCCCTGAATAAGTGCCTAGCAGACATCGGCCTGCAAAGCATACACAGTTTGAGAGTTGAGCTCATGGCCTCTGCCTCGGCCATCCTGACTGCCTGTACGGTCTGCTTCCACAGCATTTCGTTGTATGCGGGACAGTAGCGAAGTGAGAACCAAGTGTCTGCCTTGTCAGTTTCGCGCCCAGCAGACGGCTGCCTCCAAGGCACGCACGCTCCTTTGGATTGAGCTTATG